>NC_139537.1:38740414-39432927 GCF_965153285.1 Podarcis tiliguerta
TGCAGTAAGCAGTAGTGACTCAGCTGTTGAGAAGTTAGGTAAATGCGACACACTCTACCATGCTGTTCATTACTGAACATTTTTTTAAAAATTGTTTTCATCCTATGTTTGTCTGGAAAAGTTATATATTAAGTTATATATTAAGGCCAAACTGTTAGGAACACATTCCTGGAAGTGAGTGGCCTTGAATACAGTGGGGCTTCTTGCAAACAAATGAAAAATGTAGTGTTTTTAAACAGAAAACATAAATCAAGCACAAGCCTTGCATGTATACATGAGAATTCCTATGTGTCAAAGGAGTATAGTACCTCATTTACTTCAAGCACTTTGCAGGTAAAATTATTTTATTTTATTTTATTTTAATGTGAATGAGGAAGCTTGCAGGAGCTCCTTGGGTACTTTGTAGTAGCCACTGAGTTCTGCTAGGTTATCATTTTACTTTTTCATAAGCTATATATAAGTCATAATGAAATCAATGAAACTTGCCCATAGATAACAGATGGCAAGACTGTGTGGTATCTGTCTCCATTAAATGCATTGGGTTTTTGCCATTGACTCCAATGGAATGTAAATTATTCCCACAATGTGAAACATAGAGAAGTAGGCAACAGACTGTGTTTGGAACAATATTTGTGGCAATAGTACAGAGAAGACCCCTTCCCCTCCCAAAGAGGAGTGAAAGGACATATAATGTAAAGGTAAAGGGACCCTAGAGTCTGTCAAGACTGGCCCGTACGGGCAGGGGTACCTTTACCTTTACCTTTAAAGGGACCCCTGACCATTAGGTCCAGTCGTGACTGACTCTGGGGTTGCGGCACTCATCTCGCTTTATTGGCCAAGGGAGCCGGTGTACAGCTTCCGGGTCATATGGCCAGCATGACTAAGCCGCTTCTGGCGAACCAGAGTAGCGCACGGAAACACCGTTTACCTTCCTGCCAGAGCAGTACCTATTTATCTACTTGCACTTTGATGTGCTTTCGAACTGCTAGGTTGGCAGGAGCAGGGACCGAGCAACGGGAGCTCACCCCGTCACGGGGATTCAAACTGCCGACCTTCTGATCAGCAAGTCCTAGGCTTAAAACCACTCAAATTAAATTGGCACATATGTCATATTGTATTGTGAAGCAGGCTGGGAGATGACTAGAGTGCTAGTGACAGAAGCCTTGCTCTGAAGCAGACTGAATGCTTGTTAAGTTACATAATTCTGCTTACCAAATACCAATTTGCACGGTACTTTCAAGCACAGTTTTGGAACTGAAACAGCCTTGGTCACCCTGATGAACGACTTGTATCAAAAGCAGGATGAGGAAGGCAATTCTGCTTCTGCTCCTTGAGCTCTTTGTGGTTATTTCTCTCTCTTTTCTCTTTTTTTCCTCTTTGAGGTTTGTCACACCATTGACCATGGTATCCTCTTCAACCAGCTCTGTGGAACACAGTTTTATAGTGGTTCCAATCCCACCTGCAGAGTTGTATCCACAGACTAGCATTGGGAAACTGTATTTTGACTCCACGCTGTGGTGCACCACAAGGTACAGTCTTGTCCCCAATGCTGTTTAACATATATGTGAAGCCACTGGGTGTGGTCATTCAGAGTTTGGGGGCAAAATGTCATCAATACGCTGATGACACACAACTCTACTTCTTGATAACATCCAAGTCAGAAGAGGCTGTGCTCGAGCTGGATTGTTGTCTAGGTGCAGTGTTGGACTGAATAAGGGCCAATAAACTGAGTTTGAACCCTGGGAAGACAGAGGCACTGTGGGTTTGTGAGTTCTGTGTCCAGAGACTGGCCAGTGCCCTGTTCTGGATGGGATTGCACTCCTTCTGAAAGAGCAAGTTATGAATTTTGGAGTGTTCATTGGCATTGGAAGCTCATGTGGCCTCAGTGGCTAGGAGTGCCTTTTACCAACTATGGCTGATACATAAACTATGACTGTTCTTGGAGAGGGATGGTCTGGCCATAGTGATTCATGCATTGGTAAATGCAAGACTTGATTATTTCAATATTTTCTATGTGGGGTTATGTAGTCTCCCACCAGTGTAAAACGCTGCAGCTAAATTGTTGATGGAGACATACTATTGCCAGCGCATAACTGGTGCTCAAAAGCTTGCATTGGCTGCCCATATATAACTGGGCTAGGTTTCAGCTTCTGGGCTGTCATTAAAGTTCAGGTATATATCAGTATTAGTCCAAAATTGTTCATTGACCTATTTATTGACTTGCTGTGATTTTACAATATTCTATGACTGCCCCCATGTAAATGGCACCTTGCCTGTTTTATTGCATCATAGTGTCCTCCTCTGGTATCAAATGCAGAAATGTTCTCCAAATAATGGACACACATACATTCTTTCTTTGGCTGTGGGACCCTCTGCCCTGTGCTATAATATAACCATATTCTAAACTTGCATCTTCCCCCTGCAAAAAAACTTCAAATATTTTAAAATATGACCTATTAATTTATATTCAAGAAATGCACTTGTTGATAAGCCGTAAACTTGAATTATATTTAAAGGAGCTGTATATATGAATCAATGGATTTATGTGTCATGTGCTTGACAGGCAGTATGAAACAGCAATTATATTCTTCCTGGTCTATATGTTTCCAGCATTTATTATTAATTTTTCAATCTAAGGAGTTTTGCTGTATTCCCACTTAAGCTTTTGTTTTCAGATTTTAGCATAATAAGCAGTGTGTGTCATCATAGTTTTAATTTTCATGCCAAGCAGAGAGTGACAGCTGGGAAGCAATATGCAAGACAGATTTGCATCTTCTACGAAACTGCAAGTAGGGAAGAAAAAAAATGTTCAAGTCACCATGTTTTAAATTTTCCTTTGTAAACATTATTTATCTTCCCCACCATAAAACAAATGCTTTTTTACTGATCCCTCCATTAATGTTTCAAATATATGTGCGATGACAAGCAAAACAAAAAACTAATTACACAGTGAAAACATTTTCCTCCCTTTGTGGGGCTTATGGGGTCCAGTTGTATAGCATCTGTTTTAACTCCTTGTTGCAGGAACTTTTAGGGCACTGGTTTAAATGCCAAGTAAGCCCACCCTAAAATGACTTTCTTTCCTCCTTGTTGTATTCCTGTGAAGTATAAAACATATAAATTAATCATTAAAAAATGGTCATCTGAAACAGCAGTGGTTTAAAATGACGGCTCTGTTAATCCTGGCTCAGATAAAACAGAAGCTTAGCACTGAATTTTCATTTGCTTATTAGAGTACAATTAACTGCTTCCTCCCCCATTTTGTTCATCTAAAAGTTCCTTATCCAAAGGTTCACCAGTTTCCACACATCTTAACAAAAACATTGTGGTATTTCTAGAGTGTTAAATCTGTAAAGGCGACAAACTCTGATTAAGATACTGTCTCTGTCTACCTCTTTGATGCTACAATCCTGCAACACTGATTCACTTTAAGTTTATTGGAAACCACTGTGACTTAACCAGTAACGTTGTGATGAAATTGAGAAATATGGGATCCTTACTTTTCATGCACCCCATTTTTACCATTTTAGTTTACGGCATAAACGTTGACAGTTAGTAGTGACTTCTCTTTCTTCCAATAAACCCATTTCCCCCTAGAAAATGCCAGAAATAAAAATCCAGCACAAATATTAGAGTATAAAGTGAAAAAATGCTGTCTATTTTAACCTACAGGAATGCAATAATTATTGTTCTCTGTTGTTCAGTAAATGGTGTATATAAAACAGGAGTAGTTATGCTGGTAGTATATTTTCTAATTTAGTTTTACAGTGGTACCTCGGGTTACATACGCTTCAGGTTAGATTCGCTTCAGGTTACAGTCTCCGCTAACCCAGAAATATTACCTCGGGTTAAGAACATTGCTTCAGGATGAGAACAGAAATCGCACGGCGGTGGGGCGGCAGCAGCGGGAGGCCCCATTAGCTAAAGTGGTACTTCAGGTTAAGAACAGTTTCAGGTTAAGAATGGACCTCTGGAACGAACGAAGTACTTAACCCGAGGTACCACTGTATTATATTTCTTATAAAGAACTGTGTATATAGAATGATGATGATAATAGTACTAATTTGTAAGTTTGTTATGATTTGTTTATTTGATTTCTATCCATTCTATTCAATCTAGAAGGATCTCCTAGGTGGCTCACACAAATCAATAATGTAAAATAATATGGGGGGGTGACAGATGTAACAGCTGGACCTCAGGTGAGGTGCTGAGCAATGGAAGTTGGATCATGTGTTGCTAGGATGTTCTGCTCCGTTGCTGGGTGCTCCTTTAAAAAAGTAGTATTTTTCTTGAAGACTAAGCATTTGTAAAGAGAGATAGCTTGCTATAGCAAGAAATGGGTGAGGATAGATCTGCTCTTTCCTGTGAGCTGGAATGGCTTATATCCTAATAAATATTTCATAACCATTTTGTGTGTCACAGTATCAGACTATAAGCACTGTTATTCCAGAAGACTGATGTTCTTTATAGGTTGTTTTAGTTATGCTAAAGAATACAACTTTAATGAAGTGAAAATGTGTGGGGGTTTTTGAGGGGGGAAAGTAGGGCAACTTCTGTCTTCTTATCTTCCTTCTTGATTTAATCAAGATGGTTAGTGAGTACTGAATATCGATGTATAGGAGTTTTCAGACTACCCTGACAAGACATTCTATTACAGTGGACACAAAAGTGACACAACGGATTTGAGAACTTGCTAACAGAAATATGGGCTGTGGGCAAGTTTTCAGTAGAAATAAAAAGGAAGTGTCAGATACTGTTTCTTTAGCTGACTTGTTATAGTAATATGTCCATCTTAATTTCTGTTCAGTCAGCTCCTGGTGGTTGTTCCTTAACCTGTACCTTTCCTTTGTGTCATCAAGTTTCTCTCCCTGACTGCTGCCCTAACCCTCTTCTGTGTTCCACATACATTTATACAGATAGGAACTTAATTAATTTACTTTTAATTTCTTAGTATTTTGCAACTGTTGTCTTGCAGAAGATTGACTTATGTCTTTTGTATAGTATTATTTGAAAATAGCCTGCGTTTACAGAACTGTAAGACTAGGGCCCCATCTGCACTTATACATTTAAAGCAGTGTCACACTTAGCTTCCCCCACTTCAAAAAATCCTGGGAACTGTAGTTTATTAATGGTGCTAAGAGTTGTTAGTAGACATCAAAGCTTCTCCCAAAGGTACAATTCCCAAACCTGGGAAGAGGTTTGAATGTTAAACCTCCCTGAGAATTGTAGCTCTGAGATCAGCTATTTCTATTCCATGTCAGGTTTCCATGCATTCCATATATTCCTTATGTGCAGGAAAAAATACAATATATATAGATATAGATATATAGATATATCCCCAGTTTATCTACTATGTATGCTTTTTTTCTTCTATTATTTACATTTCCCTCCTAAAGTATGCATTTTTGTGTGATTTTCTATGCATTTTTGTAAACCTTGTCCACATAATATATCATTTTTGTGCACATTTTAAACTGAAACTATACTGAAAAATTCAGAGAAGTGTGTAGTGCAATTGATAATTGCATTCCAATTCACATATAAGTCTGGAAAATGCAAATTAGGTCAGTTTGCTTTAAAATGGAGGCCAAAGGAAAATTCCCTTCATATCTAGGCTTCTTCGCAAGGGAGGGGAAGCAGGGAGGAATCTAGAGACTGGGTTATACTTCCGGGAACTGGTTTTTGTTCACTCACTATCCTTGAATAAAATACAAAAGGAAGAAGTTTGCCTGCTTAGTTACATATTAAAGATTACATCATTTTTTTCAGCAATTGGAAAGCAATGTTAAATCAGTTTTGGAACATATTCATACTGCATGAACATATATAATGCATATAAAAATAACAGAATGTCTTCCACTGCATAATTCTCCATGACAAAGCAGAGGACAAGTTGCTTGGAAACCTTTAAAATAAAAAAATAAACTTAATCCACTTAACTCCTCTTTGAATTGATTTTCAAAGGTTAACATGCCTATTACTTTAATTAAAGTCCTTCTCAGTTCATAAATTATGTGTCTGGCACTTCAGGGATGCCAGCAATTGTCAAGAAGTAAGGAAGGCCAAAGTGTCCTCCCGAAAGACCAAGGTTAATATGGTCTGAGGACAAAAAGTCTTCTGTCTCAGTGGGGTTATATCACAGCAATTTATATACAGTTGCTCACTGTATTAGCTGTATGTCTGAGTTTCTTAAAAGACTATTATACCTTTTTCTTTAAATCTGTAGGCTCATGGCATTGCAAGTTTCAACCCTGTATGATTATAAATATAATCATACATAATAGCTGTGGTTTTGAAATATTAGCCAGTCAAATTAAGTGGTAGTTTTCAATCATGATATTATTTCAGCTTTGAGAATAAGCCCATAAAATTTAGTAACACACCCAAAAAAGAAAGAAAGAAGAAATCTCGTCTTCCTGCTTGGCATTATAGGATTTATAGCATGTACACAACTAATAATCGCCCTTTAAATGTAGTGTTCTGTACCTGGGATTTTGTGTCTGTTACTCAATGCAGTCTGGAAACCTGAGACCCAAGTCTTTTGCTCACATGCATTCTGGGACCAATTAACTGTCCTGGTTATCTCAGTGGCCCTAATTATTATAACACTTGTCCTTCTCTTTTGGCCAAATTTGGGAGAAGATTTGAGGGTGTTAAGCTTTGCTTGCTTCAACTGCTGCTGCCTGTGTTTCATGGTGGTTGGTGGTGGTGGCAGTGTTCCTCATTGCAGGCTTCCAACAGCCATTGTTTTCTCCAGAAGTCTCTCCTGCATGATTCTTTATTGCAGTGTTACATTGGTGGCCAGCAGCTGCTGCCAATGGGTGGAGGGTTGGGGTTGTTGCTTCTGCTGCCACCAATAACTCTACCCCTAAAACGTTTGCCCCAATGTGTCTGCCATCAATGAAATGCCTCTTCATTCTTTGCCTCCTGCAAATGTGGCTTTGCAAATCAAGTGGGAATGTTTCACAACAGCTCTAGTAACATTTACTTAGTCCCTCTTTCCTGAGCACAGGAAAGGCTAGCAGAGACTAAGGAAGCACAGGGAGCTTCCAGACCAGCTGTTTATTGAGCATTCATCCTGATATGTTCATGCGGAGGTTATACAACATTACCAGCTAGTGGCTGTTATCCTGCACTTTTTAGTACAATTTTTGGTAGTTTTCCTGCCAGATTTTTTGTGCTCAGAATAGCGTTGAGATAATTGCACTAGACAGTGTGGGATAACAACCAAAATTTGTGTGAATAAACAGCCCACCTAAAAGCACCCTGAGACTTGATCTTGAACCATCATTTCACATAAATGTATCTTGGGGGGTATTGTGTTTTTTGTTATTGTCTTTTACACTCTGTGTTTTTATGTTGTAAACCACTCTGTGATCTTTGGGTGAAGGTTGTTTTATGAATTACATAAATATTAATAAGGTGTCACATATTTCTCTCCCTCCATTGTAGCAGAGGGCCTGGACTAACTATTCAGCTTCAACCTGAGGCTTTTGCAATATGTCAGGTTTTAATTTAGGAAATAAATAAATAGCTCTCTGTTTTCCACTGTAGTTTGCAACCCTTGCAGCTTCATTTTGTAAAAAGAACAAGAACAAAAAACAACTGCATACAACTAATTCTGACATGAAGTGTGGCTTACTCGGAGTCAGAGAGACACCATGACTTCCAGATGCATGACTTCCAGAAATCATGTCTTCTAGTTTTGAAATTAAGGAATGTTTCCCCTATTCCCATTCTGGAGTATGGTAGATCTTAGGTAAAGGCAAAGGACCCCTGACAGTGAAGTCCAGTCGCAAACGACTCTGGGGTTGCGCACTCATCTCGCTCTATAGGCGGAGGGAGCCGGTCTTTGTCCGCAGACAGCTTCTGGGTCATGTGGCCAGCAAGACTAAGCTGCTTCTGGTGAACCAGAGCAGTGCACGGAAATGCTGTTTACCTTCCCGCCAGAGCAGTACCTATTTATCTACTTGCTTTTTGACGTGCTTTCAAACTGCTAGGTTGGCAGGAGCAGGGACTGAACAACGGGAGCTCACCCCATCACAGGGATTCAAAGCACCAACCTTCTGATTGGCAAGCCCTAGGCTCTGTGGTTTAGACCACAGCACCACCTGCATCCCTATGGTAGATATTAGAGGAGCTTTATAGGGTATTTTTAAGAACATGGCATGATTGTAATATATGGGGGGGGGGTTGTTTTGTATATCTTGTTAACCACCTTAGAGGCTTTTAGTTAAAAGCTGAGATACCTGAGGCTTTTAGTAAAAAGTAAGAGTGCCCAAAAAGCTGTTGCTTTCAGAGTTAACTAATATTAACGGGTGCTTTATGGCAGAATCTGCTTATTATTTTCAAAATGCCAGCTCAAGGGAATCAAATACACCCACACATAGTTTTGTCCTTCAATACAATAGGTAACTGAAGCAATAATTAATGCTGCTACAGATACCGGTACTTGTTATTCAAACTGACTTGCTTTTAGAAGACTTACCTCATTAGGGTAACAGTGGTGATGCCTTATGCAGTGGTGTCAACTGTTAGAACTTTGGCTGTGATCTTGTCCCAGAAGTGCCAGAAGTTGTGTGATTTTATGTCTATACTGACATTTTTGGTTGTTTTAAACTTCCACCAAGAAAATCCAAACACTGTGCTGAATACATCATTTAAACATGTATTTTAATATGTGCACCTCATAATGTATTACAGTTTATGTTCTTGTGTATGTTCTTTTGACTAAGGATTGGGGCAAATAAAACTCAAGGGGAACACTTTGGATGTACATCTATGTATATACATAAAAATAAAGGTGCGAGAGTACAGTCATACCTCAGGTTACAGACGCTTCGGGTTGCGCAATTTCTGGTTGCGCACCACGCCAAACCCGGAAGTACCGGAACAGGTTACTTCTAGGTTTCTGCACTTGCACATGCGCAGAAGCGCTAAATTATGCTTTGCACATACACAAAAGCGCCAAATCGCGACCGGTGCATGCACAGACGCGGTGCTGCGGGTTGCGAACATGCTACCCGCATGGATCACGTTCGCAACCCAAGCATCCACTGTATTGTCAAGACTTAACTAATAAGAACACAGATTCCTTATTCCCTGATTGACACAGCTGTTTAACACTGTGATTGATAGATATTGCATACTTATGAGAAGAACTGCATAAGCAGCTGCTGCTTTTCTGTGACATCATCTGCACATTGCTGACCAAGTAATCAGCTTTTGAAACTAAGCAGCAGCTAGTCTCTTTGACAGTGGGAGCTGAATTTCAGAAATGACTGGCTGTTATTAAATTTGTTTTTAGAATTTACAGCTGGCAGTAGATGTCATTTTTGGGGTAAATCGTTAAAATGATGGCAGCATGATTAGCTTCCTAAATATATTTTAAAATTACAAGCAAACTTCTGACATTTACCATACCATATACTATATGATATGGTGAATAGCTGCACATTCGATAAAGAAAAGAGAACTAAGCTTACAGTGCAAGGGGTTTTGTTCTTAAGGATATATTCGAATTAGGAAATTAAACTTTCAGCATGATTTTTGTTTGAGCCACTTGTCTCCTATGAGACATTAACAGGGGCGGGGGATGCTTTGCTTTGGCAATGCTTTCTTAGGCAATTGCAGAACTCTCATATAAACATTTGCTTATAATATCTCTGAAAGGAGACATTTAGTGTCACCTCTTAAAGCCTGGATAGGCAGTGCAGCATTTCCTAGTCAGAATCCAGCCTTTGGCCATCTATGCATATTTTGATAACCCCACCTGGCAGTATATGTTTGTAAACTACAGAACAGGACAGCAGATACCATTTGTTTTAATAGGAGGGACAAACATAACTTTACATATTCATATGTTAATGCTTTTGCCTAAGAGGAAGTGGCAAGATAATTCGTATCATTTTTGCCTCCTGCTGCTCCAGGAGGGAAATCCAACCTATGTGCACGTTTGTGGCTCTTGCTTTCATTTCTGCTTCCTGCTGTGGCTGCTGTAAGACAGGCAAAGCAACAGCAGGGGGGCACGAAATAAAGGGGAAACATAGGGGGAAGGGGAAACACTGCAGCTACTGTTGTCATTTTGAATTTGACACATTCTGCAACCTCACAGTAGCTGAGGGGGAAATAGATTTCTTTCTGAACTTCCCAATTTAACTGCAGACAGAGAGAAGTGCCCACATTTATTGCTGAGAGAAATAATGAAAAAGCATTTCCTCTACTCTGGAGGGCTTGGGATTCATATTCTTAATAAAAAGATGTCAAGTGGGGCCTGGAAAGGTTGTCACTGATGTAACTTAAGATGTGGAATTAGGAGGAATGACCTTCTGACATGCATTCCCCTGTGATTGATGAGCAGAAGGAAACTTGTACACCCTCCTCGCTAAATATAACACAAGTAAGTCGTCTGACCTTCACCTATAAAGCTTTTTTTGCAAAAGCAAGAGGGGAAAGCATTAAGCATCAATAATAAGCCTGAAACCAGGTTTCTAATAGGGTAGTAGTTTTAACTCTTCTTTAAGGACTTCCTCTTGTCACATTACCTCTGGCTGCCAAATGTCCATCACATCTAATAGTCACAGCTTTATGATGGCATGATCTTACTTTGGGTTTTGACCTGGATTGGAGAATCATACCGTGCATATCATCTGCAACAGTTGAGATCCAGATCTGGCTTGTTCTGGTCATTTTGATTGTTTGGAAGTCCTCATGCTTTACACAGATACAAATATGAGTACTAGGGTTTCCACCCATTAACAAGTGTGATGGTCCCTTTCTCTCTCTTTCTGGCCATTTTCTGTATAATGAGTGAAATTTGTCAGTGACCTTTGTCTCAGCATAGGTTGAGGCAGTAAAAAAGGGGTCACCTGTGCCCAACTTAAAATATTTTGACAAATTTTTGATACTGGGAATGTTGCAAAAATGCACATTTCTACAGGAACAGCTTCCAAGTCACAGTCATGGTGGTAGGGTGAAGAACAGCATAGTACACATGCCTCCCCATCTCCCTGGTCCTTGGACCAAACCCCCCCCCCCACTCCTAAGCTAAACAATGCTGTTTTTAATTTTAAGCACACATAAGCACACAAATACAGTGACAGTGGGCGAAATGCCAGATTACATAGCTCACAGAACCAGACTTGCCTCAGTTTAGAGAAAGATAGTTATACTGGCCAGCACATGTTTCAAATCCTGTATAGACTCTGGTTGTTATTGATATATTGATAGTTATTATGAGGAAAATAAATATATGGGATATAAAAGGGAAAATCCATGGAAGATGCCACTCTCAAACTTCTTAATAAGCACAGTTTAATATTTTGTCGCAATATTAATTTATTTGTACTAGGTTATTAAGCAGAGCTCTTACATACAGTGGCAGAGCTTTATGCTCCGGCACCGGGGGGAAGAGAGCAGGTGGGGGCTGGGCTGCCGTGCGTCCCAGGGGCGTGCTGTGCTGCCCGCAGGGGCATAGTGCGCGTCCTGTAGTGCGCGTCCTGTAGTGCGCGTCCCATAGTGCCTGGGGGCATGGTGCCAGCACGGGCGGGGGAGCAGCCGCAATGGCACCCCACTGGGATCGCGCTGCCAGGGGCAGTGTGCTCCCCCCGCACTCCTCTTCCTCCGCCAGTACTTACATACTCAGTACAACACTGTTAGAAGAGGATGCTTTTTTCACCTCCATCAAGCCTGCACAATGCAGTCTGTGGTTTTACCTCCCATCAGGGTTTGACAGGAATATTATTCTAGTATTGCCAGAAGCAAATGGTGACCACAAAGGTGTGTTGTGAAATTTGCTGCAATATTGTAGAGGATGTGGCAGACCTGATGAAGTGTTTTTGGAAATGTTGTTTGAGCTGAGAGGTGCACTCAAGCACCTCTGGTGCTTCTGGTCTTGTGTGTTTAATTATTGTTTAATCAAAAGCATTTATATCCTGCCTTTCTGATTCAGGATTGAGAGATCCAAGGCGGCTAACACAATAAATTAAAAAAAGCAACTCAGTATAAAACATGAAAGAGGCAGGCTGGCATATTTTTTAAAAACCATGGAATAAGCAAAATAATAGCAGGGAAAAAAGAAAACCAGACATCATGAAAGAACAGGCTTGCAAAACTTAAAGTGTCTTCAGCTAGCAACAGTATGCCACCAGAGAGAGGGCAAGATTGATCTCCCAGAACTAAGAACTCCAGAGTCTGAGATTTTGGCACAAAAAATATTATCCTTTGGGTTCTTACCAGTTTCTCTTGAGAAGCAGATGGGACATACTAATCCCCACTTCACATAAAGGAGTTAGCAAGATCATAGGAAGCTGCCTTATACTGAGTCATACTATTGGTTCATATAGCTCTGTATTGTCTACCTTGATTGCTAGTGGTCCTCCAGTGACCAGTACTTTGAATTGTAGCTGAAACTGACAGCAAGTTCCTACAGCATAAAAGAAACTTTAGTTGGACTTTTCAGAGGCAGCCTGACAGAGTGCATTACACTAATCCAATCTTGATATAATTTTAAATTATGTGTGACTAATTGTGACCAGCTCTGCTTTATCCACACAAATGGGTGAAGCTGGCACCAGATGAAGTTAAACAAAAACACTCCTGGGCAGAGATAACAAAAAGATATTGCAGATTTGATTTTAACCCCATTCAGAATAGCTTTGAGTTCTTCTACTGCTAGCTCAACAGCCATACTGACCAGGGTCACTTCTCTCTACCTTACAGGAGTAGTTGGGTAAATGTGTTCATACAGTGGAGATTTCCTAGATGTTTCCACCACAATGGAATTCTCCCCCGAAGTTCTACAATATAAGTAAAAGATATACCATCCCTTAATACATTATACAGATCCCTTTATAGAAAAGCATGTCTCAAAAAGATGCATAGCCATGCTCTTCCACTGTCGAATGCTGTAACATACCTGGTGCAATCATTACATTTTTCAACTTATACCTCAAAGTAACCATTCACTGTCTGTTAGTAGTGACAGAAAGCATTAAAAGCTGAGAGATCCAATAAAATGGCATTTTCATTGAATCTGAAATCAGATATTGCTAAATGTGGGTGGGTGGGGGTTAAAAAAAACCCTGGATGCACCTGTCATGGGAAGGGTAATATTTTGTCTTGCTTGAAGCTGTGATTCAGAAACAGCAATGGGTTTTATTGTAGTCAATAACAGTTTCAACATCTCAACTTCCTTTCATCGTAGTATAGTAGCTGGAAGTTCTAGTACACTCCTTCGCTTTGTATAAACGAAAGTCCAGCCCAAAGAGCAGACTGCTGCTGGAATACTATATCTGTCTGCTGTCCAGTCTTCAAGAATGATGAGGAGATACTGAATATAGAATATTAAACACATCCACAAAATTTATAGCAAAATTTTAAATTATTTCTATTGCATAAGTGTCGGGGGGGGGGGTCCTTTTTCCTATTGTCAACAGTTCATCATTTGATAAAAACCTTTATTTTATATTCCCAGCACACATTTGTAGTACAAAACAAATTTGGTCACAGCGAATACTGAGAACTGGGAGCTAAATACTTTTCTTTCTTTTTTTAGATGGCCATAAAGCCATCTAAAATTGTTATTGTTGTTTCAAAAACAGCTTCACACTTATCACTGCTTATAATTTAAGAAGCTGATAGACTACTCTGTACTCTGACCAATGCACATTTCTTTATATGCTCTAATGGATTGATTGATTGATTGATTGATTGATTGGATTTCTATGCCGCTTTTCATTCAAATGAATCTCAAAGCGGCTTACAACCAATAAATAATCATAACATAATAAAACATAATAGCACATCACGAACACAGCATATATCATATAAAATATATAACAAATTATAAATAAAAAGCAATCTATTAAAAAAAACTTAACCAAACGGCAGACAAACATAAGACACACATTCAGCTTTGTGTTTTTAAACCTTAACTAGCTTGTTATGAAAAGTCCTATCAAGGTTGCTCCCTTACTGTTCTGAGGATTTATTACAGAGCACCACTAAACATCTTTTACCACTTCAAAGAGTGGAAGTTACTTACATTTCTATTGGACAAGCATCATATTAGTGACAGGTTTAACCCTGGAGTACTAAAACCTCCAGATCAGCAAAATGTTTCTTATACATATATGGGTCTGTACTCTTTTTATTAGCCACCTAGGTTTTGTCATTTTCTATTAGTATTGCATCACGTAAGTCCCCAAATGTTTTGGGTTGGCCTACAATTCCACTTGTCTTTGCAAGCTTTTAATGTATGCTTGCACTTTCAAGTTTGCTGCTTAAATGGAATATTAAATACCAAAAGTCCACATTCTTAGACAGATGTGTTAACATAGCAAACCTTTCATCTTCAAGGAGAGGGGTTAATCATTTGTCCTCTTATTTTCTTCACTATATGCATTTCTTGGGTACTGGCAACATGCATCCTTGTATCATCTTAAAACATTATGCCCAAGAGGCTGCTGTTTGATTTCTGACCTCACATTCCAAGTATTGAATTATAAGTAATAAAAGTCAGGTGTAGTATTAGCCAGGTCCCAAAGTAGAAGATACAATCATTATTAATATAGGTCTCATTATTCAGCTGGTGACAGTCTGGATTTCAAGACTCTGCAATTTACCTCTCATGTCTTTTAAATTAACTTGTGATGGAAAGGCACAGTTATATATCCTACTGGGGTGGGGTAAGAGGGCAGCGATAATCTTCAGAACAGCAAACAGAAGAAAATATCAAGAATTCACTACCTTACTTATTTATAGGAGCACACCAAATTTCCTGATGTATTTTGAGTACAACATGCCCTTCATCAGCAGCAATGGTCACTTCTTATTTGCTGAAAGGAAAAAAGGAACTCTTTAATTAGGATAAGTGATCATTGCCTTCATTGAATTTTGAATACATTGCACAATTTGGAGTGCCTTGGTAAAAAAAAATTAAAAATCTGTAAATAAATTATGCTGTAAATAAATTATGTAGACAGTGCCTGCAGCATAGTACCCATGTGGGTACCATACTTTAAAATAAACTATAGTTTAATATGAATGCTGCTTGAAAGTTCCCATGATGCTCTGTCTCTGCTTCCATTGTCTAGGGTGTAGTGTCACATGAAGCCAGACGCACAGTTTGTTTCCTTTTAACAAATCACGCATGGTAAACAAACAACAAACCTTGGTTACTGCTCATGGTTTGGTTGGAAGAAACAAGCTATGAGCTCTGGTCCAGACAAGCCAGACTCTAGCTTGTTCTGTCTGCAGTGCTGGGAAACAAGGAAAGAGCACTTGGGATAGTGTGGATTAGGATGCTCCTTGTTCTCATTAACCTACAGGTTGTTTTAAATTAAGTTATGCTACATGTTTTGCTGGGGAATTTAAGCTTCGCAAAATAGCTTGTAGTTTTCTGATTCCCTTTTCACTAAAATACCTGATTACTCAGTCCCACCATTGGTAAATATTTAAGGAAGGGGAAGGTTACTCATGCGGAAATGCTAGTAGGAAGTAGCAGACAAGGAGATGTGAATATGAAAGCAGCCTGCTGGGTCACACCAAAGGCACATCTAATCCAGCATTCTGCTTCCAGCCATGAGCATAGCCTACAAATAGGACATGGCTGCAGAAATGGGAGAATGCAGGTGCCTCTTTTAACACTATTTGCAATATATATATTTTTAATAATATATATCGTGTAATGCTTCCAGATGCATCTCAAGAACTTTAATTATTTCTGCTTTTAAAAACAATACATATAATAAGGCAGAGTTGAAAATCTGAAACCTAAACTAATCTTGCATCTGAGGGATTTGGAACGTCATACAAGAGTGCAAAAAGAATAACTAATTTTCACACTTCCAGATAACATTGTGAAGGGTTAACTTTTGCACCTCTTCCATGCTAAAATGTGCAAGTTCCTCATGCATTTGGAACTCACAAAATATGCAAAGAATCTCGTAGTTCTGCCTTTGTCCTATTTATTTTATAATTCCTAATTAATCTAATCTGTGGTTTTCTCACTGACATTGACTAAGTGTATACTGAGTATAAAAAAATTAGATCCTTCCAGGTTTTTAAGAAATTGCACTTTTCAATCTTGCTTTCTCACAAACAGTCCTTACGTACATTTCCTGAACTGAAAGGGTATGGAGCACATCTTAAATCCCCCGTCTTACACCTATGAAAAGCATGGTGGATGTTGCCTGTTTCAATCTGGGGCTGCTATAGCTATGGGAGAAGCAGTATCCTCTTGGAGTGTGAAAGCTGTGGGCCCTTCCATTGTATGCTCTGGTTGTATATTATCTGTAAATAAACCATATATCATAAAGGCACCACAGTCTCTGTTGTGCCTCATTTCCAAAGGAAACACAAACCCTGGGTAAGTGCCTGGAACCCCTGGAATCTTGCACCACTCATAGATTGGGGTGATGTATAAAAGTATATTAAAATATGCAGAGAATTGTCAGTGGAGGGGAGATCTGTTTGATGTCTTTTCCTTAAAACATTATATTTTTAAATATTAAGCCTTTTCCCTACACCTCCCTTGACCTCCTACCCTCCCGTTTTCGGGTTTCTTAATAAGATGTCTTGTTTGATGTCTTGATGTGGATAGAAATTAAAATCCTGGTTTAGTTGACATGTAATGGTAGTTGGTTGTAAAATAATAAAATCCAGGTTGTGTTTCATGTTCAACAGCTATAAGGCAGAGTTAAATAATACATTATCGGGTTAAATGTTAAAGGAAGCTTGAACTTGTTTATTGGATCGTGCTTTGCAGCTTTGCTGTAGAAGCACCTTCTGTCAGGATCTTGTCGTGTCAGCAGTGTGAATTTGTACAGTTTCTAATGCTTCATATTTCATTAAATTAACCAATCGATGGGCAAAGCGATCAATGGGTTCAGCAGCAGCTGGATTAATCACAGAAGGATAGGAAAGGTGCCAAATTTCATGCTGCCACTTAAATTGATTCTGCCAAGTTTCTCTTGCTGAAGAAGATTCAGCTGTGGAGCAAGTTACGTATTCTTATTTACAAACTGCTTCTGCAATTGGTCCCACATTTTCTCTTTGAGTATGCAGTTTACACAGGAGTGAAATAAAAGCTATGTACAAGTGCTAATAAATACCTGCTTCACAATTCCAAAGAGCACAAATACTGTACACACTTCCCATGTTCAGGGTGCGTGTGGCACCCCTGTTCAGGGTGCGTGTGGCACACTTCCCTTCTCATGTATGGTTATGGAAAATGTATGATTATTAGGACAATTTTGCATGATACATAGGGATAGTAGATTTGCAAGTGTACATTCAATTGAGACAAACAGACAGTACTGCTGTGCTGAGTGTACCTGTATAATATAAGCTGTTTTCAGATATTATAGTGAACTAAATTAATGCCATTGGGAGCAGAATTGTGTCAGCAGGCTGCTTCCCCAAACAATGCCCATTTATTATACATGCAGAGCTATCTGCAATCATTCTAAAATGCATGTTGGTTGGTGGAGAAAGCTAATATTGTGAGACTGCCCTTCTCCAATACTTGTGCATTCATTTAGCCTCTACAGTGGTACTTCTACTTACGGATGCGATCCGTTCCGGGGTGCCATCCGCACCCCAAAAAGGCCACAAGCAGAGCGCCGCTTCTGCGCATGCGCATGATACAATAGAGTGCTACTGCGCATGTGCAAAGCACGCAGAATGTTTCTGTGCGTGCACGCACAGTGAAACCCGGAAGTATACACTTTTTGGGTTTGCAACCCGAAAATCTGCAACATGAACCTTACGCAACTAGAGGTATGACTGTACAACATATGAAAAGGCCTGTGTGTGCTTTCACAAATCTGCTTATCACATTCATATTTTGCATTTTTAAAAATACACCTTAGAAAATCATAGGTGTTCACCTAAGAATAAAGTGCAGGCTTCCTCAAACTCAGCCCTCCAGATGTTTTTGGCCTACAACTCCCATGATCCCTAGCTAGCAGGACCAGTGGTCAGGGATGATGGGAATTGTAGTCTCAAAACATCTGAAGGGCAGAGTTTGAGGAAGCCTGATATAGTGCATGTAGAAACTATATATAGGCCCACCTGTTGGTGCATGAGCATCTACTCTTGGGTTTTAATTTCTTTCTGCAGCAGAGTTCCTTTTACAGAAAAGTTTTCCTGCATCTTTTACTTCTTTGCAGCAGCAGCAGCATTCCAGCTATCTCTTAGTGAAATTCCCATTACAGGAATAAACACCATTTGGTTCTGTTTCTCAGAGTCTTTATTATTTACAAAACTTTACACTGGTCATTAATAAAGAAAAGAAAAACAGATAAAGAAACATAATCATTTTCTCTTTTTAGCCATCCAGCCAGAGACCTAATTCTGACTCATTCACATTCTCATTTATACTGACTCAGACTTAGTTGATCGCATACCCTGATAAGGACACCTGTTGCTGGAGAGTCCCCTAATTTCACTTTATGCACAACTCAGGACAATTCAACAAGTCTTGACAATTCAATAACTATACATCCTACTTTAACTGAACAAGCTCTCTGTACATCCTTGGTTGATCTGATATATAACATTCCTGATTTGTGCCAGAAAACCTCATAAGATTTATATAATAGAGACAGGAAAATAAGCTTCCATAAATATCCTCAAGCATGTTCTATGTCAGTTTCCATTTCTTCCTGAGAGCCAGTGTGGTGTAGTGGTTAAGAGCGGTAGTCTTGTAATCTGGGGAACTGGGTTTGATTCCCCGCTCCTCCACATGCAGCTGCTGGGTGACCTTGGGCCAGTCACACTTCTTTGAAGTCTCTCAGCCCCACTCACCTCACAGAGTGTTTGTTGTGGGGGAGGAAGGGAAAGGAGAATGTTAGCCGCTTTGAGACTCCTTAAAGGGAGTGAAAGGCGGGATATCAAATCCAAACTCTTCTTCTTCTTCTTCTTCCTCATGGTAATGGGGCCATAGTGAAATTCCCTCTGCCCATGTGCATGTGCACAGTTCCTGGCTACAGGATCTTGACTACTGGATTGCATGATAATGTTTTTCATTGTAGACTGTGTAGTTGATTATTTTACATGAAAGTAGAAATGCTGAGTGACGTAAGTCACATTTTTACAAGTGTTAATCCCACATCCGGGAATCTTAACTACAAATGTGCATTTTAAATTATGGTTCCAACTTTTATGGTTCTAAATTTTCTCCCATAATTATGTATATCACGTGTAAATTCTCAATGCAATAAACTGTATTCAACAATGGAAGCAAATCTCATCTGTGAGGAAGATATCGCTGATATGAAGGAAGTACCAAAGCAGTTCAAGTCCTATTCTAATGTGATCTGGAATGTTCCACCATTCATCATAATTTAGTTTCTTTATCAGTTTTTTCCAGTCTCCTTTGCAGCTTGTGCATAGTTTCCTTTTTCTAATTCTAAAAGGACAGCTGATTAGACATGCCTCAGCTGGATGCCAAGAAGGACTTTCTGCCAACAGCAGAGAGGATTTTTTGCTTAGGATACATCATCTTTCCCAGTATTGTTCTTTAGCTTAGGACAGTGATGGCACCCACTGTAGCATACGACAACCTTTTCTCACATCACACTCCAGGTATCTTTTCCAGCAAGCTTCTGGTTCCATAATTTACATTCTGCATCCCATAATTTGTTATGATACTGAGTAACAGTTTGTTGTTGTAGAAGGGACCAAGAAAGAGCCTAACTGTGTCTACTCAGAAGCTAGTCCTGTTGAATTCAATGGATATTACTCCCAGGAAACTGGAGTTAGGATTGCAGCCTTAGTTTCATTAATGCATTCATCTCCTGTAGCTGGCTCTCCATAATGTCTAAAACTGCTTAGTGGTGTTTAACCTCCTGGCACAGATTTAAAAATTAATCCTCATTATTTTAAGCATTCTTCTAGGATGCAATAAAAGTGACTGAATTATATATATACAAATTTTCAGAGCACTGTCCCACATCAATGCTGATTATTGATATTTAAAAGGTTATGTGTAGCCCAAATGAAGTATTTCTCAGTAAAAAATTAGATTTCTCATATCTCAGGCATTACTATATTACATTTTGTCAATTATAAAGCAATATAACATTTTTGCAATGAAAACACACAGCCGTGGAGAATAATTGGTCTTCATCACTAGAGGGATCAAGAAGGCAGAACCGTCTGTAGTTCTGCAGAAGGGTGAAGAGATTATTGTTTTGATTTTGTTTTGTTCTCTCTCATTACTAGCAACAATGAGAACCCTTCTGCATTACATGCTCAATGGCGTCTCAGTGGAATGGAAGATGGCAAGTGAAAAATGGATCCCAATCAAATAAAGCAACTTCTAATGTGCTTAGTATTAAACTGCTGTTCTGGGAGTCCTTTGTCCCTGGAGTTGTTTCTAGGCCTGCCAGTCAGCAGGTTTCAGAGTTCTCTTGAGGACCTGGTGTTTCTGGTCTGGCAGCAGCCAAGTGAAACTGCTGCCAGATACGATGCCACACTGAAGCAGAACTAATTTCATAGTTTATCAGTAACAAAATATAAAGCATAAACCACATTAACAAAAAGCTACAGAATCATCCATCAAGGAGTCATTTCAGGTCCTTGCCTGTGGATAAAGAATTATTTCAGTGTGTGAGCAAGTATTTTTCTCTCCCAGTTCCTATTTTATTATCAGATTAGAGAGTCTTTGTGACTGAACTGTTGGGTGAGAAAGTACAAGATGGTTTGCTCTTTTGTTTGGATTCCTTGTCTTGTCTTGCCTTGCCTTGGCAGAGCTTGATAGAATATCTGTGTTGAGAATCACCTAAGCATGAGTTGCAATATACCATGTATGGCATCAATACCAAATACCATGCAAATATTTGTACAAAGCAAACCACCATATTATCCTCTATTTTGCCATTTTCACAATTTGCTTTACTTATGTGAACTGATGTGGCGCTGTGGGTTAAACCACAGAGCCTAGGACTTGGCGATGAGAAGGTCAGCGATTCAAATCCCCACGACAGGGTGAGTTCCCGTTGCTCGGTACCTGCTCATGCCAACCTAGCAGTTCGAAAGCAGGTCAAAGTGCAAGTAGATAAATAGGTACCACTCTGGCGGGAAGGTGAACGGCATTTCCGTGCGCTGCTGTGGTTCACCAGAAGTGGCTCAGTCATGCTGGCCACATGACCCGGAAGCTGTACGCTGGCTCCCTCGGGCAGTAAAGCAAGAAGAGCGCCGCAACCCCAGAGTCGTTCGTGACTGGACCTAATGGTCAAGGGTCCCTTTACCTTTACTAACACAGCAAGGCTATAGAAGTGTTTAGGTAGCGTACTTTAGTGAGTTTTTGACAATTATTTGTACAAAGTCTGCTAGAAATCATATTCACTATGTCCAAACCAATGGTTATTCCCACTAGTTCACTTGATTGTCACTTTCCTTCTTAGGAATATTTAATTTTATTCTATTCTAGTATGGCATTGACATGCTTTTCAGTGTACTCAATGAGTTTGCATACTGCAGTCATTGGGGTTATTGTGGTAACTTGCTGGGGATCATTTGTGTGAATGAGAACATGACCATCTTGCTAAGGCAGCAGTCCTTTCCAAGCTTTCTTGGAAGGAAACTGAAGACTTTTTATAATTTTTATAATGGAATGTTTTTAGAATGTTTGATTATTTGATTGTTTGATTATTTAATTGTTGTTAGCCGCCCTGAGCCCGGCTTCGGCTGGGGAGGGCGGGATATAAATAAAATTTATTATTATTATTATAAGACTTCACACTCACCACAAAGATGCTTGCCTAAAATGTATGAGCAGCATTTATGGATAGGAAAAAAGCCATGTGTCTTCTATTCATCACTACTTCATTTGTCGTCTACTACTACTACTCCATAAAGATTCTGCAAATAGAATAGATAGATGGCACTTTTTGGAGAGAGAGATATGTTTATCCACTAATATTATTTTCAATCTTACGATTAAAATAAAACCAGAAATGTAACTGTTCATGTAATACAAGTTGAAGTTTAGATACTAACAACCCAGGATAATAATGACTAGATGGACTGCATCCACCCTGAATTACTCCCCTGCTCTGAAACAAGTCTCACTGGGTTAAGGTTCTTTGTTTTATCAAGCAACTAAATTCCTCTGCATTTTACATTTTATATGTTAGGTTGTAGCAACCATGAACTACTTTAGTTTTATTGGGATGGAACTAAGGAGAGTTTCATACAACAGATTGAGACTATAATTTGGGCATGATCCAAGAGGGAGGTGTATGGAACTCGCTGGGAACAAAAGGGAATCCTGAAGTCAGATTAAGGAATGCTAGCTAATTCAAAGTAATTCATCAAGTGGGATATATTGTATAGAGTCTACACCTTAGCGTCACATAGGAATTAATGCTGAGAGGCCAAGCCAATGAGCATGGCAGTACTGAGGCTGGAACAGGAGCAAATAAAAACAGCGATGGATTGGAGTTACAACAAAATCCTTGGCAGGAAATTGGTAGGCTTGTACCCAGTAGAGCAAGGCTACAAAGCACTGCATGTATAATTAGTTTATTGCACAGGTGGGAGCTGCAGGCAGGAAGAGGGAAAGATAAAGGGGGAAAGGTGAAATTCAGCCCGTTACACACAAGATGACAAAGAGAAAGCTAAGTGGACCTAGAAACAATAGTGGCTAAAAGGGAAAATTGGTGCTTAAACAAGTTTCACACTTGGTTCCAAGAAGGTCCTGTTAGAACCATAAGAACATATGAAACTGCCTTATGCTGACTCAGATCATTGGTCCATCTGTTAGTATTGTCTACTATGACAGTTGGTGCTTCTGGATTTCAGGCAAGGCTGTATCTTTGGGGTTGGGTGAGTCTATCAATTTCCACATTTCTACATAAGTATGTGATTTATTTAATTTTTTTTAAGTCATCATGAGCATTCATCAGTATCTTAGTTTGGATTTGTCTGTATTATGCACATTTTTTTGTATGCAGATTCCCCTAATACAGTATACACTTTTCTGCAAAGCAATATTCCTTAATAAAATTCCTTTTTGGATGTTACGTTCATGAATATGTGTGTTTTCATGCACACTAGTATAAGCATCTTTGTACACATTAAAGGGTAAAGGGGACCCCTGACCATTAGGTCCAGTCGTGGCTGACTCTGGAGTTGCGGTGCTCATCTCGCTTTACTGGCCAAGGGAGCCAGCGTACAGCTTCCGGGTCATGTGGCCAGCATGACTAAACAGCTTCTGGCGAACCAGAGCAGCGCACGGAAATGCCGTTTACCTTCCCGCTGGAGAGGTACCTATTTATCTACTTGCACTTTGACGTGCTTTTGAACTGCTAGGTGGGCAGGAGCAGGGACTGAGCAACAGGAGCTCACCCCGTCGTGGGGATTCAAACCGCCAACATTCTGATCGGCAAGCCCTAGGCTCTGTGGTTTAACCCTCAGCGCCACCCGCGTCCCTTGTACACATTACCTGACTGGAAAACTGTACTACAAAATTCAGAGAAGTGCAACTTCAATTTGAATATTGTTTTGGAATGTGTGAATTAGGTAGGTTTGCCTTTAAATGTAAACAAAATAAATTTCCCACTCCATACCTATCCCAGTCCTACCTGAAGATGCTGGGAATTGAACTGGAGACCTTCTGCATGTAAAGCAGATGAGCTGATGCCCTTTTGAGCCTTTCTGCTTTCTGCTTTATAGGTGGCCTAGCAGGAGAATAATGTTTAAAGATACTTTAATACAAAATTATTTGTTGCAATCCAATTAACATTCTACTTTTATCTGGCGCAATTTCATTTCTGGCCTCCTATTTAATATGTGAATTGGCATATTCCAGCGTACAGAAGAGCTTTACACGCCATAAAATCACTTGTAAATGAATTGAACTGGATAATTAATAGAAGTTCTATTTAATATATCTCAGAAAGCTTACCAACCTAGAAAGAAATGCCACCTAATGATGTATTATTTATTAAAACTGACATTTGATTTATTGGTATTGACGACTGATGCTGAGTTTCGCTCTGTCAGCTTAAGAATTTGTACATAGATTTTTTCTGAGGTAAGCAACAGATGCAAAGATTGCATGAACACAGGATTTGTAGATTAGGTGCAATAATTGGCTAGTGTAGCTCTGCATTAATCACTGCTGATATATGAAGCTGATATTCATTGCTGATTCATATGCTCATGTAGAATAAAATATTCAATTTTTGTCACACTTGACATGTTATCAAATACACATTTTCCAGTAAAGAAATTTAGTCTGCAGAAATTTGGTCTGAAATCCTGTGTAAACTTTCCTCTGAGTAAGTTCCACAGAATATAGTGGGACTTACAAGTGAACAACCATAGAACTGCACTGTTAACTTTTAAAAAAATGTATGTGAAGTAACTTGTAGTTTCTTGTTAGAAATTGGGCTATGTGAAATGGCATCTCAGAATTATCCCCCTTGTTTGTGAAATGAGGATTTTTTGGGCAGCAGTGGAATCATTTAATTGATTTTTTCCAGGAACAGAATAAACATTCCAACAGTTTCTTGGTTGTACATGTCACCATTTGTAGTTATACAGCTTCTTTCCTTTTTACAAAGATAAGTTATATATTTGTTTGTTATTGCTGCTGTAAGTGCCTACAACAGCAGTTGCACTAACATCCCAGCCAGCATTTTGCATCCTCCAGATGTAGGATTATTCTAGGGTGTGGGGAGAATGACTGCCACCAAACACAAAAATGGTGGGTAATTTTAGGAAAAAATACTTCAAAATGGCTGTCTTATAGAAAAAAGAGAAAATATATTTTTTCTTATTTAAAAAAATCTCAGAAACATTTTTTCCACATCTCAGTTATCCTGCATTTGATTCCATCTGAATTCCCAATGAAGTAGAGGGTGAGGGCTATGACAAATCAGTTAGGACAGACTTGTACTTAGGAGTAATCTAATACAAGACAGACCTAGAAGACATAATGACAGGACATTTGTTGGTTCTTATGGTTCTCAGGTGAAACTTTAGAAATATATTATCAGCAGTATTGTTGTTGTTTTTCAGAGGGTACCCAAGGGTACGCAGTACCGGCATCTCTTTTTTTGTCGTTGTTAAAAAGTCTGGCACTTCCTTGTGAGTACCATAACCTGTTTTTCTAGGGGGGGTGGAGCACTGATTATCAGTAAGCTACAGCCCATTTTGTACAATGACAGGTTTCTTCTCACAGGCCTTGGGTGGAAGATCTGAATTTGCTTAAAGACAGCCCACTTCTTAACTTAAAATAGTTTTTCACCAGCAGTAGCAAGCAGCATGGTGAGGCACCACTACTTACTTGACTTCTGGTCAATTGCATTGCTTCTGCTTATGGGGAGACAGGGAGGGTAAGGTGGCGTGGCAGCAAAGTTGGCATGGTGCATATGCACTGATGGAATCAATCTGGCACTTCGGCCACCTCTCCCTTCCCCTTCTACCTCCTGGAAAGCAGCAGCAGTGAAACCAACCAGGAGTCAGGTGGCCAGCAGCATCCCACCACAATGTGTACTACTGCTCATCAACAACAACTGGCCATACAACAGAGGTATGGGTGCAGGGACCAGCCACTGATGCAGACCCAGACATCTTTTTTTATCTCTGTGCCTACTCTGGCAATACTGTTACTGAATTAATTGTTGTTGTTGTTATATATATTTATATTCCGTCCTTTCCCTTGATGGAATTCAAGGTTGCTTACAGACAGAAACCTGAACTCAGTAATGTAATCCACTAAAATGGGACTAGGAAACAAGTAAACAGGGCTATGCTAGTTTTGTTCTCATCACTTGAACTTGCAGGAAAGGGCATTTTGCAGATTTTGTTGTCGTTGTATTCAAGCTGGTTTTTCAAATGAAGGCAAAGTGTTCTGGCATTCATCAAACGAAGTAACTGATCACATACTGTATTTAGAGGGTAAAGTTTTGTGCTTGCAGTGTGCTTCCAAAGTTTAATTTATCATTAAGAAGCCCTGATGTTCGTTTACAAATAAAGTGAAAGAGTGGCCTTTTATTTATCTTTTGGTCTTTGAAATTTCTTTAATTTGTTTATCAGAATTAGCGGGCTAATGAGCTGAGGTAGTGAAATTAAATTATAAGTAGATATGGGAATACAGGTCTATTTTGATACTTTATAGTGAATTTCTTTGCAGCTAATATGCACATTCAGTTTAATTCAGATGGTATGGGGAAAGACAGCAAAATGTACCCCTCTGTTTTTAAGTTATATCAATTCTTCTTCAGGAAAAACCATGGGAGCCAATTCTTAATATAGATTGTCTTTTTAAGATAATAATACAGAATAAAACTTTAGAAATAGATATGTGGCCTAAACGTTTTATCCTGGCCTCTAGACTTTTTTCCAATTGCAGTATCAGAGTAATATCCAACTAAGTCATACTCAGAGCTGACCCATTGAAATTGATGTACTTAAGTTGTTTAAGTCCATTTATTTTAATGAGTTTGTTCTGAGTATATCTGACATTGGATATCACCCTTAGGGCACCTCCAAAACATCATTCTTATTCCATATTCATTATCAATTCTTCTCATGCTGATGGTATTAAGGTGGTCATACCCAATCCTGCTTACAATACTATTTGCACGTGCAAATATTTTGGGGTGGTCATACTGCTTCATTTCTAATCAGTGCATATCCTGTAACTTCCTGCTGAAATCCTGTAACTTTTCATACCACAAATGTTCAAGGTGAGGGGTGTACAACTTTTGTTTCACTATAGCCCCTCCAGACTGCCATAAAGTGGTAGGTAGGATTGAGGAAGCATTACAGAACAACTAATAAAGCAGAATACATCCACCGCTAATGAACTATAATTGTATCAAAAACATGTTCCAGAACACACTTACAATAAAATACCAGTCTGGAGGGGCCCTCTATCTTCTTCTTTTTAACACTCAACAATCATTATGGATTTTCTCTTTAAGTTAATAGGTGTATTTCATTATTACCTTGGCCTCATGAGAGGTGTTTGAGTTAGAAACAACTTCTGCTGTAGGGTTCAAGTGGTACTTAGATTCAGATGGTTTCAGAATGCTGTCAATTCTAGATATGTAATCTTCAGAAATAAAATAAGAATTGCAACTCATGGGAACAAGTGAAAGCACAGTTCAGCTTCTTTTTAAATCTTTTAAGTTCAGGACTGACTAAAAGAAGATAAATAAGAAGTTATCATCTTAAAAGCTTATCTTAGGCATAAAACTATAAAAAGTACGTTAGAACAATTTTAGATAAAGCTAGAAACATAAAAGCCTTAAAAGACGGCAATCTGAAATGAATGAAATTGAACAAAATTTTAGCACAGCAGGACAGAGAACTATTGATAGGATTACGGGGGTGGGGGTGGAATTAGAAAAAGAGTGAGAGAGAAAAATCATGTCTTCAGATCATAATATGTATGTATGTATGTATTTATTTATTTATTTTATTTACATTATTTACAGCTTGTCTTATATGTATATATGCATATATATATATATATATATATATATATATATATATATGCGCAGTAAAGTAATGGAAAGTCTTGGGAATTGCCAGAAACTCATGAAGGTTGCTTCAGGTTGCCTATTAAGAACCATCCTTATCTGCTGTCTCACACATTTTTGCCAAATGTGACCAAATTAACCTGTTGAAATACAAACACACACACACACCTACTTGTTCCTCCTTACCCATCTAGACAGTGCAGAGAAGGTGAAAAAACTGGGCAAAACAGAGGGTGGAAAGGTAGGTGGGCTCCAGAAGCAGAAAGAAGCCAAGGTCAGGGTCAACTGAACTTAAATAGCTTCTTAAGCCCTGCTCACTGCCCCAGTATGGCATGTATCTTCACACTGATTTCATGCCAGCCTTGCCTCCTTCTAGCCCAGTCCCAATTCTGTCCCAGCCTGCAGTCTGCTGGCAAGGGTAGAGGCACAACTTTCTTATGTTCCATTTTATTTTACAGATTTTGCAAGTCAAGTTTGCAAAGCTCCCATGAACAGCAGCAACCTGCTCTAACATTATATCTTGCACATTACTGTACTAGGCAATGCAATATTTAATTTACCCTATCACTGGGTAAGACATGATATAGCACTAATGGGTACATCTAAGTGGGGTCACATTATATGCTAGCAATTTACAAATTTAATCAAGCACTGATTAGTTATCTGGCTATTAATATATCAAGTAAAATGTTTTACTTTCTACTTTCTAGCAAGGATTTATATTAGAATGCCTCCATACACACAAATCTCCATCCACCTTGTACAAGCAAATTATGTGCTCTAGAGCTTGTTTTTAAGTGCAGACACATTCCAGTTTTGAATCTCTGCTATTTGGGACCTCTGGTTATTAAAGGAAAGTTTCAGTGTTCCAGAAAGTTCATTACATGTTCATACAAAACAAATTGTATGAACATGTACTGTAACAGTATCTCTGCCATGACTTCATCTATTAAAGGTGCAGTAGTGAGTCCAAAGGAGTTTTATCCATATACAGTATATTGGGCTGCATCCAATGCTTGCACAACAGACTCCTCCCTCCTCTCCATCCCCATGCAGCCCCCCAGCCTTACTCCCATTCTTCAAAATCTGCTCCAGGGGATTGGGAGACTCTCCAGAAAAGATTGTTGGCATCCCTGGGAAGAGGAGAGGAAGGGGAAATCCACTCATGCATCATTGGATGCAACTGCCCTGTGATCTTTGGCTGAAGGGCAGTATATGAATTTACAGTAAGGAATCATAATAATAATTATCATCATCATAAATCAATAGTAACTCTGTCTTATAATGGCAAATGGGTCTCCGACAAAATATTGTAGTGTACAGTGCTTCTCTTCTTGCTGGATACGCCATTCGTCCTCTCTAGCAGTCAACTTTCCATGCCAGTGAACCTGTACAATCCTCCACATTACTGTTTGTTTGTTTAACTGTGGCAAACTTAGGGTTTCCTCAAAGCCTGCTTATAAACCCCTCATGTCTGTAGATGGTGTCATTTTGACTGTATACCTAAATTATGGGAACAAAGGAAATCAGTCCATTGGTCCATCTAGCATTCTCCGTGCTGGCTGGCAGCAGGTCTACAGGAGCAGCAATCCCACAATAAACACCAGTCTGGAAATACCAGCTGTTATTTCATGCAACTGGATCACAACTGTTTGACCCCCCTAAAAAAAGCTCAACAACTCTGGAGATCCTTGCCATATAGGAATAAAGAAAGAAGAATTAAATAAGCATACCACATGAGGAACAATTCTAAGCTTGTTTGTCCATAGCAATTTTGCATCTGTATTAAACAGAATGCTCCTCATAGCAGTTATATGTAGGATTTCATCCTTATGATAGGATCCAGTTCACCATTTTCTATCCCATTAAATCAAAGGGACTTGACTGTGCTTTATGCTTGATTGTCCCTTCTCTATCGACTAGAAACTGTGGGTATTTTATAAGGGGAAAAAAGTTGCACTTTCCTGTACTCTTGAACAGTTTTGGAAGATTACTTTGTCAAATGTAAGGGGGGCAGAAGTCAAAGTGTACAGTAAATAACTAGAATCCAGTTTGGCATTTTCTCTGACCTTTTCTATGACAAATGCATCCAAGGTTATTTTAAGCAATCTAATTGCATCTCTGAGGTGTTTTTTAAAATCCTGTTTCCAGCATAACTGTGGAGCACATCACCATGACCAAAAATGAAAAATAAAAGTACAGTTTTCAACAAATAATTTCATTATAAGATAATAAAGACAAGATTGAGAAAGTCCAGAAAAAGTTGCGATTGACTTTTTTTGGGGGGGGGGGATAGTGGTAAACAGACTCAATGTTAGAAACTCTTCTAAAATAATTCATTCTGGTCAAAGTTAAGCACTTCTCTTATGGGTTCCATTTATTTCATTGGAAAGAGATTACAATGATTTCAATATATAAGATTTACCGGTCATTACACAGTGCTGCCTGTGAGCAATGCAACAAGTTACATAGGGTTGAAGAAGAAGAAGAAGAAGAAGAGGAGGAGGAGGAGGAGAAGTTTGGACTTGATAGCCCACCTTTCACTCCCCTTAAGGAGTCTCAAAGCGGCTAACAATCTCCTTTCCCTTCCTCTCCCACAACAAACACTCTGTGAGGTGAGTGAGGCTGAGAGACTTCAGAGAAGTGTGACTAGCCCAAAGTCACCCAGCAGCTGCATGTGGAGGAGTGGGGAAGTGAAACCAGTTCGCCAGATTACAAATCCACCGCTCTTAACCACTACACCATGCTGGTTTATCCTTTAGTGAACATATTTAAATGACCACTAGACCATAGTGCAATAATCATATTACAGTTTGTGTAAACTTGGTGTAATTTGAAGGTGATATACAACACGCTAAAACAATGAAAAACAGGTTTAAAGCAATACAAATGAACAATCGAGGCAGAAACTTTCTTTCATCCAGCTAGAAAAGCTTGTCAACAAAAAATATCCTCAAAGTACAGATAGCCCTGCTCCAGGTTGCTGTAGAGCTTGTTTTATTATAGGAACTTCAAGTAGACTCTCCCACAGAACTCAGTGACCTACTGAGTATATAAGGCTAATGCAATCTCTCAAGTAATCTGGTCCCAAGTTGTATAGGGCCATTATATGTTAGCACCTAAACCTTAAACTTGGCCTAGTAATAGACTGCCAGCCAGCACAGATCCCGCATTAACAAGCTGCAGGTAGTTTACCCCCTTAAGCAACCCTGCCACTGAAGCTGATTGTAATAGCAATCAATAGGGTAAAAGGTAAAGGGACCCCTGACCATTAGGTCAAGTCACAGCGGACTCTGGGGTTGCAGCGCTCATCTCACTTTATTGGCTGAGGGAGCCGGTGTACAGCTTCCAGGTCATGTGGCCAGCATGACTAAGCCGCTTCTGGTGAACCAGAGCAGTGCACGGAAACACCATTTACCTTCCCGCTGGAGAGGTACCTATTTATCTACTTGCACTTTGACGTGCTTTTGAACTGCTAGGTTGGCAGGAGCAGGGACCAAGCAACAGGAGCTCACCCCGTTGCGGGGATTCAAACTGCCGACCTTCTGATCGGCAAGTCCTAGGCTCTGTGGTTTAACCCACAATACCACCCTTCATCAATAGGGTAGTGGTGATTAATTGCTTTCCTACCTTATGTGTGTGGGGGGGGTGCAAAATGAAGGGGTACAGGGTTGTTGCTTCTGCTGTAAACGCTTAAATAGGTTTATTTGTGGCAAAGGTTTGAATCTTTTTGCTCCAAACAGAAAAGCGTAGCCATATCACCTATGCCAATAGCGTTGCTGTAGTTATTATGAGGTATAAATAATAAACAGAGCAAGTGCTTTTAGAATACACTACTTACATTTTAACAATTGGATTGTGAATTTAGCCCACCATGGGTGTCAGAACCTTGATTACTGTAATTCTGAAATCTCTTTTGACCCCAACACCCTACACATCTAATATTATCATACCTGGTCTTGGCCTGAATGCAGTAATGCCAGCCTAAGATAAACTGATGAAAGATCAACAGTACTGTAACTTTACAGCTCCTGAAACCTGAGTACTTTGCATGGTTTAAGGTTGGCACATGATGAGAGAAGGGCTCCTTCACAGCTTTGTGGTAAAAAAAACTTCAACAGATCAAGGCTGGATCTACACTCATCTGTAAAAACGCTATTAAAGGCTATTTTTTTAAAAAAAAACATATACTGTAACTCTCAATACAATTTCCCATTGCCTACGTATTGCTGCAGCACCCTCTGTTGTCACATTTTTTAATAACATATTTTTAATGATAGAACCAACCCGTGTAGATTTTCCCCAGGCCTTTTCTAGTAAGGAAATATAGGAAGAAGAAAAACTTCACGTGTTGACATTTTGTTTGTCATGCAGCTTATTAGTTGTGTGTAGCCCCTGATTTATTTGGAAGCTTGTCACCTGACCCAGAGAAGAATATGTAAATTTGCATATGACACAAAGCATATGCAAATTGGGGTCCTCTTTTACTGGTAGAGTGGAGGTTCCCAAATCCTGTTAGCAGCCTTGGTAGAATGCCATACTATCTGAATGGCTGCCCATATCTAATGAGATAAAGGTGCATTTCCTCAACAATCTGTACCCTAGAGAATTCCAGAAAAAGAGAAGCAAAAGAAAAATGTTCCATAGCACAAACGAAAAAGGAATTTAAAGGCCAAGCTGTTCATTCTCACAGTATCCTACTACTTCTGGCACTTTGCTAGCTCCCACGTCTTGTTACAGTTTTCCAGATAGTGAGACACAATTGAATCACTAAAACTTATAAGAACAATTAAATAAAAATATAGCTTCGGTAAGATAGATCTGTAGCTATGAAAAACTTGATATAATCCAATTTAATCTCTTGAGATCTCTGACAATTCCCTGAGGGTAATTCAGGAGAGCTTCTGACAAGTATTAATTTCATATCACTGTATATATACATGGGCTAGAGCTGATTTCCTTAGAAAGGAGCAGTGGGAGTTTGAGTGAAAGGACTTTCTAGACACTACAGAAATGGTTTAGTATAACTTGGTTCTCATTCTTGGTAAACCTCCACAAACAGCCTGTATATTGGTCACTTTGAGTGACATTCTGTGGCAAAAGGCTTTGTGAGGTGATATTACTGGGTTACAGAAATAAAGCTTTATTGCATTTCATTCCTAGAAAATATGGATTTATTCATTTCCAAGTCAGTAAGAGGGAATATAGGCTACTTCCCATCCTTCTAAGAAGGCTTTCCTTCCTTGCTGTAAAACTCCTGCTTGCAAGTCCGTGTACTTGTTGAGGTAAGAGGGAAGAGTAACATAGCTGTTAGTCCAGATTTGCTCCAGCCTGGCAACAGCAATGAACACAACCCCTTACACTAATACCTTTGGTTCTGCAGTGCTAGGTGTTGGGGGTCCCCAGTGCCCTAGCAGCGTAGGACTGGTAGAAATTAAAATACAGTATTCCATTCCATTATGTAATCAGCTCCACCAGTTTCTGTGTAAGGATTGTCTACTTTTCAAGAGAGAGAGAGAGAGACTGAAATTGTTTCTCTTACAACAAAATCATCTTTCACATAACATTAATTTTAAACATAAAGAAGAAGACTTAAAAGACATACATGTATTACCTTAGCTATAAGTTGTTTTCAGCTATGAATTTACATATACTTTATTGGAAATTCAAATTATCTTTCTTTTGTTCTTCTTACTGAAAAAAAACTTTGTAAACAGGTTTTTTAAAAGCATTAGTAGCACTTATGGTCCTGGTAAAATCTTAATGGAAAATTTTGTTTTGTGCAGACATTTCATTTGAAGGTGAACTATTACTACTGAAAATCAGCTATACACTGCCACTGCATATGGGCACTGAGATGCTTATTTCATATTCTGATTGCATATGCATTGGCCTGTAAAAAAGAACTTGCTTATTTTTTTCATCTTGAATCTGGCAATCAACATTCTGCACCGTTCAATTATTCCAAGCCTGTGATTGTTTGGACTTTCTCAGCATGTTCCCATATAATATCTATAAAGCCCTGATTTTTATTTTAATGTATCTAGTATCCATGATGGTGTCATTTTGTGTATGGCCTTGGGGTTTTCCAGTAGTTTTGTAAAATTAACCATAAAGCTTCTGCGCTATCTGCCTTGCATGGTGGCATAACTGGATTATTAGCTAAATTTACTCGGACTGACCTTGCTGTGAATGATCTTAGTCTTCCAAATGTATTATTTGTGTTATATCGACTTCCCATCAGGTTATCAATTCCACACATGATTCCCTGTAGGCTAAACACTTGGAAAAATATATTTATATACATTTGTAACATTTGAATTGTAACAACTATTGCTTGGTCACAACTATATTCTTCCTGGGCAATTTGTTCAAGTGGCTACTGTTTGTACAGCTCAGTCACTCTTAGATGATTCTGACTATCTGCATCCATTTCAACCTGCTTTCAGACCAGTTTTCACCTCAAAAATGTACCTGGAGAATTCTGCTTTGTGACTTTTGATACCTTGATTGCAACATGCTCCTGGATAAACCATCTGGATTAGAGATTGGCAGACTATACATCAGTGGATCTTTTCCTACTTGGGGGCTGCTTCCACAGGGTGTAAAGCTTCTGCTCGTAGGGGTCCTGTCAGTCTATATTCTGTTCTGGAGTCTGCCTAATTAAAGCCTGTCATTTCTCACAGTCTGCATAAACCCCCTTGTCTGCCATCTGAAGGCCTGCTTCTGGTCCCATCTGAGGACCTCTTCCAGGTTACCCTGCTGTCTTAAGTTTGGTGGATGGTGACTGGAGAGAGAATCTTGGCCATTGTGGCCCTTTGAATATGCAACACTCTGCCTAAGAAGGAATGCCTGGTCAAAATTCTAACGTACTTTCAACGATGTGGAGGACTTTTTGTTTGCTCAGGCTTGTTATAACTGGTTTTATTGCCATTTTATAGCTTTGCTGGGATTTTTAGGGATTTTGATGTAATCTTCTGTGATTCTGTTGCAATCTTTAAAATGATTCCCCCTGTGGCTGAAATGATTTGGTTGTACCTGTTTTTAAGGGTATGAAACTGCTGTTAACTAATGGGTGGCTTTAAAATTCACTAAAGAAAGAAAGAATACTGTATGTGCTGAAGTTAAGAGGTATACACAGTGGAAATGAAGTTCCCCGATAGGAAATTATGTCACATAATCACATTGCTCCACTTCCGCACCTGTTCACCTTCCCTAATATCAGAATTATTTGGAGGAGGAGAGACTTGTGGCTTCTGTTCCAAAAGAACACAGGTAGAGCTGCTAGGGTTGTGAGCGCGTAGTCCTTTTTTTAAAAGCTGAACATTGATCAGAGGCAGTTTTAGGGTGGTATGAATGCTGTAGAATGGAGTGAGAGAGGCAAGGGGCACCAAATTTTAGCGCTGCGCAGGGTGCCACTGAAATTTGAGAGCCCTGGATCCACCACTGCATTGATCAACCAACTGTATGACATGGAAGAGGAAGCAAGGGGGACTGAATTGAGCTCCTCTTCCTCCTCTTGAACTTCTGACTGGTGAAATTTTATTTGTACTTAAAGGTCTGCATGCACACAACTCTGCTGTTCAACTAAGAAGATAAATCACATACATATTGGTTTGCAATTCCTTATCTAGTTACATAGATAATGGCTGATAGTAGTCTACTTAAATACATATGTGAGTATACATATAGGAGCCACATCATTTTAATGTACCTAGATAACTCAAGAGATCAATACTTTAGATTCGTTCTGACATGCAGTGACCACGTGGCATATATGGGATCTACCAAATTTCTGCGTTGATTATGTGTATGATGTATGAGTGCATACTCATCCCATAGGGATTTCAGTGCATTTCAGTGTGTGTGGCACACAAATGCATACTGCATATATATTCTGCATGATCAAAGTTTTCATTAATGCAAAAATCAAAAGTAGAAAGAAAAAAGAAAACATAATCAAACTACAGTATAGTGGTTGACATTTCCAATTAAATAGAGAGCAGATAATATAGAAAAATAAAAGCAGCAAAACACATCATGAAAGCAAAGGTTCATAATTCACTGGGGGAAGAGAGCTTTGTATATCTGAATTTCACATGTAAGAAATGATCCCCACCCAATGGTACAGAAACATGGTCTTCTTTACCTCTAGTCCCATGTGATGGTCTTTTAGGCACTGAGTGAAAATCTTTTTCTTTCCTCCAAAGCCTTTAATTTTAATGGGTATATTATTATTGTTTTGGTGCTTTCAGATTCCTGCATCAAGTTAATTTAATTTGCTGGTTTTATATTGGCATAGATACAAAGCTAGGTTGTGTTGGTGGTTGTTGTTGTTTCTGCTGTTTTCTATTATTATAGGTTTTATTGTCTAAACAATGGATTGTATTTTGCATTTTAATAGGGCTATAAAGTAAATTATAATGAATAAAATAATACAATAGTGCCCCTACTTCTCTCGCTCATATATAGGGCATTCATTCATATGGGGGAAAGCAAGGAGAAATATAAACATTCATTATCTGAAGGGAACCTGCTTTCTTCCTTTATTGACCTCAAACATTGAGAATCAAACTTGCTGCTATCTGTATAAACTCAAGTTAGGTTCTGTTTCTAGGTCACACTGGGAGAGTCAGGCTGAATGAGGGATCTGAATTTTACATTTAGAAAAAGAGGTATACTTAATCAAATCAACTGTTCTTCTGTTTTTACAGCTTGTAGGTCAGGATTCTACAAAGCATTTGCTGGAAATATAAAGTGTTCAAAATGCCCTCCACACAGCCAAACCTTTGTGGAAGCAACGTCTGTGTGTCAGTGTGAAAAGGGTTACTTTCGAGCTGAGAAGGATCCAGCAACCATGGCATGTACCCGTAAGTGTGAATCATACTGGTATTTGAAATTCTTTCCTTGTCTCTCTCATTATCTCAGAAGACAAAAATAGCACTTATTTTATATTCCTCTCACAAAAGCTAAAAGTATGAGAGCATGTTTTCGTTAATCAAGAATGCAAATCAGGTTTTCATTTATTCCCAGTGCTCCTTTAAATAAGCAAAAAAATGCTCTTCAATCTAAAGTGCCTTTTAAAAACACCACCACAATACTAGATAGAATGTTACCAAAACTATGTTATTAACAGAGTGACCACACATTTCAAATCTGGGTACTGGTATACATAATATATAATGTGTATAAGGGGGGGAAACACCCTTGTACAAAATGAGCATTTCATCCATGCTATACATGGATGAAAACACTCCATGTACTGCAACATATCTATAAAGTATATATCCTGAAAATGCCCTTGGAAAAATAAATACCAGACCCCTTTTACAGACTCTGATATAGTTGCAGTGCTTAGAGTTTAAAATGGGACTATAACATCATGGCTCAGGATCAAATGACCAATTAAAACAAAATAAAGCTATTCCAATTCCCATCAGCCACTCCCAAAGGCAGTCCTGGCTGGCAAGTAACATAGTCTAACTGTGTGAATAGTCATATTGAACTTCCATTACAGCACTCTGGCGAAGAGTCTCAAACAGTTGCCATGGCTGTCACCACCCGCTCATTCAAATGAATTGCTGAGGACACCCAACCCACATTACCAGCCCCTTCCCACATGCCAATAAGCCTTAGGATGGTGAATCTGGCAGGCTCTAAGGCGTTTGATTTATGAGTTATGGAAGATAGCTTAGGAAGCTGCCTTACAACTGTTTCAGGATATTTATCATGTTCTTGCACTTTCTCAACTCCACTCCGAGATTACATTACATTACAACACCCAAGTAAACACAGGTGTCATCGTAGCCTGACAGTACAGAATAAGTGGACTAAAAATAACTCCTTAGCAATGTCCAGTTTAGATATGGTATTTAAAAAATAAAAATCCTGCTCAGCACCATGACAACCGGCAGAACCCATAGTGCTAGGAATCTGGAGAGGATCGATCGTCCTGTTCCAGGAGGTGATGGTGATGGTTATGATGACAATAATGGCAACCAACAACAACAACTTCTACTGTGACCCTGAATTTGTTGAACATTTAAATCTAGGTTGCACATACTCTAATTAAATCCTATGAGAACTGTGTTCTAACTGCCTTTGGGACTGTTAAACCTCCAGAAGGACAGGTGCAGAGGCAAAGGGTCATTAGGGTGGAAAAGAGACCTTTGCAAAATTGTCTGATATCTCTTTCCTTCCTGAATCACTTTCTGATTCTTAATAGTCATCAGTGCTTAATATTTTGTTTATAAACAAGACATATTAATAGTTATAAAAGCAAATAAACCACAGTTGGCTTCTTTCTAATTTATGATTTTATCATGTGGACATCAGTACAATTTCAATCTGTCTTGTTCCTGAATGGTGCAACACTTTATTCTACTTATATGATGGGATAGGTTAATGGGATGTTGAAGCTGGATTGCAATTCAGTAAGAAAAGCATATATTAAAGATATACTGATCAAGGACTAGAGAATGACATAACAAATCCTTCATCCTTACTACGACTTTGGCATGTTTCTACAACAGCAGCTCCAGACAGTAAGCCATTTCTGAAGCACAAAGTAGTGTCAAAATAATTTTTGAATGGACACCAAGATCCCTTTGTATATTCAACATACCTTTATGGATCCCAGGCAGCATTTTATTCTTTTCTATATAATAAATTATACAGGCATTAGTATAATTATTATACCTTTCCTGCGCAAAACTGGAATAGTCACAATGTCTGATGCATGTTGGTGAAAAACATTAATCTTTTAAAACTGTCAGTATACTTGCTTGCCTAAACAAAATATATAGCATGAAGAAATTCCTGAGCGTATTGCTCACAGATGCCTGCAAAAAGGTTATGGCTGCCAGTTTTTTTTTCCAATGTGACATATAATCTATGCATAATTTATAAGTGATAACAAAGCAATCAGGCCACATTCATAAAAATCCCAATGACACATAATTTAGCAGAATCTGAGGATTAGAATTAATTGTCTCTCTTTGTTCCAAGTTCTAAATCTTAGTAAATGATTCACTGCATGTCATTACAGCTTAATATTTGCATGAAATCACAGTTTAGATGGCATAATTTAATGGCAATTAAAAACCTATTTAATCGTCATGCAAATTGGCACGAGGGCCCTTGAGTATGAAGGGTGTCTATATCTTCAGTATCTGCAGGCGGACAGTTATAAACTTTGAAACACTCCTACTACAATTGATAACAATTTTCCTGTTCAGAGCAATATGAATGCATAATAAATCATATTTTTATCCTAAAATAAGACCAAGATTCTCAGTACATTGCTTTACAAAACAGAACTATTAGCAATCATTGGGAAATTGAAAAAGAAACTAACATGCATATATTTTTTCTGGTGCACACTGAACATAACATAAACAAACTAAAATAAATCAAGATAGCATAAAGGTGTTTTGTCAATAACTGGATGTGATGCTGCACATAATCTCCCTCTCTGATACAAAAGCCTTTTTTTTTAAAAAAAAAAGGGGGGGGGCTAAAATTTTTAAGACTGAATCTTCAAGAGCAGAAATGGGAGGAAGTTTCAACCCCCTGATTCTGTTTCCCCTACAAACATCTGATTGGTAGAATTCTCTATACTTCTGTTCCTGTTGGCATTTGTAGATAAAAGTCAATGGGTGAGAATAGTTGTGGCCCTGAGAGTTTAAAATCCAGATACCAGATTCTATGGTGTGGGCATATTTTGTCATCCTAACCATACAAGCCTCATCCTGACTCTGTCTCAAGTTCTGTTCCTAGTATTTTATCTGACTTTGTTTCCTGACTTTGTGTCTAACATGTTCTTTTGTGATCTTGGCATGAGTTCCTGTAGGACAGTTTACATGTTCCTTAAGAACAATATGAGGGTAGCTGGCTTTTGTTTTGTTTTTAAGAATGTACCATGTTTGCCACATTTAATTTGTTTCTGTAAATGATGAAAGAGGGCTTTGGGGGTTAAAACACACACATATATATACTAGTTCTAATGACAAACTATTTCCCCTTTTCCTTAGGGCCTCCTTCTGCTCCAAGGAACGTAATTTTTAACATAAATGAAACAGCTCTCATGTTGGAATGGAGCCCACCAAGTGACACAGGAGGAAGAAAAGACCTCACATATAGTGTCATTTGCAAGAAATGTGGATCTGATGCCAGCCAATGTGAGATATGTGGAGGAGGCATCCGATTCATTCCAAGACATACTGGACTAATCAATTCCTCAGTAACTGTGCTTGATTTTGTGTCTCATGTGAACTACACTTTTGAAATAGAAGCCATGAATGGAGTCTCTGAATTAAGTTTTTCACCCAAGCAGTTCACAGCTATCACAATCACTACAGACCAAGATGGTAAGTTTGTGCTATTTGTATATCAGATATACTTAGATCTTATGTCAGTTTTGTCAATAGAAACACTTAAAGCTACTCAGATCATTTATTCTTCCATGTTACTATTTTGTGCGGTGGAGAGGAAATGGTTTTAGGATGAAATAGGAGGTGTTTTGTTAAAATTAATGGGGCTATCCAGATGAAAAGGTGTTGCATTACCGTATTTTTCGCCCTATAGGACGCACCGTCCCATAAGGCGCACCTAGTTTTTTGGGGGGGAAATAAAGGAAAAAAATTATTTCCCCCCCAGGCGCGGGGTTGGGGAAGCCCGAGCTTCCCCCGACCCCAGCCCCCAAACAGGCACCTCTCCGCCAGCAGCGGGAGCGCTCCCGCTGCTAGCGGAGAGGTCCGCGAAGCCTGGGCGCGCTGAGCTCAGCGCGCGCAGGCTTCGGCATGCAGGCACCTCTCCGCCAGCAGCGGGAGCGCTCCCGCTGCTAGCGGAGAGGTCCGCGAAGCCTGGGCGCGCTGAGCTGAGCGCGCGCAGGCTTCGGCATGCAGGCACCTCTCCGCCAGCAGCGGGAGCGCTCCCGCTGCTAGCGGAGAGGTCCGCGAAGCCTGGGCGCGCTGAGCTCAGCGCGCGCAGGCTTCCGCATGCAGGCACCTCTCCGCCAGCAGCGGGAGCGCTCCCGCTGCTAGCGGAGAGGTCCGCGAAGCCTGGGCGCGCTGAGCTCAGCGCGCGCAGGCTTCGGCATGCAGGCACCTCTCCGCCAGCAGCGGGAGCGCTCCCGCTGCTAGCGGAGAGGTCCGCGAAGCCTGGGCGCGCTGAGCTCAGCGCGCGCAGGCTTCAGCATGCAGGCACCTCTCCACCAGCAGCGGGAGCGCTCCTGCTGTTTGCGGAGAGGTCCGCGAAGCCTGCATTCGCCCCATAGGACGCACCCAGATTTCCCCTTCATTTTTGGAGGGGAAAAAGTGCGTCCTATAGGGCGAAAAATACGGTAACTGAAATTAATACAATGCTGGGACATATACTTAATTTTTTTAAGGCATGCCTGAGGTTCTGTGTTTTTTCTCTGTTTTACAATGTGGAATTACTGGTGGGGAAGTCGAGGCTTGCTGATGTGTAAACTCTGTAAACTCCATTCATTTCAATAGTACACAGAGTACCCTGTGGATGTGACTGTAATTGCAGCTGTCATCCCATTGAAGTCAATGGTAACATTTCCACTGACTTCAGTCATTTGGTTGCACCCAGCATCTCCATGTTTACCTGTGTAAGAAATGTACTTCAGACATTTAAAATATCAATATATACATATTGATACATGTCTCATGAATTTAATTTCACAAAATGTATCTCTCCAGCTAGTTTGATAGGTACAAATGTAAGGTATTTAAATATTATGACATTCTTATATGAATGACCATATAGAATTTGGTCCATATAGAATTTGTATTGGAATTACTAGAGGGAGAATATTCAGTTCTTGTCCCCAGGCCTCCCTATTGTTTTTGTGCCAGTTGCACAGGAAGACAGTTACATACAGACTGACAAGTATGGCTTCATCTTGGTTTTATTAAGTTGACAGCTACCATGATCAATATGTATGTCCAATAGAAAACCAGCCTTCAGAACTTAAAATCAAATTCACACTTACCAGTAATTTAAAGCCTTATGTAGGTATTTAATCAGCGTTGTGGCTGCATGATGACCTGGTGTGTCTGCATGCCAAGGAGAACCCTATGTGCTTGTGGGGGATGTTCACATTTTAATAATAATAATAATAATGGCATGACAAGGTTTGAGCATGCTCATTGCTGTCCAGGAGACACATAGGCTAAAAGGGTGGAATTTAGCATCTTCTACTTATTCTGTCTGTGGAAGTGGTTCCAGCTTGCCAAATGGAACAATGCCTCCTCCCCCTGCGCATTGTTCTGGAAGTTCTCCCAACCCTCTGCCAAACCAATTTCATCTGGCATAGAGGGAAGCGAGGGAGGAAAGCTCCGTGCAGAAGCAAATGTCCTTGTGCATGACTTCCACTTACAGGACTGGTTTGGTGAATCCTGCCCAAATTATCATAAGGGCTTCAAATTAATTAGGATCAGTGGGAAAGCACTTCTTCCAATCCTAATTTGTTTTACAAGGATTCTATCAGATGCAAAACCCTTTTTGCAGAGGTGCAAAATCTATGAGCCTCTGGTCGCTATTGGATTCCCATCGGCCTCTACCAGCATTGTCAGTGGTCAGGGATGATGACGGCTAAAATTCAGCAACAGATGGAAAGCACAGGTTCCTCACCTCTGGCTTAAAGTATCCTGGGTTGTGAGTCCCTTCATCCCAATTTCCTCTTCACCCCCACCCTCCCATCCCCCCAACACTATTGAGCAGGAAAAAAAAAAAATACCCACACACACATTCACACTTAGAGAAGTTTGGGGATGAATGAGCAGCTTTGCCTCAAATCTCAGCAGTCAGAACCAACAGTATCATCAAAAGGGTATTTCCAAACCATTTATATCTCATCTCCCCATGACTCCTTGTGAGCCACCAACTTTTCACTATATAGCCCTGTGGGTAGTAATCACTGTTCTAATAGCACTTCTATAAAAGGGAGAGAAATCATATTGATAAGTGAAATAAACAGCAATAATTAAACAGAGTTCACATGAGCTTCCTTCCATATTTATATTTTTTTGTCTACAAGGCTTGCCCTGCTGCACAGCTTTTTAACTGTTCTACTAACATGTATTTTTGAAAACACTCTAATGGCCTATTTCAACTACATTTAAATTTACTTAACAGCTTATTCTCTATACATTTCCTCAGTTTCTAGGGAGGAGAAGAATACCTGTTCACTACCATTGTTAAGATATGTGTGCAGCCCTTTACTTACTAGTGTGCTGTTTTCAAATGGCTATTGCACTTGCTATATAATTTGCATCAATGCCCCCAAAGTCATTAATTTTCTTTACAAAGATACCGACATAATTTACCTTTGCTCTTTAAAATATATAGTTTTCAACCATCCCTCTTTTGTACATCCATTTCTAGGCAGCAGAACTGGTGCTACCTTCATAAACATGCTTTATGAAGGCTTGCCATTTCATTTATCACCATGTCTTTTTCTGCAAAACTCTTCTTTTATGTCCAAATAAACTGACTGAGACTCTGAAAAGTGATCCTTAAATTCTTTGAAGCTTTACCAGTAGCACTGTTAATAATGGAAGAATTATTGTGGGGAATGCAAGCAGCGTACACACTTGGGTTTTACTGTCGGGCTATCATAGATTACAAAGGCAGAGGCCTTTCCTTGCTTGGATAAACTACAGTGGAAACCAACACAGTTATATGAAAAGCAGACAGTGGTAAAAGATACATATCTGCTGTCTTTAAAGATAAATCTTATGCCATCTCTCTGGCCATGCACATTTACACAGGAGTCCCAAGGATATGAACCAGCATAGCTTTCTTTCCATTGCTGGCATAACAACTGTGGTGAAGGAATGTAAAGATTAGAGCTCCTTGGAATTTGTTGTAGAGTATTGTGCATAAAGTCCAACCTCAAAAAGATTAATGAGATTCTTATACGAGGGGAGGGGATATAAGCATACCTTCTAAGTGCCCTGGGGGGAAATGGGTTATCCCGTTTTTTTTCATGCAAGTTCTCAGCAGCCATATTTGGTGCCTCAATCTCATCCTTTCTTGCGCTGTGCTCTTGCCCTGAAAAGAATACCGGGGGGGGGGGATGAGACATGGGTCATGTGACTTGCCCGGGAGCCTGTCTCAGAAGACATGCATTGTGGTTTGGGGTAGTAAAAAGTTGTATAATATGTTTAAGACCACCACATTTGTTGAATAAAGGTCAGAAAATCAAAGCTCTCTTAATTTATTTATCATTTGTTCCATTAAGTTATTACTTCCCATGAAACAAACAAAAACAGATGAAACAATTTCAAGTCCAACACAGATATAGACTGCGAGATAAATCTATATATTAATTAGTTTCAATGAAACACTCTGTGAGAAATGCGGTAAGATAAATAAATGACCAGGGATAGGTGCTCTGACTGCTAGATGGTCAGTCTAGGACACTATGTAGGGCTGTGTCATAACAGAGTGGGGAATGGGAACACTGTGTTACAGTGATTCCTATGTCCAGGACCAAAGGCAAACAGTAGTATTGGGATAGTGCTTTTCAGCTCCCTGGGGGTTGTGTTATGGGCTGCTGCAGAGGATAATGCCAGTGCTTTTTAATATCTATATAAAGCTTCTGGAAGCGGTCATTAGGAGTTTGGGAATAAGGCGCCATCAGTATGCTCTGTTTCTCCATAACATCTGAACTGAGAGAGGCTGTGCAGTCCCTGAACTGGTGCCTGGGCACAGTTGTGAGCTCAATGAGGAAAAACAAGCTAAGCTTGGATCCTAACATGACAGGAGCATTGTGGGTGAGTGGTCCCCATGTCTGAGAAATTGGTCAGTTGCCTACCATGGATGGAGTTGCACTTTCCTAGAGTTCCTAGTGAAGATTGATTGACTGGCAAACCACTCTGAAAATTATTGCTCTGGGAGGGGAATAGGGCCTCCTAACAACTCTCAGCCCCCTTAACAAACAATAGCTCCCATAATTCTCTAGAGGAAACCATAATTGTTTAAAGTGGGTACCATATGATGTGAATGTGGCCACAGTCTCTCACACCAGTGGTAATGAAATGCCTTCATATTCCCATATGTAAGTGCAATTGGTCAAATGTAGATCACATGATTCTGTTGCTGGTGTGTGCCTGTCAACTTACCATAATTTTCATGTCCAGTTAACATTATCCTGCTGGGCCCAGTGTGTAAGGTAAATTTCCAAAAGGAATTCCCATCAGCTCTAGCCAGCGCAGTTATAGCCGAAACCATCTGGAGGGCATCAAATATCAAAACAGAATCCAGGATGTTACTCTTGAGTACGCCTGAGGGAAGCGTGACTCTTCCTTCAATTTATCTTGCTTCTCCAACTGATGAACAGAACAATTTTTACCTGACAGGCAGTTTAGAAACAAAGGTGATGAGGGACTATGTCATAATTAAATATGATTGGCTTTTACTAATATCTGAGTCAGAGATGAAACATCTATTGCAGACCTGAATCTGAGCACTTTTATCATGATAGAAGAGTAAGAAGAGGCTTCAGGAGGGTGAGAAAGAAAAAAGTGTCATGTTCCCTTCCCTCAATTTTTTCTTCCTGCTCTGCAGCATAACCTCTTTCCTTGGAAGTTTTAAAGCAGAGCTTGGATAGCCATCTGCCATAGATGTTTTAGTCGAGATTCCGGCATTGTAGGGGGTTGGACTATATGACCCTTGAAGTCCCTACAGTTGGACTATATGACCCTTGGAGTCCCTTCCAACTCTACAGTTCTATGATATGACATCATTATGATACTCTCTGTGAACAAACTAACTGCCATCATTTTTCATTGTATACAATATCACATTTGTGTTTACCTCGTGAAAGACAATGTGAGCCATGTATTTATACTATATTTAGTGCTTTTTCTGGGGCTACGCAGGGGTACCCCTAAACATTTTATGAATCTAAGTTTGGCCCCATTGAGAGGCAGTATTTCAATATGAGTAGGAAAGTGAGAGTACCCCTAAAATTTTTTTTAGGAAAAAAGCACTCGTATGTGTGTACGTGTGCACGCGCAGATAATGTATTTATCAAAGCATATAGCTAAAGAAATGAAAACATAGGTTTGGTTTTCAAGTTTTTGCAATTTGATCTAGCAGTGTACAGAAATCTCTGCAGAGTTGATACAATGAACCTTAAGAAGCTCTTGAAACTGTTCTACAACTTGAGTGTTTTTTCCTCTCAAGAATAAGCCACCTTGTGCTATATATATTCCTGCCACTGCAAAGAACCAAATTAAAGTAATCAGGCTCGCCTCATTTAGTTGGAATCTTTATCACTGACTGATACAGTTAGAAGAGTCATTACTGACTGATATAGCCTCAGTTCAGTACAAGATATTCCCAAGATAAGATTGTGACTTCAGTAGTGTAATTAGAAACCTTTGCCACAATACTTAATTGACTGACTGCTGAAATTCTTCAGTCACATTAGCAGTATTCTTTTTTCAGAGTTTACCCAAACATTTCTGAGAGGGATTTAAATTGAAACACGATCTCTGGTGCTCTGACTTCATGACAAGCAAACTGAAGGCTTCTTTCCTTTCCTAGCAAAAGGAATTAGTTTGGTCAAAAGCAGTAAAGGGAGACATTAATCATGGCTAGTCAGTCTGGAAAAAAATGTTCTTGTAGGTGTCATGACTTTCACACAAACCTTTAGGGAGCATGTTCAAAGTGAAGGACGTGGTAAATTACAAACCAATTCTGCTGATGTTTGCTGTGGGGTCTTTAAAGCAATTATGTTCGTAACAGGTTGTTTCAATTCATTTGCTTCTTAAAATGTAGTTTCTTCATTATGCTCCATAACCCCTTCTTCTTCTATGAGTTTGAGTCTCTTCCATATGGATTTGCCAAAGGCCTTGACCCAGTGACTGATTTCATTTCTATATTCTGATGGCATTAAGTTGTGCATGCTGAGATAGTTTTGAAAGCCGATTTAAAGTTTTCATATTTTTGCAGCCCTTATAAATCTATTCATTCTACTGCTGAATTAGCTTCAAAACAGTATTTTTAAATAACACATTCACCTACTTATAATGAAGAAGCCTTGTCTTCCAGCTCTGGTTTTAGATTGCATTTTTACATGCTTTCAAGCTTGCCTCTTAGGGAATAGTAACAGAAAGAGAGAGTTACTGTGAAAAGGTTTTAATACGTTTTGGAAATATACAGTAAACAATTCATTTTGAATGTTGTGCAAGATACTTTGCAGAACCTCAAGCACAAGCGCCCCTTGTTTTGTTTGATCTCTTCAGCACAAACAAAATGCATACCTAACAGATACAGAATGAGAAAATATAATTAAAATTACAAGTAGTTTGCCAATGTATATACACATGAAAGACTGAATTATAATTACCCTAGGATAGTAGCATCCAGTGGTAACCGAGGAGTTGTATACACAGTGAGAAGATTCATGTTGTTGTCTAGAAAATATATTCTGTTATCAGGAAATAACATTTGCCATTGTGGCTAGGTAGTCAAATGCCAAGGTTGGGATTAATGTTTCACTAACCATTCCTCTTCTTCTCATCTCAGAAAAATTTCTGTAACCAGCCATTATAGCATATTTTCATTTCCTTCCCCTTCATTGAAAATCCAAAGCTACTAGTTTCCCACAGGCAATTGTTCATCCATTGTAAGAACAGGGTGCTGGACTAGGTGGGCAATTGTTCTGATCCAGCAGGCTCTTCTTATGTTCAAGGCCTTTAAATACACTTAAAAGCAGCCACCATTTGTTTATTTTTTACTGGGAATTTTATTTATTTATTTAAAACATATATAAACCACTTAATATGTTTTTTAAACTATCTGAGTGGTGTACAACAAAAAAACAGTAATATAATTAAAACAAAACTATAACATAAAAATAGTAAAACAGCAGAATAATAGCATATTAAGACATGTGATTCATACAGATAAGGTGTCTCTCAGCACATGGAATTTGTTTCCAGTACTAGAACTGAGCTCACAGACCTACCACTCAATAATCCACTCCTGATTTTCTCTCAAACATATCCAGACTTCCTTCATGTTAGCAGCCTAATTTAAAAAGGGAAAACCTTTTTTGTTGTTATCCTTGTTAAACAATTGGGAGCCTTTGATGATCTGCTTCGAATAACTAAAGAGATCTACTACAAGATCTCAATCTATCCACCCCTACTCTAGAGCTTTTAGTGGGTTGATTCTTGTATCTGTTCAGACACAGTGCATATTTTGATCCATTGTCCAATCCATTTGTGTACATAAAAGGTATCTATACAGTGGTGGCTGGTGGCTGGTAGCACTGGTAGGGCACAAGGCAGGAAGCAAACAGTATGTGGAGCCAGAGCCAATGACAGGCAGAGCCAATTCTAGTCCCCTCCACCATCCCCCAATTTTCCTGCTGGACTGGTTCTAAGCAAGAAGGCAGATTAATAATAATAATAATAATGCCCCACCCATCCGGCTGGGTCTCCCCAACCAGACAGGTGGGACTGGCTGAGGGAAGACTGACATTTGTGTATCAGTGCCCCATTCACCCTAATGGACCATTGTGTTGTTAAGGGCTTTAATAATCTTTGCCACTTGCAATCAGACTCATCACTGATTATGGACATGGTGTTTGTCATTTGACACCAGACTCATCACTGACTATGAACAATTATGCAGTCTCCCTCCCCTAGTGCACAGCTTTGGTGGACACCTACTGGACCATTGTTATTGTGGTAGAATTGGACTTGGGTGTAAAAGATGTGTTAGCTTGTGCTTTTCATCTTGTTGGAGTCTGTGGGTTGGAAATTATACTTATTAGTCTTATTTTTTTATTGTTTCCAATCCTTTGCAACATGTCCTGAGCCCCTGGGGAAAGGTATGATGTACATTTATGTCAATATAGTTAAATTCACACAGTGTGGATTTTCTAATGGCTCAGTAGAAATAATTTCCGAAGAAGAGTGCTTAAAACTTCAGCCTTAGTTAAATGTTAAAAGTCAAACACTTGTAAGACGTATTATGCTGCAGTAAGCGCAAAGCAAAATGTGTTTATCCAAAAGAGAGGCATGCCATTTTGTGTAGCAATTCATTCCCTGGAGTAACTTAGGCATTATTACAAGAACTTTAATTCTGCCTCATGTGCATCTTTATTCATGAATCATAACAATAGGCTTAATTATATGATCGAGTACTCCTGTTTCCCTCTGTAGTTGTTGAGTAGTTGTTGAGTAAGTCCTGTTCTTATCTTTTTCATGTATGTTGCTATGTTTACAGCACATCTTCTGGATCTTGGATGTAAGCCATTTAAAAGTGCTATGCCGAAATAGCACTTGGTGAATTGTGCCTCTTATACTGAATTTTTTTAAATGCTTCATAATTTTGTTGTTGTTGCACCTGGTTCAGTTCAGTGATTTGTAACTGGCATTATGAACTGTAATGAGGGCTGTCAAAGTATAACACATCACGCACATTTAATGAATCTGTCTTTGCAGGAGGGGCTTTCAAACTTGGTTTGAGTCAGTCTCCTAAGTTAAGCACTTGAAATCTACTTGAGCATTCCCCTGGTGAAGGAAAACGATGGGTGGGAGGGAGGAGGAAATATAGATAGTAGTACTTGTTCTCATCTGAAACCTGACAACAGACAAATTAAAAGAAATGGAAATGAAAGCTACCTGATTCCATAGTGGAAGAAACCACATTGCAACACACCTTTGTGGCCTTATTGGCTCAGACAGTAGAGATTCACTCTTGCAACAACCCCTCACTGCTGTGAGAAATGAGAATCTTAGGGAAGTGGGGAGCAATCCTTTGAAGTAGCCCACCACTCAGCAAAGTCATCTATATAGTCTTGCAATGAAAGTGCACCTCTGGGAGTTAGTAGTAGAGGCCTTGTGTGAGAAGATTCCGTCATTAGCAACTTAGAGTGTTTGTTGTCTGCATAGTGACTTGACTGCCTGATTGCAAATATTTGGTATGGGTGGGATAGGTTTTTGATAACTAAGGTGTGAAAAAACATTTGAGGATCTTGCACCAATGAATCCAGAAAGTATAAAGTAGCATGGGTCTCAAAGCCTGATCTGACACAGGCACTTTATTCCCAGAAATATCCTGTCAGCTGACAAGCAGTGCTAACTGCTGATCTGATTTTTATCTCTGTGGCAATATAGCACCACCATTACAAATGTTCATAGAATAGAACTGCAGCTTCCAGCCAGCAGAGATCAAGCGACAGAGTGGCAATCTGGTCCCAACTGTCCCTGATACACTCTTGATTTTATTCTGGAGTCAGTACCTTTGTTGCTCAGGTGCAGGTTGAGGCTGCTTACAAATGGTCTTGCTTGTTTTCTGCTAACACTGAAGTCCAGTGAATGTTTCTTCGATAGTAAGTCCCACTGTTTTCAGAGAGACTTACTCTAGTAAGTCTTTTTAGGGTTGCAGTCTAAAATATCTCCTTCATGCGTCCAGCCTACCAGCTCGAACAAATAAATGTGATCTATATATAGTATATAGCAATGAGCATGTGGTATTTTTATTATTTTTATTTTATTTTATTTCTGGCAAAGTCAGTGAAATTTCACCATTTTAGTATGTATTTTATCTTATTGTGTGGTGGTTTTATTTAATAAAACCACTCTGATATTATTCAAATGAAGGGTGTTTTAAATAAAAACGGAATTGAACTAAAGTATTGCATTAACGTTCATATCTCTTTGTTGATGTTGGGAAATGGTATTACTTTCCTTGCTAATTCGTCTTATGCTACTGCTGCGAATGACTTTCTTACTTAACTGATCTGTTTCATTAACACTCCATACATTTTTTAAAACAGAAATAAAAATAAAAGTCATGGCCTAAGAGAAATGAGGTTCTCCATGCTTCTCTTGATTAACCACAACCTGCCTTGGGCACTTTGCTTCAGAATACATTCAGGATGTATTTTAATGCACTACCTATGCTCACAATAGAGTGGATTATTGCTGTAATGAAACTTTATTTAGAAGGGGGAAAAATGTTTGGAACACTAAACTCATTATTTAGGGCCACTAACATAGATTCAGTTATAAAATAGCATTTTTAATGTATATTTTCCCTTCGGTTTTTCTTAAATTTAGAACTGTCATGGCTTTTAAAACGTAAAATCATTGGCATGAGAATATAATTGACAACTGATAAATTGAGACTGCTGCTGGCAACACTGGACAAACACAAACACCACGACTATGGTGTTAACCATCAGTGCATGCTTTATTTCAAATTAAGTGTGACAAATTAGAATGTTAATTGCTAGCTTTGGAATGAATACTGTGCTGATCATTGGAGGAGACTGATCATGTTGGAAAAATGAGTAATCACAAATAAAAACTATTGTAATTGATGACATAGGCATATGCTGATGGTAAATGGTTATGGATATTCCTGCAGAAGTAACATTTCTTTAAAAATACCGTTGCCAGTCTAAAAACTAGTAAACTGGAAGATGCATTAAAGTTAGTGTATCTAGGTCGAGCAGGTTCTTGAGAGGAACTGTATCATTATTACTGACTCAAAGATATTGTTACTGTCAACTACTCTTGAAGCAGCAAGTGCCAAGATGAACAATTGCTCTTTAAGTGAGTGTGACCTTAAAGACCCAGAAACACTGTAAATTACATGTCTCCTTCTGTACTTTCTAATTCATTTTGCTCTACATGCACTAGGTTCATAGATGTTCAGTATGGCTGTGTGTTCTCAACTACAAATGTTTTAGAATTAACACTGGGAACATTCTGATATCTTAACTATGCCATAAGGGATGACTGAAAATATTATTTGTATCTTTGGACCAGTTTCCTGAAGATAGCTTCTCACATCAGGCCTCTTATCAACACAATCATCTCTAGAAAAACATCCACAATCATTTATGTGGACCTGGATGTGTTAATCTACCATATCCATCACACAAACAGTTAAGAGTTAAGTTGTTTTGGTCTACCATCCTGATGGTATCCAACATCCAAGTGTAGATGAAAACTGCTGCTCCCGCCTTCATGCCAAGTTTGGTCATGATATCTCAAGAGGCATCCAAACCTATAGAGAACAAATGGACAAACCACTTTCCCAAATATATACTAGATTTCATCCTTTTTTTATCATTTCCATATTTCTTTATAATTATTCTCAGCTTAACTCTTACCATCTGCTCCTACTAAAGCAGCTCCTAAAAAGCAGCTGGAATAGAAGGGACAGAAGCTGGAGAGAGAACTGTGGGTGGTGCCCTTTTTCCATCCTTGGAACCCACTGGCAGACTCACCAAACCTTGGAACTGGGTGTGAAAAGTGCAGCTGCCTGCTTAGTGGGTGGAATATTGTCAGGGGCTGGACTGAGAAGGAATGGTGGAGACTGTCCCCTCTCCTCCTGAAACTTCCAGAGAAGAGGAAGTCAGTATACATTTACAACAGGGTTTTCAGAAGGTCACAGCTCTGAGACAGAAGAGGGACAAAGCTGGGAGATAATAGGAGAAGAGGAGAGGAGAGAAGCAGAGCCAGAGTAGCTGGCTGACACGTTATCACTAGAACTCCAGACCCTTCCTTCTCCCAGAACCCGGCAAGCAGTGAAAGTAGGAAAGCAGAGAGCTAAGAACAAATGGCCTTAAGCAGCCTCCATAAGGGGGCTGGGGCTGTTGACGATTGAGAAGAGAAGGGGGGTGGAGCTTACTCGAAGTAACACCATTACTTGGAGAGACAGCATTTCTAAGCCTCTCTCTGTGAATACTGAATAAAAAACTTGATAAGAGCTTCTTGTCTATCTGTTGCTAGCAGCCTGCCATGGGGGAGGAAGATCAGGTTCTCTGAAGCCTGACAAATATGGCTGTTGGCAGCTTGAGGTAGCTCCATACATCTTGGGCCTGCCCATAGAAAGCAAGCCTAGAGTAGGAGACTAGAGTGAAGTTAGCAGCCTGTTGAGGAGATTTGGTGGTTATGTTTTGCAGTCATTGGTCTGTCAATAAATAAGGCTTCCATTGCACCCAGCAGAAGAGAGGTGCAATCCTCCATGGAGTCTCTCGCACAAGCTGCTTCACATTATCAATTAAGAGAAGATAATGGTAGGGCTGGGGAACATTTTTTCTTCAAAGGGTCATTGACCCAACCCACATAACTTTTTTTAAGATTTATTTGGTGTTTGGGGACCCAATGCCAAAGGTGTATGTGGTGATGTGCCCCTAAGGAATGGGGTTCAAAACTTTATCCACCTTTTAAATGCAGCCAAGATATTAATCTTGAGCAATTAAACTGCAAGCTCTTTGCTACTATAACACAGCTGTTCTTGCATTCTGATTTATATTATCAGTAGCTTTACATTTCTATTATGGTTGCTGAGGTGGAATAAAAGATGTGTGCCATTTTTTCCAGTATTTTTTGAATCAACTGCATATATTCTGAGATTGTTTGTACTTTGGTTGTAGCCATTGTATGAAATTCCATCTTATACAACAGTGTCACTGAATAGAAGCTGCTCTGTTCAGGTATATGACTTTTAAAAAGCTGTTTTATTTGACTGGTTTTATAACCCTGCAAAAAGCCATATCAGTTAGTAAAAATCTTTTTCTTTGTGCTTGCCTTACAGCCTGGTCTTTTAACAAATAAATTGCTTCAGAGGTTTTGTCCACACAGAAAGGTGATGAGTGCAAGTGCTTAGAAACAGTAACTTTAAAACATTATCTCTGCTTTGAAGTTATGTTCAGAGCTGCAACAAGGTAAAAAAATAAATAAATCCAAATCATGCTAAGTTAAACCAGTGTAGTTGGCTACATAATCATTCAGTTCAGCCCAAGCTAACAACAATGTGGCTGCCACAGACTAACGCATTCATGTACATAGAAGCTGAAAGAAGCATTTTGAACTTGTGACCTAGGAGAGATATGTACCCTTCAGTTCATTTTGATCGATCTTACATGGTGCATACTAATTCTAGTGAAATAGTTTGTCTACATTAAGGATTTTTAGCAAGATCACTGATGAGTATATATATGAAAAGGTGATAAATCTGACACCAAGAATAAAGGTCACTTAGTCTGCTAAACATTGTTTCTAAATCAAACTCTCACTTGCTATTGTACAATCTAGAAGAATGGGCTGAATTGAATTTCATCAGGGAAGTACAAGCCTGTGGAAATGGCAAGAGTATGATTGACCAGCGCTCTTTACTGAATCATCTGGTTTGCAACAAATTAAGGAGTCTAGGAAGCCTTCTTGCTTCATTTAATATATAAACTGGGAAGAAATGTGTAAAAACTGTGGAGTATCAGTGTCAGTAGATATTTATTTACTCTGATCAGAAAAGTCACAACTACCAAACCAGTTGTTCATAAATGTCATGGGCCAGGAGTCAGCTTTGCCTGAAGAGGAGCAAGGCAGAGTGAGTTCAGCTGCAGCTGATCAGCCTTCAAGGATACAGAGTAGAAGGCACTGATGAGAACCAGCTGGCTTCAGCCTTCTTAAGCAGAGCTTCCAGCAGCAGCCAAATGCTTGTAGCAATGCTTGTAGTTCCTGGCATGACCTTGCTGCTTCCTGCTGGTCTTGACCCCATTGGATTACCTGACCCCTGGAGCATCTAGCCATGTAGATTGCTGTTCACCCAACCCTAGGACTGGACCTAGGATGCTGACTCTGCCTCCAGGCAAGTACACCTCAGAGACTCTTCTGGTTGGCTGGCTTTCCACTCCACTGCACCTTGTGACTCAGCAACAAGACTACACCAATAAAGGGGAAATTGCTGGGGTTCTTCCTCCTACCAATACTGTTAAACAGGAATGTCTACCGACTCCATTTCTGTTTAATTTAGTTGTTAATGCACTGTCTCGGTTCTTGTTCTATCCCAGAGGCTGTATGCAAACAACATGGTTTTGTATCAGCTGCACGAGTAAGGTGAGATGTTTGCCAAGGAATTTCAGGGAAATGTTTTCTGGTGCAGGTTAGTAATATTTACAGGATCAGCTGGACTTCCGTGGAAATTTAATATTATAATTAGACCTTGGGCCAAAAAGGTGGGGGGGGGTACTTTAAATTGTTAACAATTGGACTGGTTAAAGTATTTTCTCCATACTTCTGTTATGTTAAGAGTTCTCATCTCCTTGAAAGTACTCACCTGTATTAAAGTCAATGCACTTTGATAAGCTTTTGGAGTGTTGATGTTCCAAATTTGTCCTCTCTGTGGCTGGAAAAGAATTATCTAAAACACTGTTAGACCACATATTGTGTGTCCATGCACAAGATGCCTGATATTTGTCATTATGTAATCTACTGTATTATCTATAATCACCAAAGGAAAGAATATGTCAAAAATATTTAGTTGATTTGACTAGTGCTGGTGATTCTTTTGATTAGTATTGATTATTCTTACAAGAAGGCAAATGTCTATAGTTTCACCAGCACCAGCTTTGTAATGCACCTGGTCAACCTGTAACAAAAGTTTTAAAATATTTTAAAGGTTTTTTTTTTAAAGGGAGGAAAGGGAGCAAGATTTTTTTAAAAAGGAGGAAAGGGGGCGAGATTTTTGTGGTCCAGTGCAAAAGCTATGGGGCTCAAACTTTGAATGTACATGTACATTCAAAGTTTAACAAATTATGTGCTACTTATTTTATACATGCTTTTCTGTCTGGCATTGGTCATCTTGAACTAGTTCTTCAGTAAACACCTTTTTGCAGTTCAACTACAGTCCCTGAAAATTATTGATAGCATTTTTATCCAAGGTGGTGTGCGTTGTTCTCCCCCTCCCCCTGTAATCCCCACAACAACCCTGTGAGGTAGGTTGGGCTGAGAGGCAGTGATGGGCCCAAGGTCGCCCAGTGTGTTCATGGCAAAGTGCAGATTTGAACCCTGGTCTTCCAGGTCCTAGTCTGACACTCTAACCACTACACCATGCTGACTGATCTGTGGAGGTTGTTCCTGCTGCACAACTGACAGCTGATATAGGTCGTCTTCTGTTTCTCGGCTCTGTGATTCACTGTGTGACACATGAGCACTGCAGTTTTTATTCTGACTTTTTGGGAGTAGATTTGTTGTCTGTGCTCACTTTTGTGAAAAATTCATGTATTTGATCCTGCCTATCAACAAAAAGAGTCTGTGCTGTGGAGCTTTCTTCATTAAAGGAGTATTAAACAGATGCATTTTGAAAATGCCATGTGGTTGTAATAGTCCTTCTAAATATGACATTTCCATTCTCCCCCCCCCCCCCCAAAAAAAAAAAGAATTATGCTATAGAAGGGTGAATCTTTTTTCTGGGTTTTTTTGGGGGGAGGCAAAGCAAACCTGTAGCTAAAGCACATGTTGTTCAGAGGAAGACAAACTCACATGTAAGATCAGAGTAGGTAAGAGTGAGGTAGGTGGGAGACAATTATCTAGCTTCCTAAGTGCCTATTCACATGATCCTTTCAGTGTGCAGTGGCTGTCATTTCAGAGGATATTCTGAGCCAGTACAAAATTTGTTAAACTACAACAAAGCATCCGTAGAGCTGTGGTACATCGGGAGGAAAGGCGAGATGTGAATTAAAAAAAAAAAAATCTGGGTTTTGTTTTGTTCCAAAGGACCTGCCCTTTCGTACAGGCGGGTTTAAGCATGAGCAAATTCCAGAGCAAATCCCCCTTGGAACTAGTCAGATGCAGAATGTTTTATAGGATGGGGAGTGAGGCATTTATTCACACCTGAATTACAGAAGGAAGTTATTGCGGGACCTATTTAGGGATTTTCAGAGAAGCCCTTACTGTGACAATTTAATGACACACTTTCAAGGTAAAATACTTTGTCCACATCAATTTTTCATATGTAAGGCAGGCACTGGGCAATTTCATATCTCTGAGTAAAGTGAAATGGAAAACTGCTGAGTCTATTCATTATGTTGCACGTTTTATTTAGCACATTCTGGATAGGTTTTGTTTTGTTTTTTTGCTTTGAATTTATTCACTAGGTAACAAACTGATCTAAATAATGAAAAGCAAAATGTTGCTTCACAAAATAATCTCTGCTTAATTTATCTTTGTGAAATTTTAATTATCTCAGCACTCAGCTCTCATAAGTACAATCTTAAATTAAATGAACTAATTCAATAGCCTTTTTAAAGCAACAATAAACAATTCCCTATCTAGCCAATAACTAGTGATGTCATTCATTGACAGTACATACAGGAAATTAAAACCCTTACAAACTTTTACTTAATATTTTCCTTCATTATCACTAGCAATATCACCATAAAGCACCTTTTCTTTTGGCGTATTTATGGACCTACTGCCACACAAACTTCTTGTAGAATATAGTGCTTCCCCAGAACTGTAATTCCTTATTGGGATTCAACACAATGGTTAAACTTCCTTCCCTCTTTCTTCAAAGTGTAATATTTGAAAATAGGCATTTCAACTCCAGAATTGGTTAAATACAGAAATAAAGGTTTTCCAAAATAAACGAGTAGAATTTTGAACAGAGCCCTGAATATAAATGTTCAGTTTTTCTTCACCTGCCAAAATGTCCTTCCCTCCAGCATTTCCTTCAAATTTGCTACAGCCTATGTGTGTGTGCAAATATATGGTTGACAAGGTTGATTCAGTCCCAAGCAAATTAAAATGTGTGTCCATTGTTATAAATCTTTCAGTGTGCTTTGGGGAAAGGAACGAGAGTCTTATACTTTTATCTATTTCGCCTTTCTAGCTGTGTTTCATTACTTGATACACATATAGGTAACCGAATGCAGCTGGATCTATATTGAAAATCTTATTGGCATGGAATTGCTATGTCAGTTCTGTTCTGTTCAGATCCTTCACATGCTTTCTCCTAAATTTAATACCATGTAGTATATTTTAGGATGCTTTTGTTTATACTTTAAATGAGATTTGTCCAGGATTAGTTTTTCTTGAAAGTTTGAAATATAGATAGCATTAAAAGTTCCAATGCAAGGGGGAATGAATTTCCAGTATTTAAAGGCACAGAGTCAAAAACTTTTCTTCTCATTTTAGCATCATCTATTCCTTGAAATCTATGAATTCATTTAGTATATTCTATAGGAGTGGCTGAACACAGGGTATCCACTGAAACTACTCCAGCACTGTGTGCTAAAGCAGTATGGTAATTTATCTAAAACATCCCTGGCAGATAAATATCTTCTTTCAACATATCCTTAACCATCGAGGAGGGGCAATGAAGTAGTGGTTTTTCTAGTTAAACGCACATGATTTACTCAGCCATGATCGGTACATAAAAAGGTTCTCATAAAACAAGCATAAGTAGTAATTGTAGAGCTTCCCATAACAACATCTCACTCCCAAGTTATAATGCAATGTCAAGCAATATTCTTATAACCTTTCTTTACTCTTCTAAAAGGGATGATATATGCCAAAAATCATTAAGTATGAAGGTATTTTTAAACACTGAGCAGTATGATAGCAGTTTTCCAGTTCTACAATATCCTTTTTGAAGTGTCGGAACCAGAACTGTATACAGCAGTGGTTTTCAACCTTGAATGATGGTCAGGGGTGCCACAGACAACACTGGCCTCTGTCCCTCTTTCCTTCCATCCCTCCTCTATTGCCCTCTCACGTCTCTGCCTCCCAAAGGCTTCCACAGATGTTGCGCCCGGTGCGGCCAGCCCCCCCTGCACCCCCCACGCTACGCCACTGGAGACTAGGGTTGGCAGCAGCAACTGCCTGAAGACCCCCAAGGAGAGGAGGCTGAGGGAACACCCCACAAGGGAGCATGTTCAAAAAAAGGCAAGAGGTGACATAACTGGGCTCCTAAGCCCCACAGGGGTGCTGCCGAAAGAAGGTAGTTGGTCAAGGGAGCCATGGGCTCGAAAAGGTTGAAAACCTCTGGTATACAGTATTACAAGTTTAGTAGCACTATTCAATACTGTACTGTAGTAGCACCATTGATTTGTACAAAGATATTGTGATATTGGCAGCTTTACCTTTGATTCCCTTTCTAATTATCTAGGAAAATGGTTTACTGGTTGCTGATTTGACAAAGGTCCTCAGCCCTGCCACACACTATGGTATTTTTCGTTATGTTGGAAAATACCACACTATGGTATTTTTTGCATGGATCCACCATACCATCCCTTCCCAGCCCCTCATTAGATTTGCTCTGCAATTGCTAAGTATTTTATTACAATGCAAAGTTGTAATACCCAAACTGGAGATACCCAAACTGTCGTTTTGTGGTATATAACCAGCATAATATAACCAACATGCTTAACTTTAATTAACGCATGAAGCTGTCCTGCCAGGCTTAGCTAAGTCACAACCCCTCACCTTGGGAGAAAGGGTTACCAAACTCTTTGTTCTCTCTCCTTTCACCACGTGAACCTGACCAATAATGATGTCTAAGCTGGATACTCCGAGCTTTGATCATATGGCTTTAACAAGCCATCTGTATGTTTTACGGTATATAAATAATTTAGAAACGTTTACAATTTTGAAATTAAGATATACTGCCTGTCTTTTCTTGGTGCTGTATGGGAAAGCACACAAATCAGACCTTTGAAGAGTTTGTAAGTAAACAATATTTAATTTACCAAACATGGTCTTTTTCTGTGCTAGAGGAAGTGGGGAGATTTGGAAGCAACTTAGAATGGGATATTTTAAAGGTCTAACAGCCTATATTTCCACGCTTTACTTTGCTGCATGTTTTGTGATTTTAAATCTCTGCTGGGTCTGTCTCACCAAAAAGTACTTGCCCCAAATCTCGATTTAGGCATCCAGGAAATACTCCTTGTTATTTTACTTACAGAGGAACGTGGGTGGCACTGTGGTCTAAACCACAGAGCCTAATGTTTGCCGATCAGAAGGTCGGCGGTTTGAATCCCTGCGATGGGGTGAGCTCCCACTGCTCGGTCCCTGCTCCTGCCAACCTAGCAGTTCAAAAGCACATCAAAGTACAAGTAGATAAATATGTACCATCCCAGCGGGAAGGTAAATGGCATTTCCGTGCGCTGCTCTGGATCGCCAGAAGCGGCTTAGTCATGCTGGCCACATGACCTGGAAGCTGTACGCCGGCTCCCTCAGCCTGAAAGCAAGAAGAGCGCTGCAACCCCAGAGTCGTCCGCGACTGGACCTAATGGTCAGGGGTCCCTTTGCCTATTTTACTTACAGTATTCTATATTTTCAACCAAAATACAAGAACCAACACTTTTTCTATGAGCAGGGCCAGTCATCTTTTTGAAGTTCCACAGTCTATGCTTGTATCCATTTTTAAGTTTCATATGAATGGCAGCCTTCTTTAGAGGAGAAAACAGAAGCAATCTACACAAAATTGGTGACATTCAGTGATCTCTATAGAAGTCTGTTTCCCTACGTCCCAGCAAGTGATTTCAGTCAACAAGCCCTTATGATAATAAACTGGAACCTTTAAAATCACTATGCGTAAAAAACAACTACTCTACAGATTTGTTGTTTAAATAAATTGACGGCAATAATGATATTTAGTCCATATTTATATGGGCTCCTAACTGCTACAAGCATTTAACAAGGCTGAATGAAGGGTAGATGTTTTCAACAATTATGTAACCTTTTAGTGTCAGTCATTAGCTAAACAATGGTTGACTCTCAATGACTGATCTTTTCCAGAAGCAAAAACAAATGAAACCCGAATCCTGATTTTGTTTTTGCTTTTCTCAGAAGACAGAACGTCTTTAGTAGATTCACTGTTAATAGTTGGCAAGATTGGATTACAGCAGTTGAAGCCACAATGTTTTAAAACAGGGGGCAGAATTTTATTTTGTAAGCATCTTGCAAATGCAATACATTTAAATTTAGGTATTAAATTTAACATTTTTATGACAGATTATCTAAATATATGATAAGTGGATAAGACTGTTGGCAATCTTTATTCATTTAAGCCTTTCATGACAAATTATCCTCTAAACATTCAGTTTATAAAGGCAGTCAATCTATGAACTTTAAAACCTTTTTTAAAAAAATAAATAAAAACTGCCCCATTCTGGGTTAGGCAGCTGCAGCCATTATCTTCATTATACCAAAAAGTTTCTTGGTTCTGTCCCAACTTACACGGCACTGAGATAAATTAATCTGGTAACTGAATCAGTTTTGAATTGAATTGAATTGAATATGGTAATTTGATCATTATAATAATAATAATAATAATTTTTTATTTATACCCCGCCCTCCCCAGCCAAGGCCGGGCTCAGAGCGGCTTACAAGCAATAATAAAAACAAGATGAATGATTACAACTTAAAAACAAAAGTAAAATACAACATTAAAATAATGGAACATTAAAATATTAAAATGTAGCCTCATTGTAGGAGGAGAAGGAAAAGAAAAAAGAAAGGGAGGGAGGGAGGGAATCAAATTGGCTCCAAGCCAAGGGCCAGGTGGAACAACTCTGTCTTACAGGCCCTGCGGAAAGAAATCAGATCCTGCAGGGCCCTGGTCTCATGAGGCAGAGCTGAAAAGGCCCTGGCTCTGGTTGAAGCCAATCTAACTTCCTTAGGGCCTGGGACCACTAGGGTGTTGTTATTTATGGACCTTGAGACTCTCCGTGGGGCATACCAGGAGAGGCGGTCCCGTAGGTACGAGGGTCCTAGGCTGCGAAGGGCTTTAAAGGTCAAAAGCAGCACCTTAAATCTGACCCTGTACTCCACCGGGAGCCGGTGCAGCTTGAAAAGCACTGGGTGAATATGCTCCCATAGCAGAGACCCCGTGAGGAGCCTCGCTGCAGCATTCTGTACCCGCTGGAGTTTCTGGGACAACTTCAAGGGCAGCCCTGCGTAGAGCGAATTACAGTAGTCAAGCCTGGAGATGACCGTCGTATGGATCACTGTGGCCAGGTCAGGGCGGGAAAGGTAAGGGACCAACTGCTTGATGCGGCGAAGGTGGAAAAATGACGCCTTGGCTGTTGCTGTAACTTGCGCCTCCATGGAAAGGGAGGCGTCAAGGATTACACCCAAACTCTTAACGGAAGGCAATGGCACTAATTGGGCCCCCGCAAGAGAAGGGAGTTGGTCTCTCATCCCCATGCCATCCCAACCTAGCCATAGGACCTCTGTCTTCGAAGGATTTAGTTTCAATCGGCTCCCACGAAACCATCCAGCTACAGCTTCCAAACATCTGGTCAGTGTGTTCGGGGCCGAGTCGGTGTGGCCATCCATCAGCAGATAGAGCTGAGTGTCATCAGCATATTGGTGACAGCCCAGCCCAAAGCTCCGGATAATCTGGGCAAGGGGGCGCATAAAGATGTTAAAAAGCATCGGGGAGAGAATTGCACCCTGCGGCACTCCACACACCAAGGAGTGGCGCGATGACATTTCCCTCCCTAGTGCCACCCTCTGTCCCCGACCAGAGATAAAAGAGCACAACCAGTTACGGGCTATGCCCTGTATCCCCACGTCTGCGAGGGGGTGGTCCAGAAGATCATGATCGACCATGTCAAAGGCTGCTGACAAATCTAAAAGGATCAGCAGTCCTGACCCGCCTCGATCTAGTTGTCTACGGAGATCATCTGTTAGGGCAACCAGAGCCGTCTCCGTCCCAAAACCAGGACGAAAACCGGACTGAAATGGATCTAATGCCGTTAGTAAACTGGTGGCTTGTGGAATAAATTGTGATTGAAACAAATCCATTGTATTATCTTTACACAAACATTTCATTTAAAGAAAAATATTTGCCTGATAAGCAAGATATGCTGCAGTAGCTTTGGCTGAGCCATGGTTGGGGACTTAAATGCCAGCTGAGCATTCATCTGCATGAACTAGAGATCTTCTGTAGATTAAACTGCTCATCACAGTGGATCTTGCCATAGGATTTCCCCCAAAGTGATTGAACTGTCAGCAAGTATGTGATTGAAACAAACTGAAATTCCTTGCCTGCTTAGAGAGGAATTCTTAACTCAAAATAGTAAAATATTAACCTGTAAATCCTTGATTGTGCAATAAATCAACTAAAACTGATTATAATTGAACTAAAATTTATTAAATCAAGTGAGATCTCTACATTAGTATGAAATATATAACCAAGCCATAAAACACTTACTGATCAAAATTAAAAGTTGATGCACTTCATAAATACAAGAATAAAGCCAACTGAAGTGAATAATTGATAATGCAACCTCTGTCCCTACAAACAGGATGGTAGGATGTTTTGATGTGTGTTAATCCTTTCTGATGTTAATTTTACACACCTTTAAGCATTTTTAATTGTTTTAACTGGTTTTTATTGATAATTTAACTGGTTCTTCTAAACCACTTTGCAGTTTTACTTGTTTGGTTTAAATAAATAAATATGATGCCATTCAAATCAATTTTTAGATAATATAGGTTGATTGCGCCAACAAAAAGCTGCAAGGCTTAGTAATACTTCAGCAGTTCATTTCTTAAAAGTACAAGCTACAGTACAGTAGATGGAAACAGCTGGACTTATAAGGGAACACACATTTGTGTCTTCTCTTCCAGAAAATAAGCTGAAAGGTCTTGGAATCTGAAGGCTATAAAAGACCCAGCTAAATAGCTGCAATTTAAAATTTCAAGGTGCTTTACAAAAATTATGTGTAGTTTTTTCAGAAAGCTACCATGGAGACAACTTAAATTGTCTAGAGGTCCATTTGCCTGGTAATATCTTCTGCTCTGAGCTGGATCTGGGATGTAACATTCTTTGTTAATGACCCGCTCAGGCCTAGTTCTGAGAATCCTCATGAGTTCAAGTAAGTGGCAGATGTGTAAGTCACAATTGGCTTTTGTTTCTCAAATGTAGTAAGTTGTTCCTCAAGGCATAATATTGGCAACTTATTTGAATATCTGCTGAATGTTTGGTTCTAGCAGCTAATGATGAGGCATTGCGTGTTAGACACAATGTAAAAGGTCTATCTACCCAAATTCAGGAAGTGTACCCCATCACTTATAACCTCTTGTCTGCTTTCCTAACTCAATGAACGGGCCACTCTTATACACACACTGACAATAAGAATTATCCCGAACTAGTTAGGTTGTGGTTGTGGTGGGCGTGGTAACTGATTTATATGCCATACACCTAAATTTAAATGTTAAACAAATTTGTTCATGTCAGTCCTTTGAATATGAAGTTGACAGAAAAGCCATTTCACTTCCATCATAATATTTAAACAGAGCAGAGCAGGGGGCGGGTATCAGTTAGGGAGTATATTCTGTCTCCAGTTGGTAATGAGGTACCCTAAAACTTGCCAACAAAGGTCCGTATAGTTAAAGCTATGGTTTTACTAGTAGTGATCTATGGAAGCGAGACCTGGACCATAAAGAAGGCTGATCGCCGAAGAATTGATGCTTTTGAATTATGGTGCTGGAGAAGACTCTTGAGAGTCCCATGGACTGCAAGAAGATCAAACCTATCCATTCTTAAGGAAATCAGCCCTGAGTGCTCACTGGAATGACAGATCCTGAAGCAGAGACCCCAATACTTTGGCCACCTCATGAGAAGACTTCCTGGAAAAGACCCTAATGTTGGGAAAGATTGAGGGCACAAGGAAAAGGGGACGACAGAGGACAAGATGGTTGGACAGTGTTCTCGAAGCTACCAACATGAGTCTGAACAAACTGCGAGAAGCAGTGGAAGACAGGAGTGCCTGACGTGCTCTGGTCCATGGGGTCACAAGAGTCGACAACAACCCTAAAACTGCAATACTATACTTAATACGTACCATAGCATGAGTTCCACTGAAACAGAGGGACAACTTCTGTGTAAGCACACACAGGATTGTACTGTAAGTAACCTATTTGCTGATAAAATTTTGAGAGAATTTTCTACAAAACTGACAGCCCAAGCAACTGCCTGTTGATAGAGAACCCAAGAAAAGTTTTCCAAAGTATTAAATTCAACTAATTTCTATGAGAAGGCCATACATATGCATATGGGTTCAGTAATGTTTGTACCCAGATAAGTGTGTATAGATTGCAGCCAGAGTTAGTTATTTATTGCATTTATATTCCATCTTTTTCTTTCCAAGGATCTCAAGGTGGCATACCTGGTTCTCCCCACAACAGCCCTATGAGGTCGGTTAGGCTGAGAGGTAATGACTGGCCCAAGTACTCCATAATTACTTATCAAAAAGCAAATCATGTCAAATTTCAAAATAAATGATTTCTGAATTTGCTTTACATATTATTTATACATTTCTGAAATAAAAGCAAATTTACTATACAAGATGATGATGATGATGATTGATTTATATGTTTACCCTGCCCATCTGGCTAAGCATATATCTCCTTTTATATTTTGTATTAAAAATATAGTAAAATGTCAACCACATATTTGCTTTAAACTACAGGAATGACAAAAGTTCAGATATTAAATCCACATTGCTCTAAAGATATTTCACCATCTGAGATGTTATCAAAAAAATAATAAGAGTAGTACCTACCAATGTTTATATGTAAAGGAAGAATATTTAGGCACAAACCACCACTTTTCAGGATGTCCAAATTAATAAAATCTTTAGAATTGTTCCCTGATCTTCAATATTGTACTTTCCTACATTTGTGTACTATTGCTGCTGTGTAATTAGTGATGTAAATTCCTTTACATACATTTCTAATGTTAATTCATATTACAAGAGTTCTAATTAAAAAGAATAAGTAGAACAGAATGAAGCCACCTCTTTCTGAACTCAAGTCAAGAAAGTTTATTGGGTTAAAACATAGCATAAGGGTGTAAAAGAAATTGGCTGGTCTATTAAATGTTAAATGAGCATTTTCAGTTACTCTTTGGGGATTTTCCTGTGGGTAAGCTTCAGGATCATTAAAGGCTGTTTCCAAGTGTCTTTTTGGCTAAACTGTTCTTTTAACGGTTCAGGAGATCATTGCATTAGGAAGGAAAAGAAGGGAGCAAGAAATAAGAATTTATCCAGCAATATAGCAGAGGCCTATTTATGCATGTGTAGAGAAGAATGGTGTAGAGGAGGAGGAGCTAGCCTGGGGACACGGGTGGCGCTGTGGTGTAAACCACTGAGCCTAGGGCTTGCCGATCAGAAGGTCGGCGGTTTGAATCCCCGCAGTGGGGTGAGCTCCCGTTGTCCGGTCCCAGCTTCTGCCAACCTAGCAGTTCAAAAGCACGTCAAAGTGCAAGTCGATAAATAGGTTCCGCTCTGGAAGAAGGTAAACCGCGTTTCCATGTGCTGCTCTGGTTTCACCAGAAGCTGCTTAGTCATGCTGGCCACATGACCCGGAAAAACTGTCTGCAGAGCGGACAAACGCCGGCTCCCTCAGCCTGAAAGCGAGATGAGCGCCACAACCCCAGAGTCGTTCACGACTGGACTTAACTGTCAGGGGTCCCTTTACCCTTTTTTAAAGCAGAAAGATGTAGAAGAGGAGAAGTTAGCCCTTTTTGGCCTGGGGAAAGCGTTGGGAGTCAGACACACTGTGCACACACATGCACATTCAGCACACACATTCAGGCTCACACTGTGGTTTACGATTCTGGCTTGTTTGCATTATGTACAGTTAAAACCAACTGTCAGTTTGTTCCCAGTTCAAACAAAAACAACTGGTTAGTTCAAAAGAGAAGCAAAGACTTCAAGTGGCACACCAAGAAGAGCATGCACAAGGATGTAACACTCGAGTTTATAGTTACATCTGAATTAGCATTATATCCAATCACACCATACATTAAAAACATATTTGACACACATTTAAAGCACATGACTTCCCCCTAAAGAATCTTGGGAACTGTAGGTTTTAAACAGAGATACAATTCCCAGCATCCTTTACAAACTACAGTTCCCAGAATTCTTTGGAAGCTTTGTGCTTTAAATGTACACTGGATGCACACAAAAGTATCCTTTTGAATAGTACTTTGAATATAAAAAAAAAACCAGAGAGAATTAGCTTAGATTTGAATGTTTTCAGTAGGTTAATGATCTAAATATTTTTTGCCATATCTAAGTTCCTCATTAATTTATATCATGAATGGTAACATGGTAAAATATTGCACACCTGCCTTTTGTTTAGCAGGTTCTGCTTAAAGGATAAAATATCATTTGCATTTTCTCCCCATTAACAAGCCAGTCCCTTGGTGAGAAATGAAACCTGCAATACAATAAAATTTACATGAAACAAGCTGTCATATGAGAGCTATGTAGTTGGAATGGTGCCAGTCAATAATAGATTGCATACCTTTGGTTAATTTATTAGCCACCTGTTCCTGAATTACATTATAGCAGCGCATTAAGAAGCTATCTTGAGAGCAGCATTTGGTGTTTTGGGCCTTTGGGGTATCTTTTCTTAATAACAATAACAATCGGAGAGGTGAAGTTAAAGAATATTGCAGCATACATGGAAGAGCAAGAAAAGCAAAACACTAAAGCTCAACCTTTTTATTTAGTATCAATGAATTCCCTCAATTAATTTGGCTTTCTTTTTCCTTTGAAGTTAATAGACTTTCCTGAGACGATAACATTGTTTCTCATTCAGGTAAAGAGGAAACTATTATGAAATAATAATTTAAAACCTATCTGCACTGTGCAGTACTATTTGTAATTATGTGATTTATATAGCTCTTTGTGAAACCATAAAGAGGGTTTATAAAAGAGGATTTATGTATTATGAAAATATCAGTTCCTTGATTAACACAGAGACATTCCAAAGAATGAAGGTAGTGGACTTTTCTGTTTTGTGGACTTGGATCAGATCTTTGTTTTGTAGCCTTTGGTTCCCCACAAAACCTTTATAGGCCCAAACTAAGAGACATCCCAGAAATTAGAACTGTATTTAGATTTAGTCCACAACTTTTACCTTAATGGAGGTTTTGACACTGATTTCAGTGATAAATTCCATTCAGTGTGCAAGGATGGCTGCTTTTTTTTAAGGCTTTTAATAACTTAAAATGTCATTTCACACAGTGATTGAGAGTTAAGAATTTGTTTTTCTGTGGCTTTTCCTGTTTGGCAAATGTGTGATTGAAGGAAGGAGACCCTTGCGAAAGAGTGTTCCTGTGAATTAAAAATTGCCAAATAGACGCTAGAACAATTATCATTGCTAATACTATGCAGCTGCAGGGGTGACACTCAGTAAGGAAAATGTTAAGCTACCACTGATTTCTCTGTGTGAGAACAAAAGTAGCAGGGGTGGAGGAAAGGGACATTTTTGTGTGGTACCATCTTGCCGGTAAGTGGTGGTTGTAGCCCGACATGTCATCTCCTCTCTCACCCAGATGCACAGTGCCGTTTTAGAACATTTCCTTGTCCCCTCTGGCTGCTGCGGAGGCTCCCAGAAAACCCATCCTTCAAATGAGCCAATCTGTGGCATCCCCTGGGAGGGGGACAGGACAGCCATCTATTTAGCCCAGCTGACCACTCAGCAAAGTAGCAGCAGAATGTGCTCAAGCTTTTGTCTTTCCCTTCCTGCCATTTTTCTGTAGCATGATCATGCTCTCTCTCTCTCTCTCTCACACACACACACACACACACACACACACACACATACACACACACACACACACACCCCCCGTATGCTGATTATCCCTCCACAGACTTCCAGTTGTGTGAATATTCTTACAAGCACAAAGCTGAAAACCTGTAGGAATAGTAACTTTGGAGGGTAGTAGAGAGGGAGAAATGTAACCTTTAGTCAAATGACCTGGACCCATATCTAAACACGAAACCCAATAGATAACCCTAAACAGTATCATGTAAATGGAATAGGAAGTTAATGGACTGCTAATTTAATAAACTAGACTATATTGTACAGCCTATTTTGACATTATCCTTTGTCCTATATGATCTGGGTGAGTAAAATAGGAAACTGTCTTTCTACAGAAATGCACAGTGGATTAGTTTTGTACTTCTATTTATCTGCAATTAATTGGGTTATACACATACATAAATGAAACATGTATCATTGTGTTCATATTCCTGTTCTGGGTCTAATTATTTAGTTATCTGTATTTGTTTCTGTTCTTGTTGCATTACTAATTGGCTATATTCCATGACTACAAAACACTTCTAAACTGAATACAATACACTTCTTTGAATACAGGATTTATTTTTTTCAGATATAAAAATAGCATTGAAATCAGTAGTAAGAAATCATTTACAGCATTTCTATATTTAAAACATTTTCCCCTCAGTTTTCAGTCAAAAAATTATCCCAGAGAGGCTTACACGATCAATAAAAATAAGACAGGCCCTCAAAGTTATAATATAAGAGACAAAGCATAGTTACAAGTTATTTAAGTCACGTGCTGGGATGGAAGCAGTTCAAAGAAAGGCGGATCCAAAATTCATCTGCCAAACTTGAGAAAGATGTCCAGCATCCCTCCCTGACTCCCCACTGTTTGCCGTAATCTGAAGTAGTTGCTGCTATTTAGCAATACAGCCGTACCTTGGAAGTTGAACAGAATCCGTTCCAGAAACATTCGGAAACCAAAGCGCAGCTTCTGATTGGCTGAAGGTGCTCCAGTAGCAAATTGGATGCCGTGGAAGCCCCATTGGACTTTAAGCTTCCAAAAGAACGTTCGAAAACCGCAACTTCTGGGTTTCCATCATTTGGGAGCTGATTTGCAGGGGGAGCCAAGGTATGACTGTAATTGATGGAGGGAGGAGCTTGACAATCATTACTTTTAAAAATGAGCATTTTTCAAATGTCAAAAACAAAAAGTATTCGCCAGATGCAAAACAACTTAAATACACTATACAATCCTCTGTCTGATATATTATTATTTTATCATATATTATTTTTTAACATATTTCCTTACAGAGCAGTAGGATACCAAAACTGCATAATAACTATCAAGTTTAATGGTGTGGCACTGTGAAGCCCACAAGGAAAGAACTATATTATTATTATCATTGTAAAATAGTTTTATTGAATTTCCCATTATAACGGATAGGAAAGAACTATATTAAAAATGGACATTGACAAATGGTACCAGACTTTTTTTTTTAAAGGTCTTTTCAGTAAACTACTTTGTCTTGCTTTTAATGCAGTCCTGTGGGTTATGGATTAATCCAGTTAATGAAGGAAATTGATCAATTCCCAAACATGAGATGGAAGTTGACTGTCTTTAGCTATTTGTTCTCATGCTGCTGAAATAGCCATTTTCAAGCATTAAGAAGGATGTGAGCAGCTCAAAAACAGCCAAGTATATTAAAAGCAGTCAAAGAGCTGTCTTATGACAAAGCGATAGAAAGGGTCTTACCCAGCAAGTTTTGTATTAATAAGAGGGATCCATATAGTTAAGTTTGCTAGAATTGTTTGTGTTGTTTAAACACGGTCAAAAGCAGAGACAGAATCTCTACATGTTATTGCATTATACTGAGCTTTTCATATTCCAGTTATTGAATTTTACTTTTTAGAATTGCAATTTGGGATTTTTTTAAGTTGAAGAATTCAATTCACCTCATGATTTACCAGTGTTACTAAACATTCTTATTGCTTAAAGAATCTTAGCTTGCCATTAATGGATCCATTATTTGCACTAGAAATCTAGGTGACCTCAGTGGCTCGGAATGCCCATTAACAATTTAAGTTAATGTGCAAACTACGACTGGTCCTCAACAGGGAATTCCCAGTGCTTTTTGCAGAACTAAGATAGTAGTCATATTTTTAAAAGAAACCTTATCAGCAGGTAGGAAACACAGCAGGAAAGGTATTAATGTTGGACTCTTCAGTGCATTTGGAGGCCTGACCGGAAGAGTCAGTGTTGCTAGTATGAACAAATATATATGAGGGGAGATGCAACAGTTTGGGCTTCACTCATTCTTAGAAGTTAAAAGATTTTCAATTGTTTATTATGATATGATGATAGTCAATATTGCATTCATTCCAGAAGTTAGCAGATAAATAAGCTTTGAATACCCATTTTTTGTGTGAAAAGTATTACACTGCAATCACTAACAATTAGTTTTACAATGAATGGGGTGCATCTGAATTGTACTTATTACACTGAAATATGCTGTTAAATGGGACGCGGGTGGCGCTGTGGGTTAAACCACAGAGCCTAGGACTTGCCGATCAGAAGGTCAGTGGTTCGAATCCCCGCAACGGGGTGAGCTCCCGTTGCTCAGTCCCTGCTCCTGCCAACCTAGCAGTTCGAAAGCAGGCCAGAGTGCAAGTAGATAAATAGGTACTGCTCCAGCGGGAAGGTAAACGCTGTTTCCGTGTGCTGCTCTGGTTCACCAGAAGCGGCTTAGTCATGCTGGCCACATGACCCGGAAGCTGTACACTGGCTCCCTTGGCCAGTAAAGGGAGATGAGCGCCGCAACCCCAGAGTCGGTCAGGAATGGACCTAATGGTCAGGGGTCCCCTTACCTTTACCTTTACTATGCTGTTAAATGATAATACTACATTTCAAGCATTACCTCTTCTAAAATGGCAATGTATATATTTGGATGGGAATTGTAATTTGATATTGATAAAATGTGGTTGTAACTGGATTTTAATAAAAATTATGTAAAAAAAATAAAATAAAAATAAAATGGCAATGTAAAGGACCAACTTTGTACTCAGCAGTTTAGGCAGCTGGTCAGGACAAAACTTGTGCCAGACCAGGAAACACAAGGGACTTTTCCTATTCAGCACCACCTGTGCACATGCTGATCAGGAACAACAGGGAGCAAAAGAAATGTTGAATACCTGGGCAGGCCAGGTAAATTATCTGATTGGGCACAGGAGTGGTGTGTGGGTGTTGTTGATTTGGTGGCTGGAGCCTGTCTGGACCTGACTACCAAGATTTACTGTGAACAGAGCATAAATTAATGAGCTAGTATCTGTAGTAGATGTTGGCTGCTTAGTAGAGCTTTAAAAGCAGGAACAGGGATGGTGAACCATGTTTGTAGCCTAACAAGCTACATGGTTAGGATGGGTGCCTGATCAAATGTTGGCAGTGCCAGTTTCTAATGTTAGGTAAGCAAAAAGGAATTCTTTGCAATACTTTAAATGGGTTGCCTACAAATAAGTTTCATATGGGAGAAAAGAGGTTCAGTAGTTTACTTTATACAGGTAGGTACAGAATGGCTATTAACAGTTGCGTTTGACTGGACTTAACCGTCCAGGAGTCCTTTACCTTTACCTAACAGATTGTTTACTCCAAGTCTGCTAAATAGAAAGATTTCTAGCTATTCTTGCAAAAGCTATTTATTCTACATAAGGGTAGTGAAATTACTAGGAGGAGAGACTGGAACATTTCCTGAAATATCATTGAACTTGCAAGTTGCTACTGATAGAATTAATTAGGACTGTTGATGAATGATGCTGTTTTAATTAAAAATGATTTGGTCTGCTCAGGATTTGTACATTTCATGTTCAGCATCATGTTAATGAATCATTACTATGTGCATATTGTTCTGTGATTTCATTGTTTGCATCATGCAACTTGATTGACAAAGTTGAAATATGTAACCTAAAAGCTGAAAACTAGTTCTGCTGTTTCACGTGCTATTTAAATTGTAATTTTAATATATCGTTTAAATTAGGATTTCAGTTTGATTTTTAATGTGATCCTTTGTAAGTTGCCCTAGGAACTTGTTGAAGAGCAGAACATACCTCCGTAAAATTTCATAAATGAAAAAAATCTCTACATATAGAATTAGCATTTAGGGAGAAAATTAATGTATTGGCTAATCTAGAATCATTCTTCATTTTATCTAATTTTCCATTGGATTTCAAATAATTTTCACTTTATTTTATTTTATTTTATTTTTGTATGTGAATCCTCATCTGCAGTCTGAAATAGTTCCCAAGTAGCCACAAGTTTACTGTCTCAGTGAAAACTTTGTCTGTAGGCTTGTCTGTATATACATCATTTCATAAAGAAGGAAATATTTACAGTTGCAAGCAGCTGAGTAAAGCAAGTCTAATTGTTAACAACCATAGCTGCAAAACACTTATTACTCTGTTACTTTTTACAAACACCAGGCCCTCAAACATTGGGTTTTAGGTTAGGGTTTAAAATGGTAACTAGCTGACCATTCCTTTAACAGATCTGTTTATTATTCCGTAACAGAAAGCGAATATCTCTTCTGAAGGAGCTACTTGATAAGAGAGATTTTTCTGATAGGTGCAGATTCTTACATATCAATGCTAAACCAACGGCAAACCAAACCCAAAGAGTGCTGCCCCAGATTTTTATTTTTATTTTATTTTTTTTTGTAGTAGGTAGGGGCAATCTCAGATTAAGAAGTAAATCAATTAATGTATTCCAGGTTCTGCTCCTCTTGGTCATTCTGTTTCTCATAAAACCTTATACCTTATGCCTTATACCTAGTCAGATGCTGGTTTATCTAGTTTAGTATTGCCTGAACTGATTGATAGTGACCACTGGTGGACGAAGGTGGGGGCAGGGGGCGGTCCGCCCCGGGTGCCATCCAGGGGGATGATATTGTGTCCACCCCCGCCCCCACTCCCAGGACACTCGACACACACCACCCAAGGTGCTTGGCGCTTGCCGCACACACCCCAGGACACTCACCACGCATGCCCCCGACACGCACCATGCCCACCGCAGGCGGTGCACCATGCCCCCTAGGACATGCGCCAGCCATGCCCCCGGTGCCGGAGCAGGTAGCTTCTCCACTGGTAGTGACTCTTCATAGTTTCAGGCAGGGATCTCACCCAGCCCCACCTGGAGATGTTGGGAATTGCACAAAGACTTTCTGCATACAAAACAAATGCTCTACCCTTACACTATGGCCTTTCCTCTCCTCCCTCAGGACTGTCAGGACTGTTGCTGTGATGGATAGATATTTGCTCAGATACGGCTCTTATTCATCTGGCTTGGTTGATTGGGTGAGGTGGCAGTGGTAGGCATCCGATACACATCTTACCACACAAGAAATTGGGAAACGTATAACAATGTAATTGCAGATACTGTGTGTAGTTTAGTATTCTATGCTGTGATTGAAGTGCTGTCCATTTATTTGGAAGAGTGGTGGGAGGGAAATGCATTCCATTTGCAAGGCATATATACCACATGCGTACCGTTTTAGGATCAAAATTTCCCTCTGCACGCACAAATGTACGTACATGGTTTCTTATTTTCTCCCAGTTTTGCAGGAAACCATTTTGACTGGAAATATAGTGGGGGGGCGGAAGGATTTAACACATACACAGCCACTGATCTGAGGGAATTGGCGGCCTCCCTCCCACTCACTGCATTTCAGTTTTGTTTTTTAAAAAAACGTTTCTGAAGATCCATTCTCCTGTGTATCAAGTATAAGTTTCCCTTATTCAAGGATAATGGTAATGCAAAACCCATTTGGTAGACAGTTCCTCAACTTTACAGGATGAGGTACTCATGGCAGAAGTAATAAAACAATACTCATGAGTGTTTAAATTTCATGCCTAGTAGAAAACAATGGTATCATCTGAGGCATATTCCTGCTTGTTCTAACTTGTGTTTTCTACATATTCTGTTATGTGCGTATTTTCTTTTTAAAACTGAAATCTTAGAAGAGAGCCTATGTTTTATATAATGGTTTATTCTAGCTTCTCAGTGAATATATTTATAGACATGGGTTCAGGATAATTTTCTTCAGCAAGGGAAACCAATTATCTCAATGAAAAATGGACCATTACTGATGTATTGTTCCCATTGTTTTTAAAAGAAACACACAAATTTCCATTGAATGTATTTTTACATTTACCAACAAAACCCATTGTTACATTTTCTCCTGTGGGTCTGAACTCCTGTGAGTTGGAAGAAAAGTGAATCGGCAATGCACACAAAATATATTTTGTGTTGCTTACATACAATAGTGTCTAAGAATTGGAAGTCTGCTGTGAATTCACTCTGGGCAAACCACTTACTCAGAGCCTACAGCTGAGCTAAAAGTTCTTAAGAGAATCTTTTTTGACTCGGATTTGGAGGCCAGTCCCAAAGACTTGACCTCCACTTGCATCACTCCCACTTGCCTTCTCTCTCTCTCTCTGCACAGCCAATTCCAATTTTCCTGGTACTGGGTGTTTGTTTTTCTATACCTCTTTCTCTCCACATAGGAAGCAATACTTCCTAGTTATGCTCTCACTGATGGCATCCATCTTAAAAGCAGTTTTCAATGTCAGAATCAGAAAGCAAAACTTCTTCTATGGCAAGGAAGAGAAACAGAAGTGCAGAAGTGTTGTTTGTTTGTTTGTTTGTTTGTTTGTTTGTTTGTTTGTTTGTTTGTTTTCTTAAAAGCATCAAGTAGCAAGGCAAGTGAACAATGGCACAAGAAAGTCAGGCAAAAATCCCTCCCTGTCCCCTTGCCACAAAAATATGAAAAGTTCACCCAATTTTGCAGCCAGCAAATGGAACTGAAAAGTTAAGTGCACATTTGGGCTTAGCCACCTGACTCAGTTCTGACTTCCATCCATGTATAATATGGGAACAATAACACTTCCCTGATAGGGCTTTTTTAAGATAATGTATGTTGAAAATTTGAACACTCTAAAATTCCGTGTAAGTATGATGTGTTATCGCTTTTATAATATGAGAGGTATCTCTGTTGCTCAAGAACAAATAATGGTGTATTTCTGTTCCCTTCTATGGGGAAATTTGGTACTTGTGTTTTGCATATTTGTTTTCAGTATAAACCACAGCTTTGCTGGGAACCTTATATCAGAGAATTTTGTTTATGATTCTAAACAAACTGTTTTTGAGCTATCCTACTGGGGAGAAATAGAGCTCAGAATACTTGGAAATTAAACCTACTATGTACAATCCTAGCCTTCCTTACTTAGGACATTAGCCTGCTTCTCATGCAATGTTTAACCAGAGTTTAAAAGAAGCTATGGTTCATTGCACGTTAGAATAATGCAACTGCAAAACAAGCCAGAGTCCGGGTTCTTGTGATGTGTGAACCTAATCTCTTTACTTGTTTCCTCCATACAAACCATGACATATTGTATAAGCCAATGCCTGTTCTCCTCCACTGCAGATTTCAATAGCAGCCTCAATACCACTGCAAAAGTTTTACATGTTCTGCTGGAAGGTACCTATACTTGGAAGAACAGATGGACAAGACTGCCTTCTGAGGTTTTGTTAGTTCTCATTTTCCTGACTTAAGTGCTGCTCACAGGCATTTCTGTGGCTCTTCCAGGCTTGAATGCCTGCCCCATTTGCTACCAGAAGAAAGTGTTTCTCCTGTTTTCTTATTATCTTCACTCAAACGTTTATGTAAAGGTTAGAGAAGTGAATGATGCCTGATCACTGCAGGGTGTAGTTCTCAGGTCCCCCCCCCCTTATATTTGCTTTACACCCCCAAGCCTAATTCCTGCATTACAATTGTTTTGAGGAAATCAATTCGTATTCACATCTCTATTTATTTGCTAATGGCGTTTTTGAAATTCATGTCTGTGAATCAATTGCCACAGCAAAAGCCAAGGCATTTTTAAAGAAAGTATTGAACTATGAGCTCTGCAAAGATAATAAATGTTATCTCATTTTGAATTTTATTGACCACATTCAGTTGAATAAAAATCCTACCAGGTCTGGAAAAGCTGCAGTCTATCTGTCATATTGCAAGTGCCCTAGTTTGCTCAGTCATTAGTGAGAGAATTGACATAGACTGGAATGGCTTGACACTCTGTTTGTGCTGGAGCCAAAGCGAGCGGCTGAATGAAAAAAATCATTTTGAAAGCTGGATAACTTTTTGCTGGCTGTAAATAATGACTCAAGAAGAAGACAGCTTCTGCTGTGAATTTCACCTTTTCTTTGCTGTGTATCTTACTCCTCCCTTAGTTTATCTAATGAACAGCACTAAAAGAGATATCATTGTTAAACATGCCATACAACCATAAGAAAAAAAGTAAACCTGGGTATTATGTCCATAATGGGGGGGCGGTTATTGGATTCATTTGCATACTTACATGTAAGTAACTATCTTAGAAAACAGGTGAAGAATTGAAATAAAAATGCATTATAGAAGTAGCTAAGGCAGCAAGTTTCCTTAAAACACTTCATGGCTTGAAATCAGGGTCCCTGATGGACTTTGTTCTCCATGTAAACCTACTAATGCTTTAAGATTATATTCTGAGGCATTTCTTCAATGTCCTGCTATTGTAGATATTGCAGAGGTCAACAAAGGAAAGAGCCATTTATGTTGTCACCCCAATTACAGAAGATTCCTCCCTGAGTTTCTTAACTGGTGTCATTTTGGCACCAAGCAAATACCTTATTTTATTTTATTATTATTTTTTATTATTTTTATATTTTTTTATGAGTTTTAAATCTCCAGGGGTTTTTTTTAATGAACTTTGTTAGCCGCTTTTGTATTCATTCTCGGTGTTTTATTTATGCTTTGATTTGTGTATTGTTCTGAGCACAGGATTCAACTAGATCAGGTATGGACATCTGTGGCCATCCACATGCTGTTGCTGTAACAGCCAGCATGGCCAATGGTCAGGGATGATAGGTGTTGTAGTTCAGCAATATCTGGAGGCCACAGGTTCGCCACCCTTTGGTTAAATGTGATCTAAGGGTCTGGACAAGACAAAGACTGCTAAAGTGTTCAGACCAGTTGGGCACCCTGTGATGTGTCTTCATGGGAACAATTATCGCCCAATAATAGATGGAGATTATGAGTAATCCATATTCTTCCCATCTGCTGTAGCTAGAAGTGGCATGAAAGGTCTTTGTGAGAAGAAACCAGAGCCTTAAGCTGGGAAGCATGTGGATTCTGTTTCTAGAGCTGTGGCATGGGAGCAACTGATTGTGAATGTTTGCTGGAATATTTAAGATGTATCACCACCTATGATCACTGCAGATGGTGACAGCAGTCACAAAATTAAAAGATGCCTGCTCCTTGGGAGAAAGGCGATGGCAAACCTAGACAGCATCTTAAGAAGCAGAGACATCACCTTGCCAACAAAGGTCCGTATAGTTAAAGCCATGGTTTTCCCAGTAGTGTTGTATGGAAGTGAGAGCTGGACCATAAAAAAGGCTGATCGCCGAAGAATTGATGCTTTTGAATTATGGTGCTGGAGGAGACTCTTGAGAGTCCCATGGACTGCAAGAAGATCAAACGCATCCATTCTTAAGGAAATCAGCCCTGAGTGGTCACTGGAAGGACAGATCATGAAGCTGAGGCTCCAATACTTTGGCCACCTCATGAGAAGAGAAGACTCCCTAGAAAAGACCCTGATGTTGGGAAAGATTGAGGGCACAAGGAGAAGGGGACGACAGAGGATGAGATGGTTGGACAGTGTTCTCGAAGCCACAAACATGAGTCTGACCAAACTGCGGGAGACAGTGGAAGACAGGAGTGCCTGTCGTGCTCTGGTCCATGGGGTCACGAAGAGTCGGACATGACTAAACGACTAAACAAGAACAACAACAACATCACCACCTATGCTCAACCGGGATATTTATATGTATAAATGAACACAAATATTACAATACGTCAATAAGTCTTCAATGACCTCCCTCCAAAGGGAATAAAACCTAGTTCAGTTCTGTGCCCCTGTGACCTTTTACTACTTCAAGAACACTTACCACCACTTGAATAAATTTTACTGTAAGCTCTCCAAGAAAAGCTTTTTTGAAGGATGGAGTACAAATATTTAAAATAAACAGATAAGATTGTATCATTAAAAGTATCAGTATCAGAGTGTGCATGACCCAGGTTGTTCTGGGTTGTCCCATCATACAGTAATGCAGGTGAACTCGTTCCGTGTGCCATACATTTATTTTATTTGCTTGTGCAACATTTCACTGCGCCAGTGTATTGGAATTAAGCAGATTGGTTATTAAGTGACAGCTACTGCTTCAGAGTACAAATATAATTTCAGCAGAAGTCCTTTATAAATGCCATCAATTTAATGTACGGTAATACAGAAACTTGTATATTTATGGATACATGCGTATTAATCACAATCACTTTTGACCTTGCAAAAGATTGTTATCAAGATCATATTCTTACTCTCATTTTGGTTTCCTCTCAGATGGACAGCATTTAAGTCCATAATTCCTTGCTCTACTTGGGAAAACATAGTTCATTTGTTCCTTGGTAGAGAGCATATACGTAATGACAAAATCATTTAGAATAGTAACAGGAGTTGATTGTGGCTTTTTTCACAACCCAGTGAAAATTGGACTGTTCTAAGTGTTTAGCCTTGAAATTCCAATGTGAAAAAGTTGCTGATATTAAATTTCCATTGTGGAATTACTTTATACCCACAAATTAGCAATAAGATATCTAACTAGCTGTTCATTTTTGTTCTGTTGCATAACATTTGTTTCACAGAGACCTATTGCAAGGATGAAGTGCAGAGGTTTTTGCATAGTTAGCAAATTGGAGCTCCCACTAATTCTCATAAACCAAAGATGTGATAGTAATCATATATCTGGACTGCTTCAGACTCATATAATTGGCTTTCCAGACAAACATGTATGGATCTGATGGTTCCACATATGACCAAATTATATAATGTCCTTCTAACTGGAGACCCATTACCACCAACCTGGAAACAATTGAGGATTGTAATAATCCCCAAACCATATAAGGACCCCTCAAAAGTAGACACAATTTCTCTACTTAATCTGGATTATAAAATTTGTATAGCAATCCTGGTCAACAAAATCAAAAAGAAAAAAGAAAAATACATTCATCTGCATCAACCTAGTGTTGTCCAGGGATGTAAAATTACAGATCCATTTGGTAAGATATTGAACATAATTTATTATAGTAAACAGACTACTTCATCACCAACGTGCCTATAATTATCAAATTATCTGATTGAAGTAATTTTAAAAAATGATTTTTCCATAAATTTATTAAAAACATGCTTTCTCAGCCACAGGACAACGCAAGGCTGCCCACTATCACCACTGTAATTTGCTTTAATTTTAGAATTATTTGGATTAAGTCTACGCCAAACATTAGCTACAAAGGGAATAACTATTAATGGAAAGAAATACATCTTGGACTTTATGCTGATATTATCTTATGTACATCAGATCTGATGATCAGCAACAAGGGAAAGAGTTCTCAAATTTATACATGAATGGTATGGAACTCCCAAACGTTTTATCTTACCTAAACAGCTCTTCCATGTGTTGGAGATCATGCACTATCATAAGTACATATCAACATTTTTGATAGAATTCCCCCCAAATAGAAAAAAAATTGGAAAGCTGTTTTTACAGAGATATCTCTGATCACAGCACAGACAGTCCCCATGACCCCAGACTGGCTTTACTCAACCTATTGAATACATGTTACAAATTAGAAATACAAAACCTATAATACATTCCTTAATGGCTGCAAGAACAACCATTCCTAGAACATAATTTTTTTTACAGTTTTTAAAAATGGACCAAAGCTACATTATTGTGCTGGAAAAGAGCACTGGTAGAAAAAAATACACCAAAATTAAAAGTGGCAAGAGGACAAAAGAAACATGACAGCGTTTATGCAGTTTGGTATGATTTTATTAATTACACAAACCGTGAAGCATATGGCAGGGCAGGACTTAACAGTATACAATACAGTCTGGCACGTATAAGTCACCCCTTCGCCTTCACTCCTTATTATTTCTCTGTTTAGTTTTGATTTACGCAACCAGCAGCAAAAAGAACAAATACTGAAATACATATATTTAAATTATTGATATAAACTATTTTTTACCTGTGTTCACCAATCTAAACATTATACGCCATTGTACGTTGTAGTGTAATTGTTATTTTTATTATTATTGAATTTATATAACGCCCTTTACCCGGAGGTGTCAGGGCAGTTCACAGAAAAGATCAACATAAAAATCACAATATATCTAATCAAAATAAAAACAACCCAATAACAACAACAACCCCCCCCCCAAAAAAGAGCCACATTTTAAAAGGGCATAGGATGTCAATCAGATCAACCTGGTTAAATCAGATAAGACCTGGCTAAAAATGAACATTTTTGCCTGGCACCTAAAGGTGCAAAATGAAGGTATTCATCCTTGCCTTTAACTCAGTCTGCAAGTTTAAATTAATATTACTTTATTTATTTCTTATAAGTTATATGCTAATATGCAACCAAATTTGTAAGTCAATGCAGCGATGTTTGTATTTTTCTTTCTTTTGAAAGCATGTCGTCTTTGCTGCCCTCACCGCCACATGATAGGTAAATTATGTGTTGTAAGCAGTGTTCCGTTGACCTCAAAATGAGATTTCCACCACCAGCACTGTACTCATTGCCCGACCTATTTCATATCCTACCAGTATACAGAATATCAAGTAACTCCACAGTCCCAGGGAGGACACTTGGGAGTGATTGTATCTAAGCCCCTTGATATCTTGCTCTGGGGAAGGGAGGGACTGTAGCTCAGTGGTAAAGCATTTGCTTTGCATGCAAAAGTTCTCTGGGTTCAATCCCCAGCTTCTTCAGATAAAACTGGGAATATCCCCTGCCTAAAATTCTGGATAGTCAATGCCACTCATTGCAAATAATTCTGAGCAGGATGAACCAATGGTCAGTATCCACTGAAAAATACCATCAAGCATGTAAGAATCCCTGAGATTCTGTAAATCTCCAGGGTGGGCCATCTAAATAAGCCCCCACCCTGGAAGGGAAATGTGTCATCGCAAATCCAATACCATATATTAATAGTGATATAATTTAGAGCTTATAGTTGCTAGGAACTAGATGGGAAATTGTCAACAGCCAATAAACTAACGATTTGGAAGCTTTAAAGCTCCGTGCAACTTGCTTTTTTTTCCTGACAGCTTTGTAGCATTCACAGGAATACAGCTTAATAAATAAATAACTTCTGTCAATAGATTGTTCAATCTTTTAAAAATGATTTTTTGAAGCACCTTTTATGCAGTGCACATTTTAAAACTATTTCCATTAAAAAGACATGGGGCTGTCACTTGTAGCATGAGATGATTGACCTCATATAGATTTGCCTCTACACCTATTGATTACTCCCCCCCCCCCCCTTCGTTTTGACATTTCACATGAGTTAATTTAAGATTCATCACTTTGGAAATGTCATTTTTAAGGGCTGCCTCTCATTGTTTGGAGAGAGTAATGTTTGAAATCGTTTACTTATCTTTTTAAAACAGTAGGCAGGATACATCCTTGCTGTACTGGCTCAGCGCTAAGTCAATAGATTGTTGTTTTCTTCCACAGAGTTTTCCAATATGTCATTTTTTTAAACAGGAAAGTTAATTGACTCAATTTTGGAGATATCAGTAACATCCCAAATAGATTTTCAGCATCTCAGCATATTCAATCAACTACACAACTTCTTGTAAGAAACCCTTTATCTTACATCACACTCTAGCAGAGACTGTGAGCAAGGCAGTGGGTGTTAAACACATCATTAAGTGTAGAAGTCAATGAGAGGTATAATGGATTTGAACTCTTATTTCCTCAGTTCAATTGATAAGACGTTATTTTCTTCAGGTGAAAAAAAGTACTGTATGCATTTTTATTTTTATTTTTAATCCACTAGACAGAGTGCAAAATAAGTGATTTGCCTAAGGCCACTCAGTGAGCTTCATAGCTACATGGTCATTTGAATCTGGATTTCACATCTTCAAGATGAACACTTTAACCACTGACCCTGAAGCCTGATTTAACAAGGCTGCATTGCAGGGGAATGGGGACTTCCATGTAGGTGTTTCGTACCACATCCATCTTATTTACAAGGTGTGTACGTACTACATGTATTACTTTATCTTTTACAACTGCCTTTTTCAGCCTGAGAGCCAGATCAACAACTGGCCACCCACCTGTCTATCTGCTAATCTCATTATGATGTCAGTTGACAACTTCAAAGAGGTTCACTAGCAGCACCAATCCTGCAACCTCACTGGCCAAGGAACAATTGGAAGTGCACTTTAAGCTCCCATTTTTTTCCTTTGGAGTTGCAACTTTATTGCCCCACAACTGATATTGCATATGATGTTAAATGTAGGTCAAGTGGGTGTGGCTTAAGGAACAGCCTTGCAGGCCAAATTAGGACCACCTGCCAAACCTAGGTCTGTGGGCCCGACCAGAGGTTCTGCACTACAGTTTTATAAGAAACACGAGGAAAATATGATTGAGAGGATAAGGAACAAAATTGCCCATTGTATTCAACAAAGATCCTGGAGAACACAGAGGCTGACTTCAGCTGGATCTATACACATAAAAAGAATTGCTACAGAAAAACACATTATAAAAGCTCTTAATGGAAAATTCCATTAGCAACAGATCACAGCTCTACAGCAGCATCTGGTGTCACATGTTTATAACAGAGTTATACGGATATAATTGATGAGTGTAGCTGAGTCCTTTGTCTCACTTTTGCAGAAATAGCCTGGGGTGTTAAAAGTGTTCCCTGTCTATCACCCATTGGTATACCAGAAAATACAACTATCACTTTGCACGAAACTTACTATTCACTTTGGGGTCACAGCAATGGTCCCCCTCGCCACAATCATAATGGCAACTCTTAATTAATGATCCCTCCCACCCCATTAAAAAAAAAAAGATAGTTGCAGCATGTGTTGTTGAAGGTTGCTCGTAACACTTCCAGGGCACAATGTCACTGGCCATCTTTAAAAGAATCAGTGAAGATTTGATTATTAGTTTCAATGTCAAAGTACCAATGTGAGAGACAAGCTTGTACCTGTGTATGACCTGTGGGATATGTTTACCAAGACTGTCCCATAATTCTTTATGGGATTTGATAATGTTAAAATGGATGGATCGTTAATTTCCCATTCAGATGAGAATATACAGAGAGGCACCTTATTGCATCCAAAGCCCACACAATCCTAGGTCTGTTGTAATTCCCAAATATCATGAGCAGCTTCATGTAGAGTGCATTATAATAGTCTAACATGTGACAAGTACATGGAATGCACTGAGGCAAGGTCTATTTTTTCTCTTTTTTAAGATAATGTTGTAATTGGCATGCTAAATAATTTAATAAAATTTAGGTTAGGCCAACCATTTTTTCCCAATGATTAAAAAAAAAAGTACTTGTTCCAGAGAAGTAGCCATATCTGCTGCAGTAAAACAACAAGCATCTTGTGGCACCTTAAATACTAAGAGATTTATTATGACATGAGATTTCATGGATTAGAGCCTACTTCATGCACTTGACAAAGTGGGCTCAAGTCCATAAAAGCTTTTGCCACAATACAGTTGTTCTATTAATGGGTTCTATTAATCATAGAGGACTTGGGCAGTGATAATGTCATTCTTTTACTAAATGGGCCTTTTGTGAAAGTCATCTAACTGCACTGTACAGTATGTTTTGACTTCGAAGGCAAGCTAGCAGGCAGGTTTCTGAGTACATTATTTATTTCCATAAGTTGTAGGTGCATTTAATACTGAAAATTGCCTGTACAAAGTGAGGACCTCAGGATAATATGAAAGGTGTTCAGCAACTGATGGGAATAAAGTAACCATTCTTTACCTCTGTTGATAATCCTTTGGCCATATGAATGTTTGACCACATTTTAAATTCTAAACGTTATAGAAAACCATATACAGCTCATAAATCATCATTAATCATGGCACAACTTCAGCAGCCCAGGTTCTCCTCAGAGTCTGATCAATGTTCTTCTTGGAGCTTGATGAGGAGAATCTCCTCAAGTAGACAACATGTATGTCACTTTCTTCCTACCCACTTCTTGCTATACAAGAATACCAAAACACTATTTTTAGAGAGATTACTTATTCTTTGCTTTTTATTCAATTGCTATTCAGGACATCAGGCATTCCTGTTTCAGAAGTATGATTCTTAAATGTTGATGTATAATTAATGGTACTGTAGTTTTGAACATCCATCTGAGCTTTTTTTTTTTTTTTAATTGTCAGGGCTAAAAATAAACTATTTTTCAGTGACTGATCATGTTCAGTTCCCTACCTTACATATCACAAACACAAGTATAAACTGCTCCCCCCAATCCCTGCTCCTGCTTTTTCTGCAAACTAAAACTTCAGCCTTCATTCATCTCACGGGACCAGAGCATTATGAATTCCATTGAAAAGTCCCCTTCTGTCATAGCCACCATCCAGAAATCTGAATGGGAACATATAGGGAAGATTAGAATCCAAAGACCAAGGAGGCTCTTATGGGGAGAGGCAGTACACAAGGTATGGAGATCCTAAACCATATAATTTAGATTTTCGACAATGCTGATTATTTCATTGCACATAGAATCATAGTAGAGTTGGAAGGGAGCACGGGGATCATCTAGTCCAACTCCCAGCAATGCATGTGGGGTTTGAATCCACAACTCTGAGATTAAGAGTCTCCTGTTCTAACAACTGAGCTATGTATTTGATCCTATTGCAATCCTTAAATGTGCCATGTTAATTGAAGCAATGGTAGCAAGCTGTCTCCCCGCCCCCCCCCCCCAAAAAAAATATGTGTGTGTGTTCGTGCATTTCAATGCAATTTAGCAGATTTTTTTATGCACTTGGTTTCAGGACTACGAATGAAGGATATAATATAACAGGCTGTTTTCTGGTCTGGTTTCTTGAATGCTTTGTTACAAATGTTTGGTGTAACCTTGATCCAATGACTAGATTTCTGTCTATGTCTGAGCCCAGTTAAGTATGAAATCTTTACCACACAAAGACTGGCATAGGTATAAATACTTTAAAGAGAGTATAAAGGAATCGGATACTGCAAAACTGGTAGACATGAAAATCTAAAACAAAAACAAAAAAACCCCTCTGCATAGATACAATGTATTAGATAAGTGGGAAAGCTTATAACCTTTTTGGCAACCAGCTCTCCTGTTAATATGATCTCCACCAGTGTTCATACAATTTGGCTAGCTAAAAGCTATTTAGAATGGCAATAGATTTCTTGTAAATTTAGGCAACCGGTTTTAATTGGGCCATGTTAACAGCAAGAAGAGAAAGACAGCCTCTGGGACAAAACTGAAAGATGAGATGTCAGTGAGAGAGCTTCATCCTGGCATACACCATAGTTTCTCCTCGAGGGTAGTAATTTGAAGTAATGAGTAGTCCTTGTTGAATGACCTTCTACATCTGTTGCACTGCCTATCCAATCTGTAACTCACTTTCCATCAATTGCACTTTTAGTACAATTAACTGTGCCATCAAAAGACCCTGAAAATGAACAGCACACTTTTTGCATATGTTCATAGCTGTTTAGCCCAGGATTGTGAGGTGGCAGAAGTCCATTTAAAACCTTCTGCTTGTGCCAAAGTGCAATTTGTTGATTGAAGAATGTGCATTGATATAGTTGGAAAAGGATGGCATAGCGCGCTTGGTATGCTACTGCAGTTCACAGAAAATGATTAGAGATTCGAAAGCATGCTTGAGTCAGCTTGCTGCTGGAGTGCCACCTGGACTATGCATGGCATTCAGAACTAAAAGCCCCTTCACCACCTTAGCATCATGTTAAAAATAAATCTGCTATTCTTCTGGCTACAAAGAGAGATGACTGCTTTGTTGACCCAAATGTTTTATTTATCCTTTTTACTTTTTTTCATACCTGCGTTGCTACAGTCCAGACTTTTCATTTATAGTACTTTGTTTTTAATGCCACTTGTTACTTTTAATTTAAAAGAAACCAAAAATGCCTTGATGTTCCTTATCTAAAATTGTATATTCATTATTCATGACACAGCCTTGCAAAGGGAGTAAAAATTTGCTACCGATCTAAGCATATTCAGTATGAATCTAAAATCAAAGAACACTGAGCTTAATGTCATCCAGCAGCTTCAGAAAATCAACAGCAGGTTTTCCATTAATCACAGTAGGTTATCACGATAGCACATAAGGCAGCAATCCTATACACCTTTACCTGGAAGTAAACCTCACTGGAATTATTTCTGCGTAGATGTGTATAGGGTTGCACTGCAAAAGTATGTGGAATTTTTTAGCCATTAAATTATTCTTTTTATGACAGTAACTGAGAGATTATCACATGGCTGGTGGCACAGCCACTAGTGTTGTCTCTGGCATATGCATCAGTGCTGGGGGCAGAGCTAGCAGAGTGTGTGATGTTGTGGTACATATGTGAGGTGCAGTGCTGTATACATTTGCTCTGTATACAGAACTGCAGCATGTGAAGTAATCTCAAGTGGACCCCCATAAATTATTGGATTGTTGAGTAATATTGGTAGATTGTTAGAAATTTGTTAGTTCCTCAATCCTAAATTTTGGGAACGAGTATCAAAACGGAACTCCTGCTCTAGAGGAGTGCATTCACAGGGTTCCGTGACAGCCTACTTTTTTTTCTCTTCTAATACCAGATTACTCTGGTCCACAGATCCTCACACTGATCTGTAGGGTGTGTGCACTCAGCAACTGCTTCCAAATATTTCTCCAGTTATCTGTGGAATATGTTATTTGTTCTAAATAGGAAGCCTGTGGAAACTTTTAAAGAGGGATGAGTTTTGAGAAATAGTGACTTATCAGCTTGAGGCATTGATAGGAGTTTCATGGCCCCTTGTGCATGGGGAAAGCCTCTCCTTTTCCCAGAGGGGAGTGGTTGTGAGCAGGAATTGCTTCCCACGCTCACAGGGGGGCGTGGCCAGGGCCCCTGCATCATTGGACTCCTGGGCCCGCATCATGCCCCCGGCCAGCCAATCTGGCGGGCCAGGGGGTGTGGTTTAGCCGGATTTAAATGGCCATGGGCCCATGAGCTCTCCCTTGCTTTTCCAGCTTCCACGGATCACCCTCCCTCCCTCTAAGTTTTGCTTCACCTATGGACTTCGGTTGGTCGCCTTGTTGTCCAAGGGGCCTGGTAGGAATTTTTTCCACTTGGCAGATTGGCACCAGCCACTTGGTTTTTTTCTACCTCGTAGCAAATTGTCACAACTTTGTAAGGTTTGGCAGTTAGGTATTGGAAAATGCTTTGTGTGTTGGAGAGGAAGTTGTGGCCATCACCTACCCCTCCCCTTGAAGGGTATTCTGGCGGTCGTGGTTCCTGTCCGACGCCCAGGTGGTGGCTAGGGCCATGGCATGACCCTCCGGTGAATCTCGGGGAAAGCTTCCAGTTGATTCGCATTAACAAGAGTGGGCAGGAGTCAAGTATAGTCTGTTCAGATCCAGTGCCTAAGCCAATACCACTCACATTCTGTAACCAATAAAGTTGTGGCCCTTTTTAGCCCATTAACCTAAAATACTTGTCTTTGTGTGTCTTATTTTATCACCAAGTGGGGGCGGGGCCTCGACTCACTACCTCAGTTTTGTGGTGGCAGGTCTGACATTTTGCTACCTGAGGCAACGAACAAGACGCTGTCCGCCCACTGCACACATGACCACACACACTTATTTCCACATTGGCAACTGAACATGGTCTTTCCTTGCATCTTGGAGGAGTCTGTTAACTTGAGGAGCATGGGACTGACATTTTTAATATGTTGTTTTCAAAAAAGGAAATTATTTTTAATCATTGTACTTGGATACATATGTCAGTTTTTTATATGTTTCTTTTTTGAACTGCTTATAGATTGTTTCTATTTAGTGGTATATGTAATAGCTATATAAATAGATAAATTTTTGGCATATCTTAAGAAAGCTTTATCAAATAGTATTAAGTGTTTGATGTCAGATTATTCTTTGCTGTTTTCCATTTATGAAACTATCTTATATAACTGCACTTCAGATTCTTGTATAATGCATTAAACCTAGACAGAGCTCTGACTCACTTTACATGTTTGTGGCCAGAAACATTTCAGAAAATAACTACACACACACTTTTCTAAGTTTGAAGTTATCCCCTTCTAAACATCAAGTCAACCATATAGGGGCATTCAAACCCCTCATAAGATAAAGGAGAATAGAGTGCACTAGCTCCATAAAACATAAAATACAGCTCTTGAGATGTTTCAGAAGTTTTTCAGATAAGATATGCTTAATGATCTAGGGCATACTACATAATGTTGTATACCACATGTAAATCATGTTTTGGAAAAGAGCTAAGTAAAAATGTGCAGTATGAAATCTTTTTAAAACTATAGTGGTAGTTAACAGATTTTAAAATCTGCTGTCCAAAATCCACAAGAGTCATTCACAATCTTCATCTTCTTAAAGATTTTTAAAGGAGGAAATTTAGTTTCATGTGAATAAATTATAGTTTACCTTGAAAATAATATAGATCTTGTCCATTTCGTATCACTGAGTGCTGTAGTAAATTGAAATCTGTTAAAAAATAGTAGTTATTTTCAAAAACATGTTTTTATCCTAAGAATGTTTCTGAATAATGCTGAATTATGTGCTTCAGAACATGTGATGAATCAATAATTCATTATTTATTTGTTGCCTCAGTGAATAGTACAAGATTTATTAAGTTTATTTGTAGGAACACAATGACTCTTAGGCCATTTTTAAATCAGTGAAATGGTAGGAATTTTGTTGGTGATGATACTTCAGGTGCCATTGGGTTCATTAAAAATAAGTCATCATAAAGCATACAGAACATAATTTAAAAACATAATGTTTCAACTATTCTGCAAATTTAGGAGTGTATTCATCTCTGAAGATGAATCTCTGCCGCATGCTTTGGGATTTGTAATATGCTCCTTCATTATGTGTACTACTAAATGGTCAACTATGACACTTTGTACACTTCTTACGGGATCTCTGGATTCCTACAGTTAGGTTGTCATACCCTCAACATTTCTCCAATGAAAATAGGGACGTTCCATTCCTTAATGATAGTTTTAATATTTACACCCCACACATCTTACTGGGTTACCCCCGCTACTCTGGGCAGCTTTCAACATGTATAAAAACATTTTCAAAATCAACATTAAAACAAACTGACCTCTACAGGATTGCCTCCAGACAGCTCGGGGGTTGGATAACTCCATACTCTTCAACATTTCTCCAATGAAAATGGGGACATTCTAAGGAAAAGTGGAACAATTCAGGATCAAATCAGAAACCAGGGTGGCTTCTCTAAATCAGGGATGTCCCTGGAAAATAGGGACACTTGGAGGGTCTGGGTTCTGCACCTACACAAAGCATTTTTCATACGCTTCTAGAGCATAAGCTTGGGGAAGGTGTTCCTGGTTCGACCCTTAGAGAGGGAGGAATTTGGATAAGGCTCTGAAGCTGAGCTGGTGCTCTCCTACACTGTGTTTTCCCAGACAGTGAAAGTAGCATCTCTAATAACTATTTTCATCTTAAAGCTTCATTTTACTAATAGGTTTATCTTTCCCTTTCTACCATCTTGTGTGTGTTTCTTAAACAAAGACTCTGTTTCTCCCCTATGATTTAGATGCATGCTGGTCATCTTTATAAAATGCCCTGACTGCACAAGCAACATGCCGGTATATCCATATTATGTTTTTATACTTGTTGGAAGCCACCTGGAGCGGCTGGGGCAGCCCAGCCTGATGGGTGAGGCATAAACAATAAATTTATTATTACATTGTGATTATGAATGGCAGCATTGTTTCCTTTGTTTGGGTAAGGAGCTAATATTGAGTGTTTCCTTCCCCATTCCAAAACACCAAGTAAGCCTGCCAAAATGCTTTACCAAAGGTCTTAAGACAGAGTACATGAAATTTAAAAATGAAGGACTTAAAAATCACAGTAAATTCAACAAAACAGCAGGGCTCAAAAGCAGAGGTTAATGGAAAAACAGCACCTCCCCACCCCACCCAAAATCTGGGTAAAAAGGTGCAAATTGACTTGCCAATTAAAAGTATAAAATGTCAACACAAGCTGCACCTCCTATGGGAGCCTATTTTGCATCTTAGGAGATACAGTTCAACCAAATATATGAATGTTCTGTGCCATAGTGATAAGGGCACAAGGAAAAAATGCTCATTAAAGAGTTAAAAAAGGGAAATGAATCAATCAAAAGTTAGGGCAGGCTACTACACTCCTTATCCAATGATTCAAGAGATAGTGTAGGTTGTGAAAATGACCTCTTGCCTGAAATAACAGTATACCTAAAATATTTCCTGCTTCGTCCCGGTGAGACCATTTCTAATCAAGCTTTATTATCTATTAGTCCCTATGCTTCTGTGCCAATTATGCTATCAGCAAAACACTGAGTGTTCCAAATATGCTGCAGCCACTGGTAACTGAAAGCCAAGCTCTGATGTGTTTGTTTTACATAGACTGTGTTTCCAGCCTCCAAGTGCTAACATCTGCTAAGTGTATTCATTAACCACTATTCCTTCACAGTTTTTTTTCCACATTGTAATCCATCTTGAGCATGGTTTGAACTATGGAAAGGCGGCAAGTAAATAAAATTATGTGTGTAGAAAATCTGCAGTGCAAGTCTATGCTTCTACTCAGAAGTATGCTGCACAGACTAGGACTAACTCCCATGTATGTGTGCATATGGGGAACCTCTGTGGGCCTCTTTCATTCAGCCACACCCTCTGTTCTTTGGCCTCACCCCTTACAGAAATTCATCTTTAAATAAAAAGCTTCCACTGGTGCTTAACTGCTGTGAGTGAATGATGGGGGAGAGGGCTGAAGAGGGTTAACCTTCCTTCCCCTGAAAATCACTCCCCATTAACCTTTTGGTTAAGCTCCCAATTGCTAGATGCAAAGGCTTTAAAAAGCCTAACCTGTTGAGTTGACACACATTCAATGCAAATAGATCATATAACACCAGTTCTGTTGCAGGTACACTGGCTGCCTGCATATTTCTGAGCCCAAGTGCTGGCCTTGATGTATAAAGCTGTTTGTTATTTAGGATCCAATATCTTCTGGAACACCTCTCCTAATATGAACCTACCCAGACCATTAGATCTCAATATGAGGCCATGCTTCAGGTGTCTTCTCTGAGGATGGCTCAGAGGATGATAGCATGGGGTGGGGGGTGGGGCTTTTGAGTTGCCCCCCCCATCTGTGAAAACTCTCCTCAGTGATGTCTGTCAGATGTCTTCACTGACATATATTTGCTGCCAAGTAAAAACTTAACTCTCCCCCACCCCCAAAGCTTTTGTTGCACTACAGTGATGATGTTTTTGTTAGTATGCTGCCAAAGCTGTTATCAGTTGGGGGGGCAGCGTTGCTCTGTATATTTTTCATGAACTGCATGGTGTTTTGTATGAATATGTCCAAATTATGTGTAATAATAAATTTATATAGCTGTGCATAAATAAAAGTCCCCTTACAACAAAATAATAAAAACACAATATGCAATAATAATTAAAAACAAACAAACAATGTCTAGAAACAGCTTCCTAGCATAGAGGTAACATGAAATAATTTACAGGCCAGATTTAAAATTCAGTTAAAAATCCTACTATTTATTATTATTATTATTATTATTATTAAAATAAATGGACACCTTCATGATTTATCCTAGGATGAAATATGCATTCAATTAAATCCAGTAGTATGGATCCTTTGGATTGTTGATCCAGAGATTTGTATATATTCACATGTAAGTGTCAGTGCTGGTTCAGCTGCAGGTCAGTATGGAGACTCAGAGACGAGCAGTAAAGTTAATTATTTATTCAACAAAGCAGTATATAAGCAGAGAAACCTCCATGTAAGACTGGCCTCCAATAACACAGTTACCAGGACTGACTATTTGTGTTATATAATTCGGTATTTGAACGATTGGTATTAATAATTGTATTATAAATTGGTATTGTTATAATGAGGTTTTATTGGACTGTAATTGAAAACTAATAAAAATAATTTTTTTAAAAGGACTGGTGACCTGTGCTTCCTACTTCTCCCTCAGTCTTCTCCCCAGCTTAATATCTCCCAAGCAGCCTTAAGCTGCACCTGGGAGGAACTATCTTTGCTCTTTGTTCTGCCTCAAGCAAGGTTCTCCAAGGCATTGGAGACAGGGGGGGGGGGTGACTTGCTACAGTAGGAGGCAAGCTCCATGGATGCTTCTGCCACCTCTGGCCCCTCCTTCCCGACTTCATGTCCAGAGTCTGAATTGCTTCCTGCCTCTGGTTCATCTCAGACCCCTCAAGTGTCTCAATTTAATTAGGACATCTTGAATTTACAGAAGCTCCCCAGCTTCTGATCCCAATCTGGGATGTCCCAGTTTTCCCGGATGCCGCTCTAGACTGTGCAGCATCTCCCGACGCGGCGAGGCCTGGAGTGACTTTCTGGAGGCCACTCTAGGCTGTGTGGCGTCTGGAGATGCAGTGTCTCATGAGCAGGAGGCTGAAAACCGCGAAGGTAAGAGGGGGGAAGAAGGGAGAGGGCAAGGAAGCAGGTCAGTGGCAAGGAGGGGGCAAACAACTGTTGTTTCTTCAGCATTCAACCATTCTACCACTTCTTCATCCTCTTACCTGTGCTCAGTGTCCCACCACCAACTCCCCTGGCTCTGAGCCTTCCTCCTCTGTGGCTTTCCTAACGGGCTCTCCAGCTGGCACCTTCCACAACTCCTCATCACCCAGCCCTGACAGTAAGACCCATTCATTTCTCTGTGGAACGCAATTCCATTGAAATGAATAGAAAAACATGTCAAGCAGAGGAGTTCCATGCGTGCACTGGAGCTTCTGTGCCTGGAACAGATTGTCAGCATGTGTATCACTGTGTTCCAGTATTTTGTGTCCCGTTGCTAAGAATATAATGGTTTTCTTTTTCTGTCTTTCTATTACTTCTCCTTGCAGACTTTATAAAAATAACAAATGAAATAAATAGTTTTGCAGCAGTGAATTGAAATAGCATTTTTCTCAAGTCTAGTCTGTGAATGACCTTAGACTCTATTTATTGCTATATATGAGATAACGTTATACTTACTGTCAAACTTCATAGCCATTGTAATCCAGTTATAGAAATAAAGGTTGAGGCATTTCTTATAAGAATAATAGTATTTTCTGGCAGCACTGAAAGCACACATTTCTGCTGAAAACCTCAATTGCAAAGTTAGAGTGCACAAAGTTGTGTAACACATTTTATAATTAACAGTGTTTGGTAATATTTATTTCTGCCAACAATTTACCTTTCTTCTTCACCTGACCATATGCTCTTACCAAGGAAACAAGTTGTCCCCCTGCCCTCCTGCCTCCTCTCTTTTCTGTGCAGTTCACTTATGTACCTTTCAGTTGTTATCATTGGTTTTGAGATGATCATCTGAAAATAGAAATAGGTCATTATTGTACCATGTGTAAGGTGCACAATCACTAGACTAGAAGAAGCACTTCGTATATTATAAATTCAACCTGATTCCTATCAAATGTGGTGTTATTTTTTTGACCAATGGATATGTTAAAAATTATAGTGTTGGACCAGAAATAAAGTCTTTTAGTGTTACGGTTTAGAAAAAGGATCGTAGAAGCCAGGAAATAAATAATCAGAAACTTCCTACCTGGGAATAAAGTCATTTTTTAAAACTTGGTGACTGTCTATAACATACAAAACATCAAGGATTTCAGTTTAACATTTTTCTTACTGCATGGTGATATAAAAAACCTGACTTGCCAAAAACTATGGTAGAAAAATGACCATACCACTTTGGAATCTCTTCAGAAAACTCACTTTTGTCTCAAATCATCCTGCAATGATTACCAACGTATTGCAGTACAGGATACGTAACACTTGCTATAGAGATGCCATCAAAAATAACCTTCCTTGCTGTAAAATCTGAAAACATGGTGTGACAACATAGTTTTTTGCATACTGTGTCTCTTTGCCCCAGCTCCACATTCCTGAATATAAAGAGTATAAAGACTTGCAACATGATAACCCAGATTTATAGGGTAGTGTTTTCAATCATTATTATGAAAATGGACTGAGGATTAGTTGCCACAGAAAAGCTGTATTTGATGGTATTGCCATAGTAAATCATGACTCCACACTTGCTTTCCATAAGACTGAGTATCAACTTGGATGTCCTTTTTCTGGTGAACAGTGCATATGTGGTCTGCCATTAGATCCTGATTGTGGCTGGGTGATTCAGTTCATTTTTGGAAGGTTTCTGGTGCGTTGCCTAGTTGGGTCTTTGTCTGCAGTGAATTCCACAAGTGATCTTTCCAGGAAAAAAACAGGCAAGAAAAAATGTTTTGTGTATGGAAAACAGTCCCTGATATTGAATCCATCAATTACCCCCATCCCTATAATAGAACAACTGAAAAGGTCAGTATAAAAAAAAATGCAGTTTCAAACCAAAACAGTCAGGGGTCTTCAAGTTCCTCTAAAGCAGGACTGAGGTCACATCAAGGACTGCAGACCTTCAGTGGCACTTCATAGGGAGAACAATTTTGCTGCAGTTGTGTATTCATGACATTGCCACGGTGGACATAGTTTTGCTCAATAAATAGGACAGAATGAAGGAAGCTTGATGGATCTAATAGTAAAGAAGCCCTAAGAGATGTCAACATTTGAGGAATAGGAACAGTGAAAAGGTATGGGTGAAGTATCAGATGGGTCCAGGAGGATTAGCTGTACTAGCTCATTGGACCAAAGGGGTCTAGAGTTGCTAAGTATTGCTTCTTTAAATATATTGTATTTTGAGATACAGATACATAGAAAGTTGTCTTATACTAAGTTAAACCATTGGTCAATTTAACTCAGTGTTTTCTACACTGACTGACAACTTCTCTCCTCTGACCTAGAGTAAGTGCCACAGAACAAAGTAGGTTTTACTTTGGAATAAGCATACATAGGCTGTGCTGTAAAATCATCCTGGATTTGATGGGTTCAGGTTTGGGGAGTGAACTGAGTATTTAGTGAAAGTTTTCCATTAAGCTAAGAACAATCTGAGTCCTTTGTTTGCATATCTATATATTTTAGCTATATTGCTTGTGGAAATTCTTATAGCATCATGGAATGGATGGCGGATTTGGATTTATGTATAATGAAAAAGGAGAAAACATTGCAGGTTTTAAAAATTTTGTTTAAAGGCACTCTGATAGACCTATAATTAAAAATATTTTAAGTGGCCTGTTGGCCATTTGTAGGGTGGAGCAAAGGAATTCAGTGTCAGACTTTGGGGAGTTAGCTAGATTTTCTTGTGCTGTGGGTGGGATTGGTGATGGATGTGTGAATGTTAATTGGGTAGGATAGTTCTCTGTTTTATGTGTGTGATGATCATGCCTGTCCAACCTGTATGTTGTAAAGGATCAGATATAGACACCATAGGTTTCTTTCCACTGTTTTTTCTACTTAAAAGACAGCTCTGAACTTCCCACCACTTGAGGCAGGCGGAGCGGGAAAAATCACTAACCATATCTCATTCCCCTCCTTGACAGAATAATTGGTTTGATGGATAAAGGGAATGCAGTGCATATAATGTGACTTTGGCAAGGCCTTTGACAATTCCAGATGGCATTCTCAAAAGTAATTGGAGAACTGTGTGTTGGCAGATGGCTATAGCAAGGTAACAAATTCCAGAGGGGTAGTCGTGTTAGTCTGTTGCAGCAAAAACAACAAAGAGTCTTGTGGCGCCTTAAAGATTAATAGATTTATTGGGGCATAAGCAAGTGGCCACTTCATCAAGGGAACAAAGTAGCATCCTCACTTGAAAGATATATAGAGAAACATACATACATACATACATACATACATACAGCAGCAAGCAAATAAAACTGCAAACAGGGGAGCTATTGGGTAGCCATGAGTGTGTGATGTTTCTGTGTAGATCCCAAATGGATGCAAAATAAGACAGAGTAATTAAATCGCAACAACATATACAGTAAAATCATGATAGATATGCTATGCTTATGCTAATTCAGCACATGTAGAGGGAAAGAAATCAAGAGATACATTAAATCTGAATTGAATAGAACCTTCCCTTGAAACCTTTTTGTTGAATAGTGGTGACTTGAGGTCAGGATCATTGTGTCCTAATTTCTTCCACTAATTTCTGAATGCTGGCATTTTTATTTTGGATACATGTCCTTTTGTTCTTTTGCATAGACAATGAACTCTTTATTCTTTGCAAACAGCATAAAACGCCTGTAAATTGTATTATGTAGTAACTTGTTGTAGGATAAGCATGGGAATAAGCCTGTGATTATGGTTTTAGGTCTGGTAATATTGTCTGACTATATAGGAACACAGAGGTGCTGCTGGCTAGTAACTTTTAGATTTACAAGCTGCTGCTAAGCAAGGACAAAATAGCCAATATCAAGGTAGAATACTGCACCCAATGAGTTCTCATTCACTGTTATTGTACAATATCTAGCAACACCTGGTGCCTACACAAAGGTAGAATGTGGGGTAGGTCTATATGGGAACACAAGCTCTGTCAACTATCTAGGTCCTAAGTTTTGTAGGATCTGGTATGAAAATACAGAATTCTTGAACTTGGCTCAGCAGCACATAGGCAGTCTGTGCAATTGTTCTAGTATCTGTGTAATGTGCTTCCAGAAGGCTGCCCCACGGAGCAGATATGGCACAGGATTCTGTTCTGTACCAGCCGCAGCTTCCAGACCTGGGTCAGAAGCCTCATGTGGTCTCAGGAAACCTTTTCACATCTCCTATAAGTCATGCTACTTTTTATATGCCCTTTGTCACATCGAAAATGAGTATAAAGTATGAACAGATGATATTTACTTCAACATTTGACCAATTTCCAAAAGGAATGGTGTCTATTAATTTAAATTGTGATAATAAACTTTCTCTGGGCATTGAATACAGTAGTACAGAAACTTGTGGGATCACACGTCTATTTCTGGAGGGAATCCTGTTTGAACAATTAACTTCTTAATGTGTTATTCTGCACTATCTTCTCCATGTTCCACCCAGTCTCTTGAAAACACCAGTGTGATCTGCTGGCTATGTCCTTTGGACACCACCCCAAATTACCTCCTTGTGATAGTCTAAATATGTTGCATTGTCTTTAACCCATAGTTATCCTTTTCCTTTTCAGCACCCTCCTTGATAGGTATGGTCAGGAAGGACTGGGCTTCCCAAAACAGCATTGCCCTCTCATGGCAAGACCCTGATTTTCCTAATGGAGCCATTCTGGACTACGAGATCAAGTACTATGAGAAAGTAGGTCTTGACTTAAATGAAATAAAACCCTCAAAGCATCTTGTTTTTAACATTGTCCCTTTTTTGTAGATCAACATACAGTATAGCCTGCAGTTTTATAGATAGATTTCTTGTCACCTTGTTTGAATGAGCTAGAGCTCATTTATGTGGCCCACTGTTGGCCCAGTACCTTGTCAAACTGAATTTTGGACACAGTGAAGTGGCTGTAGACATATTTTGCCATCAGTTTGTGCTGCGGTTGGCTACTCAGTCACAGTGTAGCAGTTTGCTCATGTGTGATCTAAATGTTTGGTGAAATTTTCACATGAGTACTTCCATCGCAGACAAAAGGTCATTGAAAGAAGCGCTGGAAAAAGAAATAACAGCCTGCCAGGATCAAAGTACTAATATGATCAGAGCATTACTTTAATATGCATCTTTTTGCCTTAATAAGCATAATTAACATGACTTGTTTTTAATGCCTATTAATTCTGGACAATAGTAAACAAGTTAATGACATTTCAGCAGCTTGATGGTGATGGTTATGAACACTAATAAATATGTGTAACCTGCTTTCATAGTGACTTTTTGTATGCAAACTGCTAAGATGTAAGTTAGATGGTATACTCTTGAGATAGTATATGACAAACATTCTGGTAAAGATAATAGCAGATTATTAATGTTTATGTTACCACATTTTAGTGCACAGAACAGGTTATTCCCTGATGATGAAATTAATTAGAAAAAACACCCCTTATGTGAATGGAGCTTGATGTACACTATCCCTGCACAGTTTTGTGTTATGACCTTTGTGCACAACCACAAATTGCAACTACACTTTACTAAACCAAGCATCCTTTGGGATAAGCCCATAGTACCTATTAAAAATACGTTAATATTATGCCTGCAAGCAAATTATCATTTGCAGATTATATCCCAACAGAAAATAACCGTGAAAATGATTATCAGAATTGCTGATCTTTAGAAGTGCCCGATTGATATCCAATGCTACGTTAAAATGCTGACCTTTCTACAACAAAACCAGTCATGTAATGACTGCTTAGATCGGAACAGAACATGCTCTGAATATTTTCTTAAGGCAGATGCACGCTGGAGGGTCATGAGGACCAAGTCTGGTATAATTCTCTTAGTTCTAACTAAGGCTGAATACTTTCGGTAGGGTTCCCCTCCCCCCATAAAAGTGGATCTCTTCTCTCCCCCATCCCACCAATGTCTCCAACAAACCAGTTTGGATATATTTGTATTGCTTCAAATTCCTGCAATAGCTATTTAACCAATCGGACTAAATTAATATTTGTGTACAGCAAGGGTAATGTTGCCCCTGTTATACACATTAATCTCTATGAAAACTGTTAGCCTCCAGTTTAAGTGTGTTATTTTTATTTTTTATTTTTACCTTATGCAATGTTCCCTTTTTAGGAGGAAATGAAATTAGAATAAATATTAAAAACGTTCCTAAACATCACAAATATCTCTTGTAGTGTGTCTTTTAAAATAAAAAGAACAATGTTGTTCTTGGAGGAAAGAGGGGACATTGCAGGACATGGGTTTCTATTCTAATCTATGTTAATGCAAGGAAGTTCATGGAATGAAATTTACCTTCTCCACCCCAATTCAGGAGGGTCCCAATCCTCCATTGAGGCTTGGGGGGGGGGCAAAGGCTGTTGAGGAAAGTTCAGAAAACTTACCTTCCGTGAACTTCAAGTTAACTTCTCTTAGAATCCAAGCCATTTATCTTTTTGACTCAAAACCATCCTTGCCTCAAAATCATAGTGTGTAGACTATCTTCATTTTCTGCAGGCCTTACTAATGATTTTAAAGTGTCCTTTCTCCCTGCTCTTGTCAGAGCAGTTGAGTTAACAACCTATTATTATGTATTCCTTACTGAGCAGTTAATAGCTTTATAGTCTTTTGCAGGAATACACCTGCTGCTCATAAAAACATTTATGTTATAGTGGATATTTGACTCAGTTGATACATCTTGTGTTTGCAGTGACCTTGTACAAACAGTGCTCATCTTAATAACAGACCTGAGTGTAAAATATTTCTAAGTAAAATTGCCATGTATTTCATCATAGGCAGGGTGTGTGATGCCTGTTCAACCATATATCAAATTAGCAGTGGTACATTTATAATTGAGGAGATACTTTCATATAAATATATGATTTCACAACTGTATTTAAGTGGATTTGCTACACTTTAGTACACCAAAGTCTGCCCCCACCCCCCATGTGTTGCTGTGTGGACATGCATGGGAGCATTTTGTAGTAATGAAAATAATTGGAAATTTCTACTATTCCCTGTTTTGATTATGTATGTGACAAAAAGCCTAGAAAAAATATAAATGGGGCTTTGGATACAAAAACCTGTGTGTGGAAGGAAACTGTGAGCTCTGTTCCGTGAACTGCTGGGTTATCCAGAGGGAGGCCTCTTGCCCTGCAGTGTCAGATTATTTCTATAAGAGACGTCGTAAATATGGGAGCTAAAAACAAGTGGGCTTTTGAAAGGTCCTAAGAGGCAAAGAGAGTTTTGCACAAAGAATTGTGCAAATGAAAGAACTTCTCTGGAATGGAAGCATTTATTTTTCTATGTTAGAAGCAACCCTTCCACACACAAATAGACATTTCCTCTCATGGAAGTGCACCATTGGATCCAGGGCAAAAAAAACCAGCAGGTTATTCCTGTAATGACACATTACAGGAATATGTGAGCCCACCTTAACACCCCCCCCCCCAAAAAAAAATCAGTGTAGAATTTTACAGACTTATACTGATCTCAGGGTAGTTAACAATTATCATGGTGTCACTCAAAAAAATTATATTAGGAATGTGAAGGTTAAAATTGTTACAGCTGTTACACTGGTGCAGGGACAGAAAGTGGCAGTGTCTCCCTTTCCCCCCAATCTTCCCCATTATATCTAAAGAAGGACCAAATGCATCTCACTCATTGTGAAATGTGTAACACCCAGATGCCTATAACTCTGACACATCTGTCTGTGGGAGAGATATCCAAGTTCTGATTTCAAATGTAATGCAGGAAACAGCCGGGTCACTCACATTCCCTCCTATCCCTATAGCTCTGTCTAATGCTTAAATTGCTACATGTATAGCACATGCACCCCTTTATAACTGCCTAGTGACCAAATACCTTGTGCTTTGGCTAGCTCTGTATTCCATAAACACATAACTGGCCTGCAGTGAAATATTTCAATAATAATAAACCAAAGAGATCACATGTAAGTTGAAGCAAGTGGACAAGACACTAAGCTGCCTGTAATCAAAAGTGTAAGCAGAAGCTTCCAGTCTTCTCCTTGCAGGCTACCAGGGGAGAGGTATGGGAGCAACAGGGCTCAAACAGGTCTGTTCTTGTAATGCTAAATCATGGTTTAGCATTATATCGGAACTCATTAATTGAGGACTGTCAGAGAGATGGAAGGAAGGTGGATTTTTTGAGTGCTTGGCTATGGCTGCTGGGGGATGGATAATGGTACATGCCCCTTGCTGAGTATGTGTATATACATATGAATAAATACATCCCAGTAAACTTACTTATTGTTTTTGTGTTATAGAAGGCTGGATCATTCTATTCTGGTCCAGTATTTAGGAAAATTGGACCACAACCATAAAGCTTTTCACTTTGCAAAAATCTAATTTTAAATTCTGCTTCTGTGAATGTGCTTTGGAAACTGAAGCTTTCCCCCCAATACCCCCCCCAACCTATTTAGTTCCATAATTTCCAGAACTACTACTTCTTGCCTTTAGTTCTTCTTTCTCCCATGGTGGGGCAGGGTATCCTAGCAAGAAAAGAATGTCAATTATAGTACAGCAGTCAACTTATTTGGTACTGTGAGCTGCACCCAAAATGTATCATGTTCATGCAGCAGAACTAATTTGCAGAACCTACTTGCATATGGTTACCATAATCTACATGCCTTTTTTTTAAATATGTGGATAGCAAACTAAAATAGACAGGCATTGTAGGTATTTCTTCTGTAATGTTCAGAAATTGTTAAGATATTTAATACTATTACCCAGGTGTGAACATCCTGTTTTGGGGCAAGGTGCTCAAGAAGGTGAGCTTTGAGCAGGCTTGGAGGAAACTGATTACTTGAATCCATTCCATTCTGGCTTCAGGCCTGACCATGACAGTGAAACTGCCTTGCACAGGCTAGCTGGTGACATTTGTCAGGAGAAAGGAAGAATGTGATCCTACTTAATATCCTTGATCTCTCAACAGCCTTTGATGCTGTTGACCACAGCATCCTTCTGGAGGTCCTGTGGGAGGTTGACGCCTGGGGCACTATGCTTCAGTGGTTCTGTTCTTATCTTGAGGGCTGTTTCCACAAAGTACTTATGGGAGGCTATGGTTTGGTACCATGGGAGCTGTCCTGTGGTGTCCCGCAGAGTTCCATCTTGTCCCCCATACTATTTAACACCTATATGAAGCCACTGGGAGCTGTCCTCAGGAGATTTGGCATCATCAATATGCAAGTGACACCTAGCTCTAGCTCTCTGTTTCATCTGACTCTAGAGAGGCAATTGAGATGCTACACTGGTGCTTGGAGGCAGTTATGGGCTGGATGTGTGCTAATAAATTGAAGCTGAATCCCAAAAAGGCAGAGGTGCTATGTGTCTGGAGTTTTCACATCCAGGAGGTGGGGAAATGGCCTGTTCTGGAAGAGATTGCATTCCCTTGGAAAGGAACAGGTTTGCAGCTTGGTGTGCTCCTGGATTGAACACTATCACTAGAGGCTCATGTGGCCTCAGTGACTAGGAGTCCCTTTTTCAAGCTCTGGCTCGTTCACCAGCTCCAGCCACTGTACTCCATGCTCTGGGAACTTCCAGATTAGATGAGTCGATATGCTCTAACTTAGGCTGCCCTTGAGGTATCTTAGAAACTTCAACTTCTCCAAAATGCAGCAGCCAGATTATCGGCTGTATTTCCTTTTAGAACTCAAATAGCCCCTGTTTTGAAACAGCTGCAGTGGCTACCAGTTGTTTTTTAAGCCCAAACAAGGTGTTCATGTTACTGTTTAAAGCCTTAAAGACAGTGCGTTTTTCTAGAAAAAGGGGTGCCGGAACTCACCATTAACACCTCCCTTGTTCTCTTAGAATGGCAATGGCACCCACCTGAGAGCTGCCGGAACTGAGTTCCAGTGAGTTCCCCCTGAAAAAAAGCCCTGCCTAAAGACCACCTCCTTCCCCACAGATCCTCTCAAGTATTAAGGTTAGCAGAGGGGGCCCACCCTCAGAGTCTCAGAAGGTGGTGGTCTTGATAGGGTATTCTCTGTGGCTTTATGAAATTCCCTCTCTACTGTACAATACCCTGACCTTTGCTACCGGGGATGTATATTATAAATTCTCTCTGGGACCTTATACTTAAGGGTGGGTTATAAAATTATTATTATTATTATTATTATTATTATTATTATTATTATTTATTACATTCCTTCCTTGTTTGCTTCCTATTATTTTATTATCACATTTTCAAACTTACCTTTTCAGTTTCATAGTTTACCGCCCAATCCTATCCCTGGCTGCACTGCAACAGTTATAGAGCAAACCTAGCATCCTATGTGAGGGCAGTGGTGGAATTTGCTGGCACAAGATCATGCTAGCATTAGAAGGCCAGTTTCTCAGTGGGACTGCTAATTGCTCTACCTTTCTTACGAGTCGCTTGCTGTCTTGGAAAGGCCCTTGCATGGCACTCCTGTTGTACAAAAATATATACTGGAGCAGCAGTGCTGGTTGAGAAGGACTAGTTTCTAGCACCAGAGCAAGGGGAAGAGAAAATTCCTTGCACTGGTCCTGACACCCCAAGTCTGATCTTTTGCTCTGCTGCTGTTATGTAGGATTAGGCTCCTATAAACGTGTTTTCAGATGAAAGATGGCAAAATCTAAATACTAATACATACAACTACAGGCACTGAATTCCTGAATTCAATTATCATTTGACACATGCATGCCTGCAACTGCAAAAAGCTGTCCTGTGTAAACAAGAGATACATGAATACATTATAGCAGTTTATGCCTTTTACAGGCTACATTGCGAACTGACCCTTAAAATTCAGGAGATAGAAGCAACTGATGGACCATATCTGGCCACTTCTTTTTTACTTCAATGGAACCTACGTATGTAAAACAAAGATTCACCTAACAAAGGAAATAATGTTATTGGTCATGCAGTCTGCCTTTCTTCAGCCACATGTCTTAGATGGTTATCTTTATAGCTACTTTTTGTGGGTATTTATTTATTTCAGGTATATTTAAATGTAACTGTTATGGCTCTTACAGCCTAAGATGAAAAAGTTCCTGCCATACCTCAAAATCTTTGAAGTCCTCAGACATTATCCCATAACACTGAACTGTGATATATTCAGTAAATATGTGGTGCTAGATGTGGGAAATATTGTTAGTAATACCTTAAATGCAGAAGGGGTTAAAATACTAAAGTGCCATATATATAAAGGTTTGTTCAATTAAGACAGCTGGATTTAAATCCACTGAAGAAATATGAGTCCAAATTTATAAGATCCTAGAGATTATAGTGAGAATGAAGATGTAATCAATATTTGGGGTAGGTAAAGCATGTTGTTGAATGAGATTGTCACTATCTTCAGCATTGCTTTATATCCTTTTGTTCATTACAGTCCTCTGCCACATTGGGAATTGGGATTAACTGCATCACTTGTATTATTTTGGGCCAATTTCATAAACATACACAACACAGTATTTGACATATTGATTCTGAAGCTTTCATGTAGGAAAACAGGCATTACTGGAGCATTAAACGGCAGCTGGAAAATGTAGCAATCAATATTTGAGCCATTTCAGTATTTTCCAGCATACACTTTCCACCTTGACTAACCCTGATTACATTCTGATTTAAGGCATGAGCCGAAGCTTTCAATGTTATTGAACCTTGTAACTTTAGATCTGGTTTGTATTTAGAATCCATTTCTGAATCCATTTTTCCATGTCCCTTTAGAGATAATAAACATTAATAATTCTATGCCATGGTTATCAAATGTCTGCCATTTTGCTAGGTATGAGAACTGTTGTGTGCTCCCCATCTCCACTCACCTCAAATTTGCTTCTTTCTTCATCCTGGCTACATAAGGCACATTAAAGTGATATTTAATCAGAACTCAGCTATTTAGCCAACTATTTATTTGTATCCCACCACCTCTGCCCACTCCTCTTGTTGGCAGTTTTGCTGAAGGCCTAGGTGGAAACTGAATTTAAAACTTTAAAGGCCAAAATGTACGTCCAGTATTTAATCATTATTTCATGCTACAAAATTTGTTTTCCAGATTAGAGACAAATGTGAAAATATAAAAGAAAAATGTGATAAAAGTATCCCAGTACACTCTGACAATATTTTCTGTGAAAAACTACTGCAAGCAATTTAATTATTTTTATCAATTACATTTTTTCTCGCCCTTCATCCGATGACAGGGCAATTTACAATGAAAAAACACAAAAATGCATACCATAATAAGAAAGAAAAATAATTTTAAAAAACCGTCTCACACAGAGTTTAAAAGGCCATAGGTTTAATTAGCCAAAGGCATGAGAGAAGAGGAATGTTTTTGCCAAGTGTCTAAAGATATGCAATGAAGGTGGCAAGCAAGCGTCTCTGGAGAGAGCATTCCACAAGTGGAGAGTCATCACAGAAAATGTTCATTGCATATCTTTAGCCTGTTCTCATGTTGCCGCCCTCCAGTCCTCTCAGGGCAGAGGTACACAAAGAAGACCCTGAGATGATGAACGTAGGGTCCAGGTCAGTTCATATAGGGAGAGACAGTCCTTGAAGTATTGCAGTCCTAATCCCTTTAAGGCATTATAGGCCAGAACCAGCACTTTGAATTGGGCCCAAAAACTAATTGGCAGGCAGTGCAGTCATGCGTTGAGTTGGGGACATTTTGGGACAGACCCATGGTCATCCTGAGCCATCTCAGAACCAGTTGCCTTAGCATGGATGTTGAAGTCACCCCAAACCAGCAGTTTGCGAGTCCTCAGCACTGCCTCTGAGACCAGCTCTGTCAACAGGAGACATATGGGCGACAAGGCAGCAGAATCCTTAATCTGTCCCGGTTGCCAGGAACACAGAGACTAGATGCCCCCCTCAAGCTGGACAGAAAGCCTGGAGAGAGAGACAGAATTTGTGTAGACCACAGCAACTCCCCCTTCCCACCCCTCAAGTCTGCCCTGATGCTGCACAGTGTACACAGGTGAGCACAACCGGGTGAGACCAACTCCACCCTGCTCACCTACCCAGGTCTCAGTGATGCAGGCTAGATTGGCCTCCTCATCCAAAATCAGATCATGGATGAGGGAAGTCTTACTCAGAGCCAACACAGCATTCTGCAACAGTAGCCACAGACATCAGGGCTGGCTGGTAGGACGCCACAATTCCCAAGGTTGGAAGAAGGGCTGGCACATGGGACAGTCACTAATTGCCTGTGCCATGTGCTCCTTACCCAGCCTGCACTATTCCCACACCATATCTCTCCCTCCCTTGAACGAGTGTGATTGCTGCCCCTATTCTCCTCCCAGACACATCTCCCTTCCTCATTAAAAACAAACAACAGAGTCTGATTTGTCTCTTTAGTTGTCTCATAATCTTAACACTTGTTGAGCAGGCAAAATTTAATTGCTTTTTAGGGAATATCATTTTATAATAATCTGTTTGGTGTTTGTACCCTTTGTACATTCTATTTATATGTACATATTTTATATTTTCCGTGTTCATTTTACATGTTGATTGCTATTTCAGAATGTAATAATGTGCTGGAGACTTCATTAAAAAATAAATAGCAACCTGAAGACACCCTATAGTACAGTTTTTCATGTTATCTACCCTGTTTTGAATTATGAGCATCACAGATCATTTAATTTTTTTCTCTGGTGCTTCGTTTTCCCTGAGCACCACAACTTAATCATATTGAAATTGTTATGTTTAGTTTATGCTGTTGAGATAGTGGTCATACACTATTCCTCCTGAGCAGTGTTAAAAACTTTGCTGTGCCATAAATCACTTCAGCGGCATTACATTATGAGTTTGGCCAATTCTAAGAGTTAAGCCAATTCTATATACGAGGTGCTGCTTCATGGCTATCCAAAAGCTTCAGCTCTGCTATTAACAATAACATTCCTTAGGTCTTCTCCTTGCCCTCTGCCCCCAACCCAGCATGTCTCCCATGAACCTTATTTCTTTCAAGTTATCAGGAAGAAAGTGCCTTATGCACCACATTTCTGAACATTGTTTTATCATATTACGGATACATAAGGTGCCCTGTGGGTGCCAGTTATGTTATGTAAATATTTGTGGACAATTTTGTTCTAACCTGAATTATGGACCATATATTCTGATATCCTACTGAAGGTACCCTAAAGGCGAGGAAGAAAAATATAAAAGATTGGAGCTGGCCTTGGATGAGTACCTAATACATAGGAACTGAACAAACTGCACATAATGTCATTTCATAGAATCATCATAGTCGCTAAATGCCTAGCCCTTTGACACTGGAAATCAGAGTGGTCCCCATGGTGTGTCCAGTACCTGTTGGGCAAGGAAGCATCTGACATGAGCAGATGGTATAGACAAAGCAAGAAAATGAGGATAAAATTCAAAGTAGTATGGAATAGTTTTTATAACTGTATACCAATTGACACAGATAACAATGAGGAATGAGGAATATAAACAGAATGTTTTTATTTTGAGACATATAATGTCTGTGTGTATGTGTGTAGATAATTGATATTGTGTGTGTGTACACCTGTTAATGCATTTTATTTATTTGAATGAATAAATTAATTGAATTTTGGGATGATGCAGTGAGGGGGGTGAACCACAAATATGTTTTCAGTAGTTCATGCAAAAATTGTGGAACATCTCTTGAAAACTTTAAAATATAAATAACAAAAGGAGAGCAATGGCAGTCACCTAATGAACTAGAAATATGCTTCTTGCTCGTAATTAAGCATGTGAACTGTTTTGCCCCAACACAGAATCCCCCAGAGCCCTACAAGAGCATTTATTTAATATTTATTTACACTGTTTCTATACCACTTAATATATATAAAAAATCTCTAAGCAAGTACAGAAAACTAAAACAACAACAGACCTAAACAACAGCAAGTCTTACAAAAATGTTACTTTCATACAAAATTACTAATAAATATCAATTCCTTCTCATCCAGGATTCTACCCACCATCCCTGGCTCTCACCTAGGGCCCAAACAGTTTCACAGCTCACAAAAGTCTCAGAAAGAGGGATGATTCTTGGAAACTGTTGATATCACCCAAGTCTTTCACTATAGGCTGGCTTTTTATGGGCAAGCCCAAGGTGGATAGAGCTTTCTCCGGCTGCCCACAGCTATATCCCATTCAGCAGTCAGTTGCACTCTCCACATTCAGTTCCACGTACAGCAGGTTTGGAAAATTTCCTGGGGGTCCAAAGAATGACACCCCTCCACTCACAGTTCTTTTAAGAGCCTCTGACGCCTTCTCCTCTTTCTGCCAGCATGAAACTCAGAAGAAAATCTGGTCACAATAAAAACAGAGTTGGGTGCACTTAAGCTTGTAAATTTTGTTGCATTGTGGCAACAAAATATGGGGTAGCTCTTAGGAAGAATTCAGACCTTGAATTTTCCTATACAGGTCAAGACGAAATCACATGGACATGTGATCTTAACATGTGTAATCTTAACATGTGAAGATTAAGCACACATTTATTTCACCATATATACATTAGGTTTCCGATACATATATATTTGGCAATTCACACTCATGCAAGAACTTTACATGTTATAATGTACACAAATATATGTGTGCGTTTTCTTTTCCCCTACAGGCTTTTATATCTGGAAAAAGAAAACACTATGTGTGACATTACCCAGTAAACATTTCCTAAATAATTTGCCAAATCCGGATTAACAGCTGCTTTATTAGTGTGAGACATTTTGTGCTACTGCATTTATTAAAAGGACATTAAGAACTGATTTCCAAACCAGTGAGACAGTAGGATCCTGTTTCAGGTTTGCAAACATAAAAATAAAGAGTTAATTTTCATTTTATTTTACCCACAGGTCTACCCACGGATAGCGCCTGCCTTTTGGCACTACCTGCGGGTAGAAGTGAGTAGCGGGCATTTGAATGCTCCCACATCTATACGTTATGCTTGATTAGTCCTTATTGAAATCTAATTTGTCCATTATTCAAATTATATAGCTGTCATTTTTGCTGCCATTTGCTTTGTATGTAGTTTTGTACTAATTTCATACTATTTTGTCTCCAGTCTAATTACTAACCCAATTCACAAGGACACAGTTCTCGCCATATGAAAGATAACACAACATTTCTTAAGATCTGTCTAAGTATAGGTTGCGCCATACATCGTGGAATAGCTGTCACCTCTTTCTGAACACACTTTGACATTCATAAGAATTTAGTTTTGATAGATTGTTATTACGCAGCTTTCACAACTCAACTTGACATCGTTTTCCCCCCCTTTTGTCCCTCAGGAGCAGGAGCAGCTCAGCTACTCCTCCACAAGGTCAAAGGCTCCAAGTGTTATCGTCACAGGCCTCAAACCGGCCACCAAGTACATATTTCATATCAGAGCCAGGACTGCAACAGGATACAGCGGCTATAGCCAGAAGTTTGAATTTGAAACTGGAGATGAAAGTAAGTCTTAATCAAAGACACAGAATTGTGGCATGTGTGACAGAAGTGGTAGACGTTTGACATGGCTAGGCACTGGGAATATTAGGTCTAAATTACATTATAAACACATTGGGAGATATACATAGATCGATCACTTTTAATGTACCGTATTTTTCCGTCTATAAGATTACCCCATGTATAAGACGACCCCTATTTTTTGAACCCCAATTTAAGAAATCAATATGGTACATTGTTTCAAAACAAAACCTGACATCAGAATACTCTCCATCTTTCTGCAGTTTTTCTTCCTAAGAGAGGCACAATTGTTCTTTAGCTTGTCCTGAAATAAATGCTTGCAAAAGTTCATTCTTTTTGTAAGATTTTGATCTGAACTCTAATGAAAACTCATAGGGCACTGATACAGTGCCTATTGCTGCCATGACCTTTCCTTCCACCCACCCCCCATGGGCTCCGTTACTTACTTTGGAAAAAAGCATGGGAAGGTTGGGGTGGCAGGCACCCCCAGGCCACAGCAGATTGTTATTTACTGCTGGGAAATGAGATTTGAACTACCAGTCCCAGAATCCCTAGCGGGAAACTGATGAACTTGTATACAGGGGCGTAGCTAGCTGCTCTGGTACCTGGAGTGGCAGGGGTGGGGCGATCCGCGCACAGGGGCACCGCGGCGAGCCGCCTATGGGGGCAGCACAACGAGCTGCCCATGGAGTCTGCCTGCTGGACGCAAGCCCCATGCTGCTATTTCAGGCAGCGTGGGGCCCGAGCCACCATGTCATTCTCAGGAGAGATATGTGGCTTGGGCGCACTGCAGGCCAGGCCCCGTGATAAGTGCCACCCCCCGCGGTTTGCCATTTTGTCACCCACTCAGAGATGACACCAGAGGTGGACCACCCCCCCACACACACACCCTTCCTACGCCCCAGCTTGTATATCAAGGAGGGATATAGACTGATGCCCACAAATGCACCAGTATAGGTTTGAAATTCAATTACCCACCATTGTTGCATGTTCTTAGAACATCCTAAAACCTCTCAGCATTTCACCTAAAAATTACATAATGAAAACCAAGATGTGTGTGATGTTCTGGTGTTTTTGTATTTGTATATACATGTAAATATACATGTAAGTAGAGTGATGTTGCCTAATGGTAAATATAATACTTTATTTAAGGTAATACTAGAGGGGGAGGGGAGAGAGTGAGTTGCAGTGTTGTTGGTGAGTGATGATTGGCTGAGGGTTTGAGTACGAGTGTGATACAGCTGAGTGACAGCTGCAGTTTGGGGAGAGTTGGAGTTGGGTGTTCAGGAGTGTGGTGGGGATAAAATCATAAATCAGTTGTATTACACTACATGCCTCTTTCTTGGCTACATGAGAGCTGAGATGTTCGGTTTACAGTGATCTGTGGTGGTAGCATGAGTAAAAGGTGTATTTAGTAGAAAGACTCAGCTCATAGCTGTACATGATACATTTATGCAAGCCATAAACACAATCAAGGGAAGTAATTGAATGTAGAATTTTGGCCTGAAGTGACAATAGAAAGTTTTAGCTTTCATTTCATTGTAGTCATTAAGCTGTGTTAGTAGAATCATAGAACAGAACAGCTAAAAAATAACAGTTTAATTAAACTTTGGGCTTTGAAAACATTTGTGGTGCAAATAGTTTTTTGTGAAGGGTTCCTAGCTCTTGTTACTGCCTCTGTAAGGCATTCTGAGTTTATTCATGCTACACTGCAAACTGAAATGGGAAATATTTAGAGTGGTTACAGGAATGCAAAAGTTGTCTTGCTTCTTTAAATCAAGACCCACGTAGTCCAGCATTTTCTCTCCAATGCTGACAATTGGAGGTCCCTAAGAACCTTATATGCTGCTATACATGAAGCCGAACCCTTCTATCTCCAGCATTTGAGAATCAGATTTCTGTGCAGGAAAATCGTGTACTCCCTCTATGTGCTATTCACTATAACTGATGCTGGGTTTCCAACAGATATAAGCATTCATTTATTAAGTACAGAGAGAGATCTTTATAGGAAGTTTTGGCTCCCTAACGCACAAACCCGGAAGTGAGTGTTCTGGTTTACGAACATTCTTTGGAATCCAAATGCCCAACGGGACTTCTGCGGCTTCCAATTGCTTCCTGCAGGAGCTTCCTGCAGCCAATCAGAAGCCGTGCTTTGGTTTTCAAATGTACTTCCGGAATGGATTCCGTTCGACTTCCAAGATACGACTGTATCTCACTTGTATCTTGCTAAAAGTTTACCGGTCACGTACATCTCTGCATTGGCTTCTGTTTCCCCAAACAAATCACCCTACATGATGATTTTAGATAGTTCCTACAGTAAAAACGATGAACTTTCAGTGAACAATTAGCAGAGTCAGATTTGAATGTTTGGAAAGGTTTTCACATCATCATTAGTGTGCAATTGTGACTCACCCCAGCAACACTGGGCTAAAATAATTTAGTTGAGCATGTTTGAACTAATACTCAATAGTTCATATTGTTATGTACTGAAGTTCTCACCCTGGGCCAGCAGGGGGATACTGTAGATAGTTCAGGTCCACATAAGGGATCGAAAGTGACATTCAGTGATTGGATAGTTACAGAAAGTTGTTACAGTTACGTTGTACTGGAGCTCTATATAAGCAGGCTGGCTGAACCCTTCAGTTCAGTTCTGTTCTGTTCTGGCCTCTGAATAAACAAGAGCTGTTTGAAGAATCGCTGTGTCATCTGATATGTTCACCCACAACTTAACACTGGTGATGGCTTGGTGCAGACTGATAACATTAAGCAATCCTATGCATGACTTCTCAGAAGTAAGTCGCACCGTGTTCAATAAAATATACTCCTAGATAAATGTGCTCACGATTTCAGCCAAAGGCTGAAATCCTATGCTCACTCATATAGAAGTAAGCCCTATTGACAGCGGACCTTACTTCAAAATTAACTTGCATAGCATTGTATTGTAATTCATTTACATCTCTGGTAAATGGCCCTTTGTTTTTCTTCCCCACACTAAAGAGAACCAGTAGGTCATAATATTTCTGCAAGATGGGAGAGATGTGAATACTTACTTTCTACATATAGATTAGTTTTTAAAGGATATAAGCTTAAAGTTATATGATTTTTAAAATGTTACAATAATGTTAAATGAGGGATAGCTCAATTGGTAGATCATGAGACTCTTAATCTCAGGGTTGTGGGTTTGAGCCCCACTTTGGGTGAAAGATTTCTGCATTGCAGGGGTTTGGACTAGATGTTCCTCATGGTCCCTTTCCAACTCTACTATGAATCTGTGAAATGTGCTGATTAACCCATGCTGAAAAGAACAGATATCAAAGTACAATATTTACTGTAAAGAGGTATGTTCCACTTTAAAACAAAAACAAAAAACCAACCCGGGGCAGGTCGCACAATGTAGTAAAAACCATAACATATTAATAAAATACAGATACCATAGCAATCACTTAATCTGTACAAGAAGTCAAGAAGAGGAATAGGAATGGTTTTTAAACAAAACAAAACAAAACAAATCTCAAACTGTTTTCTAAAAGCTCATATGCCCCTTAGTGAGTGACTTCTGTGATATTTTTCCTGGTTTGTTAGAAGGAATGCAATCTGTACTACTTCAATTATTTAAGATAAAATTAGATAAATACGAGAAGCACCCAGAAATTTTGGAAGGGTTATTATTGGTGATACATGAAGCAGAAAGAGGACTTGGCTGATGCTGCAGGAGTAATAAGAAAAGTTAATTAATCAAAGAGGATGTAGTTTTATATTACATGAGGACTCATAGATGTAGTAGTGCATAAAATATATTTTGAAATCGCCTCTAATCAGTAATAAGCTTACAGGGCTAACTAGGAAATAGCCCCTGATAAAATCTCATTTTACTAAACTAGTGAGATTAGGCCTGGACTGACTTTGTCAGCCCAGCCAAAATTCCAGAGGTTACAGGAGGGTGTGTGGGTGTGAAAACTGTCCTGGATATTGGGAGTGGGAGACACACATTCAAGTGGGGGAATCAGACTTTCACGATGAAGAATTAGATAGCTTAGAATGAAAAGATTTTTTTAAATGCTCCAAGCAGCTAGGCAGCATGATTCCCACCACACATTTTCAAAGTATGGCTGAAAGTGTTCCTGGGAATGATGCTACAAGATGATGTAGAGTCATTTCCAGGAGCACTGTGTGGGGAGAAAAGGTTGTTGTCCTCATGGCAGGGTATTGGTGGCTTCACTCAGCCCTAAGTGAGATGTCCACCAAGTGATCTGAAAATGTGTTAAAAATGGCCATAAAGTTGGGTTGTGGCTGAATAAATGGGCAAGGTTGCTTCCTGGTTGGATTTGGACCATGTATATTTCCATTGGCGGATATCTTCTCCCCCATCTCCATTCCATGAGACTCATGCTTCTAGCCTTGCTTCCCTAACTCCAACCTGCTATTCCACTGTATTTCATGATTAAGGCTTTTTCCAAAACGTTTATCCAAATTTTGTACACAAAACTGCCAGATTTTCAGATTTGTCAGATCATTCGTGCCTTTCCTCTCTCCTGCATTGCCAGTTTCAACATTTGCATTGATAAATACCTAGAAAGAAAAAAACTTTATGTGATTATAGATGAGCTTGCATCAGTATTATTGCCAATGGACAAGAGCATATGTGTGCATCTGAAAAAGAATATTGATGCAATCATAATATCACATCAAGATCACATCAAGATTATTGTTTGTAATGTTTTATCAATACACACATTGGTAGCTCAAGAGGAAGGAAATTGTTTTAATTGTGAATTGGGGGGTGTTCCACTGTTTCTGTGAAATGCCCAACAGACTTAGCTGAATGTGCAGTATGCAAATGAAATAAATGAGTAAAATGAACTGAATGAATTGAAAGCCATAGTAAGCAGCACGTGCTCCGATTCCCCTAAATAGAAACTGTCCTTGTGAAAATGGGATTACAGAGAGTGGCACACAGAAAAATGAATTTTCCAGAATAATAATTTGGGATTTCTAACAGTATTCATGGCAGTCGTGCAGGTCTGTCACTCATCTCTACATGCCTTCATTCATTCTTTGTTTCCAGCTTGTAAACATGGCAGGTTTTACCCTATTGCTCCATTGAGAGCTGTTTTGATTATTAGGCATGAAAACACATCTGAGATGAGAGTGGGGATTAGAGTTTTTACAAAAGTACTGGTGAGTAACTAAAACTGTGTGTATATATACAGTTCCTGGAAGAGAAAGATTTGGGAGATTGAGGTTCTCTTCTAGATAAAAGGTACAGGTTCCCCAAACACAGTCAGTTACCTTTGTCTCCCTCTCAGCTTTCTTACCATGAGTCTTCTGTCCTCACTAACAAAAGAATTCAGAGCAAGAAAGCAAAAACACAGATTTAGGATTTACAGCTCTCTCATTTGCTTGTAGATGTATGATGGAATGCGTCCATTAGATGATAGAAATGTATTCCTTTCTAGTCAAACCTTTCCCATATATTATTCTGTTCTCATAACTTTATTCATCAGCCTTTACTCTGAAGACCACAGAAGCGGGTCACAAAGAGTCAAGTGTTTTAGAAATCCAAAACACCCATATCTCATGAGATAGACTATGGCAGCAGTATCCCATTATAATAACTGAAGAAGAAGAAGAAGAAGAGGAGTTTGGATTTGATATCCCGCCTTTCACTCCCTTTAAGGAGTCTCAAAGCGGCTAACATTCTCCTTTCCCTTCCTCCCCCACAACAAACACTCTGTGAGGTGAGTGGGGCTGAGAGACTGTGACTGGCCCAAGGTCACCCAGCAGCTGCATGTGGAGGAGCGGAGACGCGAACCCGGTTACCTAGATTACATGACTACCGCTCTTAACCACTACACCACACTGGCTCTCTAGTGAAACTATGAGCAAAGAGATCAGCTGACTGAAGGGGCCAACATACATATTGTCTTGATGTTCTTAGTATGTGTTTAACACAACAAATCACCCATGAATAACAAGTTGGTTAAAGGGCATAAGGATCTGAAATAATGAGTAGGCATGTGTGGGAAATGAAAACGAAGTTGACTGATCGGAAGCATATTTGAGAAGTCAGGAAATGAAATATAATATTACATGTACTTTTTAGGTTTAATAACTTAGTAGTGGAGCAACAATTTGATGCATATGATCTTTTTGGTCCTGGAGGAGTTAGGTATAATAAACAATTCTCGGTCATTGAACATTATGTGGTCCTGGAAATTTTAGTCAACAACATATGGAGCACTAGATAGCTCCTGTACTTAAAAAAAACCCACAAACCTATAGAGTATCATCACACCATGTAGGGATATGAAAACAGTTTGTGTTTACAAAAAACCTGGAACATAAACAATTGCTATGGAGACTTCATTGCTTACCATGCCATTATTTTGATTCTCTGGAATCGAACAGACACCTTGCAAATTCTTTTCATAATTCTTCCTCATGTATTTCTCATTATATTTAAGATTGTCCATATATTCAACAGGATTTTACAGTATATCTAAAATGAGAATTAAAGGTTACTTCATCATAACCTTGGTACATGCTTTTAAAAAGCTCATTTTTATTTCTGTTGTTTTTAATCCCTTTTGTATCTATCTAAAATGTTGACAGTTAATTCCTATCCATTAGAGCTCCAGTCCCTGCAGTTTGTACCTATATGTCTTACAGCTGCTCCCTTTTATCTGTCCAGCTGTCTTTCTGTCACTTTCCTATCTTTCACTCTGCTGGAGGGTCTGCTGGCTGATAGATGTCAAATTGCAATAACTAAAGCATGTAGCTTGCAGACAAAATTGAGCTGGTAATAGGGTGCCAGCTCACAGATGGCTGAATGCTCAACCTGCTAAAGAAAAATACTTGCACCCTTTAAATTAAGTTCAAGTCACCTTTTTTCATGCTGTACAGTAAAAATAGGAGACATCCACTCCTTGTGAAAAGGAAAAGAACTGCTGACTCCTGGCTGTGTGTGGACTGATTACATAGTAATTCAGTACTGGTCCTAGTGTATATTTTCTCACTGCTGGAGATGTACATTATTTTTCAGTCTAAGGTTTGATATGAAAGAGAAGCTAGTTATACCCATTGATGTTACTAAAATGAGGAAATGTTTAAAAGCCACGCTTGTGGCTTGTGTGTGAAGTTCTGGTCAGCTCACTGAAAAAATGCTATTGTAGAGTTGGGAAATGTTCAGAAAATGGAACCAGAGTGGAACAATTTCCCTGTGAAGAAAGGTTACATTTGGGGATTTCTAGTTTAAAGAAAATATGTGCAAGAGGAGACACGATAGAGGTGTATAAAATTGTGCATGTTGTGAAGAAGGTAGGGAGAGGAAAAGCTTTTCTCTCTGTCTCTTAACAGAGACAGAATTTGTGGACACCCAATTAAGATGAATGTTGGAAGACAGACAAAAGGAAGTACCTCCTTACACAGCACATAGTTATGCTATTGAACATTCTCCCACAAGAGGCAGTGATGGCTGTTATGTACTGAAGTTCTCACCCTGGGCCAGCAGGGGGATACTGTAGATAGTTATGCAAATAAGGCATCGGAAGTGACATTCAGTGATTGGATAGTTTTAGAAAATTGTTACAGTTACATTGTACTGGAGCTCTATATAAGCAGGCTGACTGAATCCTTTAGTTCAGTTCTGTTCTGGCCTGTGAATAAGCAAGAGCTGTTTGAAGAATCGCTGTGTAGTCTGATATGTTCACCCACAACTTAACAATGGCCACCAACTTGGATGGCTTTAAATGAGAATTATTATTATTATCAGTTTCATTTCTATACTGCTTTATATTTTTAAGGAAAAAAATCTCAAGCGGTTTACAACCTACATCAAAACACCAAACAAAACAATTCAAAGCAAGCATAATTAACAGGAAGCTAAATTATTATCTTAAAGATTTCGAAATAAAACCTTACTAAAGGTAGTCAAATATAAAATGCACATTTAAAACAGAATCAGTAGCAAAAATATAATCGTTATCAGAATCAGAGAACATATCAGCTGCTGTTGCTACCATTCCTGCCAATGGTGGTTCATGGTGGGTGGTGGCTGTGGAAGCCAGGCTCAATGACCTGGGTTTGCTCTAAGAGACAGCCAAGATAGTCTCTGGCTTCTTCAGCAGCCTAAGATTTTATAGCCAGAGTCAGTTGGGGCCCTGACCTTCCAGGCCAGGTAGAAAACGCCTGCAAGACAGGAAGCAGGTCTTCCATGACATGCAGCCAAGAATTATGCTTCTAACTACCAGTTCCTGTTTGTGAGCTTCCCACAGGTTAGCAACTATGAGAATGGGATGCTGAACTAGATGGGCCATTGGCTCAATCAACAGGCTTTTATAAATATTTGTAAATAATGATTTTTTAAATGAAATAATGTTAACCTAGACAGAAAATGGAAACAATTCTGTTTATATTCCACAGAGTCTGTAGTAGGGTGCCTGCTTTGCATGCAGAAAGTTCCAGGTTCAATTCCCAGCATCTCCAAATAAAGCTGGGAGTATCCTGGAGAGGCACTACCAGTCACAGCAGACATTACTGAGCTATATGGGCCTATGGTCTGACTTACCTTAAGACAGCTTTCTATGTTCCTATCCCACAGTGAAATTCCCCTCTGTGCTAGCTCCTTTGTCCTTGGTGTGATTGTAGTTTAGGAATCAAACTGGTGACATTTGCATGTGTTATTTCAATTGGAAAAAAAATAATTTCAGTTAAGCTCCTAATATACAGTGGTACCTCTGGATGCAAACGGGATCCGTTCCGGAACCCAGTTCGCATCCTGAAGCAAATGCACCCCACATCTGCATGTGCGCGGGTCGCGATTCGCTGCTTCCGCACATGCTCGTGATGTTATTTTTGAGCATCTGCACATGCACAAGCGGCAAAACACAGAAGTAACACGTTCCGTTACTTCCAGGTCGCCATGGAGCGTAACCTGAAAATGCTCAACCTGAAGCACATTTAACCCGAGGTATGACTGTAATCCTAATGATCCAGACCTGTAGGCAGTTAGTTGCCTGATAGCTTATAAAGTTCATTTGTCCCTGCCTTGGGATCCAGTCTGGTTTAGCCTTTCAGTACTGTAAACTAGGCATCTGAAAAAAATAAATGTTCAGGAAGTACATTTCTACATAAATCACACAATATTGCTTCCAATGCTACCATTCTATGAGCCTACGAATAATTTGCATTTAAGCTTGCGCTTGCTTAGCAAAATTTGCAGCTTATGCTGTCACCCTGAATTCCTGGTCACAAATGGCTTTTGAAGACACCCAGAGTAAGTTGGTCTATGTTGGTCCATGTGAGAACAAAAGTCAGTAGTTCCACTGGACACCTGAAGCTAATGGATTTGCATTTGTTTGGACTCGGATTTTGGTTATCTTTTTTTTGTATCCATTGACTTCGATAATCAAGTCAAACCTCTTCTTGTGCTGATCTTATCTATAGAGAGCTGAATATTCTAGATGATGGCAATGTGCACTCCGCTGTTATTTCCCTTCCTTTTTATGGCTTCAGAACATCTTTTTGCTTTATTTAAAGCACCTATTGCTAGTTCAAAGATTGCGTTCGATATTTGAACTGCATTCCTAGGAACTGTGTTATTACATGCATAGTTACTTGTGTGGCATCATATTTTCTTAGGTTGAATTTTTCCAAGCAATTGGGACACTAAGGAGCAGAACATGATGTGAAGTGTAAAATTGCTTCAGAATAGCTAGCTATTTGGTATTGGGGGATTAGTTATTTAGCATTTCATAAAAAGCTTCAGCTCCCCACTTATTCTGCAGTCACTTCACCACTTCACATGCTTGACTTGTCTGTGAATAGTTTATGACAAAAGACATGAAATGCACTATTGTCATTTGCTGTCATCACATACCAGGAAACTATTGCCAGGAATATAATTACAGTGTGCATTGCAAATTGGGCAGAATTACCACCGCTTTTATTTTCATTTTATTTTAAACTGATCTTGCTAAATTCAGAGGAAATTAAAAGCTACAGGCAGAATTCTTTAAAAATCGAGGGCAAAACTAGACACTATGCCATTCAATTAGTAATTGCATGAATGATTTGTTAAAAGCAAATTGCAGGCTTAGGAAGAAGTGGTCCAGATAGGAAACCTGGGGTCTTTAAGCCTTTGATACCTCCCCTCTGTGGGCCCAATTTTGTATTATGCCTCCTGTGACTCCTTTTTGCATTGTAAAAAAGGCTCCCCTTGGAGGAACTCAAGACATCTTACAATGAAAAAATGAAAACAAGGCAACAAGTAATGTTAAGCAAAGTTACACACAAATCCATTACAAAACATAACTTCAGAGCCAAAACTGAGACCACAGAAAAACCTCCTTAGTGAAGAATTAATCAAACAATAATATAGTGTTTTCGGGGAGCAGAAAAACACTAATAAAGTGGAGGACAACTGAAAATACTGTGGTAAGGAGTTCCACATTCTGGTTGCCACAGCAGAAAACACCTGGTCCTCCAATTAACCTTGGATTCTACTATCATATTTTGATTGCCTTCATTAGCTTTGCTATTATCAATCGATGAAACATAGTGACTCAGATTGAGAGAATGCTGAATTTTGAAATGGATTACAGGAACAAATATCTGCATGAATAACAGGGCTCATTGGATCACTATCTGTGATGCTCACAGGATTGTTATAAGGATAAATGCAGTTGCATGATGGGGTGGCACCGACCCCCCATTGATGCTGCTTACTGGGAGGTAGAGGGGTGGGGTGGGATGGTTGACAAGGTCAGTGTGGTGCAAATACCCCACCATGCTATCCGCTAGTAATGTAGACCCAAATGCTGAATACGTGATATATGATATGTAGATAATGTTTCAGTCCTAAAAAATGCTGCAGTTATATATAGCTGTTACAATATTGCTTTCAGAAATTAGACAAGAAAACAAAATCCCATTACCTTTATCCTGCCCTCGGCATCATGCCACTGTCATTTTACTCCAAAAGCAAATGTTATTGTTCTGTTTTTGCTGAAACACCAATCAAATCATAGCAATTGCCGTTATTAACAACAGATGCATTTGGCTGGTAGAGTAATGTAATTTCTTCTAAATAAACCCATTATTCAGAGATTTACTCCTGTGCGTTTCTGTTTCAGCTTCAGATATGGCAGCAGAACAGGGGCAGATTCTTGTCATTGCCACAGCGGCTGTTGGAGGATTCACGCTCCTAGTCATCCTCACTCTGTTCTTCCTCATTACTGGAAGGTAATTAACATTGGCATCATAACTCATTTTCATGCAGGGCAATATTTATTTGATATTTTGTTTTTTACATTTATACCCTGCCTTTTCAAGAAAAAAAATGTCCAAAGTGTATCTGTGTTTGACTAACAAGTCCCAGTGTTGTGCCAATGCTGGGGAAACTGGGCTCCTTGGAAGGGCAGTTAAGTCTGATGGCCCCATCTGCATTTGACATTTAAAGCCATAGCATACTATTTTAAATAGCCATAGCTTCCCTCAGAGAATCCTGAGGACTCTGGGTTGCTAAGGGGGCTGAGAGTGTTTAGGAGGCCCACTCCTATTCCCTTCACAAAGCTACAATTTACAGACTTACCCAGGGAGCGAGATTGACTGTTAGAATTGTAAGATTCACTCTTAGAATTGTAACTCTGTGAGGGGAATAAGCTGTCTTCTCTGACAACTCTTAGCCCTCTTAACACACTACAGTTCCCAGGATTCTCTGAGAGAAGCCATGACTGTTTAAAGTGGTATGATTCAGCTTTACTTGTATAGTGAAAATGGGGCCTGAAGTGTAAACCACTCTTCACTGCTCTGTATCTCATTTCACCACCTTCACATAATCTGAAAATGTTTAGAAACTATTCCTTAGCCTGAGCAACAAAGGTGTATGATGAGCAAACGTGTCCTCTTGTGTTGGGTTTTATAGATGTAACATTTTTAGCCGTTTTGAATTTATGGTGGGGAAAACCATCTCCCCCTCCATTATTTCCAGTAAAATAAATAAATACATTTGGAGGAAAACTCGCCTCCTTATCAAAGCATAATTTATGACTTAGCACTTTGAAATGTTACCGCTTACTATTTTTATGAACGTCTTCAAAACATATAATGCCATACTTTCCAACTTTTCTCTGATGAAAATAGGGTCATCCTATTCCATAATAACAATTTTATTATTTATACCCTGCCCATCTGACTGGGTTGCCCCAGTCACTCTAGGCAATGGGTAGGCAAACTAAGGCCCAGGGGCCGGATCCAGCCCAATCACCTTCTAAATCCAGCCCACGGATGGTCCGGGAATCAGCATGTTTTTACATGAGTAGAATGTGTCCTTTTATTTAACATGCATCTCTGGGTTTTTTGTGGGGCAGGAGAATTCGTTCATTCCCCCCCCCCCTTCAAAATACAGTCTGGCCCCCCACAAGGTCTGAGGGACAATGGACCAGCCCCCTGCTGAAAACGTTTGCTGACCCTTTCTCTAGGCCAGGGGTAAAACACCAGGCAGGCCCCACAAATAACCCAGAGATGCATTTTAAATAAAAGACACATGTAAAAACACGCTGATTCCCGGACTGTCCGTGGACCGAATTTAAAAGGTGATTGGGCCGTATCCGGCCCCCGGGCCTTAGTTTGCCTACCCATGCTCTAGGTAGTTTCCATCATATATAAAAACATAATAAAACATTAAACATTAAAAATCTTCCCTATACGTTCCCTTCCAATGTCTTCTAAAAGTTGTATACAGTGGTACGTTGGTTTTCGAACATTTCCATTGACAAACATTTCAGAACTCAAACGCCGTAAACCCAGAAGTAAATGCTTTGGTTTTTGAACGCACCTTGGAATTCGAACCAGAAACGCAGCTTCCATATTGAGTTTTCCGTATTGAGATTTCCATTTTGAGGCTTATTTTTTGAGTTTTCAGTTTTCGAATGTTTTGGAACTCAAACTGTCTTCCACAAAGGATTACATCAGAAAACTGAGGTACCACTGTAGTTATTTATCTCCTTGGCTCGGGGGTCACATAACTCCATACCCTCTGATGAAAACAAGGACATCCAAGGAAAAGCGGGATCAAATCAGAAACTGAGACAGCTTATGTAAATCCAGGACTGTCCATGGAAAATCGGGACACTTGGAGGGTCTGTAATGCCTTATCTTTATTCAAATAATCATAGACATGCCTCCACTGCAAGAGATGAATCTGCAACCTATTGTGCTCTAAGGTACCCAAATTTATCTTATTTTTTCCAGCTCCAGTGATAGGAAAAGATTAAATGAAAGTTGAGCATTGAAACGATCAACATTGTAGGAAACAAAGTTTTCTGCTGTTAGATATCTGCTCTTAGAAACAGTGTTTTTATCAAGCAGAAGCAGAATAAACTTGAAATTTTAGTAAATAAAATAAAAAACATTGCACAGTAGACCTGCTGGTAGAAGGAAATTCACTTTCCTCTTCTCTTCCTCACCCTGTACCAATCTGCTCTGGGGCACATTTGGTGGGAGGTACACAGGGGGTTGCAGGTGGGAAGAGAGGAAGATGAAATTCCATTGTGCAAGCAGAAGCCCGTTCCTCTTGCACACAGACACCATTGAATACAACTCCTATAATGTAACACATGAGTGGCAATAATTTTGGAAATTAGTATATTATCCTTGCACATAGAGATTCTGAAGTCCTGTTTAGTGGTCACTTAATAAATTTTTAGCTTTTCTTGAAGTATCTAGCATTGTAAGAATTACTGTACCACTTTCTGATGAGCCCCATCATGTACAGATTTAATTCACATAACTAATTATGGTTCACTTTGCAGTTAAAATTATGGGTGTTAATATTTTTAAAAGGCAATTGTGACAAATTACATCACAAGATTGTCTGTAAATAGCTTTACTAACAGACATCAAATAAGACAGGATAAATGCAAACATTTCAAAGTCACAGACCTTTGAAATGATTTTGCTCAGCAAACAAATGACATTCTGAAGTGTGCTTCTCACTTTAGTGGAAAGAGAGAGTCATATTTTGATTTCTTCTTGTTTCATCACATTTATTAGCTAACATTAAGAACGTTGGAAACTATTCTTTTAATGTATCCCTGTTGAATTACATTCTTTCAATTACATAAGATATGGATTCATTTTCTGAAATTACGTAAACATCAGGATAAAGAGACAGGGCAATTCAGAACAAATATTCAACATGTTATAGAATCTCAGGCAAATTTCAAAGTGGAAGATTGGGCTGGTATGCTACAGATGTGTTCTGATTCACCATTTAGAATTAGCAATTTGATGCAATGTTGAATCACAAGGCTGCTGATGAGTCTATTCATACTGAAGAGTCAGAAGGAAATAAGCACCTGCATCTGTGTTTGACTGAATGATTTACCTGCTAACAGCAAATCGGCATGCCAAGTTTTGAATGAATAAAAACCACAAAAATATTATGAGAGAATTAAAACTTAGGTTTGATCAGTATGAGATTTCTATATTGCTATGGGATTTTTCCGAGTTCAGTGAAGCTGTGCAACAAAGTGAAGCTCCTGTGATATGTGATGTTAGTGAATATTTTTGCTAGGGAAGGAATGAATCTCCCAGCAGCACAAGAATGTTCATAAAGCATCCAGATTGTCTGAAGAAAGTTAAAGCTCATTTTAGCAGGAAAAGGGAAAAGGGGAAGATGCTTGAATAGGTAAGGAAGGCTAAAAGAAGTAGAAATTTGATTGAGTGCAAGTCCAAGAACTCCAAAGGGACAGTTTGAGCCCAGCGGCGAAAATGGCTGTAAGAGGGGGAAACCTGAACCAAAAGACTGTGATGAAATGGACAAAATGGATGAGAAGAGGAGGAAGGGACTGGCTAATGAAAAAACATTGGTAATGAATTAATGATCACAGGGGAATAAGGAAAGATGATTCTGGGAGCTATTGAGGGCACAGGAATCAATGAAAAAATTGAAGAGGAGGAGTGAAATTAAGAAAAGAAGGCTCTAAGAAGAACACTACAATTTTTATTGTATGAAGCTGTTCATAAATTTTTTGAAATGTGATACACCCTGAGCGACTAGGAAATAGCTGGATATAAACTGAAGAACTGAATACAAATATTCCTATCCTAGGGGCAAGAGGAGTAGATGCCATTGGGCTCATATGACTTGCAGTAATCCAGTGGGATTTTTCCCATTTAGAACAGCAGGCCCATCAGAAACTGAGAAATACTTGGGTGGTAGAGCCAATCCTACCCCTGGAAGCTCCTGTTTTGGTAAAGGACAGATTTAGCCCCTTTTAGCTGTATTACAGCTTGCAGCCTAACCCCATCCTTGGCTTCATTTCTTAGTCATGTGGAGCGTCACCCCGGAGTGTGGTGGTTCCTAGTAACATTTTTTTTTGCACAGATTTTTTCACACAGATGAGGAAAGTTTGTGTTCCCATTGTAGATACATTAAAAAAATACATCTTCATTGATATCTAAGCCCTCTTCAGGTGTCCAATAATGAATATGTGTAGGGTGTTCCAAAAATGTATTGACTTAAGTATAGGATCCCTGGACAGTTAAGTCCAATCAGAGGCGACTATGGGGTGCATCGCTCATCTCACTTCAGGCTGAGGGAGCTGGCGTTTGTCCACAGGCAGCTTTCCAGGTCATCAGGCCAGCATGGCCAAACCATTACCTTTTTAATGTATTGAGTAGCCCCTGTATGTATGCATGCATGCATGAATGAATATAAGGCCCCTTCTACTGATACAAGAACCCTGGTCCATCAAATCTCTTGTCGCTGTTAGTGGAGCTTTGTGCATTGTTGGGTCATTTTCAGAGTAACACCAATCACACATTTTCTAGATGTGTTGCTCATCCATGACTTGGTGCCTACAGGATGGTTCTTGCTAGCACATTCTCAGAAGTACCTTCATGAGTTTGGTTTTCACAGGTACTAAATAAATGGAAAGGGCTTCAGTACAGTTATTTATTACTAAGCATGCCATTATTTTATCTGGTTGCTGTTTTTCTAGCTTCCCTCCACAATTAATATGGCTTTTGTAAGTTTAGTTCATAAAAGAAAAAATAATAAAGCATGTAAATTCACTGTCATTTCTTCTGTGGTGTTTACAAAAGTGAAATGGTGTTCATTTTCTTAAAGGTGCCAGTGGTATATAAAGGCAAAAATGAAGTCTGAAGAAAAACGAAGAGCTCATTTGCAAAATGGACATTGTAAGCAAAGCTATCGGTGATGTTTCATATTTAAATGAAGAATGATCATTGCATTTTTAATGTATTTTCACTTCTTATATCTGGCTGAAAGAGATAGAAACATTCTATCCTTCCACGACTTATCATATACGCACACCTCCTAATTTTACTTGTGGCTTAAGTGTACACTTAAAGGTAAAGGGACCCCTGACCATTAGGTCCAGTTGTGGCTGACTCTGGGGTTGCCGCGCTCATCTCGCTTTATTGGCCGAGGGAGCCAGCGTTTGTCTGCAGACAGCTTCCAGGTCATGTGGCCAGCATGACTAAGTCGCTTCTGGCAAATCAGAGCAGCACATGAAAACGGCGTTTACCTTCCCGCCGGAGCGATACCTGTTTATCTACTTGCACTTTGACGTGCTTTTGAACTGCTAGGCTGGCAGGAGCAGGGACCGAACAACGGGAGCTCACCGCGTCACGGGGATTCGAACCGCTGACCTTCTGATCGGCAAGTCCTAGGCTCTGTGGTTTAACCCACAGCGCCACTCGTGACCCAAGTGTACACTTAGAGCTCCACATAAAAAGGAGTACCTTCATGTTGAGGGAAACACCATGAACTCCACAAAAACTTTTCTTAACATTGAAGTGATGGGCTCCACCTAGAGATGGTAGAGAGATTCAGTTCAGCTCACATTTAAAGGCACAGCTACCTAATTCACAAAACACAGCTACACTTTGAAATTTGAACTTCTCTGAATTTTGCAAAAGAAAATTCTAGCTAAGTAATGTGTACAAAAATGCATATAGTAGTAAAGTATGCATAAAAATAATGTATTCATGAAAATAACATACAAAATGCTTTATATTAGGGAAATTTGTGTTGCAAAAGTGTCTATATTAGGCAAAATCGCATACAAACAATTGTATATTATTATGAGAAATAGAAATTTATAGATCCATCCATCCCTAGTTTCACTCCTGCTCAGACATGTTTATTATTACAACTAAATAATAAACATAGTAAAAAGTAGAATTTCAGCATAAGTTTTAAATAAACATTAAAATGGTCAAAGTAAAATATAACTATCAATATACTAATTAAATAGATTTAAAATATGTATCCAAGGAAATATAAATTCTATTAAAAGGTATTTTTTAAAATAGAATTTGACTATGAGCTGTGTGAACTTTTGCTTTCTTTGACTTATGGCTATTGCATAAAATCTAGCTACATTTCTAGTGACATAAGGATTCCATTTGGACAAGAGGCAACTTAAATTAGGGTTGCCATATGAGTTGCAATGGGTTGCAATGAGAATCCAGACGCAAAAGTTGTTGAGTTTTTGTTTGTCTTTGTTTGCTTTTTTTAATCTCAATAACAACAAAACTGAAGCTTTTTAGCTTTTTTCTGTAAATTTGCAAAAAAATCAGCACTTCCAGGTTGTTTTCCCACACATAGGCAACTGACTTCCGAAAATTCCGCCAGGACACCATTTTCAATGGAAGAATCCTGGCAATGTCCAAGAAATTGCAGACAGCCCTAACTTAAATAGAATTCCTCTGTTCTCCTTGGTACTTTCCGTACAAGGGGGGTCTGAGGGAAGTGTCTATGTATCTAAAATGTCAAATTAATAAATACATCAAACCCTCCACTTAGAGATCAAAAGTGTACCACAAAGTGAGTCTTCCATTATATTTTTAAACCTACGTTATTCCAGGGTGCTTGTTTGGGGCTGTAGGGATAATTCCCCATCACCTCTTTAAACTTCAAAATAAATTCATTTTATCTGCGTTGAAAATGTTTTTGTTAATTTCCACCTGCTCTTCATTATGTGATTTTCTCTTAACTTTCTAACTTATGCCTGCCAGAAACCACATCACACTTATTTGCCAAAAATAAATGTTTATCCCTTTCGTTGTGATTTTATTCTCACTTCTAACATTTTCATAGTGAAATGATTTCCATAAAGGAAAAACAGAAATGGGTCACAAAGGAGACAAGAATTTCAAATGCAGTGTCATTTCTTCCACATATTTAAAGTGTGTAATATCAATGTAGCCTATATAAAAATTCAACATGAATCAATTTATCATTCTTCCTAACCACAAGCTCCCTGCTTCCGTGTTGTTCTCCCTAACAACAACAGAACAGTGAGATGGGATGGTTGAGAGGCAAGGTACAGCTAGTATACTTGGGGTAGATAAGAATAAGAACGTTGCTTTGAAAAAAAGAAATCTGAGGAGACAATAGAAAAACACTCCCATCAAGGACTGCATGTACACAAAGCCCTCCTATAAACACCATATAAATGTAATAAATAAATAGAAAGGGGGACAGAGAGAGAAAAGACAAAAGCAACTTTGTGACCTGCTCACCATCCAACTCCTGGTGATTTGAGCTGAAGTGGCCTCTCCCCTCTAAACTGCCACTGCAGGACCACTTAAAAACCATCTTGCCAATCTGCCGTCATGCAGCCACTTTGAGGAAGTGAGAGAAGACAGAGCAACCTGTCAGATTACCTGATTGAAGAAAGCAGCATGAAAAGAGCAGGAGACAGCATATATTCAGCTGTCAATTAGACTGTGAAATGTATGGGAGGCGCCTGCTGCAAATAAAAGTTTTGAACTGCTGTATTTTTACTGTACATCACTTCAGACACTTTTTAAGTGGAAAGGCAATTAATGCAGAATATAAATAACTGATAATAATAAATATGAGGAGGAAGCCGGCTCCTGAGGGGCTAACTTCTCGCCCTATCCCCCTTCAACAAAGAAGAAAAGGAACTATCTCAGACAGCACTGGAAGGCATGCATACTGTGTGGGTGTGGTATGTGTGGGTGTGGGTGTAATGAAGGGAGGTTTTGGAATGTACATAGTACTCTTATGTACTAGAGCACTATATTTCTATATTTATCAAATTTATAGCTAGCCCTTCCTCCTAAAGGAGCCTAGGACGGCATATTGCTTAAGTTAACAACTGGCATATTGCTTAACTTACAAGGAAGGGAGGTTTAAACCACTTCCCTTTCTCCAACAATTGCCTCAAGGGAGAATGGAATCTGAGCCCCCACCCAGTGGGTACATGTGGACAGAGACATTCTCCTGACTTTCCAGCAAATAAGTTGCTGTTGCTTGCTAGGCAGATGAGAGGGGTGAAGAAAGTGGTGGAAAGGGCAGTGTGGTGCAAACACAGTGGCAGGACCGGCTTGATTGCCTCCACCTGTATGTTTGGACTAAACTGCCCTCCTTGCCCTTTCTTGCCCCAATAAGTAGCAGTTCAGCTGCTAGTAGGACATGTAAGTCCCTGCCCCCTTCCCACTGTCTGCTAAGGGGTGGGGGCAGTACAATAGTGGTCTTTTATGTACTTAATAACATCAAGTTTTATCCGTAAATACAGTAGTCACAGAACGTTTGAGTTAAAGTCCTTTTTTAGAAGAAGGTTCTATTAAAATTAGTTCGTAATTAGTAAATGTTCTTAGATGTATATGAAGGAAGCGGAATCTGGAATTAGATTTACCGTTATGATTATTAACTACTTCTTAATACTCCCATTTGATTTGATTTATTTTTCCTGTGTTTGTGTTGCATGAATTATTTCTGTCTAAAGCAAAAACAATATTTCTGGTTTTACAGTGCGATTCCCAGGAACTAAAACATACATTGATCCAGACACGTATGAAGACCCATCACTTGCTGTTCATGAGTTTGCTAAGGAGATAGATCCATCACGAATTCGTATTGAGAGAGTAATTGGGGCAGGTAAAAATTCATCACACTTAATTTCAAAGTATAACTAATAAATACTCTTTTTAATACAGATAAGCTGATCATCTCCATCAAGACCTGTATGGGAATCTAATGCTGTACAAAAAAGGAATGTAGTTTTCTAATAGGTGAAGATACTTCAAAGTATCTTCTCAAAGTATCTACTCAAATCATTACACATATTTAGCCACATGAATTGATTGATTGGTTGGTTAATTGGTCTTGTTGGTCTTGTAAGAGAAGGAAATAGGTTCTGATCTAGAACCTTACCATGCCTGAATTGCTTTTGCTTCTTCCTGTGGCTGATAGAACTCAATGGGTATTATTATTTTTTGCTTCCCAGCCATCTGTATTTGTATAGGCTGCCCAGTAACATGTGCCATCTCAGCTCTGTTGCTTTATATGGAATTTACCCACTAGGTCACTTCCTCTGAATTGTATTTTTATGACTGTTTGATTGTGTTTGTCCACACGTATTGTCAGGGAACTGCCATCGGAGCGGGAAGCGGAGAGGAGGCTCCCGGACGATGGTGGAGAGGGTCCTAGTAGGAGGAGGGATAGCCCATCCGCTGGGGAAGGTAATCAGCGTTACACCAGTGGAGAAGGGGAGGAGATAGAGGAATCGGAGAGGTGGCTCCAGGACTCTTCGCAGGAGACCAGCGGAGAGGGCACGAGTACTCCGTTGCCCACACCCACCTTGCGCAGAAAACTTTCGCGCAGGCAACAGGGGAGGAGACTGGGCGTCAAACAGCTTCTATGTTGGAAGCGGTTTAAGAAACGCCCACTGACGGATTCTGCCAGCGACTGAGGCAGCCACGGAACTTGAGGCTGTCCTGACAGAAAGGGTTCAACCATGCAACCTAGCCAGGAGTAAAGGCAACTTACACACAAGCAACCCCTAAAACCATTACACGTATATATGTTCCTCTATGTGTAGGCCAGAAATCATATTTGGAACAATCTCTTGGCTTACTTTTTCCAAGAGAGATTTCATAGAATATTGAACTATTTTTTTATAAATAAGATTTATATTTCATTTTTCTGCACTAAAAAGGTAATAAATGCAACCTTAGTTTTATTTGAATGGAAATTACTATTTGGAATAGAATTAATTCAAAATTCTATGCCTTAGTTTCCTTACTTTATGGCTTTCTAGTAAGCAGCACAAGAATAGTACAGGTCAGTACAGTTCTTCAAACAAAATTGTTGCAGTTTGTTATTAAGGAAAGTCAAGACCATGAACTATTAATATTAGGCTGTGGGAGGGGGAAGTCCTCCCATAAATATGAGATTATTACTAGTTCTCTGTAAGGTTCTGCAGTGGTCTACCCTTCCCCATAATCCCTCCTCTTCTTACTGACGGGCAGGGCAGTTGTGGCTTATTTATGTACAAGTAAAAGTCGTAATTTCCACTTGTGGATGGAGGTGGCACAACAGAATTTTAGACAGGATTTGTGTTAATTTGTTTAGGAATGCTAGAATGTCTTTCTTATTAGCACAGCTCACTTACTTAGCCAAACCTTTATTAGGCTTTACAACTGTTTTTTTGTGTGTGACCGGCTATTCTTAATAATGCAGTTTTCACCATCTGTACTTTCCTGTATTTGATTTGCCTCTCAGCTCACAATTTATAATAACCCCAGCCACAACTGTGATGTGTGTTGTCTTCTTCTATATTTAAAAACTCAGTCTTAAGTTGAAATTCTGTTAGTGCTTGAGTATCTACAAACAACTTATTTTTAGCAAAGGGAATTAATAACTACACTATAATAGAAAATGTCCACCAACAAAGGTGTTGTTTACCTCAGGAATTAATATAGTGGTGTTTTATAGCTGTATCAGCTAATTATATTGCTGATAATGTGAATCCTTTTGCTCCTTTTGGACTGCGAAGACTGATTAAAGAAGAGGTAGCAGTGATGAAAAAACTCATAAGAAAAAACAAATTCATGAGTCATTCTGAGAAATATCAGGATTATTTTCTATATGCTACTACCTGGTACAACAAAATTAGCAGTTGATAAGTGGTGGTTAAATATCACTAATGGCTATGAGTGAAATGAGATATATACGGTAATTTCCTTTTAGGGAAACGTTTTCTTGTGGGGGAGGTGTAACCCATAACTCTAAAAAATGGATAAAAGAGGGCAAGATATGCATAAATGTGCATGTACTAATTTATACAAAAAGATACAAAATAATAAATTTAAATAAAAATACAGGATATTTCACCATAGTGCTCAGTCTGGTCTCCAGAAGCTGATGGGCAGCTTCAAGATGCCTGTTCTCCCTTTTAACGGTTCTGTGTTTTTACAGCAAACTTGGAGTGGGCAATTCTTAGGGGACTCCTTCAAACAGAGAACTGCCCTCTTAAAGTAGGACACATGACCACACTACTATTGTAATTTTTTCATTTCTCAAAGATGTCTGAATACACAGTTCCAAAAATGGACCTTTGAGGTTAGATAGTTATTTTATTCAGCTGTGTGGAATAGAATACAGTTGTAGTTCCTTGAATGTTTATTTGATGTTTTCTTGTATGTGACTTGGTCTATTTTCTCCATGTATTAACTCACTAATTAGGATTCTTTATTCCTGTGTAGATCCTATTTATAATTTTTAGGATTTTAAGCATTTTTTACATCCTTTGAGCACACACTGAAGTGAAAGGATTCTTTTGGAACTGTTCGTACTTATTCAGGCATTAAATTCTGAAACTGCTACAATGACATCTGTCTCAAAGGCTTAGATCTTAAACAGATACACTGCTAACAATCTAACCAACTGCTTTTTAACTTAAGGTGAATTTGGAGAAGTATGCAGTGGTCGGCTGAAAACACCTGGGAAAAGGGAGATTCCAGTGGCCATTAAAACTTTGAAAGGTGGATATGTCGACAGACAGAGAAGAGATTTTCTACGAGAAGCTAGTATAATGGGGCAGTTTGACCACCCAAATATTATCCGCCTTGAAGGAGTTGTTACAAAAAGTAAGTTGCTTAGGACATTTTTTTCATATTATAATTCTTGTCTTTTTGCTGCACTTATCCCAATCCAGATGCGAGTTTCCACATACAGTTGTGCTACTTAATAGGGAAAAGCACGTACAAAGGGTATTTTGTCCAGTTACTATACTGGGACCACATTCACAATGATGAACAGCATATCTCTTGTTTGTGGCACTCTTTTTCAGTTGATTAAATATTTGCCATATTTTTCCGTGTATTGGACGAGGTTTTTTACTCAAAAATCATGTCAAAAAACTGGGGTCGTCCAATACACAGATAGTGGCATTGGTGGGGGGGGGGAGAGAAGCAGCACGCCTCCAGCCAGCTCATTGGTGGGAGCACAGCTTCCCCTGATGCCGCAGCGAGCGGGGAGTGATCTGGGGGATGTTTCCTGCCCATAGCTGCATGGGGGAAGAGGCTCAACAATTTTGGGCATCTCCCCTCATTTTCCTAAAATTGAGTCCCCCAAAATAGGGGCGGTCTTATACATGGGGGCATCTTCTAGACGGAAAAGTACGGTATGTTGGTTCTGATTTGACCTATTCAAATTCTGTATCATCAGTAAAAATAAATTGTGCCCAGTGTATTGTTTTAAATATTCTCCATAAGATCTAAAAGGGAAGACAAACACAATAATCTGCATAATTTTATAGTATACAGTATTTGTGGACTATCATTTTAACTATTAATACTTCTGCCGCTTAACAAAAAGATAACTAAAAATGACCAGGGGTAGAACAAACAATAGTGATCTTCATTGTAGGGGCAAATATTTCATATTCATAGTTGCAGGTAAGTTCATGGGGTTTCTGAAGACTTATGGATGTGCAAAACAAATCAGGAATAAATGTTTTATTACACTATATATAGTGTAATTAAGCCAATTGCGTCAAATGGATGAGGGTCTGCTGTTTAAATAGAGAATGCTAAGCTTGGCAATAGTGCACAACAGGCAGACAATCAGCTTATTGTCTATTAGCTATGATACAAACTAATATGCACAGTAATTTTCAACATACTAAAAGTATATATCTGATTTTGCAGCGTCCTTTCAACAAAACAAAACTTTTCATTCAAATAATGTGGAAGTTTCAGTATATGCCTGAATCTACCTTTCTGCAATTCCTGTTCTTTTTAAACAATTCACTTTTAGGAGACCTTTCCCAAAGTTGAAACACAAAAGCAAACACCAGTTTGGGTCATAAAACAAGCTATACATATGCACAGTGCTTTTTTCGGGGGGGGGGTGCATACCCCTAAACATTTTGTGAATCTTTGTATTTTGTCCATTTACTGTATTTATTTTTCCCAATTTGAACTATAAAATAGTGATTTTCTTGAGTCAAAATGAGAGTACCCCAAAACATTTTTAAAGAAGAAAAGCATGGCATATGCGGATGGATCTTAAAGACCAGTTAGTTAGTTAGTTCGTTCATTCATTCTGTTCTAGGAGTTATACAGTAGGAATCATGTTTTCAAGACAAAATTCTTGCTGCCACCACCTCATCAGATTTGATTCTTTGTCATGCTTCCTTATGTTCATAACTATTTTTAAAGTGTTCTTAAAGCTTCTGCAAACGGATGTGTTGACAGCATGAGAAAATTCCATCCTTGTGTTGTTGCAGTGCATTTAAGCTTTCTTATTTTTATTCTAAATCACAAGATAATAGCACTACTATTATAACACATGATAAGATGGCAAAAACACTCTCAAAAGCATAAGCTAATGAGAGATAATATCTAATGGTATTAATAGTTGTGTAGGGGTACCACAGTATACTTCTTTTCCCTCTGACCCTTGTATATCCTGGTGCAACAACAATGTCTCAAGCACCAAGTACTCTGGTAAATGTGGTTTTTCCATTATACCTTGATTTCTTAGTGTGGACATCCCAGGGCTCCAAGTATGCTCAGTAGAATCCTTCACATAGGGCCCTCAGCCATGTTGTTATGAGAGCACCTGACACCCAATTTAAGGACATGGGCATCTGGGGAAATTACAGTTAAATGAGAACCTTGAGCCCAGGAACATCTGTTGCAAAATTCAAGAACCTGGGAAGAAGAGATGAAACAACAAGGTACAAGTTTGGTATGCTGCAGTAATAGGGAGCGAAAAATATTGTGTGCTAGCTTTTGCTTTTTGTAAGTTAGCTAACCGTACAATATCTTTAAAAAAGGAACCTATATTGAACTTTTTGTTATAGGGAAATATAGTTAAATTGAACAGATTAATTCAGAGGCAGATAATTAATCAGTGAAAAACAGTTCAATAGGCTGGTGTAAAATGTAAAGCAGCTTCATTCTGAAAACTGCTTACACTAAAGTAGTTCAGTTTGAGTCTGAGAATACTGTAGATTGAGCAGTTTCTGAGTTGCAACACAGCATCCCTAGCAATGGGATAATTATCAGATAGAATCTGACACTGGACTTACTGAGACATACACCACTATAAGTGGTTAATGAATCACTTTCTGACAGTGAGAAACAGAGTTGGTCTGCAGTACTTAGGCAGAGACTTTCTCCTTATGTTAGCCATAAGTTATTAAGCTGTAACCATTGCCTGTATATAGTCCTTCAAGTTAGTAGGAAATGCAATCCATCACAATGTTTTTATCTGTTGACCTAAAAGGGGCAAAAAAACTCCACCAGATTACATGATTACAATATGTGTGAGAATTCCAGTTCGAAATAACTGATGAATGAAACAGCACAAATAATTTTTGTGTTGTATAATATCAGGAAAACAAGCATTAGCAGTCATTTACAACTCAAGTTACAGAGTATAATAATAATAATAATAATAATAATAATAATAATAATAATAATATCTTTATTGTCATTGCCCCCTTCGGGGACAACGAAATTACTCGGCTGCTCCTTAAAAACACTAATTAAAAAAATATAGTAAAATACAGCAAAGGAGATTTGATGACTTTCAAAGTCCGGGCTTCCCATTCAGGGCCGAGATCGCTCTGGAGAAGAAGCTGTTCTTAAGACGGCTTGTTCTTGTCTTCATCGTCCTGTATCTCCGTCCCGACGGCAAGAGCTCGAAGAGACAGTGACCAGGATGCGATGGATCTTTTACTATGTCCAGTGCCTTCCTATGGCACCTTGTGGCATAGATCTGCTCTAAGGTGGAGAGTGGGCAGCCAACAATGCTCTCTGCTGCCTTCACAACCCTGCACAACCCCATCCTGTCCTGGGTAGTGCAGCTTCCGTACCACACACATAGGCCATAAGTAAGCGAAGGAGTATGGCTTAGCTCCTTCGTTCCTGTGAGCAGAAAGCTGGGGGGGGGCGGGTTCAGTGTTCTCCTGCAGCCAGCCCCCTGTGCCATCTGTCATAGAGTGTTGACTGATGCTCTGGAATATTGCGAGAAGTCATACAGGGAAGTATAGTGGGAAGGAGGAATTAGTAAAAACATTCTTACCCCCTCTTCTGCCAGAAGGAACTTCCATTAGAACAGTTTATTGTTAATAGAAAAGCAACTTGGGATCCAAGACTGTGTGGTCTTCTAAATAAAGGATCCTATATCATCTTCGGGACACAGGTGGCACTGTGGGTAAAACCTCAGCGCCTAGGACTTGCTGATCGTCAGGTCGGGGGTTCGAATCCCCGCGGCGGGGTGCGCTCCCGTTGCTCAGTCCCAGCGCCTGCCAACCTAGTAGTTCGAAAGCACCCCCGGGAGCAAGTAGATAAATAGGGACTGCTTACTAGAGGGAAGGTAAACGGTGTTTCCGTGTGCTGCGCTGGTGCCGGCTCGCCAGAGCAGCTTCGTCACGCTGGCCACGTGACCCGGAAGTGTCTTCGGACAGCGCTGGCCCCCGGCCTCTTAAGTGAGATGGGCGCACTACCCTAGAGTCGGACACGACTGGCCCATACAGGCAGGGGTACCTTTACCTTTATATCATCTTCCAGGAGCATTCTTTTAGATTTCAGTAATTCTTATTCTTCAAAGAGGAACACCGTGGGTTGGATCCAGAACAGCTCTTCCTCCACTCACAGAAAGCATGGGAAATATTTTAGCTGGTTCCCCATGCAGCTCTGCACTGCTTCCTACACTACTCTAGAAAGCCCATCCCCGCAACCACCCAAAGCAGCTGTTCAATGGGGCATAAGAAGCTGCAGGAGGAGAGTTCTAATGAGCCAAAATTGCTTATTCTGATATGAACAGGAACACTCCTGCATGAAATAACATTTTTTAAACACTACTGTGTTAGAATGTTCTTAATTCTAACTGTTTTTAGAATCTTCTAACCATTTCTTGAATGCCTTTTAAAAAATAAAATGTGGATATGTTTGCCACCCATGCTCCTTTAGGAGGAAAAGTAGGATATAAATTCAATAAATCAGCATCAGAATTATCCGTCACATTTATGTGGTTCCAGCCTCATATGATTTCTGATTTCCTGCTTGCACTATGCTCACATAGGGCATATTTCAACCATTCTGTCTCATTGGAGAATTCTAACAGTCATCCTCCCATCTAACCCAGTTTGCTGTTTTATAATACTGAAATTCCAGATTCTGAAGTGTTTCCATTTTCTTGAGGCAGATATGTGTAGTCAATGATTTCCAGACTTCAGCTTTAAATCTGGAATTGCTTTGTTCCATGTTGTGGTCACCTTGGCTATTCCATTTACACAAAGTATATGTCCTGCAATGCGGATGACTACTACTCAATAAAAGAACAAAAGCAAGAATTCACTCACACCGTTTTTGCTTTAGAAACATTATTGATTTTGTAGGCTTCAGTTTAAAAAGACTCATTTGTTTTATTTAAAATCCATTGACTGATTTGCTTGTTGAGAGTAGACAGAGGAAACTTTTTTTGTTTGAGGTCAGTCTACTTTAGTGATTGCTTTCAACTTGCCTTTGGAAGTGTATCATCATGTGCCAATTTCTGATTTCACACTGAGCTTTTTTGGCTAAATCTAAAACTGCAATGGCTACCTTTCAAAAATGAATTTCCAAGAATGTGCATCTCGTTCAGATGTTGAAAAAGCCAGGATAAGAACTCCTGAGGCTCAGTCATTAATTTGACTACCAGATTGCATAAAATACTGAATTTGTGTCAGCACTGGAAAATCCTCACTCAATAGATTCTTTGCAGCTGACTTTCTTTATGCTCCAAAAGGAGCTGGTAACTCATTAAAAGGCATTTGCAAAGTAATTGGCTCTTTAAGAGTAACTGTTCTCAAAATTAAAAGGGTTATTCAGACTTGGATCAGTTTATTCTTTTGAAAGATTTATATTCATTTTCATAAGAGGATAAATACCATTCTCCGTAAATATTCAGATTTATGCACCCAGACATGATCTTTAGAATGAAAGTCAAGAAGTATATTACATTGCTGTTGTATACACTCCAGTTCCCCAAGCAGTGATAATTTCCAGGGGCTCCAGCATGTCTATGTGGTGGTACACATTGGAACCATTTTCATTTGTATTTAATTTGCTGTGAAAAACCAATGACTTTTCTTTCTCAGCCCAAGAGCATTAATATTTATTGTATAATACAAAATCACTGTTGAAAGTAAAGTGCAGATAGATGACTGACCTGGATCCCACTTATTTTATTTCTTCTGGATCTAGCCACCATTTTAATTTCTCACAATGTCTGTGGCCTAGCATTGCTCTGAGATAATTAAAGGGATAACTAAACCATTTGCCCTTCATCTTCCAACACCGCCTCTTCCTAGTCTTCTCCCTCTTCTCACTCATTGTCCCACCACCGCTTTCTGGACTTTTAGCCATCTTCCCTAAGTGGCTCCCCAGTTGGTTGCTTCCACCACCACTCTGTGTCCAACCAGTCCATTACAGCAGGGGTCTGGAAGAAGCAATGTGCTTCATATATAGATTGTGTGAATTCAACTTACCGTATTTACACAAATCTAATGTGCCATTGAATCTATTGCACACCCCAGTTTTCAAAACCTTGAAACCAGAAAAAGTATTTGCTTAAGATGTGAAAATGTGAATATAAATGCACCATCAAATTCATATAAAGATGTGAATATAAATGCACCATCAAATGTAATTCACACCCTCATTTTCACATCTTGATTTGGCCAAAAATGGTGTGCATTATTTTCAAGTAAATACGGTCAGGGCCTTGTAGAGCCAGGCAGAGGCCCGGGCCAGGTAGATAATGTGCCCCTCCCTTTTTTTTTACGCTGGGGATAACTGAAGTCTTGTAAATAAGTAAGTATATAAATAATTTTCACAAAAGTTATGCTGACAAATAATTTTATTTCAAGGCTTGAACCGTATCTCCATATAAAGACAAAATGGAAAATATAGATAAATATGCTGACCGAGGCCCCCTTTGGAATCGGAGGCCTGGGCCAAGTGGCCCATATGCCCCCCCCCCCGGGCCTGAATATGGTAAATCAACTCAGCTCTGATTATGAGCATTTAGATTGGGATCTGAGGAGCCTGTATACTAATTGACAGAACCAAAAGTGAGAGCCAGTTGGTGACTGTGCCAACTTTTGGATTGTGGTTAACACTTAGAGGCGAATCTTACTATTTAAATGTTGGAAGTCATTTAAAGTTATTTCCAAGCCACAAGTAAAGGTCATAACTTAAAAAAAAAAAAAAAAAAAAAAACTTTACATCAGTCACAACTGACATTAGGGTAAGATGTAAAATAAATTGGTCTGGGAACATGACAGCTTAACTTGTCTGTTAATTTGTCCATTGTGCTTTTGTCAAATACACAGTTTCAGTGTCAGTGGACTGTACAAATGCATCATTCATCAGAATATTTTCCCCCTGACATTAGCATTTTTAGAGTGGTTATAACAACTTGTAAATACTGCTTTTTCTGAAGCATTTGAACCTGTCAGGAACTGTAGCTGGCTGAAACACTGTTATAACATAAATGCAACACAAGCACATGGTCATAGTCTGAGATGCTTTGCTTCTGCACAATACAACTAAGCACTTATTTTGACAATACAGCTAAGCACTTCTTTGCTTACCCAGCAGATCTTGGGGTTGTGCCATTTGCTGTTTGTAACAAATATAATTTTAATAAGATATAAGTTTTGTGCTGTTCTCAGCATCCTGCTAATTTCAGTGGGTTATATTGCATTTAGTAATAACTAGGGCAGCCAAAATGAACCTGTATAGTTGGAAACAATTTATACTTTCTAAAATCTTTATGATATCATATGTCTATGTTAAAACAAGAAACCTATATTATAGCATGGGCAACACCAATTTGGGGTACTGGAACGGGGGGGGGGGGACTGCATAGCTCAACAATGGGCTGAAACTCAATCATATAGGCAACTAAGTGCTGGGTTTAGCCATTTAGGGAATTGGAAATGAGCAGCAGCAAGCCTCATACTTGTGATATCCCTGTTCCCCTTCCCCTATGCATGAGAAGATTTGAAGCTTCTGCATTTTATTTGCTGCAAGAAGAAGTTTCGCAAATGTAGCAATGTATTGTTTCTGCACAGCATAGTTTGTTCTGAAATGAGGGTCCCAAATTAAGATCAAATCTCCTGGAAGGAAACCATTAAAGCTCTCTCAACATAGAGATGAGTAGTTAATTGAACTCTTTGACTTCAAATGCTTTCTCAAATTGCTCCACCATAACCATAGCTACATGAAATGATCACAGGACGATCATTCATCCAGGATATAACATTAAACAAGGTTTGGTTCTTTGTATGCACTTGTAAATCATTATAGCAAGAGTCTCTTGCAAAGCTGTATTTATCTTATGCCTTGGATCCTTGAGCTTATTTCTGTGCTTTCTCTGCTTAGGAAGCCTTTCTTGTCCAGAGTGCAGATATTAAGTTGACTCGGAGCTGACATTGCTGCATGGCCTCCTCACTCATCTACTAGTGATCTTATTTCTTATATAAAGTGTTTTTTGTTCGCATGGGAATCTGTTTTTCTAACACTGAGCATGTGGTAATAGTGTCCTTTTTGCCCACAAGACAAATGGATCTTCTGGGATCTTCTGTTGCCTGTCGTTGGGGAAGCACAAGGGGTGACATGGGAATAAACCCTTCCCCGATCCATGTTTTCCCTATTCCCTTGCAGCTTCTGTTAATAAAATCATAAAATTAAAACATGGATTTCCCATGTCATTATTAGTTTGGCCCTGGATATTTTGCTATTCCTTCAGCTGCCTCTTGAGAGCTGCTAATGATTTTCCTGCACACATGTTCAGGAATACAAATGTATTCCTGCTTAAATGTACAATCATATAGTACTTGATTTTCACTGTTTGATTTAGGTCCCGTGGGGCTGGCAGTGACCACAAACTGAGATTCTATAGATCAGGGGTGGGGAACCTATAGTTTATGGGCCTGAGTTCCACTTTGGCCCATGAGACCATTTCTCCATAATCATTCCCAGCTGTCCCACACCTTATGCCGTATGTGACATCAAATGTGCACAAGTAGAGACAAAGTTGCCAGTGCACAATCAGGAGCCTTAAAGTGCTCAACAGAGCATTGGCTAGGGAGACTTGCTGCCACCACTGATCAGCTGATTGCCCGTGAGAGCAAGTCCACTGGGAATGGCTCACCTCTTCCCAGAGCAAGATTTGAAGTTATTACCTATCTGCTGACAGGCAGTGATCAAGCTTGCTGGATTAGCAGTGCTACCAAGTTCCCCATTGGGATCATGGCAGCACAGACGATACCTGCAGAAAGCAGGACATGGAGCCATGACCTATAACTAGATGGAAAGTAACTTCAAGCTTCACATAGTTTGGATTTATTTATTTATTTTTGGCAGTTTGCCATGCTGCAAAGGAAAAACGAGTTACCCGACATCATCGTGATATCAGGTGATTGTACGTGAGTGAGGGGCCTGCTCACCACACAAGGTAGCTGTCCAGGGTTGGTGAAACCCAGGATCTGGGCCACTGGATTCAGTTCCCCACCCCTGCTAATGATCCACCTGAGGCATCCAGACTTACTTGCAGTCAGCACTGTCTAATTGTGAGGAAAGGAGATTTCTAGTCAAGCAGTGCTCCCTAGCACTGCGTAGTCCAGGGACACTGCACTTCAGTTTCTATCAGCCCAGCCAGCATGGCTATTGGGCAACAGTCAGGTATAGTGAGAGCTTGCGGTCCAGCATCTGGAGGACCACAATTTGGTATAGTCAATCTGTACTCTTTTAAAGGAGCTAAAGAAAGATGTAGAAAAAACAGACTTCTAATTTAACTTTCCCAGTGAATGATATGCAAGAAAAGCAAGGTAGAATGCCCCACTTTCAGAATAGGCCAGACATTTCACTTCAGTGTCTTAGGTACAATCGTAATTGAACATTCACAAAGAAACATTTGAAGTATCAAACTCCACTTTAAAGTCTGCACTAAGACACTCATTTTAATATTTTAATATTTGAGGGGTTTTTACAAACACAGGTCATTGTTGGCAGGGCTTTCAGGATAAATTGAACAAAATATGTTCGCATAAGACACATCTAGCAAAATGGTCTTTATTATAGGCCACACGTCATACTGTGTTCTATTGTGGTGGTATTCTAATAATATGAATGTAAACTTTTGATACAGCAGTAAAACTCCACAGTTTTACAAAGACTAAAAAATGATACTGCTACAGAAGCAGCCAGGTGCAATTGAAAGGTAATTGTTTTTATACCAGAAAATCATATTTGTAATTTACTCAGAGGAATCCATTAATGAGGTCATTATCAACAATGCACACCACTGCCAAAAAACTTGCTTAAATGAAAGCCATGAATCTTTCTAACAGCATTACTTGATCCTTAGAATTGAATGTGCCTGACTCCCACTCTCTCTTCTCATTATGGACTGGCAAGGATGAGCAAGATTTAACTGCAGAATCCTGCAATAACATTATCTAGGCTGCATCATTAGATACACCCAAGATAATACATAAACAGTTATTGAGGACAGTTCTGCCTCCTTAGTGTAAATTTGTTATACACAATGCTGAAAAATTGTATTAAAATGCTTAATTATAGGAGTGAGCTAGTAGCTATTTACGCATGCTGCAAAGCTGGTATGATCAGGTGAACTGAAATGCTGAGGACAAGAAGAATTCAGGTCAAGACTCTAGTACAGACTTAATAACCATTTCAAGCAGCATTTCTGTTTGTGATCATGGGAACTGAACCTCATCTGCTGAGGTTTGGTCCACTGCAGTAGCTTAGCCATACTTAAGGCAAGAAAAGTACAGTAGTGCCTTGGGTTACAAACGCTTCAGGTTATAAATGCTTCGGGTTACAAACTTCGCTAACCCAGAAGTAGTTGCTCCGGGTTGTGAACTTTGCTCCAGGATGAGAACGAAAATCACGAACCAGCAGTGATTGAATGATGGGAGGCCCCATTAGCAAAAGTGAGCCTCGGGTTAAGAACGGTTTCGGGGTAAGAGCGGACCTCTGGAACAAATTAAGATTGTAACCCAAGGTACTACTGTAATACCAGCCTGCGTTTTTCATAGGACAAACAATATGTGAAATGTTAATGCTGCAGATGGAAAATAGGTCCTCTTTCTCAAGTCTCAGATTAGATAGGCAAGTCAGGGCATCCCCAAATCCCCCCCCCCCAAATCTTCTTGTTTGTCACTTAAAACATCCCTGCAGACATCATTTGGAAATGGTGGTCATGTTTTATTACTCCTTTTGGCAATAATCCTGTGATTTACTCTCATGGGGATCAAAGAGTCCTCTGTTTAGCCGTATATCATCATGCTTGTCAGATTTTTGTTCATTACATTCTTGTCGTGTACATGGGTTTTACACAAAGAGCGAATGAAACCTTCAATCCCCACTCTACTGAAATCTAAAATAGTAACCTGCAAGAAAATCAGTAAGATCTACACGTAACTGATGGCACACTTTTCACACTTGAACAGTGCCTTAAATGGCTCAAGACCACAATACCTCAAGAACTGGACTGTCTCTGACCATATGAACCTAGGTAGACCCTGAGATCATCCTCTGAGACCCTCCTTTGTGTGCCTTCTCCGTGAGAGGCCTACAGGATGACAACACAAGAACAGCCCTTTTCGGCTCCCCATTTGTGTAATGCTCTCTCCAGGGAGGTTTGGCTGGCGCCTTCATTATATACATTTAGCAGCTTTTATTTCTACAGAAAAAGCAGCAGTTATGTAGATTATTTAATAAAGTCACTCACCAAATACCTCTTTCTTTCTTTCTTTCTTTCTTTATCTTTCTTTCTTTCTTTCTTTCTTTCTCCGTCTGTCTGAGATTAGCTGAATAAGCTTAGGTGTCTTGGTATAAGAGGACAAGTTCTCTTCTGGATCATTAACTGGTAAAAAAAAAAACAGATAGCAGAAAGTAGGAATAAATGACTAGTTCTCACACTGAAGGAATGCAAGAAGTGGGTTCTCCGAAGGACCAGTGTTGGTACCAGTGCTTTGTAACTTGTTCATACATGGAGTTTAGTGTTAGCAGTGAAGTGATCATGTTTGATGAGGACACCAAATTCTTCATGGTGGTAAGAACAAGAAGGATCTCCCCAATTGTAAGACTGTGCAATAGTACAAAAGTAGGCGAGGGCTGTTTAACGTTATTAGAACGATATTAGATATATCATTTTTAAATGCCACAGGGCATACTTGTAATTTAAATTGTTTTTCTTACCTTGTTGTTGGGTTTATTTCCGTCAAAACGCTGCTGGTTGATCTGCAACACCCTCTGGTGTCACATTTTAACAACACATTACAAACCTTAAAAGCAATGCACCATTTGTGCCTCTTTGTTAACCGCAACCCTTCCTTAACCCGTACTTAACGTTAAAAACATGAGGGTATACCCTCCCAAGAACTGAATTGGATAATCAAAGGGCCCAGTGTGAGCAAGCAGCATCTTTGTGCGGCTGCAGTGACCCCAGTGCCTGGCAGGGCCTACCAAGCAAGCCTATCCTCAGTTCCACTTACCTGGTACACCAGCGAGCTTCTGACCCCAAATATTTTCCAAAAATGGATCAATTGGAATTTTAGAGCTTCCCCCATCTAAGTTAGCTTAGTGTGCAGTTCATAACCTCAGTCTTGCAAAGGCTTCCTAAGAAAAATTCCATAAGTATTTAAAGCTTGGCTCAGTTAAGTGAACATTACTTAACCCTTTGTGTTTAATTGATTTATTACTAAAACAACATCCTTGGTTTTGTTATAGACTCTCAAATGTATATGTAATAGGTAATTTACAGCACTACAAGCAGTATGTTAAATGGAAATGTGTATAGCAGTAGACCAGTGGCTGGTTTAGGTAAGTGTCATACATTTGTAGTGTAGAAGCAGCAGTGGGGAATATAGCATTTAACCCTTTCTTGAATTACTGTTTTTCCACTTTAAGTCATCCCCTTCTAGGAAATTGAGCTTTTCAAACTCCATTTTTGGGGGTGGGTGGGATGATTAGAGTGAGGGAAAGTGCCCGTTTCTGATCCTTACTTTTCCTCATCTCAGTATTAGCAAATTCTTGTTAAGTGGATTTATGTAGTGGGTAGTCTGGGCCTGATGTTCTTTGAGATACACAATAAAAGCCCAGCACGCTTTGTTTGTTCAAATATATACTGTTTATGTCTCACACAGAAAGATAGAAGTGAAGCATATATTACGCAAAGGATAATGAGGCTTTGGCAATGAAAATCAGTGAGTGGGTGATTTATTTTATTTATTTATATCTTTCTAAGTTTACATAGCACCAACATTACTTTTTGTTGTTGTATCTAAGTAAACTTAAAAAGATATAAATGAACTATGTTTTATCTGAATTTTATTTCTGGGGTTTTTCTGCATTTCTGTTAATCACTACAAAATTACATCCCATGAAGATTAAGGAACCTGTTTATTTTCTGATTATAATGAGAGGCAGGTGTTGTCTGTCTCTGAGGAGCAAGCATGCAGTTCGTTCTAAAAATAATGGAAGTGTGAGGCAGAGTTAGCAAAACATATTATTAAGCTTCCTGGCAAGGCACTTCTTCATACTTGTAGTCGTTCTCTCCTCATCCCACACCCTGATAGAAGCTCAAGTATATGCCAGCTGAACATACACGTCTGAAACAAGTACTTCCTAAAGTAGTTTTGTGTAGTAATTTCAAGTATATATCTCAATTTATTTGAAAAACAGAAGGCTGATGCTGTACATAGGGCTTCTGCTGAATTTTTAGTAGGGTTTGAACTGCATGATACTTTGTTCACAAAAGTTAATATTCACTGAAATTTGAAATTCATTCAATCATTGTTCCAACTCAGGCTTCATACACAACTTTTCCATAGTTGCAAAAGCCATGAAGAGTCTGCCTTGATGGGATTTAATGAAAAGAGAAACAACACCATGTATCTGTTAACATTTTAATGGATTTATAGTATGGATATTTTTCCAGTATATTATAAGTGGATTTATAGTACAAATATTATTGTCTGCCCTCCTCCCCGGTCCCTGTGTGCTTTCTCATAAAAACCCAAAGCACTGACATTAAGAACCAAATTATACTTTAGTGATAATAGTCCTGGTGTTGGTAACCTCAGTACTTTTATATTTGTTTGAAGCCAGTCCGAGGGGCTGGGACAACCCATTCAGATGGCCGGGGTAGTAGTAGTAGTAATAATAATAATAATAATAATAATAATAATAATAATAATAATTTATTATTTATACCCCACCCATCTGGCTGGGTTTCCCCAGCCACTCTGGGCGGCCTCCAACAAAATATTAAAATACAATACTCTGTTAAACATTAAAAGCTTCCCTAAACAGAGCTGCCTTCAGATGTCTTCTAAAAGTCTGGTAGTTGTTTTTCTCTTTGACATCATCATCATTACAAATTTTACATTTTCTTCATTTAACATGTGTGTCCTTTCATTATCAGAAAAGTTTTAGAGCAATCCTATACTCAGAAGTAAGTTTCATTGTGAAGGCATTCCTTGAATAACATTTCTATGCCTGGCATCAGCTGATTTGGATACGGAAGCGTACCAGCTTTTTGTTCAACCACAAACAGGTTACAAATTAATATTTAACAATATTGTTATGGGATATTTTTTTCTCTTTGCAACCAACACCTTCTGTTCAGCAATTAAAATAACTGTCTGTATAATTAATGACAATTTTTATCTTTTATAAGGATCCTTCCCGACCATTGGGGTGCAGTCTCTTTGCCCAAGATTCCTGAGGGAAGGATTTTTAAATAACATTCCAGCCCCACATCCTCTGTCAGGGGGAGGATCTTTGCCCCCCAGGATTTCTTCTGGTAGGTATTCCATGTGAACATTCAAGCACTGGATAGGAAGCTTTGGTTCTTGGGACCAAAATGAGGAATACAGTGCATTTATGTTACATGATACATATTTTGCTAAATAGATACTTGCTATTTCACTCTTGTTACAGTTCAAACAAATAGCAATGGCATACCCTCCAACATTTTTGTCCCCAAAATTGGGGTGTCAGAATTGTCATGCCAGAGTGCCTTCCAGTCCAGCACTCTGGCACAACCCTGCTGACGTGTGCCGGAGGGCGCATCTTTTGGTCTGGCACTCTGGCTTGAGGACTCGCACCAGAGCGCCAGACAAAAAAAGGGACATTCTGTAATTCCGAGATGTCCTGCTTAAAATCGGGACAGTTGTGGGGTATGCAGTGGAGAAGTTTATGTCACAGTGAGCAAAGTTTATAATTCATCAGAAATGCAGTAGAGCCCAAATAAGTATGACAAAACTAAAGATAACGTCAAAACAACAGTGAATCTGAAACGGTAAAAGGGGATAGCAGCTAGTAATTTAGATAAACACTTGGATATAATTTAGCATTGTTCAATCACAATGTGTATACAACATACCAATGATTTTCGTATTGTTCAAAATAGCCGTGTGAAATTTGTTTGGAATCTGCTATAGTATTAAAATACTTTGTACAACCTTATACAACCCTCTGGTGTGCAGCCTACACCAGAGTAAAACAAAATATAGTCAGAGCACTTCAGATCATTACATATTAATTTCTATGCATGAAAGTATTGCTTTACTTTCTTTACTTTCAACCAGAATAGTATTAAAAGGAAATTTCCATATGCACCTGAGAGGTCATTACTCTTCCACAACATAAATGGATTATTCTTATGCTGTATAAACTGACAATTAAGGATAGATTGAATTAACAAATACTTCCTGGAAAAAATATTCCGTAACTACCATAAGGGAGCAATTATTCATTCTGAAATTCAAGTACAATTTGCAATATTCTAGTATAATTTTTTTTTAGCCTGGATAAGGTTTTCTTCATCAAATCTGTTTATCCTCACTTTAAAATACCCGAATATGTATTTTTTTAAAAAAACAAAACATCATTAATTCATTCCCCTTGGTCATATTTACATAATAAAAATGCAGAATACAACATTGTATATTTTAATAATAAATGTACATGACGGGGGGCATCCAGATGAAGTGCTTATTTTAGTTCCTTCCTTTGTAACTGTAGTAAAGACGATTTTAAAGTAAAGACAGCCATGCTGAGTCTACAAAAGTAATCCATGCACAACCATTGGTCTGCATACCTGGGCTGCTCATCAAATCTGTGCCCAGGTGTGCAGATGGGTACTGCAAGGAAGAAGAAACATTGTCACCTGACGCCTCTTGCTGCATGAGGTGGTTGAGAACCACAGCACACTCCCTGTCAAAAGGTGGCAGGCACTGTCAGTTCTGATACTGCTGACAACCTGTTTGCACTGTTCACGTCAGGAGTCAGCAAACTTTTTCAGCAGGGGGCCAATCCACTGTCCCTCAGACCTTGTGGTGGGGCAGACTATATTTTTTCAGGGGGGAATGAACGAATTCCTATGCCCCACAAATAACCCAGAGATGCATTTTAAATAAAAGGACACATTCTACTCATGTAAAAACACACTGATTCCCAGACCGTCCACGGGCTGGATTTAAAAGGCGATTGGGCCAGATCTGGCCCCTGGACCTTAGTTTGCCTACCCATGCTTTACATGATTTAAAGCACTCCAGAGCCTGCGACAAAAATTAACGTAGCACTGTTACCATACATGTGTGCTCAGGTGTGGTCACACTAGCAGAAAGTAACCCTGAAATATACTCTTTCCTGCTTTATGTTTTCTTGGGCTACTGGAATAAATAACTGAAGCCATGCTTAGCCAGATTTAATTTGGGGTTGAAAGGATGTTATTCTGCATTATCACTGGTCAAAGAGTTCCCTTTTATTTTCTTTCAGTAGCATGGAAACAATTGAAACATGGGGTACATCTCTCAGTAACTAATAAAGAACTGGGGCACATATTATCTTTGACATGGAGATGCCATGAAGAGCTTACTTCTCATGGTGTCTGATCTCCTTCCCACTTTAACTTTTCAAGCATGTGGGTTGCATCCATTATGTTAGGGTCTCTCTGTGACCCTAAACCACAGTCTCAGAGGTCAGGAAATGACTTTTGGCATCATATTTGTTTCAAACAATGTGCATCCTGGGCATGTGTTGAAATATGTTCAAATGTAGCACTTTTAAGGTTCAATAATCTTGTTTTAATTATATCTTGGTAAAAGAAACTTTCATATTTTCCTGTTTTTAGTAAGTATTTTGTTTGAGGGGGGACACTCTGCTTGTGCAGAATTGAACTCATAGCTGTATTAGTTGGGAGAATTTATTTGGAATGAAACAAAGCAATAAAGGCATATACAAACTGCATATTTTTATTATGCATCCATTTTGAAGATGTGCCTTAATAATCACTTTTACAGAGAGGTAATATATTATATTGCAGAAATGTATTAAAATAAAATAATACCAAAGGAAGGGCTGCTAAATTTCCTCCTTAACAACATTCAAGTAGAGAATGACAGAAGAGAAGGAAAGAGGGTAGAATGGATTTTGTGATACACAGTAAAGAGGTATGCCTAATGACTGCACTTAAAACTGAACCAAGGGACAAAAGATCGTGGTTTATGTTGTGAAATTGGTGGGCTTGTGACATCTTGAAGTGGATTAAGAGTTTGGTCTGTTTCCTGCCCAGGGTAATTCATCAGAGTAAGTCCCATAGACAACAGATGTAAAGAGCAGAACGCTAGAGACTGTGTTTTCCATAGTAAGCATACAGATAGAACAGAGAGACATTCAGTCAGAAAAATTCAGTAATGGTCAAAGCTCTGCAGCTGTTCTAGTTGTACTCCACAAGAGTCATTTTCCTGTTTCTCTAAATTTTTGGTCAGTTACATATAAAAATCCTTGTTTGCTATAAATGTTCAACACTCATACTTGAGTAATGTATATAATTCAGCAAACATCAGTGTAAAGTATGGAACAGATCAGTCAAATGCCTGTTTCTGCTTGGAAAAGACTTTTTTTTATTATTTCTGAGCATGAAGGTAACATAAATGTATTCACATAGCTGTGCAAAGCCTAAAGAGAATATCTACTTTCTTCGAATGCCTACTGTGTTTCCAAACAAATAATGAGCTGTTCATACATTACAACAAGCCAGGCTCTAGCTTCTTTCATCTTTGGTACTGGAGCAGAAAAACTGGGGGAAGAGTGGAGCAAGACTATTTCAACAATGTGCACCAGCACCCTGCATGTTTGCGGTAAAGCAGTTTGTTCTTAACTAGGGCTTAACATGATGTGCAAATCAAGCCATTGGGTGACTATCAGTGAGCAGTTCAGCGTGTGGGAAATTTACCCATTTCTTCAATTTACTAAGATGCTGCGGTACAGATAACCATTGTTGCTATTGTATTGTTTTGTTGTCGCTCTAGCCTAGTTACTTGTTCATTTATAATTACCCCAGTCAGTTGCCACTTCCCTCTCCCCCCTTTTTTTCCTTTCCCCCTTTTTCTTCTTCTTCCTAATTGCTTAAACAAACTCATAAACCAAGAACTTATACATTGACCACTAATAATGAAACACATGTTGTAGATATCTTTCCACATTTATTGTGCTATTTTTGTAATATACAATGACATGAGAAAACTTGGTGTACTTGTTTGTATAACATTATTCTTGCTCATAACTCCCTCTCAAAAAAACCCAATTAGGAAACAATTCAAACCTCTGCCACCAGCTGGTATGGCTTTAGGAGGCTGTGGGGCCATTGTCCCATGTGCAGCCCTGCCATGCACAGTGACTGGGGCAGAAAATGACAGGATGAGTGCCGTGCTCAGGTCTGGATCAGACCCAATGCCACCATGTGACGACAATAGGACCAGCTTTGGATCCAACAGATCCTAGACAGACTGCATCCCTGCTCCTTCTCACCTCTGGAACACCCTTTTTGGGGGCCTTCCACTGCCTGTCACTGGTAGCCATCTTGTTGACAGCACTTTTGCCCATCTGCACATTTGGCAGGCAGAAGCGGGAGCTCCATACCAGAGGGAATGCAGCTTCTCTCACTCTTGTCAGCGGCGCCTAGCAGGAAGCTGGCAGAGCTGGGCAAAAGGACACCTGTGCTTAGTCCAATCCCCGCAGCCCAGCACAAGGGGGAGGGAGGGTGGGTTGCTTTGTTAATATTTATTTTGAATGAATTTCTATACTGCATCACCAGATTTCAGGAGGAGTTACAGTTAAAGCTGTAGAATAGCACACTGCAAAATTTAAAATATTTCCTTCTATTCCTATGGAGTGAAGATGGTGTTTCTATCTAGCAGTTGGTTCGTTGTGGTTTTTAAGTTCGATTGCTTATATTGCATTGAATGTTTTATTATTTCTCACCTTGAGACTTCAGCATTGTTATGTACTGAAGTTCTCACCCTGGGCCAGCAGATTGGATAGTTTTAGAAAATTGTTACAGTTACGTTGTACTGGTGCTCTATATAAGCAGGCTGACTGAACCCTTCAGTTCAGTTCTGTTCTGGCCTGGGAATAAACAAGAGCTGTTTGAAGAATCACTGTGTCGTCTGATATGTTCACCCACAACTTAACAAAAAAGACAAAAAATAAATATCCTCCATACACTGCTGGAGTATGGTTTTTCATTTATGGAAAGAAAGGTTCATTTTTGTTTCACAGTTAGTTTTATTTATTTATTTAAAGAGTCTCATAGTGATCAGGATAGTGTTCTCAAAGGTTTCCAGATACAGTCGTACCTTGGTTGCCGAACGCCTTGGAATGTTTCAGCTCCTGAACGATTGAAAACCAGAAGTGTTCCAGTTTTCAAATGATTTTTGGAAGCCGAACTTCCGGCGCGGCTTCTGTGGCTTCCGATTGGCTGCAGGACGCTCCTACAGCCAATCGGAAGCCATGTCTTGGTTTTCAAACAGTTCCAGAAGTCGAACGGACTCCCGGAACACATTCTGTTCAAGAACCAAGGTACGACTGCACATATGTATTATTTCTAATTTAAAAATTGCCTATCTTTTTTAGGTTTCTTTGCCTGTGAAAGTTAAAACCCTATTTTGTGCAAGACTGAAATTCTCTACACTTGTCTATGCACATTTATTACTTTGCTAAAATGTGTCTTGTTAGTTGTATGTGCATATTGTCCCTGTGATGTGACAATAGTTGTAAAAAGTATTAACTGTATGGTGTAAAAGCAAGATTAAGGGCATATTCACATGTAGCCTGTCATCACTCTACAGATATTGGAGACTGATAAAAAGAATCTATCTCTCTCACTCACACACACACACACAGAGAGAGAGAGAGAGAGAGAGAGAGAGAGAGAGAGATCTCACAAAACTACATGTATTTAAATCCTGGACTGCAAAATCTGAAAAAAAGTGAAAGTATTTTCATTCCTTAAAAGACAACTTTAGCCATGAAACTTTGCAGCTTGGATGAATGACTTCGCTAATTAATATCACCAACTATGAATTACTAATACATGAAGCCGCCCAACAATGTGGAGACCATGTGGAATGTTAGAGGGTATGTTAGAGCATGCTGCTGATAATGCCAAGGCTGCAGGTTTGATCCCAGTAAGGGAGTATTTCTGCACCGGAGGGGGTTGGACTAGTTGATACTCAGGGTCCCTTCCAACCCTATGATTCTATGATAAATCAACAATTTAAAATCTACACTGACAGATTTTTAGAATGAACTGTAAACATCAGTAACACAAAACAGCTAACAAAAATGCATAAAGAGATCAAAATGTAAACATATCAAGAGTACTTTTAAATGCAATAAAGGAGGAGGCATGAGTGCCATATTATATAATTAGGAGGCCACCACTGAAAAAGCCTTCGGCCTAAGGCAAATGCATAAATAGTTTGCATATATTTCACAGCTGAAAACACCTTCAAATTGTTGCCCCCAGCCAGATACTCTCAACAGACATAGGTCTAAGGGCAGGAAAGCCATCCCATTGATCACCTGGCTTGAACAAGGTGAAGCATAACTTCAGCTTCTCAGCTTGAGTACGGGATAGCTATCTATATTTGGGTATTTTAAGATACAGACCATCTGGTTTAAAAAAAATATAGTTCTCACTCTTTAAACTGTACCATTTTATAGCCCCAGTTTCTGTTTTTCTGCTGTATGTATATATGCATTTGTGTATTTGTGGGGGTGGGTATATAATGTGCATTTACTATGCCTATTTCTTTTGCGGATTTTTCAGCATTTCATTATAAACAAAATCTGTAGAGATTAGTGTGCACTGAATGTATTATTATTTGGGGGAGATTAATTTGATACTTAAAAAAATTCATTAGCATGGACTTTGCTTCAGTATTTAAAATGACAGGAAAAGTGTTCTGAATATCTTGCCACCATTCTCATTCATCATTCTACCATTCAATTAAATTGCACACTGTCAAAATCCTTTGCTGTGATAAAAAATAGAAATTAAATTAAATATATATATATTATATGAGTTGAAAATAAAATAGCTCTTATATTTAAAAAAATTACATGATTCTGAATGGCACTTGATAGTTCTATCATTCTTGCTTTTAAAATAATTAAGGGTACAATCCACTAGAGTTAAGCAACTTCAAGTGTCTCTGACGCCCACTTCCTCCGATTCAAATCAATTTGATTTCCAAGCGTTGACTTTGGCTGGATTGTGTTTGTACAGCACAATCTTATGCAACTTTATTCAGAAGTACATTTGAGGGGCTTACTCCTTAGTACTTCATTCAGGATTACAGCTGCGCAGCCCAGGACCTCCATATATAGTGCCCAGGCTTGCGCCCAGGGCAGGTTACTTTAGTGCTGCTAATGCAGCAGTTTAACTTCACCTCCAGAGGAGTACCCCATTGTCTCTCAAGACAAACGGATGCCAACAACAGCCTAAAAGTATAACATAAAAACCTGGTTTATTTTATAAACAGATGGTTTATATTGCATATATTAAAAGACAAGCATCTACGCATGGAGCTCTTATCTGGTTGTTCACTTTCTCTGAATCCCACAATAGAAATCACATAAGCCCAGGTAGTAAGAGGGCCAATAGGTTGTATTGTTAGCAGTTGCACTGACCAATTTATGAGAAGCAGTATTTTCATCCTTTGCTCTTTTAAGAAAATGAATAATTTAGATAGGCACATTACATTTTTGGATATTGGATGTGCCACCACAGGGTGTGCTATTCTATAAGGCCCTCAGGGGTAATTATTCAGACAGATTTTTATTACAGTCATCCTGCCCATTGTTAAAAATGTTCATTTGCACTGGCATTCATTCTGCAGCTGTGTCCCTGCTTTTTCAGGGTCCTCAGACGCACAAAGAAAGTGTTAGTTCAATTCAAACTGCCCACTGATTGCATGCTGATCGACAGAAGAGACAGTGGGTACAAACCTATCCCCCCCTCCAATGTGTGATGGAGGTTTATATTTACCTCAGGGGCTAAATATTCTGCTCTGATCCTGATTTCCCTCCTACCTCTTTAAGTCTCTACATGGTCTTTGTGTAAACAGGGAATTTATCTCCCTTTATTCTAATTGTAATGGAGTACAGATATATCTTTCTCCAGGTTAGAGTGAAGGTCAATGAACAGGAGCAGGTTTACACCACTTCAACCATTTGCCTGATGGTAGCCTGTTTACTTTCTTGTCTCATTTATTATAAAATATCATAATGGTTCACAATAATAATATGTTTATAGACAGCTGATCTTCCATGTAAGTCCACAGCTCCCGTTGAGTTCAGTTGGGCAAGCTGTTGTTATCTATGGGAGCAATGCCTGCCACCCAGCCTTTCTAGATAACAGCCTCTGTCCTGTAACCATGGAATGTAAACAGAATGTTTCCCTATGAACCCTTTAGGAAGCTCTGTGATATATTTGGCTCTCTGTGTGCTTTGCATGCTGTAAAGGCAGCCATTTTGCTGGCATAATACGATATCCTGTATTTCTAAATTAAAAGACAGTAGAATGTTCACTTGAAGATGTTCTCACAACTATTTCACTGACAAAACCCAATGTTACTGAAACGGATATGCCTCCTCACCAAGGGTAGAAAATGGTGGGGGGCACGTGGGCAAATGTCATTTTGCTGTGCCACAAGGCTGCTGCAGGATACAGCAATGCCTGTGCCAGCCCAGCTCTGCCCTCTCTCTCTCTCACACACACACCCCCAAAAAATCCCTGTTTTGGGGCCTGTCTGCTGGCTACTGCTATTTGGGCTGGCACATAGGGCACTCACTAGAAGAGCTTCCTTGCCAACAGTGGAGCTCCCCTGGTGCCAGAGGACAAGCTGAGTGGAGGGATACTTCTGCCCTATCCAGCACTGCAGATAGGTGGTTCATATTCACAATGTCTTAAGTTATATTTGTCCGTTTCATTGCATGAATGTCCACTAGTTCCAACTGGGTGCCCATTTGTTCATCCATGAATTTCTGTCCAAATAAAGTTTAACAGACAGAAATTGCTGAACGTATTATAAAGCCATTTTGTTAGTCTTCAGAAGAGTTGCATCATGACTATTGTGTGCAGTTCTGATTATGCTATCTATCTGATTATGCTATGTTGGCAGGAGAAAGAATGAAAAATAATAACAGGCAAGATGTAGACAAGGTTCTTCTCAAGTACCTGTGTTTCTTTATTCCTTCTATCATTTTATCTGGTATTTGTTACAAATGGAACCAATACAGGCATTCGCACAAAATGTGTTTGTTGTTTTATTATATTCTTTCCTGTCTTGCATGCAAGATGATTCATTACAGTATTTCTGCATATATTATTCACGCCTTTGTATTATTAGCATTATCTAAATAACATCTGATGGAATACCCTGATTAGCATGCAAATTGGGTTATTTCTTCTAGGTAGTTTTAGAGTGATGGCTTACTCCTGAACACAAACAGTAAAAGGCTTGTCAAGTAAATACAGAAAGTAAATTAGTACTAGAATGACTTGGATGTTCTTGTCACAAACATCAAATGTTAATTATATATTCTAGTTTAAGGGAAAAGGGTCGTATTCATAGCTTAGTAACACCCCCTCTCCTCAGCACTTTTTTGAGTGCACAGGGTCGTATCCACCAAGAACAACCTGGGCTATAAATAATAGATTCTGATTTCAGCCATTTAAATAAAAATCCAAAAATATTATAATGCCTTTGGTAAATCCAGCAACATGACCAAGAAACTACTCAGAAATAATAGAACAATGAGATACATTTTTGCTACAGAGGAGGACTGGGAAATGAGCAACATATTTTACTAATGCAAATAATCTTTTCCTAACAGCTGGAACTATAACAAACCCTTAATATACCTATAATCCTAACACATTCCTTTGCTGTCTTTGCAGGCAGACCAGTAATGATTGTGGTTGAATACATGGAGAATGGATCCCTTGACTCCTTTCTACGGGTGAGGTGTTATTTTCACAAGAAATATGAATAAAAACCATTCTAAGTAAAGATTTTGAATCATTTATCACAAATTAATTTTTGCATAATGTTATTCATGGATTTTTAGTTGGAGAAGTATTTTCCCCAGGGTGCATTTCTTAGGTACAGTGATACATTAGAGCATAGCCAGAAAAGGAGAAGATTTAGACTTAAGAATATAATTGATTTCTTCTACAAGTTCAGTCCCCATATTTAGCAAAATAGTATTTCAAATGGTGTTATTATGAACAAAAAGATAAATTGAAATGCAAATGCCTTGCCATATGGCAGCTGTTCATTTTGCTCAGTCATTTAAAAATATTTCTTCGATGAGTTTTGTTTTTGGCTTACGGAAGTATAGCACAGGTTTAGTAGCTGATTTATAATTATTTATGGCTAATTGCATTTAACAAATTGAATTAGGAACTACTGAAGTGGCTTGACTATAACGGTATTCCACTTAAGTTCAGTTGCTGGATCTAAATAAATGTCAAAAGCGTGGATAGGGAATGGCACAGAGCAGCCCCAAGACATTTTGCTGTCTGAGGCGAAGGACAAGATGGTGCTGCTCTCCCACTTGACATACAGAAGCTGCCTGAACTGGCAGCTGAATCTTACTTCAACACTGGCAACAGGGTGATGTCTTTCCCCACAGTTTAGTTAGCAGGTTAGTTTAAGAAGACCAGGACATGCCTTGGGACATATAAAGCTCCAACAGTGGAGAACTGCTGTGGGGCTCAGGAGAAATATTATAAGACTAGATGGCACTGTGTGCTAACTGAGCAGTTTGCAGGTACTTCTGGATTCTTTGCTGTTGCTTGAGACTCAAGTGGCTTCAGTGGCACAGAGTGCCTTCCATCAGCTTCAGCTGGTGCCCCAGCTGGACAGGCACAGCCTAACTACTGTTGTCTATACTCTGGTAACCTCTAGGTTACATTACTGTAACGTGTTATAAGCAGGGCTGCCTGTGAAGATGATCCTGAAATTTGTGCTGGCGCAGCATTCGGCAGCCATATTGCTCATCATGGTAAGACGGTTTTGCCCTGGTCCTGTCACTGATCCTGGCCTGACTGCACTGGTAGCCAAATAGTTTCTAAGTCCAATTCAAAGTGCTGCTTTTGACCTATAAAGCCTCAAAAACGGCTCAGGGTGACAATACCTCAAGGACTACCTCTCTCCATATGAACCTACACAGACCCTGAGCTCATTGTCTGAGACCCTTCTTTGCATACCTCCTCCACAAGAGGTCCATAGGGTGGCAACCCTACAATAGGCATTTCTGCCCCTTTGTGAATGCTCTCCCCAGGGAGGTTCAGCTGGAACCTTCATTATACACCTTTAGATGCCAGGAGAAAACATTACTTTTCAATCTGGCCTTTGGCTGACTAACATCTGATACTCTTTTTAAAAAAGTGTTGTGGGAGGGGGGATCACTGGTTTGGTTTTGCTCTTATTTTTCTTGAGTATTTTGTGTTTTTTATATTGTATTTTTATAAAGTACTCATCATTACGCATTTTCAAATATCCACAAGATCACACTAGCCTTGCTGTATAATCGGTAGAACTTAACTAATTTTTGAAGAAGAAAAACATAATGAAGACATGTACAATAATTCATAATGTGCATTTAATACAGATCAGTTGGCATGAAATACCATTTGAAAATATTGGTGGGGGGAAATGAGTAAGCAGCAAAGCAAGGTGACTATAGTGAAGCAGAAAGGGCACAGAGGCAGCTTGACAAAGAAAGAAAGAAAGAAAGATGAGTGCCTAAAATCATTTATGAAGCCTCACTGTGAAGCACTGAAGAACTGGAGCCTATGAGACAAAAACCAGAGTTATGTAACAAAAAGAGGAAATGACAAAAGAATTCCTAGTGTTTAATATATTGGATTATATAGGTGGTTGGAAGGGCAGAGAGATAATGGCAAAATATGAGGCTGGATCAGAATTAATAGTACTGTTCATTTTGTAAACAGACTCGTAGATAAACTTTTTGCAAATCATGTTGCTACTTTATCTTTACTAATACCAAATGTTTCTACCTTCTGTTCATCCCTTTTTTACGACAGAAGGTTGAAGAGTTTGTATCTCATTTCACTCTAAATAGGTACCGTATATTCAGCTCATAGCAAGATTTCTTTACTACATTGCCTTCCTTATGTCTGGTTTTAAAATATTACATTTGGTGTTTGTATTAGGAAAAGGGTAGAGTCATGAGAGAGCAGTGGTACAATAATAAGCATTAACCTCTCAGTCACATTAATTGTTTCCCTTAGTTATATGCTTCCCTTTTCTCAGTTGTGGTTTATCAGTTCAATGTCTATTGATACGGTTTTGAGGTTACATGCATTCTGAAAGGAATGTAGAAATTTAATCTCAATAACATTAGTACTCAGCAGATCAAAAGACTGAAAGCTCTAGATTTTAAAAGAAATCTGTTTAATTCTTTTAAAAAATGTGATTTCCTTCTAGTTACTTCAAGAGTAAACTTTGAAATACCTTTGTGAGAGTACAAAAAGTACTGTTATAAGTGTGTCTCTAAACCATCATAAAAGGTTAAATTTACAAGGAGTTTTTATCTAGTGATCTCAAAGGACTTCACAAAGCCCATATTTCTTCATATGTAATAATGCCTTTTTTGTAGCTTTGAGCACTTTTATAGAAATATATATAAAAGCTAGAGCTAAAAGATAAAAATCCAGAATGTGAAGAATACTCTTCAACATTTCAAGCTTCTATGCCATAATTTCTACAAATAAATCATTATTGTTCACCAGAATATTATGGGCATGACAGCATTAGCTGATTTTTGGAGGGAAATATATAATGGCATTAGATGTGGCAATTGTTCCACATATTCCCATGTAAATCCAAATTATATCAGATCTGATTTATGTTTTTTTCAGCAGCTCATATTTGGGGCTTTAAAGTTCCAGGGATGCTCACATCCTTATTATATTTAGAAGTAAAAGAATAAGGAATAATGCTACAATACGTTGATCCTAAGATTTGTTGTACCATGTGCAAGAGCCTGGGCAGCGGAAGTATCAGGGGAGAAAATACTGGGTTGGATGGGAGATGAAGAGACAAAGTACATTCAGAAGGGAAGTTGTGCCTCTCATAGTGACCCATATGTCTAGAGCGAAGTTTATTTAACTTGATTAACTCCCTGCTACTAAGCATGTTGACTTATAAGTAACAATGATTACAATAACATTTAAATCCAAGTAGATTTAGGACTGTGGACTCACATTAAAAAAAAAAAATCCTCCATCTGATTTCACACAACCTCCTCCCCACTGCAACCCCATAAATCACAATGTTCAGTAGGTCATCATGGCCATCTTGAATAAATTTCAGCTGCATAGGGGGAAGCAGAACCATGAGGGGAAAACAGCCATCCACTGCACGGCCTAAACATAAAAAGTATAAAAAGTATCTGGCGTAGCTATGCCTTGCAATGGTCAAACACAGAGGGTAACGTTTTCCAGAACAGCAATATTTCAAGCACTCATACCAAAGCATAAGGTTCAAGTTGTTGCTGGCACCCATCTGTATCAGGAGGCAATGGGAGTTACAGCACCTGCTGTGGCTGTAGAGACCAGTATGGGAGATATATGTTTTATTGCAGGTGAGGCAGATGAAGACTTCTGGTGGTGCTGCTACAGGTGCCCTATGGCTATTTCCATTTCTGTACAATGGCAAGTGTGTGGCAGCCAATAAAAGGATTACTAAATGTTTTAATACAATCACAACCTTTGCTTAGTGCCTTAGTCACTACTAGATCTTGCAGCTAGGTAGTTACAGGAAAGATAGATACAGAAAATGGAAACATGGGGACAAAATGGAGGTGACCTGGCAACACAGCTTAGCAGACACTTTTTCCATTCTTCTCAATTATGATATTATCTGATTTTAGTATTTAAAACAAAAGATATGTACTGCATATATCATTATTATTATTTATTAGATTTATAAACTTCCATTCATCAAAAGATCTCGGGTCAGTCCACAAGGAAAAAACACAAGATAAAAGCACTAATAAATAGCCAAAACAGAAGCAACACAACAGTAACCCCCTCTGTACTATACTACTACTATATCATACAAAAAATCCGAAGTCTCAATATTTCTAATTATTTTTGTGCAAATTAATAAAAAAGCAAAGGTTCTGTCACTTTATGAATTGTATTACTAATGTTTACTATTTGTGTACAGCGTGTTCTGGTTTTTAAAGGGGCACTGCGGCTGTTTTATATCAAGGTATAAATCCAGAGAACCTTATTGCATTTGGGTAAAATAACAGATTGTTGCAGAAGTACTCCTTTTATTGTTGACATGTACTTCAGAACTTAGTAGTGTAAAGCACCATAATAAGTTTTGTTTCATTTCTGTGGTACATTAACAAAAGACAATACAGCAAAGTAAAAGACCAAAACGTATTACCAAACTTAAATTCCTAAAGGCAAGTCCAAAATAGGCCAAGGGAGGGAAGTGAAAAATATTTTCTGTGGGAAAGAAATGTCAGGATATATTGCTCTTTGAAGAAGCAGCCATTATATAATTCCCAGTACAGCCTTGCCATTAACCTTATCCTTTCTGTCAGTTAGAGGTTAGATGCTGCAGCAGAAGCTCATGTTAAATAATGTTGGGAAAGGAGACGAGAGTTCCATAAAATGAAGTCATAAAGTGTGTGCTATAAATCCATCTAACATATCCTCTCCAGTCAGAGTTCATTTTGGGTGGAGGAGACCCACATGACTCTGCAAAGTTTAATAGCTCCCATCTTTATTTGTCTGCTGTAAAAGATGCTAAAAATGAGCTTGTTCTCATTCTTGCTCGCTCTCTCACTCTCATGCAGCATGCACACATGCCATCTTTAGCAGGCTTTGCAACAAAGTTGTAGAATGAAACCAGGGGCGTAGCAAGGGGTGTGTGGTAGGTGTGGGCTGCCTCGGGTGTCCCACTGAGGGGGTGACAAAATGGTGGGCGGCATTCACCGTGGGGCCTGCAGTGCACCCAAGCCACATGTTTCTCCTGGGAATTATGTGGTGGCATGAGCGCCTGCAGGCTCCACTGTGCTCCAAACAGTCAGCCCATTGCCTCCCCCTCAGCTGTAGGACAGCTGAGTGGAAGGAGGCAGGCAGACTCCTCGGTGCCCCAGTGGATGAGTGGCCCCACCCCCATGGGCAGCTGGCCCCACTCCAGGCACCCAATCGGCTTCTTCCGCTGCGGAACGAAACCTCCCCATTTTATTTACTTGTTTTACTTATTTTGCATACATGTGTTCCTGTTACATGAGGGACCTGAATAGTGATTTGACAAATACTTCCTCTCCAAATTCGTATTCTGGTACATCACCATCCCTCTGAGATAATATTTTCTTAACAGTTATCTTACACATTTTTTAGTTGTTGCTTCAGGATTATTCTCTATCTCCTGTATTTGATAAGCTTTGCCAGTTTGTGATGTTTCACATTACATGGCTCAGTGTCTTTTACACTACTAGAGATAACTGTGTTTTCAGCTAACAGTTATAAACAACTGAGTTGTTACAAAGGACATGTCTCTTATATTATTATTTATTAAATGTGTATACCGCCCTGAATCTGTAGATCTCAGGGCATACCACAGCTCAAACTCTCTTGCCCAGGTGAATAACCTGCCTGCTGAATTCTGCACCAGCTGGCTTCTCATTGAATAAAGGCTTATTGCCACAATTATACTAAATGGCAGCTTACCCAGTTACAGGCTGGGCAGCTGTTGCGGCCGATTGTGGGCTCCCCCCCCCCAAGGAGCAATGCCGGGGGGGGGGCGCTAGGTGGCCAGTCATGGGGAATTCCTAGGCCGGCAACTGAAGACTGATGGGCTTTCTCACCACTGTCTTATTTTTTAATCCTGGCCAATCCGGCTAGACCAGGTGGGAGGGGCTTGGTCCCAATATAGGCAGCCAAACCCTGGGACTGCTGTTGGCGGATGATTAGTCAATAAATTATGTGAAATCAGGACCTAAAGGAAGAAATAGGTAAAAGCGACTGGGAAAGTCCTGTTTAATTCAATTCACATATAGGAGTAAACCATAGATGGCATATATATCCAATTATACTAAGTCAGAGCATTAAAACATTAATACAGTGGTACCTTTGGTTATGAACTTAATTCGTTCTGAAGGTCCGTTATTAACCATAATGCAAAATTTAGTTAAAATAAGTGTGGATAGTATGCTCTCTCTCATGCATGATTTAAAACCCCAAATGCAGACACTATCACGTGGCATAAGTTAAATGTCATGACACAAGCCAGGGTCAGCAAGCTAGTTGTTTGCCAATACTTTTGTTTTTCAGTCCCAGGTAGAGGACTAAACTAGAAGGCAGGAGGGGAGCAACAATACACAGCTGGTTGGCTTTATTGGTCACAAGCTGTGCAGGCAAGCCTAGTTTAGATGTTCTTTAACTCTATAGAGTAGATGTGGATGTTCTGGAAAAAGTAAATTCTCTACCGCAGTTGCTATTGTACTGAGCAAAGTATTGATTGATCTTTTCTTTAATGGTGGCAATCCAGGCTGGAGGCCTGATTGAATCAGCAGAGTCTGGAAATCAAACTGTTACAGGAAAAGTATTTGTTTTAAAAACATGTACAAAAACTTGGTCCAGCAGCCTTTCAGCCTTTGGAAATTTGCTACACAGCTATTTCAGGATGAGCAGTGGGTGAGGGTGTTCTACCATCAGCCTTTTTTAAAAAACTCCAGTCAAATACTGAGAATCAAGATACATTTGTGCAGGTCAATGACTTTTTTTTGTGTGTGTCCTAACTTTAACATGTTCTGTGTAGTGATCAGTTTGAACACTGAGCAAGTTTATAGCTTAGAGAGTAATATATGAGCTCTCTCCTGGTCTTCCTGAAGCAGAGACAGCCCTGTTGATATGTAGACAACATTCCTTTCTCCACATGAGCAGGGGTGCAGCTTCTTCTCTCTCTGTTTTGTGTGGATTCCCTCTAATATTATCCTGTGGTGTGGGCACAATGGCAGCAGTGGTTCTTCCCACAGCTCTGGAGCAACATTAGAAGCTCCAGGAGTCAGGGCACATGAGAAAAGCCTACGCTAGGGCTCGTGCATCACTCGTCTGGCAAGTGGTCAAGGGATAAGCCATAGCATGGGTTACTCCCACTGTTTGCTTATTTATATTTACAATATTTTCACCCCATCCTTCAAGTTGAGAAAAGGCTTCCAGAAGAGGAATCAGACAATACCTGCCTTCAGCTCACGGTCTAAATGGCTTGATACAAAAGGAAAGGGGGCTGAGAATGACTCAGGCACTATTTACTGGGGCCTATCCACACTTTTGCTTTTTCCTCAACTTTCCCCCAGATTAACCTGCTGTTTACCAGTGAATTGGAACAAACACAAATCGGTTTTTCTGCAGATTGACGTTTGTTCTAACTCAGCGATCAACAGTGGATTTTCTCAGAGAAGGTGTTGGGACAAATGAAAAACCACTCTGATCTGTGTCTAGAACAAGTGGAAAACCTCTTAGACCCATTCTTTCTAGGCATGGAACAAGTGGAAGTGTGGACAGGCACTTAGTGGCAATGTTCTTATAGAGACCAGCAGGAATGATAAGAGTTCAAAGAGAGAAAGAGACAAAGGTTACTGGTCTTTCAGCTAAACTGATGGGATGGCTGCTGCTAGATGAGAAGTGGGCAGGAGGTGACCCTGGTGGAATTGAGTGGTGTTTGGTTTGGTCTGTTTCCATTGGGAAAGCATTGGGAAAGCATTGCTGTCCCATCCCTCCCTCTGTAATAGCCTCCTGGAAACATGACACAAAACTTTTCATCTTCCCGTAATATTTCAAGGCATTTCTATACCACCATATTTTGAATGCACCGAAAGCTGCCATACATATCCACATCAAGTGGTAGAATTTTGGGCTGCATTGCTTCAGACTCTCCTGGTAGGACTTCATATTTTTAAATGAACACATAAAAAGCTTCCTTTATGTAGGAAACTAGCACATCAGGCAGAGAGGATACATGAAAATCCTTTCCCCTGATGAGTAGGTGTTGCCCTACAAGGAGTTTTTTATATGGGTAAATATTTTAAAAATTGCCCCACCTGCAGCCTCAAGTGACCCAGCTGATAATTGTACCAGCTTGTGTAGAAGGGTACTTTGAATAAATAAAACATTCCCAATAACATCTTAATTAACCATTCCAAATGTATCCTAAGCAAAGGTATGAACTTGCCCAGGTATTTTCATAATTAAAAAGGGATTGGTGTCAGTTAAGTATCAGTATTCATATCTTTATGTTCCATTATGTTATTCTGCAAGAAACTTTGTTCCCCACACCCATGGTTCACTTCTCACAGTTAAAGGCAATGAATACATAAATCAAAGTATAGGCTGCGGAAGTGTGAACGTTATACACTTCTGATTTTCTATAATTAAAGATTGAAGTGGGACTTGCAGGTCTGAGTCAGATTTTGGTTTTTGGGTGTAAAATGGTTTCTTCTCTGGAACACTTTAAGAGCAAAGTTCTGCTGCAGAAGGAACAGCTTCCACTGGGGAAGCTTGATTTGTCGCCCATAATACTTTATGCAGTGTTCTGTAACTGGAATGGAATATTTCTTGAGTCAAGTTTTGCAAACGGCATCAGATGCTGAATATAAAACAATTTCTCTCATGTGCATTGGATGGGCAGCATAAATGTGCAACCAGCCAGGCATTAGATATACTTTTGGCTGTCAAGGATAGTTTATTTGGCAAAGCTATTAAAGACTGTTTAGAATTTGATGAAACAGTGCTCTGGATAAATTCACTCTGGTTTGAATTGTTACAGAGGCTGATAAACATCCTCAGCAGCCAACTGGGAATTGTATCAAAAGTACTTCTTGTGTTAACCCCTGAGAGTCAGAATAAGCCCTAGATAACAAGTCTGAGTCACTTAAATACTTGGGGGAAATTGCATCTTCCCTCTTGAGACAAATAAAACAAAAAAGAAGAGGCAATTGCCAGAGGATATCTATATCAAGATGTGTATCTATTCTGAGTTTATTTGCATAGAGAGTCAAGTATATGAAGAAAAGCTGTATGAGTTGTTATGGGATCACAGTTGATGTCTGAGGAACATTGGGATGTAGGGCTGATGAGAGAATCAAGGCCTGTGGTAGTTGAGGCCTAATAAATTGTGGCGCCTGTCTTTTTAAAGTGGTTTTAAATTAGGGCTGTGTGTATGATGTATGTGGAGATGTGTAGAGGGGAATCAGAATGTGGCAGCAGGGACAGAATTCAGCTGCCCAAGAATCCTGGACTTCTTACTTTTTTAAAAAAGCAAGATTCTAGCTCTTATGGCTTCATAGATATAACTGAAAGTGGTGGGCAATATCTGCTGAAACATCTGAACCCACATGGTTTGCGGAATAAGATTTCCAGTAGTTGGGACACCACAGCTTCATTTACTTTTTTATCACCATGCATGAGTTGCAGAACCTAGAAAAAATATGCAATATAGTAAACTGTATGATTATTTATGCCATTTGAGAGTAATTTTGATTAATTCCATAGTTTCTATCGGTTCAATTATTTAAGGACATAGGAAGCTGCTTTATACTGAGTCAGGCCATCAATCCATCTAACTCAGTATTGTCAATACAGTGGTACCTCGGATTACATATGCTTCGGGTTACATACACTTCAGGTTACAGACTCCACTAACCCAGTAATAGTGCTTCAGGTTAAGAACTTTGTTTCAGTATAAGAACAGAAATTGTGCTGTGGCGGCAGCAGGAGGCCCCATTAGCTAAAATGGTGCTTCAGGTTAAGAACAGTTTCAGCTTAAGAACGGACCTCCAGAACAAATTAAGTACTTAACCCGAGGTACCACTGTACTGTCTGGTAGCTGCTTTCTAGTATTTCAGACAGGAAACATTCCCCACCCTACTTGAAGATGCCTAGGATTGAATCAGGGACATTTTTTCATGCAGATGCTCTGCTACTGAGCTGTTGGAACCCTGCTGCAGAATATTTTTTTTGAGCTTTGTACAGTTCCATTAACTTGTATTTGCGTGTCAAGGTCCCCAGGGCCACCCCAATAACTCACACATCACACAGAATTTTTTGTTTAAGATTTTTGGCATAATTTGGGCCACAACTTTATTGAAATACAAATTTGTGAGTGGTTGCTTAGGCATTGGTTGCGACTATCTGCCCCCACCATGGGGGACAGACTGACATTCCGCACGATGCGAAAGTCAGAATAGGGGAATACACTTGGGGGTTACGTGGAGCAGGGAACCTGCCCTCACCCCAAATGCAACCAGGAGCTCATTGCTATGGCCCGAGCCCCCTTGACAGAGTGGACAAGCAATAGTTAGCCCCCAATTCCTTTAACGGAATCCCTTGCAGCAGCAGCATTAGAGGGGCAGGCACTCAACCTACCAAGGGCAGGCACTCAACCACTTCCCCTCAACCAACCAAACCATAAACCAATGCCTAACCGCAACCTTACAAGTTGTGACGATTTGCTACGCAGTAGGCAAAAACCAAATGGCCCCAGCCAATCAGCCAGATGGACAAAATTCCTACCAGGCCCCTGCCCCAAGAACAGACGCCCCATGACAGGCATAGCAAGGTCAAAGCGAACAACCCTAATTCTAGGGAGGGGGGGACGGGCAATCCGATGCACGGTCGAAAAGAGGAAGCCCTAGCCTCGTGCAAGGAGTTTTAGCATTTCTGGCTGTCAATCAACAAATGGCAACATTAACTTCTTCCCAACAACAAGGGAAGCCCCAATCGCATCAGTGGCCAACGAACAATTAGCCCACCCCCAACTTTGGAGTGTCCTGGCGGCCCCCACCGCAACACGTGCTCTCCATGAAGGAGAACACACTTTGTAGATCAGGCACGTCCAACTCCCAAGAGACAGCAATCTACTCCCACTATAAAAAAAAACTGGCAGTGATCTACTCATTGTCATTGCCAAGAGTTGTTGATCTTTTTGTTGAGCTTTTCAGGGGGATCGATCAGGAGCATCCCGGGGATCCGTGATCTACCTGGAACACTCCCATGATCTACCAGTAGATTGCAGTCTACCTGTTGGACATGCCTGTTGTAGATACATGCTCAGTAATAACTCCACAGCCAAGACATTTGACAGTTGTCTTCTCTGCCAGCTTCTGTAAGAATGTGCAACCTTTCCTTTATCTAGTCTGGAAGTCAGCTCTTGACCACACTTATTAAACCTTGTTCTGAAGTCAACACTAGTATTTTTATTAGTGGGGAAGATGTTCCTTGAAAGCAATTTATAGTCACAGTTTAGAGCCAAACTGCACCTGTGTGAGAGACAGAAAATATTGTCCCAGTCCCCAAGCAGAGGAAATGTGGCCTTTGAGCGTGGGACGTGCATCCCTGCCATAACAGATAATTATAATTATTTGAGGCAAAAACAGCCAAAAGGAAAACTGCACTATTGAAAGATATTGAGGGAATAAAGGTAGCACAGAAAACAGTATTGAGAAGCTTTGCAGACTACATTGTTTACGGATTAGTGTGGGCGTAGCATGACACGATCTGGAAAGTCAAGTGTGTGAGAAATAAAGGCATCACTTGGAAGCAGAACATATGGAATAGGGACAGGATAAAATCACACGCTATAGGCAAGTGTGAAACGCTGAAGTACTTGAAGATGGGGAAAAGATATATTTCAAATGTTATTCAGTAGCAATAATCATAGAGGTTTGGAGTGACAAGAATGTGGCAAAGAACATTTTAAAGTACTTGTTTAGAAATATATTACTAAATTATGACTATCTTGCTACAGTCAAGAAAGCAGAAGCAGTCTGAATTTTCTTAAGTTGAAGGACACATTTCTGTAATCCTTTCTTTGACCTTTGAAAGCTACCATATCCTCAAAGCGGTATTGTATCCTCATTCCTATCTGACACACGTATCCCATGAGGTAGTGCTGGGGAAGGGAGGTTGCTGTTCAACCCTATACTATGTCCAGTTGGCCAGTAATCTCTTTCGTAGCTCTATCTTGTCCCTGCACACATTGGGTTTATTCCTGGGACTGGCTTTGCTTTGGAATGCTGACGTAGCAGCTGTGGCCAGGAATGCTTTTGCACAGTTTCAATTAATATGGCAGCTGCTCCCCTTCTTGGATAAAACAGATCTGACTAGCACATATGTCTCAGTCACACCTAGACTGGATCATTGGAACACCAGGGGCTACTGTTAAAAGTGTCTGAAAATGTTAGCCGGTGCAAAATGCAATGGCTACATTGAAATCTGAAGCCCGTTTTTCAGAGCATACTATTATGATTTTGTTTCATCTGCATTGGCTTCCGGCTCATTTCCAGACTCATTTAAAGTGCTGGTTCTTAACTGCCAAGGCCTAAATGGTTATGGATCAGGAAATCTGCCACTCTCTATGCACAATATTTCAACTGCACCCCCAGAGGCTTAGAAACAGGGCCTTCTGTTGTATTGACAGGTTGTGCAACTCACTCCCTCTCACTTTAGGCAAGCTTTAGGCAAGACCTTTTTTCTTTAGGAACGTAGGAAAATGCCTTATTGGTCCATCTAGCTCAGTGCTACCCATATCAACTGAGCTACCACCTTTCCCATTGAAGGACCACACATATCTGCTATTGGGTCCCTGAAGCACAGATTCACACAAAGTGGCAAAACGTCCTTGCAGGTTATGCAAAACAAAGGTACAGGGCGATCAGTACGCAACCTGCACACAGTAGTCAGGGTGCGCCCCCTTTATATAGATTTGCAGAATAGAATACTACCTGATCTCCTGTAAGCCACCTGATTTCTTGTAAACCAAAAGTTATGGCAACTTCCTATGTCCTTACATGGGCTTGCCCCCCCTTTCCTTCCTGCATCAGCCTCTCCACGCCATGAGCCTCAACATGTGTTCAAATGTAAAACATGTGATTTATACTGGTAGCAATAAGATGGGGCTTTGTCTCCTGCATTTTACCTCCTCCCGACTGGGACCCATTCAACCTTGCTCTTATCTTTATTGCCTAAGCTAGACATTCCAACGAGAGGCCCATTTGCACCGTAACATTTAAGCAAGAAAAAGCCTTGTTCTTCTGGCTGGTGAAAAACCTCCCCCCTTTGGAAAAACCTCACCTTAAACAGTTTTTGGGATCATATAGAGAACAATATTCTAATGGCCCCCCTTCACCATAATTTCCCTTAAGTTTTTAGTTTTAAATGCCTAACTCCCTGTGGATCAAGCTGTGTTTGGTTCTGCTTCTTCTTCTTTTCTTTTTTTGTATTTAAATTGATTTTATTAGAAGCCATTTTGGGCCTAAAAACAGCGTATGAATTGTAAGTTTGTTTGCAGCTCAAAAATTATATAAATAACCTTATAAGATAGATAAACTTTTATGCAACTTTGCCAGATGGCAGCATTTCACTCCTCGTAAGTGCATTCCAATTAATAAATACCCCAAAAGGAATCCGTATGAATCTGTATCATCTATTATTTCACTTGCTTCCTTCTACAAAATTGGTGTTGATTTGTTTGTTTATTACTGATAGAGATTTTCAGTAATGACAGACAATGATACCCTTCCTAAATTATATCCATGTAGCATTTTTTTAATATCAAAATGTAAAATTTAATAACTTTTACTTCCTGGAATTCTGCTTTATACCAGAAAGGACCTGGAGACCCAGTGAGACCTGAATATGGTCCTGATGCAGGGAGAAAAAATAGAGAAGAGTCACAAGACGTAAATTTACTTGCACACTGGATTAAAGCAGCTGCGTTGACTAAATGAAAACATGCCATTTTTTTAATTCCAGCAGCCATTTGAATAGAAGACTGGTTTTATAGTTTTAGCCGATTTTTACCTTTTCTGTATTTTATCTCTTATGCACCACTTGGAGGCCATAGTAGTTAAGCAATATATAAATTGTTTAAATAAACAAAAATAAGAAATAAAAATATTTGCGCCATGCCAAGTAATTAATTTGAACTACTTGTTATTGACATGTCTGAAACTGTAGTTAAGAAGTCAGTAGTAAGAGCTGAAGAATTATTATTTGTTCAAGTGGAAGAAAAATGCCTACTGTGTTAAAATTGCTGTTTAAACTGTCTGCACTCCTGCGTCTTCATACTGTGAGTCACTTTAAGTTCCCTTGCCAACCATCTTAAACGGGAAGAAGTGTTTCAGCTGCTGGGTATATTACAAAAACTTCAGAAAGTGTATTCTCTCTCTTCCTTATTAATCTGTTCATTTGTCCTCCAATAATTGATGTATGAAATGTGTTTCTGCTGGTGACATTGTGCCTATGACTTAGTTGAATAGCCACCATAGTCTTCATAATGTGTATTTTAACTTACAGCAAAATCATATGAACCTTTTTTTCAGAAGTTTCATTCTGTCCCAATTACTCCACAGTAGATGTGTTTAGGATTGCACTGGGAGCCACTTCCCTCATTCCTGACAAAAAAAACTCTTCGTATTTCCATTGCGGATTGTTCACATTTTTTCCATAACTTTTGTCGGATTTCTGAAATCACAGGGTAAATGTTCCTCTCAGAGCTGTAACTTGCCTTTCAAACAGGACAGAAAAATGAGGCAGAAGGAGAGCCCCTAGAGCAGGCATGTCCAAAGTCCGTTTCAGGGGCCTAATCCGGCCTGTCAGTCAGTTTAATCCGGCCCTTGTGGCAGTTTTCCAGGGTTAAAATCCTTTTAAAAAAACAAACCTCAACAACCTCGATCCTTAAAGAAGCTCAACAACTCCAACCCCCCAAAAAGCTCTCAACAACTTCAATCTTAAAACAAGGTCAACAACTTTGGTCAGCACTTTGGTCGGCCCCCATGGCCCATCACTTCATCAAATCTGGACCTCTTTGAAAAAAGTTTGGACACCACTGCCCTAGAGCAAGGATGGGACATCTATAGTTCTCCAGATGTCATTGGACTCCATTTCTCATCAGCCCCAGCCAGAATGGTCAATAATCAGAGATGATGGGAATTATAGTGCAACGGCTCATGGAGAGCAACAGGTTCCCCACCACATAATTAGAGTAACAAATTGGTATTGAATATATATATAACATCCACAAATGATATCAAAGATGAGAATGAAGTGACATAACATCAAAAGCAGGAAAAGTTAATTGATGAAATACACTTCAAATTGTACAATAACAATCAGGCTTGAATGCTGATTATTAGAAGACAGCACACAACAATTCAATTTATAAGCTTCAAAAGGGGGAGGGCGCTGATGGGTAGCTGTCTTGTAAGAACGAATTTTCAATCAGAATTTCAGCAATCCATATAGCATCTACAGACTGCTATATGCTAGAAGAGGCTTCCTCAGCCTCAGCCCTCCAAATATTTTGAGACTACAATTCCCATCATCCCTGACCACTGGTCCTGCTAGCTTGGGATCATGGGAGTTGTAGGCCAAAAACATCTGGAGGGCCAAGGTTGAGGAAGCCTGTGCTAGAACAACTTCAGTAAAGATTCTGTAGCTTCCCAATGCTAGCAACCCCAGACTTTTTCTTAAAGCATATTTTGTAATATTATGAAATATAAAATTAACTGCATCTAAAAGTTAGAAAATGCAGAGTATTGTGCCAGGCTTACATATATGTATACCTGTTACTTAATTTTTTTAACCAGTAGATTTTTAAAAAACCCATTGCCATCTGTTGCTGTAATGTGTTAAGTGGCCTACATAAGATTGTAGGTTTTGCAGGCAAAAGGATATAAACCAAAAAAAAATTTTTTTACTGATTATCCAGTCTTAAAGTCATGATTTTATTTCAAGTGCTTTTGAACGCAATTCTTGAGCCAGGACTTTTCTGTCCAAAAACGGATTAGTAATATGAAGAGCTAATATTTCTTATTTGGGTTATCTTTTCTACATTATTTCCATAGAGACATTCTAAGTAGCTAACCTTGGAGAAGAGTGTATCTATTCTTAGAAATTTTTCCTCTAATTTCCTCAGTATTCATCTTTAATTAAAGATTGTTGTCACAGGATTAGGCAAGAGATAGCTACTAATTTAGCACATAGCATTTTCATTCATGTGTTACCACAATCTTATTTGACAGACATAGTAGTGTAATTTGTAAGAGCTTGTTTATATAACAGATATGTCTATCATTACTTTGGAACTGGTTGCTAGACATCAAGCAGTAAATATTGTGGATTGGTCCATTGTCTGGCTCTAAAAAGAGGAGCACATCAGACTTAACTGTGAAGGCCAGGGGCATTACAGTGAAATGGTGATGTAAGTCCTTCACGGTTTAGGATCACAGTTCTTGTAAGACTGTCTGTCTCCATGTGTACCTACCCAAACATGAATGGAGGGCCTACTGAAGGTACTGCCACCATTTTAGGTGTAGGAAGTAGGTACCAGAGAAAGGGCCATCTCAGTGGTGGCACTCCATTGTGGGAAATGCTACAAATGTGAAAAAAGGTCAAAGACCCAAAAGCCAATGGGGATAATTAAATAAATTAGCGTATATACTAGAGTATAAGCCGACCCAAATATAAGCCGAGGACCTAATTTTACCACAAAAAACTGGGAAAACGTATTGACTTGGATATAAGCTGGTTCACCACACCACAAACCTGGTGGTGGTGGCAGCAGCAAAGGCGGAGGAGGAAGGAGCAGCCCGAAAGGACCATCACTCGCGTATAAGCCGAGGGGGGCTTTTTCAGCATAAAAAATATGCTGAAAAAGCCAGCTTATACTCAAGTATATATGGTATATGGGGAGGCGTGCCTGGATTAGCAAATTGTGGTTAGGCATTTGTGCGATGTAAACTGAAGAAAGTTGAGTTAAACTTGAAAATGTAAATGTTCTTGGAGCTGACAATCTACCTTCCTTACAGAAGCATGATGGCCACTTCACAGTTATCCAGCTAGTTGGCATGCTACGTGGAATTGCTTCTGGCATGAAATACCTCTCAGATATGGGCTACGTACATAGAGACTTGGCAGCTCGGAATATTTTGGTCAACAGTAATCTCATGTGTAAAGTCTCTGATTTTGGATTATCGCGGGTATTAGAGGATGACCCTGAAGCAGCTTATACAACAAGTGTAAGTTTCTTTTTTATTTCTAATACAAAAAGACAGTTGATGCAAGATTTGTATTTCTCATTTTCTTTTTACAGTAATTCTTAACTTCTGTCTCGATAATGTTTAGATTGGATGCCTCTTGTATTAAGCCATGTTTGTGACTTGTTATCTTTACTGCAAAATGGGATGTTTCAAATGCCATTTTCTTTATCACGAAAGTACATCCGAAGAAGGTCCCTACTCCCATCTAGCCAATTTTATTTTGCTCTTTTCATTTTCTGGGGCCAGAGTAACCTGAATTTATCTGTGATAATTGGAATTTTATTTTTGAACTACATAAACTTACTATCTAGATATTATTATTTCATATCCTAGAGTCACCACAGTAACAAAGCAGTGAAACTCTTGTGCTTCCATTATTTAGGCATGATTAGGTTTATTTCAGGTATCTTTTAAATTTGGAAATAAGGAATTACCTGAGCATGATGTCGTTCATGCATCAGTTTGGTAATTCAAATTTTCCCTTCGATTCACCTTGATTCTATGTGTTGGAATATTACCTAATAACTTATGTAATGTTGTTCCTTCATTTTTTTATATGAAGGCATGCAGTACTGTAGAAAACTGGTCTAGGTCATGGATGCATCTTAATGGAAACTCACTTTAGCATTCCCAAACACTCTGCAACTAGGTTTATAATTCATACCTATACTGTGTATGAAAATTTCATTTGTTTCGTTAGAACTGTAGTACCAAGAATGGTCATGGTGATATAAGTTTGGGGGAGGGAAACCCCCTAAACCCAAGAAATTAATGTCTGTCAGAATCTATGTAATATTTGGAGTATTAAAGGGAAGATTCCAGGCCACTGGAACAATACAGGCTAAGCTTCCTTTCTAGGCCAGGGCCTCACATGTCAAAAGGTGTTGATGACCAACATCCAAGAGGAATCCTTGAGCCTGGGCAGATCCAAGCAGGGGTGTGTGGGGAAAGAGAAGACCAGAACCATCTTGGCAGACTGGCTGAAGGGAGGCTGGAGAAATGCCTTAGACTTGAGTGCTGCACTGCTGTGGGGAACAAGTCTCTCTTGAGACGACTATGCTGTAAGATCTGAACTCCCTCCATATAAATCCAGGTGTAAATAAAATAGGTGAATAAATCATATTTCGTAAAGCCACAACAGCTTCTACCTCATCTTGATACTCAGCGGAAACATGACCCCAGGATGAACACCTGGAACCCCACTAGAATCAGCAGAAGTTGGGGGTTGGCGTGTCACCTTTGTAAGAGTATATTCCCAGGTGCTCTGTAACCCTATATTTTAGATTCTGAAGCCTTGCTCATTTCTATGGGATAAATGCATAACTGAATACAGCAGTATAGGGAATTTACCTGTCCCTTATAGGCATGTGGGCTGTGTACTTTTACACAACTCTCCCAACCTTCAGGGGCTTTTCTATTTAACTTCAACAGAGAACACAGATCTGCTTGCCTGTTGCGCGCTCACATCTGATCTGGATTCCGTTGAAATCAATGGGGAACCTTTTTAGGCAATACAGGTATGAAGGGGGCAACATGACTACATGCCTCTTTCCTTTTGGCAAGGCACTTTAAGGCTGCCTGTTCTGGTGCTACACATGGCTAGTTACTGACTGCAGTGTCTGTTTTATTGCAAGGCACTTGTGGTATGATATACTCAGGGTCTGCCTGCCCTGGGCGTGCAGGGAACAGGAGGTTCCCAGAGAAGGCACTCTCAAGTTTCCAGGCAAGGCAAGAGGCACTGCCGAATACATCGTAAAATGTTAGATGGTTTAGAACTGTTCTACCAAAAGGCACTTTCAAAACAGCAAAGGAACAATATACCAACACTATGAAGACAACTATGTCTACACGGTCCAAAAATAATTGTCTGTGGAAGGCAGAGAATGCACTCTATGCCTGCGTGTGTACACACTTTGTGTTTGGAGAACTGTTACCTGTAAGATACCTCCCTCAAATGCCCAATCAACTAGTGGATTAATAGGCACTCTCATCATCAGTTCACACTATTTGTTTTTGAAAGCTGCAACCTCTAAATTGCAATATTGGCCATGCTGCAAGTGCTGTGTTTTTAAATGCTTTGTATCAACCACACATTCTTCAAACTCCTTAGAGCCTGTTCAGTTATAATAAATACAAATATCTGCTCACAGAAGAGGCCTAATCACATATAAGCAGTGTAAAATTAGAAAGTAATCATAACTTCTCCTTTTTTAAAAAAAACTCCACAAGATCTCTCGAGCCATAATTTTTGCTTATTACAACCTATGAACTTGTTTTTAATCTAATAAGAGTTCCGGAGCAGGTTATAAAGTGCTTGATTTAAAGCACTGTCATTAGGGTGGGTGTGTTGTGGTGTGTTTTTTTTAAAGGCTGCTGCATGCCTTTAAAAAGCTGCCTGAAAGGCAACTTTTCCCAGCATAGAGATGCAGAAACTGGAAAAACTTCATCTGTTACATTTCCCCCATCATGCTGTTTCTAAAGCCGTAGGAGCCAATGCAGAATAAAAGATAACAACCATAGAGAAAGCAGATATCTAAGGAAGGAGACGTGATGCGAGATAGCCCAGTTGAGAACTGAGAAAGGAAGGACTTGGATGTAGCCTATCTTTCTAGTCATATTTCCATACACATTGGCCCCATTTGGTGGGTAAACTGCTAATATTTGTTCTGTTTCTTTAGAAACCAGAAAGTGTTTATGGACCACATATTGAGTTTTATGGAAATAAGAGATAATTCTCTGCCTGATGTCACTGAAGGCAAGACTTGTTTTAGAATATTAAAACAAAAGAGAAAGACTTACAAGCTAGTAACATTTTACCTGTGGCACTTGTGTGTCAGGAATGGATAAGGAAACATCCAAGATAACTGACAAATATGTTTTTCGCCATCAAAACACTGTTAATGTATACTGGAAGTTGCCAGGACAACAGCCACAAACACAATGACATGTCTATTTTATGAACAGAAAGAAACTCTTATCAATACATAGAGAATATAAGTTCTTGAACCTTTCATGGTTTATCAAAATTCCTGCATTCTAAGAAGTAGATTAATTTCCTCTGTCACAGTGTTTGTTCCATCTACAAAGAAGATGAATAATGGCTGGTTCACATTGTCACCAAACTTGGTGTTCTCTGGTGCAATAATGCAGCAAACATTTCTTTTGCTTTTTGAAAATTAAATTTGCATACAGTATCTTATCCAAATTATCTATATGTGTTTTCTCCCAAATGTATGACATAGCATGTCATGCCATGGTAAACACATAGTCTGATTCACATGATTCTTGAAAAAGTAGAGAAGGATCTCTGAATTGGGAATATAGCTATAGCCTATTATATTGTATGCAGAATAGAAGTTGCTTATACATACCCACTACCCTGCCATATGTTGATGTTTCCCATTAGAACAAGTGCCGAAATTGGCTTTTTGGGGAGCAATCCTGGTTTCTCCTATCAGTACTTAACAGCCACTACTGGATCATTGTCAAAAGCTCAGTTGCACTTTCTTGCAAGCTTGTTAATTCAATGTACAACCTACCACATGCTGCATCTAAGTATTCAGAATGACAGTTTTATGTTAACAGGAGATTAACATGTTTACAAATCCATCATTTCAGTGTGCTCTATGTGAGCATTAATGAGATGGTTGCTTTTCTTTTCCACCTAGCCTGATTTCCCAGCTAGTCTTTCTATAAAGCCGGGGTGGCTAATATGTAGCCTTCCAGATGTTTCTGAATTACAACTAGTATCAACCCCAGAAGCATGGCCAGTGACCACAGATGATTCAAGTTTTGATCAGCAACATAGAATCATAGAGTTGGAAGAGACCACAAGGGCCATCGAGTCCAACCCCCTGCCAAGCAGGAAACACCATCAGAGCACTCCTGACATATGGTTGTCAAGCCTCTGCTTAAAGACCTCCAAAGAAGGAGACTCCACCACACTCCTTGGCAGCAAATTCCACGGTCGAACAGCTCTTACTGTCAGGAAGTTCTTCCTAATGTTTAGGTGGAATCTTCTTTCTTGTAGTTTGCATCCATTGCTCCGTGTCCGCTTCTCTGGAGCAGCAGAAAACAACCTTTCTCCCTCCTCTATGTGACATCCTTTTATATATTTGAACATGGCTATCATATCCCCCCTTAACCTCCTCTTCTCCAGGCTAAACATCCCCAGCTCCCTTAGCCGTTCCTCATAAGGCATCGTTTCCAGGCCTTTGACCATTTTGGTTGCCCTCCTCTGGACACGTTCCAGTTTGTCAGTGTCCTTCTTGAACTGTGGTGCCCAGAACTGGACACAGTACTCCAGGTGAGGTCTGACCAGAGCAGAATACAGTGGCACTATAACTTCCCTTGATCTAGATGCTATACTCCTATTGATGCAGCCCAGAATTGCATTGGCTTTTTTAGCTGCCGCGTCACACTGTTGGCTCATGTCAACTTTGTGGTCAACCAAAACTCCTAGATCCTTTTCACATGTACTGCTCTCAAGCCAGGTGCCACCCATCTTGTATTTGTGCCTCTCATTTTTTTTGCCCAAGTGCAATACTTTACATTTCTCCCTGTTAAAATTCATCTTGTTTGTTTTGGCCCAGTTCTCTAATCTGTCAAGGTCGTTTTGAAGTGTGATCCTGTCCTCTGGGGTGTTAGCCACCCCTCCCAGTTTGGTGTCATCTGCAAATTTGATCAGGATGCCCTTGAGTCCATCATCCAAGTCGTTGATAAAGATGTTGAATGATCTGGAAGGCCACAGATTTGACACCCCTGCCATATAGTTTCTGTACTGGGTCTTTTCCTGCCGCATTGAAAATGTAATGTGCAGTACAATTCTATTCATGTTTACTCTAATAAGCCCCTGTGAGTTCAGTGGGACTTTTGTTGTTTAGTCGTTTAGTCGTGTCTGACTCTTCGTGAGCCCATGAACCAGAGCACGAAGTAAGTGGGACTTACTTCCAGATAAATGTCTATAGGATTGCATCTTTGATGCAGCAGAATGATCTCCAAGGCTGGGTTTCCCTGTCACTAATTTTTATTGTGATGAACTTATATTAATTTAGAATAATGTTCATTTTTAACCTTCCTGTCTAGCATTCTATAAAATTTTGGCTTGAATATATAAATACTAATATAGTCACTGTCAGAACTGCTTTTGCAAGCACCTGCTGCATGTATAGAACACCAAACCAATTAGTCTTTTGCTGTGTATGCACTATATGTACCTTTAAAGCACATTATTTCCTTCAAATAATTCTGGGCACTGTAGTTTACCCCTCACAGAGTTACGATTCCCAGAAACCCTTAAATACGAGAATTCTTTGAAAGGAAAAACATGCTTTGGATGGGCTTTAAAAATGTAGTGTATATGTGTCCTTTGATAGGGTTGCATACTAAAATGACATGCAGAACTTATAGTGTAAACTGATCACCAATATCAAACATCTGCAATCATTTTTCTTATTGCTGCTGACCTTCTTCAAGCTTATGCTTGCCATTCACACTAAAGTCCCTCCACAAATATGTTTGACCAAGTACCTGGTTCTACACAGTTCAGTCCCACATTAAATAATAAAAATGAGAACACACAGAAAGCCATAAAGATTAATATTTTAAGATCACCACACCTGTTGTTTTGTATGACTAGTTGTGCTGGAATGCGAATCAGGATGCATGGCAATGGTGAATTGAAGCTGAGGCAATGGGACACATTTGGTTTAAATCCTTGATTCCTGATCTAGTAACTGATACCTGCAACTTTCTTTGGGTCAGGGGATATCTAAAAATAAGTGATGCTGGCACACCAATATTGACAAGGTAGTAAATTCATATGATCGATTTCACAGAATTAGAAACATAGTAAGCATGCTGGTAACACTGAAAGCAAACTGAGCATAGGAATAATTTAAAAAACAAAAACAGCAGCAGAATAATTGTTCCTGCTACTGTATTAAGATTTATAGAGCAAAGTTAGAATCTATATTTTATATAGAGCTGAATTATGAGAAATGTATATGCTAATTCATAATGCAGAGTAAGTCAATATTTTAGTGATTATCTTCACAGAGTTCTGTCCCATGGGCCAAGACACATGCAGAGATAATAGAGATTGTCACTAGAGCCCAATAGAGAAAAATAAATAATTGTTTAACAATTATAACTGGCTTACCAAGCAGGTGGGTAAATATAAGTTTCCCAGATACTGATTAATTGACCAAAATCTGAATTTTATTATCACTGAATAAAATTAAGCACGGCCTTACGGAGATGTATGACGGTGACATGATTTCCACACATAGAAATAAATTAAAAGCTGTGGATGTTAGCATTCAGATTAATATATTAGTTAACAAACATGCTATTAAAAAGGTAAAGGGACCCCTGACTATTAGGTCCAGTCGTGACCGACTCTGGGGTTGCGGCGCTCATCTCACTTTATTGGCCGAGGGAGCCAGCGTTTGTCCGCAGACAGCTTCTGGATCATGTGGCCAGCATGACTAAGCTGCTTCTGGCGAACCAGAGCAGTGCACGGAAACGCCATTTACCTTCCCGCCGGAGCGGTACCTATTTATCTACTTGCACTTTGATGTGCTTTCGACTGCTAGGTTGGCAGGAGCAGGGACCCCGTCGCAGGGATTCGAATCGCCGACCTTCTGATTGGCAAGTCCTAGGCTCTGTGGTTTAACCCACAGCGCCACCCACGTCCCTAAACATGCTATTACTAGCCTTTTATTTTTACTTTTAAATCACTGTGGGATGCTATCTCACAGCTATCTTGAATTTTAAGGTAAGAGAAATAATTACTCCCTCTTTCTGCTGTACCCATATTCCATGATTGAACAAAACGCTATCTCTCCATTCCGTCTGAATCAAGAGAGGCTTTTCAGGTGCTGTAATGGGGTAAATAAGGCCAATAAGCTGAGGCTGAATCCTTACAAGATAGAAGCACTGTTGGTGGGTGGTTCCTGGATCTGGGAGTTGATGAGACCGCCAGTTCTGAATAGGGTTGTATTCCTCCTGAAGGAACAGGTTCATAGCCAGGAGGTGCTGCTTCAGTCAACATTGTCTTTGAAGGCTCAGGTAGCCTCGATCACAAGAAGTACGTATTTCGAGCTGTGGGTAGTTTGCTGGCTAAAGCCTTTCCTACACCAGAATATTCTTACAACAATGCTATACACTCTGGGAACCAGCCATTTAGACCACTGCAATTCACTCCACGCCGGTGGGGGGGTGGTTGTTGTTTTTGTTTGTTACTACATTAAGTATTCTTGTGTTTTTATCTTGTAAACCTGTAAAGGACAGGATATAAATTTAATAAATAATAAAACTAATATGATCCAGAGGTTGTAGCTTGTGCAGAATGCAGCTTCCTAGTTACTCGTTGACAGAGCTAAGTAAGAGTGTGATAAACCACACCTGGGAGAAGTGGATCAGCTGGCTTGTTTGCTGCCAGGCCAAGTTGTGGTGCAGAAAGCCCTACACAGCTTGGGTCCCTGGTACCTGAAGGAGGGCCTCTCCCAGTATCAGCTGGTCCATACCCTGACATTTGTCAGGAAGGCCATGCTGATAGTTCCATCTGTAACCACTGTACATTCTGTAGTGGCATGTTGTAAGGACTTCTCAATGATGACTATGGAACTTGACTATGGAACTCCCTCTGGTCAAATATATATTTGCCCCTCTTGTTGATGTCCTTTTGACATCAGTTGAAAACGTCTCTTTTTATTTTGGCATGTTGAGGTTGGAGGAAATAGTTGCCCTGTCTGCTCCTGTGAATTTTTTATTTCTATTATTTTATGAGTGTTTAATATTGTTGCATGCTATCCCAATCTCTGAGCTGTGAGGGTTCATGGTGCTTGCCCAGGGGTTCAGCTTCCTTGGAATGAAGGTCAGTGTAGACGGTGGTGTCTTTAGGATATGTGGCTTTATTTACAAATATATATAACCTGAACACAAGACGGAGGTGCTCACATTAACACCCCAACAAAACTTGCTGCTGTATTAATAACAATTTAGGATCCCACACAGATCAAACATGTTTCTATGTCCAGCTTCCAACTTGCTTTCTGCTCAGCTTACATGCTCAGTGGGCTAAAGTATGCCTAGCTCTCTGTTGAATTGTGGCCAACAGGTTTAGATCTATTTGTTTCAGACAAATCTTCCACAGATATAACCGATTTGACTTTGTAGATACTGAAACAAAGTGTGTACTAGTCTCAGCAGGAAACCTGTGTGGGCTAAAAAAAAATTTTTGCTCTGAACTTTGTCTTTTTGGTATCTTGGAATGGATGACATTCGTTGCCTTTGACTGCCCCTCTGTGGCTGCACTGGAATTGTATTATAATACATAATAACTGTTAGCTGTCATCTAACATTGTTTTTGCCTCTTTTGAAAAATACATAATTTACGTCTTGCTATGTAAATTAGGTTTTGTATACAAGTAGAGGGTTGTGGAGTTTTTTATATAAAAGTAGTGATCATCAGGAAATACAATAGTGTTCAACAATCAGCCATAATTGTCTGATACTGTGCTATGTGGTGCTTTAGCTTTTTAAAGAATTTATGACAAACTTGCACTTTTCAAAATAATCATTTTCTTTTTCTTTTTTGTAAACTCATTCCTTATATATTTGATGAGTTGATTGGCTATTGTATTGGAAGTCATCTGATTTATACATTTCACTTTAAGTATTCTCTGGACACAATTATATTGCTGAATTTAGTCTGAACTGAGGGCAAAATCAGGGAGTTAGTCAACCAGCCCAATCATTTGCCCAAAATAGCTTCCTTTGCTTGATTGCCTTAAATGAATACCTTTATTTCAATACAGATCAATAGGAACTTTAAAAACCCTGTACTGACCTAACCCTTAAGTTCATTTGTTAATAGAAGTCACTTTGAAATGCATGCACTTGAAAATGAGGCAGGGGGAAAGGATACTACTTTTCCAACTAATTAGAGCCTGAAGGACTTGTCAAGGACTCAGCTTTGTTTTCTAATATGTATGTGAATTGCATGGATTGGCTCTTGTTTCTGATACAGTGGTACCTCGGGTTAAGTACTTAATTAGTTCCGGAGGTCCGTTCTTAACCTGAAACTGTTCTAAACCTGAAGCACCACTTTAGCTAATGGGGCCTCCTGCTGCCGCTGCGCCTGCTGCATGATTTCTGTTCTCATCCTGAAGCAAAGTTCTTAACCCGAGGTAATATTTCTGGGTTAGCGGAGTCTGTAACCTGAAGTGTATGTAACCTAAAGCATATGTAACCCGAGGTACCACTGTGATCTGAAGATGGTCACTCCTTATTATGTGGGGGGTTTTGTACTCTTATTGTATGCCCTCTGCAATTTTTGTTAAAAGGCTTCCTAATTTAATTGACAAGTATTTTGATAGATAAAGTGGAGGAGAGCTCATGCGGGCTAGTCGCCCTGGCCCCACTAAGTATGACCACCAGCTCACATATTTGGTGACCATGAGAAAGGGTCATATGAATGTAGTGCTCCTATGTGAGAGTGGTTCCTGACTGGCCCATGATCAGAGGCAGATTTAGGTCAATGCAACCAGTTCCCCCATACTGGGTGCAGGGGCCAAGGGGGTGTCTTCCCATTTCCTTCCCAAAGCCTAGTAAGTGCTTGTCCAGCTTTGGAAAGGAGGCAGGAGGGCTCAAGGACACTTCCACCTCCTTCCCACAGCCCGGCACCTCCCTTACCCGGTTTTGGAAAGCCAGCACAAGGACTAGGAGGCATAGGAGCCAACTCATAGGGCCTGTGGGGGTATATTTGAGGGGACTGGGACCCCACAAAGTTGCTGGGCATTCCCATTCAAATGGTGTGTGCGCACTGCATCATATGATCAGTTATGTGGGGCGGGGCTTTCCTGGGCCCCCACAATATTTTATTCAAGTTGGCACCCCTGCTAGAGGGCGTCCAATTTTTACCTTGCATGTGGTGTCATATTACCAAGGTCTGCCCCTGCCATGATTCCCATCACATAGAAGAACTGTATGCCACTGTGTTCATGTATGCACACAGGTGCTATATCCATGACCAGCAAGGAGCACAGCAGCAGGCACTTCAGAGGCAGGGCCAGTTCACACTACTCCACAGCCCTTTACAAGGTTTTTCAATGGGGGAGGACGGTTTTGTAAACTTTCATCAAGGCATTAAAATTATTGTCCCTTTTTGTACATCGTTGCTAAATGCCTGGATTGTGTTTGTTGATGGGAAGCAGGCCGGCTGCAATAGTCGTGGTGATGGTAATTCATCATAGCAGGGGCTTGAGTTATTTGAAATGTTCTTCCCTTTCAATTATTACTCACTCATGAAGGTCCCTGCACTGTATGAAGGTGAGTCCACTACAATGTCTGTAATGCTTACTACATGGATCTTTCCTCTCACTGAGGGGAAGGCTCTTCACTATTGTCGTATCTGCAATATGGTCAGCAGGTCTAAATTTTTCGCACAATATGGGCATTCCACGGGGTCAAAAGATTAAAAACATTTCCCTCCCAGTATCCCTTCCTATGGAGCCATTATCATCTAACCTCTTCTGGAGTTAATATTTGAATTGGATCTGAGATATATGTGTCAATTTAAGAAGCATTTCAGCAGATTATGCATTAACGGAGAAGATCATATTAAAAAAACAAACTCCCTGAGGTGGATTATTACAGCTTTTTCTGCCGATAATATTGACATATAATCTATCATTGTGCCCCAACACCTCAGCATTGCTTCTGAAAAAAGAATTGCATTTCCCATGAAGAAATTTTATTGTAGAGGAGGTAAATGGAGAATAGAAGGGACATTTTAAAACTGTATTTGATAATCGCTGGAAAAACTCCTTCTTGTGATGCTTCAGTTTCAAGTCTACTGAGGCAAGACAAAAAGCTACATCTGGTGGCGTTCAAAAGTCAAAACACAAGAGCAACAGAGGCAAAGCCCAGAAATTGGTGAAAGTCAAAACAAAGGGGTGGGGTGAGAGGTGTTGTACAGTAAACTGCTACATCAAAAGGAAAGCCGGGTGCAAGGATGTTGTTCCAGCACTGTGTGCCAGGAACCCTGAGCCTTCAGAGCCCCACCCAGAGCTCTGTGTGTGTTTGCGGGTACTGGACATCCCAAACTGATGTATGGGTCCTAACTTGTATTTAATTAAATATAAAAGTAGGTGAGTCTAGGTAACATATGAGAGACTGGGGGGAGGGAATCTTCACTATTACATTGTTCATTATTCTTAAAGTTGACAGTTATTAGTGTTGATTTTAGTATAAATTACAGCAATGTAAGTTATTAGCAGAAGCAGTTACAATAGATTTATTATTTTGTACTGTGGCATGGCAATATTTCAAGTATAAATTGACTTTCCTCTTAATAGAAATAGCCCCTTGAACACATGTGTGTGTGTGATATTCATTCTTTGCTACCTATGCTTAATAAAATGAACTCAATATTTTATGTCTTCAGATTAAGAACAGGATGCTGCCTTTTACCGAATCAAATTATTAGTCCATCCAGCTGAGTGTTGCTCACACCGGCTGGCTGTAGATCTCCATGGTTTCAGACAGGGGTCTCTCCCTGCCCTACCTGGAGATGCTGGGGATTGAACCCTAGTCCCTCGGCATGCGAAACAGATGCTTCCCCACTGAGCTATGGCCCTTCTCCGTGGCACCAGCACAAAATAAGAGGAAAGCAAATTAAAAGTTGCTCATAATAGCAATGGCTAAAAAGTAGGAAATGCCTCACTGTGTAATATCATTACCAAAAATAGCTAACAATAGAAAAAGAGAGTGAAATCTTATCCTTGTGTTCCTCGTAAATTATTAAATAAAAGTAATGGATGCTGTGCATACAAAGCTCCTTCTTAAAGCCTTTTGTAAATGGGTGCTACCAAAAGCAATGGCTCAAGGAAGAATCCTCCTCATAAAGTATTTAAAAGGCTTACTGCTTGCTCCTTGAAATAAATAGTTGGAATCCATTAAGTTAATACATGAGGTTTGTATTTTTTAAAAAAGAAAAAAGCAGATTACTTTCCTGCTGATTGTACATTCCAGTCATCATTAGAAGATGAAAAATTAACATATTTCTTATGCAGTACAAGGAAAATAAGTTGTTTCGTAAGGACTTTGATAAGCGGAATAATTTACAGTATCTTTTCTAATAGTAAGGTTGCATATATGCTTTATATCATGGGGAAATAAATCCTATTTAGTATGCATGTCCCAAACAGGACAATTTCAGTGAGACTGTTAGTTTGTATGATGTATAATATTACAAACTATATGCTTATATAAAAGAAACTATAGTTGGTTATTTGGTTGTCAGTATATGGGTGATTGCAGTCTCAAGATCTAAGGGATGATTTCAACTAATGAGTCTTGTCAGTGTAAGCCCAAGCAAAGACTTCATCTCCTCCTCTGTGTGCCCATTATGCCCCCCATTGGCTTTCAGGGGCTAAAGAGAACAACCCAGAACAGCATGTACGGTAAGGACAGGGAGAGGGTGGTAGAATGCTTCTTTATTTGCAACTCATAGTTGTTGTTAAGATTGACATACCTATGGATGTGTTCAGCTGCTTGAATGAAGTACCTCAGTAATGACCCCTCCCACATCAAATGGGGGTGCCCTTTGCGTGGTCGCGCGCAGGCCCCCGGATCCCAGTGCGACTTCTGATAGTTCAGGCTGGCTTCATCCTCCCCAGGCTGGATACCTGGAGGTCTCCGCCTACCTCAGCCAATCACCCTATCCAGCCTGGGGCGGCGTTGCCAGGGGATTAGCCAGGTAAGGAGAGGGACCGCCCTGCCCACACAACAGAAGGTGAATCTTACCTGCGAAGTGGCAGTTGGCTCCAGAGCTTCTCCCACACTGCCCTCCCTCAGTTAAGTCATCTTTTGCAGGTTAACTTCTTCTTTACAGGTATGCAGGCGCTGCTATGTCAGGGGCGCTGTTGAACGGCCAGAAAGGAATTTTCCTGCAGTGGCAGGTTTTGCCTTCCCTGTAGCAAAACGTCACAACTTTGGTGGTTTCGGGCGGAATCCTTTAGTCTATCTTCCTAAATGGGGGGGGGGTAAAGTGGTGACCCACGCCCTCCCAGGGTTCCCCTTTAAAGGGGTCTTGAGAGGAAGCATTGGCCATATGCCAAGAGGTTGTCATTGCTCTCCCCTCCAACAGCGGTGAAATGGGGGGGGGGGACCCTCTCCGCTTGAACATATGTTCTCCAGAGCCAGCCCAATCCCCACACATTCTGGATAACCTGAAGTCTCCCATATCCCCAGCTGGGTACTGGGAAGGATAAAGGCCCAATGCCTGAGCCAAGGTCTCCCTACATCTGAAACGTAATGAAGTTGTGGCCAATTTAATCCCATAGCACATTGTCTTGAATCATTATTCTGCTCGGAGGTCGTCTGGGGTTAGGAGGGACTCCGCCTGTCCATGCAAAGGGAATAAATTTTATAGTTTAGGTTTAAAAAAAAGAATAGAGACACTCCAAAAAATCAGAAAATTCCATTCACATGTTTCCAGCTGTGGCACAGTTTTTTGAGAAAGATCATAAAGTACGTTTTGTTTGTATCAAAGGAGATGTTATGAAACATGTGGAACAGCTGATAACCATTCAGTGCCTATTTCCCCCAAAAATTGTGTGAGGGTTTACACTGGATACAGTCATGATTTACTTTGAATTAAGATGAGAGTTACAGAGATAATTCCTTGAACTCTTTTGTGACATATGCTTAAAGGGGCAATTTCAGCAACTATCATTGCCAAAGTTTTGGAGTTGGGTTAGTAAAGAATACCCAGAGTTGGCAAGTCTGCTGTCATCTGCCCTTGCCCCCCTGCTCATCATATTGGCCAGTAGGGCACATAATTTTCCTAAGTGTAAATATGCCCTTAGTGACACTAAATGACAAGCAATGATGAAATAGATTTATAACAGTGCAAGACTGTACTGTACATGTTTACTCTGAAGTAAGTCCTGAAACTTAGTCCCAAGTAAGAAGTGTACAGGAATGCAACCCACATTGCTAACTCAGTTTAAAAAGTAATAACAAGAAGGAAGGAATGCTGTGCTAACGTTCTAGAGCATGGGTTGGCAAACTAAGGCCCGGGGGCTGGATCTGGCCCAATCGCCTTCTAAATCTGGCCCGCGAACAGTCCGGGAATCAGCATGTTTTTACATGAGTAGAATGTGTGCTTTTATTTAAAATGCATCTCTGGGTTATTTGTGGGGCATAGGAATTCATTCATTTCCCCCTGAAAATATAGTCCGGCCCTCCACAAGGTCTGAGGGACAGTGGACCGGCCTCCTGCTGAAAAAGTTTGCTGACCCCTGTTCTAGAGGAAATCAACCTGATTGTGCCACATCCATTTTCTTCAGGAGGGCTTCTGTGGGCAGCATGGATTATTCATAATCTTCAAATCTGAAGATTTCCGCCCACCTTCGTTTTATCATAACAAAGGTGCCAAATTAATAACTGTGAGGGCAGATGGGTCATTGGAGAAGATAAGTAAAAAAGCAGCATTAACAAAGAAAACATTGTGGTATCGGTAACATAATAGGCATTCCTGTTTTTCCATAATATGATACAATAGGAAACAAAAACAATTACAAAGTTTTCCAAAGCTACAGCAATCCAGAACAAAGTATTGCTACAGGTCTATAAGTGTCCACGATGTTGCCACTGTTTATTCACTCAGAGCTATTGCAGTTTTCATATTGTCAGTTAAGAGGTCTTACACATCTGTTTTGAAGCATTCAAGCAGCCATTAGTCATACGAAGTTGCTGACTTATTTATCTTGTATTCTGAAAATTAGAATTTATCAAGAAGCCACATTTTATTGATTGAACAGGGGGGGGAATTATTCTGTGCCACAAAATGGGAAAGAGATACAGTTGTAATAACAATTTTTAGCAAATAAAAGATACAGTACTGTATCTGTATTTTTTCCCCTATGGGGAGAAACACAGCTTAGAGAGGGAATGTTTTGCATAGAAAAAGGCAGAATGGAAATGGTTAAGGAGCTATATTTCCTATTTCCTCATTCCTCTACACAGACTTGTAGTCTCTTGTGTATGAACACTGGGGAGGAAAGCTACCCACACACCTAGTCACCTCTAGTTTTAGCGTTGTTGTTGTTGTTTACCCACTCTTCACTCTTAAGTTCCCAAGGGGGTTACAATATTAAAATACAATATTTGAAACAGTTTACAATTTACAATTAGAACCTACTGAGAGTAGATGCATTGGAGCTATTTTCAGGTGACATTTTTGATAGCAATTATTTTACTCAAGCTCATTTTTTCTGTTTCCTTTTAAAACAATAATTGCCTATAATGAGTAAATATTAGGATACAACTTCATTGATCAAAGCAGTGGGGTTCGCCTTTTACCAACACAGTGCAAATGGCTGTTAGTGCTGTTCCTTGTATGAAAAGAAACTAGGCAACAGAACAATGATTTGCAAGAACTTCAGAATTGACTAAAGAGACTGTGATGGTAATGGTTATTATGATGATTATATGCCATGCACTGGAAAGGTTTCTTAGTTTTGAGAGCAGGTTGGCCTGGGAGAGTGTTCCAAGCACGCTCTCCCCACTTCTGACATTGTTCTGCTTGTTTAGCCCTTGTAAGCAACTGTAGGTGTTCAGTACTGCTGAATGTCATCCGAATGTCAAATGCAAAAACCTTTGATCAGTTTGCCAGCATCTGTTTTGTCACTTTTTCCTCCAAGTGGGTATATTTTATTATTAGTATTAGTATTATTCATACTATTAGCAAACATTTAGAATAGCAACACAGTATTAGGCACATAAAATAGAACTGAAATTATTCATGTGCAGTAGGCATACAATATAAATAACTTTGTCAGAAAACAATACTCAGTGGAGAGGCAGTTTGATGGAGCAGAAAGAATAGCTGCTGTGAGACAGTAAACTATAGTAGTTAGCACCAAACAGGTGAATCTGTGGTGATTCAGGAAAGGGGAGAAGGAAAAAGAGAAGGTTTTCCTGGTGTATGTGCTGGAATCAAAGAAGACACAGTCAGTGGGTAGTGGCAAGGCAGGGAACAAAGAAGCTGAGTAGCAAGAGAGCTTCTATAGAGGGGAAAGAAAGAAAAGAACAAATACTATGTGTAGAACAACATATATTCCCCGCAGTCTGCTACTGTTGTTCGCACAAAGTAGGGGCGCATTTATTGAGCTCCACTTCCTGGATTTTATAGATCGGAACCAATATGTCTCATTTAAGAGGTAGAAAAGCCCTTTGCAGATGTTCATATTTTGTGCACAGTGGGTGGCTGGTGTCCAAATCATGTCAGGCTGCTGATATTCATGACATTTGCATATGGATTCTGTGCAGTTAGAAGCCAAAGAACATAGGCCAAAACCTATATGATCCACATCTTATCTTTGTGGTATATACCAGATGTGCTTTACACATGTAGGAAGATATGCAGATATCAAGCTGAGTGCACTATGGGGACAGTAGGGGCAGCAAGAACCCCATTTCATCAATGAGGCATACAGATTGAACATCTGCACAGATTGTGTCAGAAGCAACTGGGTTATATGTGATTGTTCAGGATCCCAGTCATATGCTGCCCTGCCCTCTTCCTGACTAGCATCCCTCTATGTTCATTCACTTCTTCAATTGCCTTGTTAATGAGAGAGCCCGTGATCCACTGCTAGAACTTTGTAAGGTTAGCATGTTAGGGGTCCTGAATTCAATTCTTGGCATCTCCAGTTAAAACGGCTCTCAGATAGCAGGGCTGGTAAGACCCTGGAGGGCCACTGCCAGTCTGAGCAGACAACCCTGGACCAACAGGTCATCGGTCTGAATCAATACAAGATCACATCCTAATTTTCTTTGCTAATCCATACAGAAGCTGAATTCGAGTGTGTCACATTTCAGAGCCTGCCTACTTCGTAATCGAAGGTTTCCCCATTCTTATCCCTTCAACAAACTGAATCAAATTATGAATCCAAATTCTCTGAGGTATATGAATGTATGAATGCCATTCAAACAGGGGACAGTCCACTGTAAAGTAAGATACATGGCCACCGTACAGTGAAGATTAAAAATGCCAATTGGAGAAAATAAATTCAGCTATTCAAAGAGCTTTCGGAAACTTTTGTTTTCTAATTAGCAATAGTTATGGAAAATACTATGTAGAAATAGCTATTGACACAAAAGATTGTGTTCTTTACAGCGTGGAAGCAGGGAGGAATAATTATAACAGTGTTCTCTGTAATGTTTCATTTAATTAAAGGGGCCTTTTGAGAACAATACAAAAACAGAATTTTTCTCCCAGACTCAAGGTTTCTCATGGTACATTTGGTATGAATGCTATGAATGTCAATAAGGAAGCTTCAACCCATAGCTCTTTAACAGTCCATAGATAAAAAATCCAGTGTCTACTATTTCTTGTAGTTACAGCCAGCCAGAGCATCCTTCTGTTTCGGAAAGTGCCCAGAAATAGCACATCCTGTTAAAAGCTTTGAATTATTTATGATATAAGAGGTCTTCAAAAGTGCAAGACTGCAAAATTGCCATTTGATTTTCCTTTGCAATGCTGTGTTTGTTTACATTGACCCCCATTTAAGAGGTGCTAAAACAACTGGGATATTGGCCAAGGTGTTTTCTTTTCTTTCCATTTTTGTGCTTCACAATTTTGGAATACCTAAAGCCAGAGGGAGGGCTCAGATATTTCCACATGAACCTGCACACATGCATGCAATCAGTAATTGTCAGGATCTGGGCCATGTATCTTTGCTTCCTTTGTTTCAGACAGTAAAGATGTGTGTCCTTATTTTTGTTGATAAGAACCCATTGACCACCACATTAGTTTCTTTAAAAGAAAAGGGGGGAAGGTTACCTATTTCTATCTCATTATGAAGGCAACCTTTAAAGAAAATTAAAACCCAAAAGAAATCAATTCATACCTAGTCAAAGCAGTGTTGTTTTCCCCAAAAATCACAGTTACTGTTAACAACATCACCCGCGTAGATGCACAGATGTGAAAACTATACATGATGTACCTTGCCTAATGTAGCACATGCTGTGCTGTTCAGTTCAAAAGCAGAGGTACTGACAGAAACGATGCAAGGAGAGTCAAACAGTTCAGCGCCTGCTGTTCACTTGGTGCATGAAATCATCAAGCAGCCTTGAGATCCTAGAGAAGTTTACCCACTGACTATGAAAAAGGACAACATTTTAATCACAAAACCTTATCCCATGCCCTCTATAATTTGAGTAATCAGTCCTCTTCCTCACAGAGAGCCAATATAATTTATTGTAAACACAGCAAATAATTACATAATTCTAAAAAGTCAACAGAGAGGCAGATTTTATGGCAAATTTTTACATATAGTCTTCCGTTTCTAAGCAACTTGGGTATTGTGTGGAAATGCTTGGATAACTGTCGGGAATAGGTTTTAGTGCTACATCTTCATATCCGTGAAGAGAGCTGGGATAGCACAGGAGAATGTGTGTTGGGATTGACCCCAGAAGACTTGAATTTGAAATTCTTCTCTGCCATACTTGTTGGCAAGCCACTGCATTTAGCATCAGTCCCCAGGAAATGTTAACGTTACCACGGAGATGAAATGAAGCTGTACAGCATAAGAAGTGCAAAACGCTTTGTACATTAAGACAGTGAGCTTTGCAAGCCCAGCTGATCTTCTGAATACTTCCCACCACCCTCCAAAAACAACCCCTTGCACTGCCCACAAATTGCTGTCCTAGCTTGGTGCTACTCTGGGGGTAGCATTTTATATAGCACATGGGGCTGCTGTCCTGAGGTGCAGGGAATAAAAAAATGAATCCACGGCACCTAAAAATCATTTAAATGCTGTAGAAGTTGTAATAAAAAACAAGCTTGTATTCCCATGCATCTCACTCGACATTAATCAGCCTTTTCATGCTTCATTCTAGAACTGCCTTTACTAGGCAACAGTAGTTCATTTTAATTTACTTGACAGTGAAACCACAGCCTACCAATCACTAAGTTCTCTTATTTGACAACCAGATCGGAAGTTCTGTCTGTGTGTGAGCAGGTGAGAATTCCTAAACATTCCCTTTGCCTTACCTTCTCTTTATTATCTACATGAATGTGTATGTCATATGCAGGCATTGCAAAAGTAGGGCTCTATTCAGCTAGTGGGAAACCTCCAACCTGAGGGCCTAATTTGGCCCATCAGGCTTCCCTATTTGTCCCACGTCACACCCACACTGTGACATCAGGTATAGGACAGGTAAACCTGAGAGGCCAAATTGAAAAGGAAGGTTCAGGAGTTCACTCTAAGTACACTCCTTTCCAGCCACTGGTAGAGTTTAATGCTTTTTGAATTTGAGACCTTTTTCTGTCAGCCTGCAGTAACTGGAAGAAGTGTCAGATTGCAAAAGCGCCAATTCTGAGGAGGAAAGGAAGAAATGGGGGGAGCCATTTAGAATGGGCTACTGATTCTTTCTCCAATTCCATAATAATAATAATTTTACTATTTATACCCCACATGTCTTACTGGGTTGCTCTAGTCACTCTGGGCGGCTTCCAACATATATAAATAACATAAAAAAACTTCCCTATACAGGATTGCCTTGAGACGGCTCAGGTCAGATAACTCCATACCCTCCAACATTTCTCCAATGAAAATAGGGTCATCCTAAGGAAAAGCAGGACATTCTGGGATCAAATCAGAAACCAGGACGGCTTCTCTAAATCAGGGATGGCCCTGGAAAATAGGGACATTTGGAGTGTCTGCTTTTTAATATATCCAGTGCATTTTCAGAGATTACTGAACTGAGGAGAAAGAGGGAACATATGCTTCTTTTACAGTACACAGAAGAGTCTTCCCGCAGAAACTGCGCTTGGACTATTAGGCAGAATGTTCCTATAATCCCAGCACTAGCAATTGCTTGTACCCCAGGACAACAGTCAAACTAATTTGGATGCAATTTAGCCAGATGGACACACTTTATTTACATGAGATTTGAATGCTAGGAGCAGTATTTCTTAGTAAACATCTATTGTGATTGGTTTCTTCCTGTGAACCTGTACCTAAAATGAAGTGCTTAAGGTGATCTAGCTGAGTGTTCAATTAACATGCAAAACTAAGAAATAACCCTACTAGACAATTTGGGGACTGTTTCAGATTGAAAGGGAAACTATGTTTAATTATTACATGTTTTTACAGTGGTACCTCGGGTTAAGAACTTAATTCATTCCAGAGGTCTGTTCTTAACCTGAAACTGTTCTTAACCTGAGGTACCACTTTAGCTAATGGGGCCTCCCGCTGCCGCCGCACAATTTCTGTTCTCATCCTGAAGCAAAGTTCTTAACCTGAGGTACTATTTCTGGGTTAGTGGAATCTGTAACCTGAAGCACCTGTAACCTGAAGCGTCTGTAACCCGAGGTATTCTAAAATCTTCATATGGTGCTTTAATTTTATGTGAATGTGTTTAAGGAACGTACACTTAATTCCTGAATGCAAATTCTTTAGATATTAAGGTTACTATAGCAACCTTAAGAATTTCAATATTTTAAAATTCTGTTTATCCTGAAATATTTTTATCTCATCTTTTGTATGATCCATGGAACTCACAACAGCATTTTGAAAACAAAAGGCTGGATCTAGAGGTCACGCCTGCTGGGAAGAGCATTCCCTGAGTGGGAGGTAGCATTCGGTGCTGCAGGGAATCAGCAAACGTTTCCCACCACCCACCCTGCCAGCAGGATCTGTTCACGGGATAAAAAGCCTTTTCACCCATAGATGGCAAAGTCTGAATCTAATCCCAAATCCAAAACCAGTCTGGAAGGTAATAGAGGGCCCAGGCTCTGAAGGGTTTAAATGTTTAGGTCTGACACCTTGCACTCGATCCAAAAGCTAATAAGCAGCCAGTTCAGCCACTAAATGATCAACAATGCGCATCCCACATGTGTTGGACTGTAACCTGGAGATCAGGGTTAAAATCCCCACTCAGGCATGAAACTCACCGGGTGAACTTGGGCCAGTCACTCTTTCTTAGCACAACCTACCTCTTTGGGATGTTGTGAGAATATAGTGAGGAGGGAAACATGTAGATGACCATATCATAGACCAGGGCTGTTTTTTCAGCTGGACCTCAGTTCTGGCACCTCTCAGGTGGGAACTATTGCCATTCTCTTATAGAACAAGGGAGATGTTCGTGGTGAGTTCCAGTACCTCTTTTTCTATAAAAATAGCACTGTCATAGACCATAATCATTTGTCCATCCGGACCAGTACTGCCTGACAAAAAAACTCTCTAAGGTTTCCAGCAGGGGTCATTCCTGTCACCTGTTACCAGGTTCTTTTTAACTTGAGATGTCATTGACCTTGGGGCCTTCTGTAGGCAAAGCATATATTCAGCCACTGAGCTGTGCTCTATTATGGCAGTGGTTTTCAACCAGTGTGCCGTGGCTTGAATGATGGTCAGGGGTGCCACGAGCGACGCTGGCCTCTGTCCTTTTTTCCTTCCCTCTCTCCTCTGATGCCTTCTTGCATCTCTGCCTCCCAAAGGCTCGCACAGCTGTTTGTTGCAACAGCCCTGGCTACAAGCTCAGCAGGTGAATGGTGCCTCTGGGGCTGGTTAGAAGGTGCTGGGTGTCAGGAGCTGAGGTGGCCTTGGAGTAAACAAGCAAGCAGGCGAGGGAGCCCAGCCAGCCAGTCCACCAGCCCTTGCTATTGGGAATGGACAGACAAGTCCCAGGTCCCTGTGAGGCAGTGTGAGGAGCCACCTCTCTTTGGGGCAGCTCAGAGACCAGGGGCTGCAGTAGCTGCTGCCCGGAGGACGCCCAAGGAGAGGGGAGAGGGGAGGATGCTGAGGGAACACTCCACAAGGGAGGATATTCAAAAAGGGTGAGAGGCTGCCAGCTCATCAGGCAAGTGGTGACATAACTGGGCTCCTGAGCACCACAGGGGTGCCGCAAAAGGAATGTAGTTGGTCAAGGGAGCCAAAAAGGTTGAAAATCTCTGTATTATGGTATTCATTATGCCTCTGAACACCATTTGCTGGGAATCACAGGTGGGGAAAGTGCTGTTGTGCTCATGTCCAGCTTGCAGGCTTCCCATAGGTATGTGGTTAGCCTCTGTGTCAGGGGGCCATGGGTGCTTTGGCACCCACAATAATATATCTGTGGGGCTGGGACCCCACAAAGTCAGTGGACAAAGTTTAAGCCCTTCAATGCAGGCACCCACAATCTTCGGTGTGAGGTGGCACCTATGCTCTGTGTGAACAGGAGGCCTGGTTAGATGGGCCATTAGCCTGATCCTGCAAGCTCATCTTAGGTTCTTATGTTCTTTTCCCATGAGCAAGAGACAGATGGCTTTGGAGGAAACAGCCTTGCAGTATTCATGGTTAGCAGATATTATGGGGATACAAAATCAGGCACACAAGACTCTGAAATCCAGCAAGCTCTCTCAGCAGTGCAAAAAAAATTTCCTGTGCATTCCTAGCAGCTACTAAATCATATATGTTTGTAATTCCCCTCCTACCACACATATGTCCTATGCATTACAGTACATTCTGTATGGCTGAGGGCAGAGATATTTTAAGGGCTTCTTACTACAGCCACCTTCCTTATCTGTGCTAGTCCCATTTGCTTGCAGGCTCTAATATGCCTAGAAGGGAAGGCAATTCCTTCACAAAGAAAGGGAAAGGTGGCATATAAATGGCATACAGTCAGAACCATGACTGTTGCGGAATGAAATCATTTTTTTCTTTATTTTTTAAAAAATCATTGTAATAGTAAATTATTTAGTTGAATAGGTAAAAAGAAAAATAAATAACCAGAGCTAAAGCACATATCAAAAAAGAAAAGAAAGCATTACATAGGTCTGTTTATCTCTGTTCTCATGCTAAGTACTATTTCAGTTTTACTTTTCTGATGAGAATGTTCCACAATACATTGTTAAAGTAGCACCTAATAGGTTATAGAACATAAACATAAACATCTCGTGAGCAAGATATGCTGATGACATACTAATGTGTCACTGTCATCGTTATCATCACCCCCAGATGATGATGATTTAATATGATATATGGTCAGGGACTGATGACCTGATGATATATTGTTCAAAGAATTATACATGTATATAAAACTGGAAAGAGACTTGGTTGATTTATACGATGAAAGGTCCCTTGATTCTATATCTAGGGTATGCTTATATATTACACCGTCCCAAGGTGCTGGAAAATGTTTTAGAGGCCTGTGCAGTACTGTAGCAAGTTGCATTGTATGAACTGGATTCTAAGATGCTGTAAATCAGACCAATCTCTACAGACCTCTGCAGCACACATTAATTTAGCAGCAGCCAACATAACTGAATACAACAGTATTCATTTAAAAAAAGATAAAAGAGCACAGATAAAGAGTTACTCTGAAAGTGTCTCCCATTCAAATACCTGAAACTGATTCAGTTCTACAGTATTATTTAATCCCAATTTTATCCACATTTCCATGCCAAAGTTTTCATGATATGAGTAGGTAGCCGTGTTGGTCTGACGCAGTCGAAATAAGTAAATAAATTAATTAAAAAATTGTCCAGTAGCACCTTAGAGACCAACTAAGCTTGTTCTGGGTACAGTGGTACCTCTGGATGTGAACAGGATCCATTCCAGAGCCCCGTTTGCATCCTGAAGCGAACGTAAGATGTGACTGCGCGTGTGCGTGGGTCACGTTTCGCCACTTCTGTGCATGGGTGTGACGTCATTTTGAGCGTCTGTGCATGCATGAGCGGTGAAACCTGGAAGTAACGCGCTCCGTTACTTCCGGGTCACTGCAGAGCCCAACCCGAAAATATTTAAGCTGAAGCATATTCATTCCGAAGTATGACTGTATAAGCTTAGTTGGTCTCTAAGGTGTTACTGGACTTTTTTTTTTTTTCATGATACGGTCAGTCTATGATTAAACAATTTGCCAGTGATATTTTTCAGTGAACTACAGTATTTGCCCCTTTGTATATAGAAAGCATCAATGTTTGTGGCTCAGTGAACCAGAAGTAAGATAAATTTATATACGTCTCTTGCTATGTTGATGTGCCATACAAAATAGAGACATGAAACTCTTTTGAGGCTTTGGTATGGTCTGTCATTCCATCGTCTTAGACAGTTCACCGATCTAAACAATTAATTCTAAGAGGCAGTTAGCAATTATAAGCATCTGGGATGAGTGTTAATCTCCTTTAGGGGACTGAAACTGATTTTTCCGGCTGAGTCGGGTAGAGTGTGCAGAAGGAACAGGAAAGCGGTAGATCTGGATGTTGAAGGTGAATCTGGCACCATCTGTGGATGGTTCAAAAACCAAGAATAAGGATAGTTTTCACCGGCTTCCTATACTTTGCATTGCTCTGTCCCATTCACAATCTGTTGGCTGAGGGAAGAACATCCTTCTCGGCTGCCTGTGGTTTACAGTTCTATTCCTATTACTGATTCTCACTGGCTCAGGATTTTCTTAGGTAGACCAAAGTTGTAGTAATGGTCTGAGACACTTCGTTTTTATCCTTGGCATGCCCTTTGTGTGGCAACTCTGAAAAATGGCTGAGGATCACAATACCTCAAGGACCACCTCTCCCCATATAAACCAACCTGTACTCTGCGACCATCACCTGAGGGCTTTCTTTGTGTGTCTCCTCCACGAGAGGTCTGGAGAGCTGCAACATAAGAATGGGCCTTTTCTGCAGTATCTCCCCATTTGTGGAATGCTCTCCCCAGGAAGGTTCATTTGGTGCCTTCATTATACATCTTTAGGCACCAGGTGAAAATGTTCCACTTCAACCACTCCTTTGGGTGATTAATATTCTATGACCTTTTAGTTTTCACTATCTAGTGTGTCCTTTTTTCCCTGTATTTTTATCTTAGGAACTGCCCTGAGATCTTCGGATGAAGGGTGGCGTATAAATTTAATTAATAGTAATAACAGTGGACTATGTGGCAGTGCTGCTAACTATCTCTCAGAAGTCGCAACTTGTAAGGCTTGATACGGTAATATTGCATTGTTTTTTCATTTTTTCCTCCACCTTTCTCAACATATTTAAATTTTAATATAATATTGAGAAAGATGGAGGGAAAAATGAAAATGAAATGCAAGATAGGGCACAACAGAATGGTTCTCCGTCTGTTTCCCAGAATTGCAGACCTGCAAGCAGCCTATATTCTTGCTGCTCTACACCTCCTCATCATAGTTCAATCACTTACCTTTGATACTATAGCCATTTGCTTCATGCTTGCTGCATTTGTGCTACAGTCCTGACAGCTCGCATAGTCTGTTGACATGTAATGGCCATTAGAATCACTGGGCATGTTCACTGATTGTCCAGTGTCTCCCAAGACAGAATGATCCCAACCCAGCCCAGTTCAGTGATATTAGTAGACGTTGTAGCAGAAAACCTAGTAGCAGTTGGTAGGGCGGCGTTGATCACCTGGCTTCACCAACATGGAGATCGCCACTGGTAACCAAGAAGGGGAGGGGTGAGGCAGCGGGGATGTTGGTGTGCTGTAGGAGCATCAGATGCCTGGTAAGTGATGTCACCCCATCCTGCCACCTCCTACTGGCCATAGCTGTTAGCCACTGGTTGGCTGCAGATATGGGCACATGTGCAACAGTGGAGCATGGTCTCAGCCTTCCTATTTCACATGTGATAATGCTGCAGGTTAGAGAGCTATAATTTGGGTTTATAGAGAGCTGGACTATGAGAACCAGGAAAACTTTGTCTTTCAGTCAATTGCCTTTAAGACTATTTGCCCTGTTTCCAGCCTGGGCTGGTGGCTTAAAACTTTTATTTCAATAATATGGGTCCTGCTGAAACAATATGCTGCTCTGCTTGAGTGATCTGGCACTCCACTTACTCATTAGATAAGGAGTTTGTGGCAGCACATAGTGGCATCTTGTCTCTGAGCTGCAATCAAGAATAATTCAGGAGGCAGCAGATGAAAACAGACTACATCATAAGCATTTGAATAGTACCATTACTGCTGTGTTATAACAGGAAAGCAAAATTAGCATTTCCCCAAGTTCATTATAAATTTAAGAAATGAGGTAAAATGCAGCATGGCTTCAGAAGGCAAGAGGGGAAATGCTTGCTCATATGAAGTTTTACCATATGAGGATAGTGACAGTTTTGATCGATTGACTGTAGAAATTACATGTTGATAACAATGGATATTTATTTTAATTTGGTGATGGAGCACATTATATACAATAGAGTTTAATAAATATTTTTAATATGAGTATTATCAGAAAGAAGATGCCCAGCAGGGCTAGAGTTTTTTATTACTTTGATCGAGTGCTGGAAATATTATTTTAGCTGTGCAGAAGCAAATGCGCTCTTCTATTATTCATGAACAGATCTTATTTAGTTTCAGCCTTTCACTTTTCTATACAAAAAGTGTAAAAGATTTTTTACATTAAAATATACTTTACAAAAGTAATTAAGTAATGAAGTTTCCCATTCCTGTGCACATAATGACTTACACAAGTAATTCATTGTCTGTATGAATATTAACAATAGATTTTCCTTTTGCTATTAGCAGTAACATAAGAGATTGTCTTATGTCATGATGCTGAGCTTGAATAGATGCATCTTTATGAATTTTGTTAATTCTGTTTTGCCATTCCTTTTTCTGTTTGTTTTCCTAATATACAGGAACATTGGTATGTACTTTATTGAGAATAATCTAGGCAGACATTCTTCAGAATGATCAAGTAGGTTGCTTGCCTTGATTGGAAGTGCTACTGCAATTCTGAATTGGAAATTAAGCACACCCTTAAACAGGATCAGAAAAACACATGAAGCAGACATTGATGTAGTTGTAGAAAACGTATTCACCATCCTTCCAATGCACTTGCATCACTCAGGATTGCTGACAAGAATTAAACATAAAACAATTCCATAAAAGCCATAAAAACAGCAGCAGATCAAAGCATTCTAAAAATGAGGGTCTGCTGCAGAAGAATCATCTGCCTAGCAAGATAAATGCTCACTGGAACAGGAAAGTTTTATCTAGTCAGTGAAAAACAATAAGAGAGTGGGGCAAAGGATTAGAATACTAGGGAGAGCTGTGCTGAATTAGTCCAATGCCCCAATCTAGTTCAGCATCATGGTCTCGCAGTTGCCAACCAGATCCCTCCCCTTTAGGCTTAAAAAAAAAAATTGTACTTCTGAAAACCTTGGGATTCCAAAAGTCTTCTAATGTCTCCCTCTTGGGCATGGAATCTGCTATGTTGGTGGCATAAGCTGTAATGTACTAGAGATTACTTTGTCAGGTGTGTGTACTCTCCTCCAAGGAGTCTTACTCCACAATAAATCTGCAAGTGCTAACTGTGTCTGATCAGAAGTATGTCCTATGGAATTTAATGTAAGGTTACCAGATTTTTTTCAATGAATCCAGGGACACTTCATTGAAATGAGTCGGAATGATAGGATTTTGTCAGGGGACTGATTTGTAAATCTGGGGACTGTCCCTGGGAAGCGGGGACGTCTGATACCCTTAATTTAATGTGGTTCTTAATTCCAAATAAGTAGTGTTGCGATTGCAGCTGAAGATGCTACAGGACCCCCTGTTTTTGATACAGCAGATTAATATAACTCCTTCTTTTTCTAAAATAACCAAATTTCCATCTTGTAGTACACGCATACACACATATGTATGTGTATACATGTTTTGCATATTTACACACACATACACACCCACACCCCTATGATTTTAAGATGCAAAATATACCACTCGTTTCAGGATAAACCTATACTGCACACATCAATTTCAATGAGATTTCTGCTTATGTGTGCAGAACCACAGCTTGTTTATAACCTACCAAGGGATTTTGGAATATATTAAAAATGAAACCTTAATAATGATAAATGTTAAAGGAAATAATAATTTTCACCCTGTTCAATTGGCTTTGTGTGCTTTGTTTCTACAGTTATTCTCATTATATTTGATGAGCTTTCAGATATAGCTTAGAAGTTATTAAAGATGCCACAAGATGTGCTCTGATTAATTATATGAATGTTAAAGAACATAAAATGCTCTAATTGTGATACTATTCAAGCAGTCTCAAATTAGTAAATGAGATTTCAGGAAAAAGCTGGTATTTCTGTCAACGGCCAAATATATATTAGATTATTCATTAAAGAACAGAATGCCTGTTCTCAGAGCTATATCTTGATAATTTTTCAATGTGTTTTCCAGGGTGGAAAAATTCCCATAAGATGGACAGCCCCTGAAGCAATAGCCTACAGGAAGTTCTCTTCCGCAAGTGACACGTGGAGTTATGGGATTGTCATGTGGGAAGTGATGTCATATGGAGAGAGGCCATATTGGGAGATGTCTAACCAGGATGTAAGTATTTTCAGACAAAATCTATTAGTTTACATAAATGTTCTTGAAAGTGGCAATGCTTACTGGATTCAGGGCCAGCTCACTCATGTAGCAGGGTGAGACAGCTGCTTCTAGCGACGGATGTGGACCCCCTGGGAGGAATGGCAGGTGCTGCTTCTGCTTCCCCTTCCTCCATCACCACCAGCTTTTCTCATTCTGATGCTGATCTTTACTTTCCCCTTCCTTTCCAAGGCTGATCTTCACTCTCCCCTTTGATTTCCAGGCTGAGCTTCACTTTCCCCTTTCATTCTGATGCTGATTTTCACTCCCCACCCCATCTTAGCTGGGGGGGGGGGCATTTTGTGTTTCACCTAAGATGCCAAAATATCTTGGGCTGGCCCTGATTAGATTGAATACATTCTAAGTAAAGCCTTTGGTATGTCTAACTAGGAATAACCCTATTACTGTCAGTGGGGCGATTATTGATTGATTGAGCACGCACAACCCTATGTTGGATTGTGGCCATTTTACATGATTGTGCAGGCATTTGCAGAACTGTCGCTCCTAGCAGAATGGAAAATTAGCTCATCTCTGTGAGGAAATAATCAAGAGTCTGTGTCAGGGAACTGCCATCGGTGCAGGAGGGAGAGAGGAAAAGCCGGATGGATTACAGAGAGCCCCCAAAGGTCATGAAAAGCAGCTCCTCCTCGGCGGGGGGAGAGTAAGCACGCCTCCAGTGGAGAGGAGTTGCAGGGTTTGGAGGAGGCGAGGTGTTGCCAGGACACCTTGCCTGGGCAAAGCGGGGAGGGGAGAGGTCCACCGTTATTCACGCCCTACTTGCGCAGTAAGGTTCCGCGCAGAGAGGGGAGACGCAGATTGGGCGTCAAGAAATTACTTTGCTGGGGAAAGTTTAAGCCCCACCCACTCGCGGATTCTGCCAGTGAATGAGTCAGCCACGGGAGAGTGGCGCTCCGGACAGATAAAGTTTATTTTTGCAGCAAAGGCAAGGCTTCACAGCCGAGCAGGGAGGTATTTGCCTGCTTGCTCTCGAGCAACCCTTTGGAAACATAACAGTCTGGAAACCAAGCCTTATGAGGAATGTTTGAGGGAGTTGGGTATGTTTTGCCTGGAAAAGAGGACAGTGATGATAATAACAACAACAACAACAACAGCAACAACAACAACTTTATTTATACCCTGCCCATCTGACTGGGTTTCCCCAGCCACTCTGAGCGGCTTCCAACAAAAGATTAAAAATGCATTAAAACATCAGTCATTAAAAACTTCCCTAAACAGGGCTGCCTTCAGATGTCTTCTAAACGTCAGATAGTTGTTTATTTCTTTGACATCTGATGGGAGGGCGTTCCACAGGGCGAGTGCCACTGAGAAGAGATATAACCATCTTCAAATATCTAAAGGGCTGTCAAATGGAAGATGGAGCAAGCTTGTTTTCTCCTGCTCCAGAGTAACAAGAAGTTACAAGAAATGAGATTCTGACTAAACATCAGGAAGAAATTTCTGACAACTCTATTCAACAGTGGAATGGACTCCATCAGAAGATGGTGCACTCCCCTTCAACGGAGGTTTTTAAGCAGAGATTGGACAGCCACCTGTCATGGGTGCTTTAGTTGAGATTCCTGCATAGCAGGGTATTGGACCCTCAGGGTCCCTTCCAACTCTACAATTCTATGATTCTATGAAATGAAAAGGAATCCAGAAGAAAACATATGGCATAATTCTATAACTTAACTTGGTTACAGTGTCTTTACTGGTTCTGTCTCCTTTTTGGCCCACAATTTCCTTTGTACAGACGCATACCCACTTTTCCTCATGTTAAAAGAAATCAATAAAGCACCTTTATTCATTCTGCACAGATGGTAGATATAAAGCAGGGCTGAGACATAACAGGGCCAAATGTAGCCCTCTATATCCAGCCCTCAAAATTCTCCCCAGACTATTACACCCCTCATTAGACCAGATCTATGCTCTTCTCAAATGCTTTTGCCTGGCTGGAATGTGCTCTTCCACATCCTAGCCCAGATGAAGAGGGTTGGGGTTGTAGAAACCTCTGACTGTTGAATAGCTGGAATGTAGTATACTGAGCAAAGATAAGAGTCCCCTCTGCCACACTCACTTTTACCCCAGGCGATGCCCACCACTTCATGATGCCTGTGGCAGCTTGCCTACAAGGGAATGAGGCCCTCAGGCTGAAAGAGATTCCCCATGCCAATATAGTAGTTGTAGTAGCATTATTTTTTTTTTTCTTATCTGGCCCTCAACAGCTGTCCCAGGGCAGGATGTAACAACAGAAAAACACAACATACTGAAATCAGTTAAAACAATTTACAGTCAGAAAGGGTAGGTCCTAAAATATATGTGTATCCTAGGTGGCAAAAGCTAGGGTAAAGAGGAGTGTCTTCAGTTTAGGACAAAAGCTATACAATGAAACATTCCACCCACGAAGTCTGCATATAACACCATAATTAAGCAACTAAAATGAGTGTGATGTTATCTTAAATCCTTGGAATTCATAGGCACATAAATTGAGCTTGAATGTTGAATCTCAGTATCTTAAAGCAAAGTAATTCTAGCCTAGGTGTCTGAACTTGGATTTTAGATTATATTTAATTCACAGAGGCTTGAAAATATAAAGCATAAATTTTACATATTAATACAGTGATTGATTTTTTTAATATTCACTTTATTACTCTGGTATAAGAAATGTTACTTGCTCAAGTAGATAACTATATTATTATTGTATTCACTCAAAGCTGTGGTAGTCTTGATTAATGCATACTTAGGCTGTGTGGCAGATACTAGAGGTGTCCATTAATTGTGGGTGTTGCATTATCTTTCATATCTTATTGGTTAATTAATAAACATTAGCTAGGCTTTTGAACTTCCTGTGGAAATTAGCAAGCTGCTGAACAGACTGAACTGAGAGATTAGGTTTGGGACACTGTAAAATTCAGTGAATGTGTAATATAAAGGAGGTGTGAGTGAGTTCTCCTGTCACAAGCCTATTCACTTGAGAGGGTTTGACCACCTCCTTTTATATAGGTTCTTGCAAATTCTGACTATAAATTATGCTTCTCTGGACTTTACTCTGGTATAGGTTTACAAAAGTATGTGGGATATGGATAGAGTGGTGTTTTTTTCTCCTCTCATAATACTAGAATTCTTCTGTAACATTTTCTTGTGGAAATGCCAGATCTTCCTCAGAAGAACATTCCTCCAGCGGCTTGACAGTTGCAGTATCTTAAGAGGCATGCAGTTTGGAAGGTTTTGGTCTGCCATCTTGATTCTAAATGCCATCGAATGGTATCCAGACACTGGTGAAAACAGACTCCATCATAGCAGGAAGCATCGATTTTTGGAGATGTCCAAATGTGCAGAACCCAATTTTCAAAAAATGACAGTAGATGATTATTATGATTAGCATTCAGAACATCTTATAGGAGGGCTTCTGTCATCTCATCTAAAATAGCTTATTAATTACTTCAGCTTATGCATAGGAAAAACTGTGACATTAGGACCTTTTGCAGACCATTTAGCTTCCATGTCTATTCACACCAGAGTGTGGGACACTGGCTACTGGCTCTGTTTTATTGGCATAGCTTGCATATGGAAATGTCAAGTAATATGAACTTGCCTTGTGTCCCCTATCCCTCTTCTTCTATTTAGGTCATCCTATCCATAGAAGAAGGCTACAGGCTTCCAGCTCCCATGGGCTGCCCAGCTTCTCTCCACCAACTAATGCTTCATTGCTGGCAAAAGGAGAGAAACCACCGGCCAAAGTTCACCGACATTGTCAGCTTCCTAGACAAATTGATACGCAACCCCAGCTCTCTTCATACCCTAGTGGAGGATGTACTTGTGTAAGATGCAGATCAGTGTGCTCTTCCTGTGTGTATTACAGTCCCTAGACAGCACCATGCTATTCACAGAATTTGTCAAAATAAAGTTTTCAGTATAAAAGTGATCAATTTCCCCATTCATGTGTGACGTTCTAACTTTTCTTTCTTCATCTTGCCCTAGATCACATGCATAAAAGCCAGTTCAGGTGTTAAACCTCTTTTCCACCTGATGGGTTTAAATTCTTTCCAGGGATACATTCACATTGGAAACAGTGATGTGGAATGAAGTATCTCCATGAATACAGCTGCATCTACTTGAAAGTGATTTCTGTAATCACAACAGCTGGAAAAAGTGCTGCTGTGATTGAGGAAATTGCCACAAGGAATATCATTAGGTTAACGCAGATAATTTGGCAGACATGTATGCAGCAAATATCACATTTTGATCTGTATTTGTTCAGTCCCAAAGAATATCCTAATATATATATAAATGATCACACAATACAAATAATCGAATACTTTAGCAAATACTGAGCAAATAATATCCACAAGTATTTATTTACTTCCAGTCCATTTCACTTTGAAATGTTTTCACCCATAAACCTAATATTCAAATCTGCATTAAAAATATTTTTTATCTAAAAATTTAGAGCTGAAAAAATGGATTGGAACATCTGGGAAGTTCAAAAGGCCAATCTGAATATTTTTCTGGGAGAGCAAGTTGGGTCATATTGGAATTATATGCACATAGTTGTGTTCAGGGTTCCAAATTGTGGGGGTGGACCACAGTTCTGAATTAATTACATGGATAGAGATTTTATATTGTTCTACTGTTGCATTGTTTGAAAAAGAAAGAAAGAAGCTGAAACTAAAAAGCAACCTTTGTTTCTAAAATTATGGTTGATAATTGTGAATTGGACCGTGCTCTTAGATTAGTATCTGAACTTTACTGCTTGGCTGATCTAATTCATTTTTTAGAGTAATTTACACATAAGCTGTCAGCAATCCTTATCATAAATTAAATGAAGTACAGTATTTCATTCTTGCCCCTGTGTTTGTGCTCCTGTAGAATGCCAGATTCACCTGGTGAAGTTCCCGAATACCCTTTCTTTGTATCAGTCAGTGATTGGCTGGACTCAATAAAAATGGGCCAATACAAAAATAACTTCATGGCAGCAGGGTATACAACTATGGATCTTGTTTCAAGAATGAGCATTGAGTAAGTAAACTATTTATACTGCTGTAAAGAAGTGCCTTCCTGGGGGTAGAAATGGGTTTGATTCCCTCCTGCTCCTTCAAAAAAAGAAACTTCAAACAAACAGACAGGCAAAAAACCCACTTGTTCAAAGAAGGCTTCAGGCCCTTGTGGACAGAAGCAGGAAGTATAACTCAGCACTATTATTTCTCATCCAGTAGAGCAAAAGTAGTATAAAGTGCAACTATAGAAGCCATTTGGGGCAGTTTTGCCCACTACAAATAAAAAGCCAAGGGCTTCATTACATGTTCATTCTAAACATCTCTTTACACACTTGAAATATACTTGGAGTCGAGAGTGGATTTCATGCTCTTTATTCAGCTCATAGTGGTGAGGAGGAATGGAAGTTCCCCCAGAATGTCTGCTTTATATATGTTATTTACACAATGGGCCCCATATGATTGGCTAATTCTGGGATTCACCTGTAGGCCAATCAGGTTGCGGATTCACTTCCACCTGGAGCTGGATTGGGTGGCTCCTGTGGACCAATCAGACTGCTGCCTTTTGGATCCTATTCAACTCAGAACGTAACACTGTCCAATTTTAATTTACAAGGCATGAAATTGCAGACTTTGTTCACAAATAAATCACTTGCCAGGTCTTAGTTCAGTGGGATTCCTGGCTCTTTTAGTTTCAGTTGGAGATACACCTCTGCTGTTGATCATTTCAGGCATCACACGACATATTGTAATATAGAAAGTCTAAGGCTAATAAGCATATGAAACCATTTGAATTCTGTTTTCTGTACTGCAGCTGCGATGTTTAGTGATTCCTAAACATACTTTTTTCTTACAGTGAAATTAGAAGAATTGGTGTTGTACTTATTGGACACCAGAGACGAATAGTGAGCAGTTTACAGACTTTGCGATTACACATGATGCACATACAGGAGAAAGGATTTCATGTATGAAAGTTCTAGAAGCAACTGTGTTTTGTGCCTCAGCATTTCTAAAATGGAAGATACTCTCAATCCTTCTTTCTGCTCTTCCCAGCTTCAAGAACTGAAACTTCCTATTCATACTATAAACACATAATGTTTATGTTAATACTTCCAACTTGAAATTTTTAATCACATTGCATAGTTCCTCCCTCAATAAACTGCCAATAACATCCTGGCCCACTGCAAGACTGTTGCTGCACAACGGTGAATAGCTCAGCATGGATGTATAACTTTGTATAACAGTAAAGTATTTGGAAAACTTTCATTGACTTCTGTGAAAGTTAAAGCCTTCTAGGCTTGGAGTGGCTACCTTCTTGATGTGTTAGAGTTTGATGATAGTTTTTTTCCTAAAAAAAAGTAATTGACATTTCTTTTCATGTTTTGTGACCATTAGCTTCCAATATACAATGTGCAATCGAGAAAAAAGAGTTTGACATAAATATTTATTTTATGATAATGGGAAATCCCAGATGTATGGTTTGTGTTGTATTATTTACTTTGTAATAGTTCAATTGCTGGTAGGCTGGTATGGAAGTTGTAAGAATTCTTGGTCAAAATGAACAATGACAACTTACAGTGAATACTTTGTGTGTGTGTGACCAGGTTGAATTGGATGATTTGTGAGGATGATAGGCCATCACATGCTTGTGAAGTGATGTGTTTAATTAATTAAATTTAATTTGCTTGAAAACTAGGTACCTTTACCCCATGCTTTGCCAACCTGAGGTCCTCCAGGTTTTTGTCTACAACTCTCATCAGTCAGTCTGATTTTTATTGTTTGTAGACAATGGCCACTACAATATAAATCATAACAGCTCCCATTAGCCCCTGTGGCTGATGTGACTTGTAGTCCAAAACTACTGGAGGGCACCAACTTAGCAGAGTCTGTTTTACCCTAGTCTAGAGTAACTGGTAAGATTAATTATTTGCTACTTTTGCTGTTACTCGTTTTTAAATTGTCTGTATATGCCTCGACTGAACTATCCCAGAAAGGTTGTTTTAAGCAACATGCAATACATGATAGTTGTCAGCTATCCTGCATAGTGCAGTTATGCAGGCTTTGTAATTATAAATGTACACTTATGCTGCAAAGCCCCAAGTATTCGCTATATTTGGATAGGAAAATGCTTAACTATAGCAGTTTTATTGTGGCATTCTTCGATAGGCCAGGCATTTTTTTTATTATTAAAAAAAATGTAAAGGGCCATTTTTTTCCAAATATAATTACACGAAAAATTTTAATTTTACTCCCAGTACTTTTTCTGTCTTGGGATATTTTCAGTTTTCCCTGCTTTGTCAAGTTTTCCAGTCTGTATGAGTGGAAGAGCATTCAAGTGATGACATTATTTTCAAATAGTATCATGCTATTACCCATTAATATCAAGTCCAAGTACTAGGCTGTGCAAGAATGTGACCCAAACTAGGCAGACGAAATAACAGTATTAAGAAATGTCTATTTGAGAGGGAAACCAGGTTGATGAATATGAATTCAAGTAACTAATCAGGTGGTGCTCATTAACTTAGCCATCCTAACTGATACCGTAGGTAGGTTAGTCCTTGCAGTTATAAACTCTAATAGCCATACAATAAACGTGAAAGAAAATGCTATAAAATATCTGTACCTCTACAAAACTTTCATAGATCTACTGGGCTACATCATACAAATTCTGCATGGGATATATGCTGCTGTGTACCAGAAATGAGCACATCTGCATGCTCCAAAAGCCATGCACAATTACACATATGCCACCTGTAGGGACAGCACAATGCATTTATACAGTTATGTGAAGCTACACTATACCTGAGCGTTTCTGATTTACACTTTAATAATGGATATGGGCAGCGCCTAAACTAGGGAGATTTAAGACAAATTGATTACTAGAGTTTCACAATAATTAAAAGCTTACAATTTACAGTCTAAAGGATAGAGATGCTGAAAAGGGCAGCTTGTGTATGTCAAGCTAAAGTCCATAGGATGATGAGCCTCAGAGGCTGGTCCTTTTGTCTAGTTTCAGTAAGCAGTTCTTTTTGGCTCGCCATGCAATTGTTATTTTTATTTTACTCTTCGTATAACTGGATTTCAGTGTGATTTGGCTGTAAGACAGACTACTTTTTAACTTTTTAAGAAGTCCTCAAAAAAAAAAAAAAGAAACACAGGTTTTTTAAAGGTGTGGAATGAAGTCAATGGGATATTTTTATTTTAACTGTACCACTGCTTTGATCATGTACTTAATGGATGCTAATATTTTCAACCTAATTAAGTTTGAATTTATTGCAACATATTCAAGTTGACTTCATGCATGCGGGCCCTCCCCTTCAATGTGTCAGGTTTTGGTTGCAGGGTTGGATGAAACTTGCTTCGCTTCATGTATTTCAAAATGATTTGGGGGGGGATGCTTATTTTAATGTTTGGGGGGGGTTGCTCTTTATCTTTTAAGGGAAAAGCAGCCATACAAGTTGTAATTTTTAAAAGTTCAGCCTCATGTTTAGAAACAAGTCTTTCCTTTGCCGTTTAGCTTTTTCACTTGCCTGCCAAATCTTTGGCGCTCAAATTTATGCTAGTTGAATGGGTTTGCCAGCAATCTTTTGAAATCCTGGGACTGTGGACTAGTTTACACAAGCAAGAAGCCATTTTAAAAGCAGCTATAAAGGGTTTCTCACTGCAGTGAACTACTTGTGTGCAGCTGCTCACCACACAGGCCCACCTTGTCACAGCAATTCTCTTCATGGTTTGTCATAGCATGGTCCACAAAGCAAGCAGCTACACATGGATGGATGGAGCAGTCTCCACACTGCTGACTTTAAAATGGCCATGAAATGACTGCTTGGTGGGAAAGTCTGTTTGGATGTTTGTGAGGTGCCAAAAGGCACAAATCCCTTTGTTTAGTAACATTGCTATAATTATTTGGGTTTTGTTTGTTTGTTTTAAGAAGATACCTGTGAATACAACAAATGCTCTTAAAATGCACTCTTTTTTTTTTTACAATTTAATCTCAAATATCTATGAACTGGTGCCCCTACCAATTGCATAGTCATTTCTGTATTCAGCTGGCGTTGCTTGACATTTGAAGGGAACTTGCACAGGTGTGCCTGCAACAATAGCCAGCACATTTTTGCTATGCAAGTTCTGTCTTTGAACATCACAAGAAGCACTTCCATCTGAATGCAGAAGTGGATTTGTGTTTATCTGGGGACACATCTTGAGGCACAGGGTGGAGGGGCCTTACTTTCAAGTAAATGTGTCTAAAGACATCTATTTCTATATATAGAGATATGTGAGGGAGTAGCAACTATTTGTTTGCCAAATGAGTATCTGCAGCCACTCAACATTGATTAGAACTTTATGGACAAGCCCTTTCTCAAATGTAATTCTCTGTACCCTTTCATTCGTATGGCTGAAAAGATGCATGTTGCATATTCATCAATCTAGTTACAATCTATGGGCAATTTATTTCCAGGTTTATCACTCTATCAAGATATATATTTTCAATAGAAAGGATGGGGGGAATCACAGTGTAAACATTTATTAAATCTATTTTTATAACAATAAGCATTTAAAGAAAATGAAAAGGAATGAAGTTAGTATTGTTTTAGTAACTTACCTTGGATAAAATTCTCCTTAATTTTGTTGCAATTGATGAATAATTTTTAGTTTTTGTTTTGTCTTTTGTTTCTCCTCCTGCTCCCTTGGCTAACTGTGTAACCTTTTCCTTCTAAATTTCTCAATCCAGAATGCAAGTTCAAAATTTTAGAAGCTGTGTTTTGGGAGGGTAATGGGGCATTTCCTAGGTTTGATCTCTGATGGAAAGCCAGTTCTGTAAGTATAAAGTATGATGCAAATTATTTTGAACATTGTCACAAACAAAAATATATGTGGACTTTAAACATGTGTTAAAAACTGTTTCCCTGTTCCACCCAAACTAAGATTTTCCACTTATTTAGAATTAAATAGATATGCCAATATTTTCTGATAAATATAAATTAGTTAGTAACAGGAGGAAAACATGCTTCGTTAAAAAATACACTGAAAATAAGGATATGATAGAGGTCATTTTTAATAAAATTAAAATAATTTGTGAGTATAAGATACTGCATTTTATCCTTTATGAGGGCTGTAGCATGATGGCATAAAGTATCATCAATGAGTAGCAAGGCTCTTTGCTCTAACCAAATCCCTCTGTTAGAGTGTGTGTCGGTGTGTAAGAGAAGGCTTCTACATTACAGTCAGTTTTTTAAATATTAATATTTAATATTAATAAATCATTGGATTGGGAAGACAGCATAAATAACAATGTTGGTAAGATATTCTCACATGTTTTGTTCTCCTTTAACTAGGGACTGCATATTTTCTTTCAGTTAAAAACCCAGTGGTACTATTTTAGAGATCTTGACCTAGACCAATTATATATCTGAAGTGCATATATCATTATTATTATTATCATTATTAATATCATTATCTAAACTGAGGATTCGCATTTCACCATTTGCTTCTGAGCACATTACCAATTTTTTTGTAAACAGGGGACAATGTCCTTCCCAGTTGGTCTTAATAGTGTCCCCTTCTTTCTGAGCACACATGTAGACATCATGGAAGGCCTATGAAAAATAGGGGATGGGTATATTTTCTATCCAGCCCTCCCTTCTGTTCAGTCAAACTTGGGTAACTTGAGCGCCATAGGAATCTTTCCATGGCTGGGCACCGGACCTGCATAGTAGCGTTGAAATGCAAAGGCCAAAATTATGTGTCTCATCAGCCCATTTATTTCACTTGGTTTAAGTCTGTATTGGGTTAAACCCAGGTTTCCTCAACCTCGGCCCTCCAGATGTTTTTGGCCTACAACTCCCATGATCCCTAGCTAGCAGGACCAGTGGTCAGGGATGATGGGAACTGTAGTCTCAAAACATCTGGAGGGCCGAGGTTGAGGTTAAACCTGTGTTCAGGGAAGGTCTGTAGCACAGAAACCTAGCTGAGGTAGCCTAACCATTGGTTTCATTTTGTCGAAATTCAATCAGCATCTGATTTATGCAAAGTGTGGCAAAATTGGTCAGCTCTGACTCCCACCAGAGAACTGCATGGCCACCCCATCCTGACTACAAAGAAAGATGTGTTCAAAATTAATGCAAGCTTCCGTTTTATCTTGACAGGGCTGTCATTTGCACCGTTTCCCAGGATTATTTCTCCCATCTTCCATAGCATTGTTTTGTACACATGAATTCAGATCCAAAAAGGGTGCCCTGTGAGTGAAAACCTTGCTGGATCAGGGTGAATGGATTTAGGCATCCATTGTTTAATTTTCAAAGAAAGAATAGCTGGTTTGTGTCTTTTAAGGCAATGATCCAAAATGCTTATTCTTCAGCAGCTCTTAAATATTCCTGTGTATTTCAGTTATACTTCAGAATGAAGAGTTTGAAGAATGAAGCTTATGTCTTAAAGATCACATGCTATATTTTGATCACTACAGGCATCCTGCCTTATCTTAAAATGCAACTTCAAAACTTTTTGCTTTTAATGAGAACTAACCTCATATGCTGGACTGGCACACATTGGAGCTTCCCATTTGCAGGTGCTGAATGGCACTTAACTATATTAAAAGAGTATTAAAACTGAATTCCTTTTACAGTAATTTCACTTGATCAGTTTATACAAGTGCTACCCAAATGTTATTCAATCATCAATAGGTAAGACTTACCCATATGCTGAACTTCATAATGAGAGTAACAAATATTAAGAGCTGCTAAATATTTCCTAGTGTTCTCAGTTGTTGTCTAATAGGAACCTTCCCTTTCCCCTTCACAAAAGACATACAATATATTCCATATGGAAAATATGGAAAAGTAAGTTATATTCAATGTTGCTATTGTATTCCAAGAAACAAATCAGTAATGTTGTCATGCCTTTAAATAAATTACATTAAACACTAGGGAAGTTTTAAATCATGTTTTAATATTAAAAACTAGAACAGTTCATGTGAACAATCCCCCCCCCCCCCGTAATGTGCACCATATCTGAGCCTTCCCAGTTCAACTTGTGTTACTGAGACAAGCATACCACCCACTTTTTATAAATGTATAGAGTTGTTTTTTTAAAAAAAATGAATCTAACCTCAGGATGTTGAAACTTTTATAATAAAAATATCAATCCACAGTTATATCAAGCTTCCTACTCTACCTTTTTTGTTGCATTCCGTATTTTTATCATTTTGTTGTATTTACAAAATGGTAATTGGCTTGGGAATCTTCTGTTCAGATTTCCTTTCTAAGCTGTGCTGAGATGTGCAAGTTCCCTGCTCAAGGATTGCACAGGCAGTATGAATGGAAGTTATAAAGTCACTGTTTTCATTGTCACTATCAGTTATTTATGATATGTGAAACTTACTCATAGTGGAGGGCACCTTCCATCTCTATGTAACAAATGGGCAGGAATCTTGGACTGGAGACCCTTGTGAGTTCTCCTCAGGGTTAATGCTAGCAAGTTAGCAGCCTTAAGAGAGGGGTAAGAGACACTGTGGCCCTCCAGATGTTGTTGGACTACAGCTTTCACCTTCCCTGATTCTTGGTAATGCTAGCTGGAGCTAATGGGGTTGGGAGTCAGTAACATCTGGAAGGCCACAGGTTGCCCATCCATGCCTAAAGAGATGCCCCCATATTAGGAGCCTATTGAGCTGCAAATAGGTGTGTGTTGTTGTTAACCCACAATTACACTAATTATACTCTGTCAGTGTTAATACATGTTTTGGGATGCCCACTGCAACGATGCAATGAACACAGGATGTCAGGGACTCAGTTAATAGATGCTGGAAGGGAAGTGATTTCAGGGATGAGAAATGGGTGAGATGAAGTCTCCAGTGATTATTCTTCATCCTCTTCAGTAAAACTATTCATGGAAATGTGTTCTTGCTTCCCATTATGGTACAGGGTGGAGCTCATCAGGCTCCTACTTCATTGAGGAACTTCCTGAGTATATGTCTGGGTCCTGGGCCATGACACCCAAAAATTCTCTACCTGAAAATGGCAAGATAGAATTATTTAGGAGTGTCTAATGTAAGAGAAGATGCAATTTTACACCACCTCTAATCTATTGTTTCTGTGTCAAGTTTTCCAAAATAGGCGATTCACATTTCTGTTACTTCATCAAGGACCAGCTGACATGTGCTTGGCTCTCCAAAGTCACAAAGCACACATACTTAAGCAAAAGTACCGGTATTTGCCTTTCAACCTACTCACAACCTGATCTTTAATTTATTATAAGGAAATGCTCTCCAGTGACTTCAAACAGAACTTGTTTGCAAGTAGACATGATCATACGGTTGCAATTAACCACAACTTATATACACAAGTCCTTGACACTGTGGAGTGTTTTTCAAAGCAGATGTACCTAGAATTGAAGTGCTAGTTACTGTTACAGCAAAAAGTGTGGGTGAGTGGGTGTATTCATGAAAATCTGCCAAGTTACTGTGGCTTATTTCTAGAGCACTTAAATGTTTGGTCCCTAATAAGAGACTTTCAAAGTGCAGTTATCATGTACTTTGAAAAAACTTGGCAAAGCAATTCAAGGTCAGGGGGAGAGTCTGTGGCAGAGGAACCACCACTTCCTAAGTCCTGGCAGGCTTGCACAGGTGAATACATAAAGTGAAGAGGAGCATTATCTCCTCATATTTCTTGTGGCGGAAAAGTTTTTCCTAATTTCCCTCCCACTGACTGTATAGAAGGAGGGATTAACTATGACACCTCCAGGGCTGGCATAGGTTTGCAGTTATTTTGGGGTGATATTGGAGAAATAGGTGAATACATCATCATCATCATCATCATCATCATCATTATTATTGCACCCACCTATCTGGCTGGGTTACCCCAGCCACTCTGGAAAACTTCCAACACATAAAACCTTATAAAACATGAATCCATGCCTGGCACACACCCAGCACACTCCTTTACATTGCCTACTGCCTCTGGCTCGTGGGCCAAACTTGGCCTGCCAGAAGGTCCAGTTTGGCCCACCAGGCCCTTTTGCCCAAGTCACTGGTTGTGCCAGCTGATGGGCAGGACAGGAGTCTATCCTGCATAGGGTGTGCTGCCCTTGTCTCTGTAAAGAACAGGATTGTGCAGCCTAGGCAGCAGGTGATGCCTAGCTCATCAGCTGATGAATGGAGATTAAATCACTTTCCCTTCTTCTTTAAGTGGGAGATGTGGAACTACTGCTGCCCAACCACTTAACAGTGAAGCAAAGTAAAGTGCCATTTGAACACTGTGGAACTCTCACTGTAGTAAGGAACATTTCCAGCAGTGAACCTCTTCATCTCTAACCATGGAGAGGGCATTCCATAGTATCTTAGCTGCCCTTCTAGGGAGTTTAGAATTGCTCCCTTATTCATTGTCAGGCAGCCCTATGATACTAGTCTTACAAAGTCTCCATTTGTTGGGGAAACCAATGTCCAAGAGTAAATCCATAGTCCAGTTACAGCTAACTTCTTCTGCATCCAAAATCTTAACACTATTCATTTAGCGGCCTTGGTTGTCAAGGGTTTCAGCTGTCTGGGGTTTTGGTTTGTTTTGCTTTTTGTATAGAGTTACGACTATTTTTTGCATATGCAATCATTACAGTTCTGTGAAAAGCAGCTCCTTTTTGTTTTGAAACAGACACAGACTGGGATGAATAACTGATATCATCATATAATAAACACCTTAAACAATAAAAAGCAGAACCTGATCCCAGTTACATGTGCAATTCTTTTAAACATTGGTAGTAGAAGCAAACTTACAGTGTGTTTCAGGGCCATTCTGATAAATAACACTAATATTCCAATAAAATAGAACCAAACTCTTAAACCTTTAGACTTTACAATTAATGTTCAGTATGGTAATTACTTTTTATTTAAAACAACTATTTGCAAGTCCAATATTTTGCCTGATCCTGACTTTTAAGAAATTTATTCATTTAGGAAATGTGGCTGTCATTCTCCAAAATACAGATTGAAATGGTTCTAATGTTAACGATGCAGTTTGTTTTCTAGTTTGTTTTCTTCCTTGAGCTTCATCAACACCTGAAATATATGAATATTAAAATAACTTTTTCATTGTTTGTCATTATGTTCATTTGACTGCTATACTAAAATAATTTGCTTTACAAGCCCAGTCATAAAATTTGTTAAATGATATGTTTGCAAATTATTTACACAGCAATTAAAACAACAATTTCAAAACACAAGGTACATGGCTTCAAAATGGCAGTAGTATTATACCTAAATATAATGACAATTAATAAACAAACAAACAGATGATTTTTTTACAACCAGTAAGTGGTATCAGCACATACCTATCTTTCCATATTGTTTTCAAAATGTTGTAGATTAAACTCAGCTTTTTGCTATTGCTTCTTTCACTTTTATAGTCAACTATAACTGCAGCAATTCACAACAACACCAACGTTTCACCCTCATCCAGCAATTTGCTCTGAGTACTCCGAAATTGGGAGAGCTTCACATTTCAAAGAAGAAAGCCAATTTGCATGCACATTCACTGATCATTTCATATGAAACATCTCCTTCAATTGATCTGACTGTGGACATCACACACACACACACACACACACACACTGCTCCTGCTTTTCATATGCATCTGAGCAACTAAAGAGTTTGAACGGGAAGTTTGTGCTCTTTGACATTGAGCTATGCCCATCATAGATTATGAATATGTATATGTTTGTGTCTTACTGACAATTGCAAGCTAAAGTCACCAGGTTTGAAGAGAAGGGCTACGTGTCAATTTTAGAAATCTGACTTGTTTTCCCCTTGGGTCTGCACCATTGTTTACAGTTATTTCCTTTTACTATACTTCCACTTAGATTTAATTTGCACTTTCCTTTCTTTTCTTAAATTGTAATGCAGGAATAACTGTCCAAAGGAAAGCCTAACATACTGATCTGCAGTCCCAGGGGGAAATGAAGCCATTTTCCTGTTTGAAATTAAAGATGAAGTAATCCACATTTACTTGAGAGGTGTTATTATTTTCCTCATTTGAGATCTACTACTATGATAATATGATGTTCCATGTAAATTTTCATGTGCTGGCATGCCTATAAGTTAGTAGTATAATAAAATGCTCAGCTCTCATAACTAGGGTGTTTTAAGGTGAATTGCATTCATATGCCATCTATTTGCAGAAAGAATATGGGGTTTGGCAAAGCTACATGCTGAGCAACATAATAAGATATTTGTACAACGTACAAGTTACTGATGATTATTGTATTTTATTTTTCTATGATTTCCTAAGAGGCATTATCAGGTCTTACAGATGGAGTAAGACTATTTATTAAGATATTTATTAGCAAATAAAAGTACAGTACTGGTGGTTATTTCTGAGTTGAATTTTTTTCCCATTTCACCTAAATCTTGCAGAATATGATATGTACATGCTAATAAAAGTCCATAAAGGGCCATAAAGAAACCAGCTACGTATTGTATCAAATCTCGCCTGCATTAGAGCCAATAAGAACCAAAATACCTCAAGCAGCAGCATTTTAGGACCAGGTGCCAAACCAAGTTCCCAGATAACAGTGTCTCATGTGTCTCTTTATGTGATAGCTGGATAAATGTTCCTCTTAAAAAGCACAGCTAGAGGCCTTTCTCCCCTGTGGTTTATGAGCCTGTCTGTCTTGCATCAAAGCAGGTGAGAGGATATGAACAGTGAGGTCATTAGCTCTGGCTGGTATTGCTCTTGCAGGGGAACAAGCAGGCTCTAGCATGCAGTAGGTCAGATTTTTTCTTCAACTTTTATCATGTGAAATAGAGGTGATGACCTCCATTTTTCTCTAGCTTGTTTTAAGACAGTGGTACCCAAACTTCCCCCTCCCCACCATGGACTACTTGAAAATTGCTGAGGGTCTTAGCAGATTACTTAATGATTTTCCTGCCTGTTGCGGCAATTGTAATTCCATATCATTCAAATTGTAATGCAGTAAGAACAGAAGAAATAAAATAAACTATAAAAATACAATTAAAAATCAATATGAACATTTGATGCCATGGATGTGTATTAAATCCACAGACATGCTGTGGACCACTTGAATGAAGCTTATGGACCACTGATGGTTGACGAACCACAGTTCTGGAACCCCTGTTTTACAAAAAGGGACAAGACTATAAATGTAGTAGTTTGGTTTATTAAATTTGTATATCATTACCCACTAAAGAGAAAAAAGAGAGAGAGTCCCAAAATGATTTAGTAGAGACGGAGGCTGCAGTCCTAAGCATTCTTATTAGGAATACATTACAGTTAACTTAGAAGGGCTTCCTTCTAAGTCAATCTGTTTAAGACCACACTGCTGGTTCCAGATGTAACTCAGTAATTCATGTATTGGCTATTTATAATTGTGCTGTCACAGCATCTGTCAAAAAAACAGCTGAAGAGAAACTAGTTTCAGAGACAGAACCCTAATGGGCTCTGTTTGCATTATATTTCTGAGCTCAGGAGATCATATTTTTTAAGAATGTAGGCCTAATCTGGAATTTTGGGTGAAAAAGGAAGCTCCCTACACTTTAATTCAGACTTGTACATGAAGATAATTCTGATAGTCTGCCTGGCATTTCCTAATGTATTTACGTTCCCTAATATATTTGCAGTGCTTTATAGGTTACCTATAACCTGAGCAAATTTGTCCATATTAGGCTTTGCACTTCCACTAAAACTTTTACAACAGTACTCTTTTATACTACCCATATGAATGTAAAAACTGAGTCTGATGAGTCAACACACCGTGGTGCTTAGTTGTTTTTTTACATGGAGGGCAAAAGCCCCTTAGTTCTTGTGGAGAACCTCAGGTCTGAGAACTGAATATGGCCCTCCATGCCCTCCTATCTTTTCCTCAGGAGGTCTCTTCCCAGGCAACACCTCTCAATTGTCCTGCTCTATGGTCCACCTTGAGTGCTTTTGCCTGGATGAAATAATGTCCTCTGGCAGATCCAGTGAATGATCTTGGGCCAGTCAAACCCTTTTGGCCTAGCCTGTCTGATGGGCTTCTTATGAGGCTTGGAAACTATGTATGGCCCTTTGAATTTTGTGTAGAGGCAGTGGAGTCTAAATATAATACACAAATAAATCAGAACATAAGCTTTGTTAGACCAGAGCCCATTTCATCAGATGCATTGTCCTTAGTAGGCCATGGCAGTTTATGCCATAATAAGAAGCAGGTTATATAATACAGCTGTCTTTCTGGAAGTTGTGTCAGTAAGATTTTATCACGTCAACGAAGAGGATCCTGCCTGTTTTATTTAAAATGTTGCATTGGTTCCTTCCAACACTCCAGCCCCGCACATGGAGCATTTTGATAGAAACCGGAAGTGTCATGCGGCAGTAGGGTTTAAAAAAAAAATGCTGTACCTCTTTGTTGTCATAGACCTAGGGGTTGCGATGCTCATAGAGATAAGAAAGTATAGAGTATCTCACCAATTTTTGAAGACAGAACCCCTGAAATATCTGTAAAAATTGTTTTTTGTCTTCCTGCGGCTGAAGTAAGAGCCGCTTAAATTCAGAAATTCAACATAGCTGTGCTTTGGCAGGAACATCTCTTCTTCCCTACTCAATATAAAGTGGCAGCCAAGACATCACACGAACTATGATCAAAATTAGACAAAACATGAGCCAGACCTGTATTTGCTGCTGCTCAGTTACAGCACTTCTTCAGCATTGCTCTCTATAGGTAACTCACACTTCCCTCCAGGCAGAAAGGGGGAAACAGACGATTCCAGAAACTGAACATTGGGCAGATTGTGTGAGGCTATATGGACGATTTCCTCCCTCCTTCCCTCCCCCCCCCGCCCATCCAGCCAATAGAATCCACTGACGTCACGGAAGGCTGCCGAGAGTATCAGAATAATGAGCATTGTGGAGCCCCGCCGTGGAGGGCGCGGCTCGTGCGTCGATTCGGTCTCCTAGGCAACGACGCAGGCGTCGGAAGAGAGTGCGCGCGGGAGGGGCTTGCTGTTCCAAGGCCTGGCCGGCGGCGGAGGCTGCGTTTCCCTTCGTGAGTAGCGCCGGCGGCGGTTGGGCGTTTTGTTTCTCCCTCAGAGGGCAAACAGGGGACGAGGGGAGCATGCGCGGGCGGAGGCTTCGACGGCTTGTCCCTCAGGGGTCAGCCTGAACCGGGGGCGGGGGGTTGGTGGGTGCGCCGTTCTCTTGTCAGGCGTCGAGCAGTTAGGAACTCTAGTATTATTAATGGCTTTTATCCTAGCATTTCTTCCGACAAACTAGGGGCAGTTTCGTTCCCCTTCTTCCCTTTCATCCTTACAACAACCCTGCGAGGTTGGCGAGTGCTGGGTAAAGTTCACCTCATGAGCTTCATTGGCGAGGAGGATTGGGGGGGTTGTGTGTGTGTTTTATATATATAATTATTATTAAATTTTCTGTTTTACAATTTAGAATACTCGTTTAAACATCCTTAAAATATCAGTGACTTCCCTTCATCTCTTTCCATGTTTCATTTTACATATCATAAAACCCTTCATATTTTACATAAACTAAACCATTCAGTATTCCATTATGACATCGATCAAAACTTATTTACACTGTTGAATTTATCTTAATGCTTCCAACGTTTTCAAGTGTACACAATCCCCCCCATATATTCAATAAACATTTTCCAATCTTCTCTAAACATATGTTCTTCTTGTTCTCTTATTCTATATGTTAAGTCTGCAAGCTGTGCATATTCCATCAGGTTAAGTTGCCATTCTTCTTTAGTTGGGACCTCACTTGTTTTTCCAATGTGTGTGTGTGTGTGTGTGTGTGTGTGGGCCAGACCTCTACAAAAAGTGAACACAGGCTGCAACAACCTCTTCCCACCGTACATATTCTTTGATTCTGTCACTTGGGCTGAGTCAGGAAGTATCTTAGCAAGTCAGGATGGAGGAACTCCACAGGGAAAGCCGCCTTTGTAAGTGCCCTGCCTCACCTCTGCCTCCTTGGTGGTTCTGCTTCCCTCACCTGAGTAGCTTCTGAGGGATGGAGGGGAGACACACAAACACACACACATGTGTATATCCTCTTGCATGTGAAATGGTGTTATGTACTGAGTTGAATAGGATCGAAACTGCAGCAGTCTGATTGGTCCTAGAACAATAGGATCCAAATCACAGCAGTCTGATTGGTCCTAGAACAATAGGATTCAGAATGCATCAGTCTGATTGGTCCTAGAACAATGCAGCAGTCTGATTGGTTGGCAGGAACCACCCAATCATGCTCCAGATATAAGTGAATCCACAACCTGATTGGCTTACAGTAGAATTCCAGAATTAGCCAATCATGTGCAGCCCATTGTGTAAATAATGTATATAAGCAGATACTTTGAGGGGACATTCATTCATTCCTCCTCACCACTATGAGCTGAATAAAGAGCATGAAATCACTTTGCGACTCTGAGTATATTTCACTGGCGACGAAGGTGGGATCCCGCTGAGCTGACTGCCACACACCGCACCGCAGCACCGCCACCTGCCGCACCGCTGCCTCGCACCGTGTATCTAGGCTTCAGCTCCGGGACACAAGGAACTCAGAATGGCAACCAACAGCAGCTTCTCGCCGTTCAACCCAGCATCTGGAGACTGGGAAGCGTACGCCTCTCGTTTCACCTTCCTCCTAGAAGCCAAAGGGGTCACCGATGAAGAAGACGCCAAGAAGAGGGCAATATTCTTCAGCGTCTGCGGAGAGGAGACGTTTGAAATCGCCCGGGCTCTCCTTGCGCCTGAAGACGTCGCTACAGTTCCATACAAAACAATAATGGAGCAGCTGAAGGGGCACTTTTCGCCACAGCCCTCAGTGGTGGCTCGTCGAAATGCCTTCTACGCAAAGCGGCAAGCCCCTGGGGAAACCATAACTGGGTTTGTGACCTCTCTCCGCCAAGCCGCCCGGTTCTGCAACTTCTCAGAGCTGGAGAACATGCTTCGTGACCGCCTCGTCGGTGGCCTGAGGGATGAGAAGCTGCAACGACGCCTCTACGCTAAGAAGAACCTAACGTTCCAGGTCGCTCTGGAGGAGGCCCTGGCAACGGAAGCTGCTGAGAAGTCGACGCAAGAGGCACGGCCGAGCCAGCCGTCCCAACCGAGGGTCCACCACGAAGACCTCACCGACGACTCAGGATCCAACAGGGAGGAGGTGCACCGAGTACAGCAGCGCACTCAAGCAGCCCACATACCACAGCTGCCTTGACGAGAAGGAGGGAACTGCGCAAGCTGTGGAGAAAGTCACGAGAGGAGGACCTGCCGTTTCCGCAACGCAGAGTGCAGGCAGTGCAGAAAATCGGGACACATCGCCCGGGTGTGTCGGGCTCGGCCCACCCGACGCCAGGCATCAGATGACCAATCCAAGAGCCCCAGGTCCCGGGGCCCAACGCACCAAGGCAACTCAACGGCGCTCACGGACTTCCAGGTATACCAGTTGCCCCACCCCAACGTAGAGAAAATTTATGTAGAGGTACAGATAGAGGGGGCCCCATGCCGCATGGAGCTTGACACGGGTTCAAATCTATCCATAATCTCGGCAAGGACCTTAAGGAAACTGTGTCCTACTGGGGGTCCCAAACTCAGGCCGGCCCCATTCACCCTCCGGGACTTCCAGAAACGTAAGGTCCCCACAATGGGGGTGGGGACCTTCAGGGTGCAATACCGAGGGCGGACGCGGCAACTGGACTTGCTTGTGGTCAAGGGCCCCTACATTAGCTTACTGGGATTGGCATGGTTTGGACCACTGGGGCTAGCCGTCACCGGGGTGAACAACACGAGCTTACAAGTGGACGTGGACGCCATATGCAAGGAATTTCCGGGGGTTTTTGATGGGAAATTGGGACAGTATACGGGCCCCCCCATTGCTCTACAGCTTGACCCCGCAGTACGACCAGTCAGGCTCAAGGCCCGCCGGGTCCCGTTCGCCCTGAAACCCCGTATAGACGAGGAATTGGACCGGCTCGTGGAGCAAGGAGTGCTGGAGCCGGTGCCTAATGCCCCCTGGGAAACCCCAATCGTCACACCCGTCAAGCCTAATGGTTCGGTCCGCATCTGCGCAGACTACAAATGTACCATAAACAAGGCCCTCACGGCCCATGCATACCCAGTGCCAGTGGTCAGCCATGTCCTTGCCACCCTGGCTGGGTCGAAAATTTTTGGCAAGCTGGACTTGGCCCAAGCATATCAACAGCTACCAGTAGATGAGGCCACAGCAGAGGCACAGACGATTGTGACGCACAGAGGAGCGTTCAGGGTAAAGCGGCTGCAATTCGGCGTCAGCGTGGCACCAGGCATATTCCAGAACCTAATGGACTCTCTCCTTAAAGGAATTCCTGGCGTCACCCCCTTCTTCGATGATGTGTTGATTGCCGGGCCCACACCAGAGGAGTCTGAGGACCGCCTCCGCACCGTTCTGCACCGTTTCCAGACGGCGGGTCTCAAGGTGAAGCGGGAAAAATGTCTACTAGGAGTGCCTCAGGTGGACTTTCTGGGATTTATGGTGGACGCAGAAGGGGTCCACCCGACTGGGGACAAGGTACGGGCCATTTGTGATGCCCCAGCGCCCAAGAACAAGACTGAACTTCAGGCCTTCTTGGGACTATTGAACTTTTACCATTCCTTCCTTCCCCACAAAGCGGCGGTAGCAGAGCCCCTACACAGACTTCTGGACAAGCGGGCCCCTTGGGTGTGGGGCCAGCGCCAGGAGGCTGCATTCCAGGCAGTCAAGGACTTGCTTGTCTCAAACTCGGTCTTGGCACACTTTGACGAGAGGCTGCCGGTGGTGCTAGCATGCGACGCCTCACCCTATGGCATTGGCGCTGTCCTGGGACACCAACTCCCGGATGGAAGAGAGGTACCAGTAGCATACTTTTCCCAGACACTCAGCGCAACCGAACGGAACTACTCACAAATAGACAAGGAGGGGCTGGCAATTGTGAAGGGAGTAAAAAAATTCCATGATTTCTTGTACGGGCGGCCCTTCACCGTGGTGACTGACCACAAGCCGTTGCTTGGCTTATTTGCCCCCGAAAAGCAGACCCCCCAAGTGCTGTCTCCTCGCGTCCTCAGGTGGTCAATTTTCCTTGCCAGCTACCAGTATGCACTGATTCACCGACCTGGGAAGGCGATGGGCCATGCGGACGCCCTCAGCAGGCTACCACTACCGGAAACAGGCCCCGACCCAGCACCTGCACAAGAGGTTATGAGCCTGGAGCTGCTTCCCGACCGCCCCATTCAGGCACAAGAAGTTGCACACCATTCCAAGAAAGACAGGGTCATCTCCCGGGTCCTGGACTGGGTGTGGAGGGGATGGCCCAGCAACAGCCCTGGGCCAGAATTCGCTGGCTACACAACCCGCAAACATGAACTGTCGGCCCACAAGGGGTGCCTGTTATGGGGAAGCAGGGTCGTTGTTCCCCAGCCCCTCCGCAAAAGGGTCCTCACAGCCCTACACGAGACACACCCAGGGGTAGTAAGAATGAAGGCCCTGGCCAGGAGTTATGTGTGGTGGCCGGGGATCGACGGAGAGATAGAGGCCTGGGTCAAACACTGCCAGGCCTGCCAAGAATCCCGCCCAGATCCCCCAAGGGCCCCAGTCCAGTCCTGGGAGTCCGCCCGAGCACCATGGTCACGCCTGCATGTGGACTTCGCTGGCCCCTTTCAGGGGAAAACATTCTTCATAGTGGTGGACTCCTACACCAAATGGCTGGAAGTCGCACTGGTACCGTCCACTTCTACATCCGCAGCCATCCGGATACTACGCAGGCTGTTTGCAACCCACGGGCTCCCTGACACTCTCGTCTCAGACAACGGGACTGCATTCACGTCAGGAGAATTCCAAACCTTCACAGCGCAGAACGCCATCCGCCACATCCGTTCGGCGCCATTCCACCCTGCCACCAATGGCCAAGCAGAACGCATGGTGCGGACCACCAAGGACACCCTTCGCCGCATGACGCAAGGGGATTGGGAGTACCGCCTTGCCACATTCCTCCTAGCACAGCACAGCACCCCCAGCTCAACGACTGGCCGGAGCCCCGCTGAACTACTAATGGGTCGGCGCCTTGCAATCAGATTGGACCGCCTTCACCCCGATAGAGCTCAGGATGAGGTAGTGGTGGGGGAAGGCAGGAACCCCCGGACCTTCGAGGCCCAGGACCCAGTGTACGCAAAGAATTTTGGGGCAGGCCCAACATGGGTACCCGCCACAGTCACCAGGGTCACTGGCCCCGTGTCATACGAGGTGCTAACGGATGGGGGGCAATGCTGGCGCCGCCACTGCGACCAGATACGGCGACGATTCCCAGGAGAAAACCAGGAGGAGGAAAGGTCAGAGGAGTCCCAAGGGAACAGAGCGGCAGTGAGGCCCATAGAGCAGGAGGGGCCAGCAGGAGAGGCAGAATCAGTAAATACAGAGAGGACCCGCGAGGCCGAAAGGACACCGGAACCAGAACCACGACTGAGCGAGCCGGTTGCGCCAGACCAAACCGGCCCATCACAGCCAGCATCCTTGGAACACGAGCCAGAACCTGAACCAGAACCTGACCAGGGAACACCACAGGCCGCAACGCACACGTAGGCCGCCGGCGTACCTCGAGGACTATGAATGTGACCTCCCGGGCAGGACTGGAACTTAGAGGGGAGGGGTGTTATGTACTGAGTTGAATAGGATCGAAACTGCAGCAGTCTGATTGGTCCTAGAACAATAGGATCCAAATCACAGCAGTCTGATTGGTCCTAGAACAATAGGATTCAGAATGCATCAGTCTGATTGGTCCTAGAACAATGCAGCAGTCTGATTGGTTGGCAGGAACCACCCAATCATGCTCCAGATATAAGTGAATCCACAACCTGATTGGCTTACAGTAGAATTCCAGAATTAGCCAATCATGTGCAGCCCATTGTGTAAATAATGTATATAAGCAGATACTTTGAGGGGACATTCATTCATTCCTCCTCACCACTATGAGCTGAATAAAGAGCATGAAATCACTTTGCGACTCTGAGTATATTTCAAATGGCTTGTGGGCAGGACGTCCTGTTCACGTCTCCTTGGAAGAAGCTACCACCAAGTTGACTGGATGTTCACCAAGTTTGTGCAGTATTGCATGCAAAGGGAGCAGCCCCCATCCCTTCTTACAAATGGGTTAAGCCCCAATGAATTCAGTGGGCCTTGCTTTTTTCTTTCTTTCTTTTAAATACTAGGAATAGTGGAGAAATTCAGTTCGCATATAAAGAAAGGCAAACCAGTCCAAATTTCACTTTCCCAAAAAAAATACAAGAACTAAAACTCCGTTATCCTTCAAAATGTGAAAGGGGGGAGGATTTAAAATGTAAAACAGAGAGAATTTGCAATGTCGATTGCATTAGATATCATTGTAAATGAATTCACTAACCTGGTTGCACAAAATAATCTATCTGTGATAATGCAGGTATCCATTGAACTAAAGAGTGATGCTTTAGACAGAGTGATAAGCAGCCAGGCTGCTTTGGCAAGAGACTCTTGCCAAATAATCAGCTTATCTTCTACTTGCTTAAATTAACCAACCTGCTGACACAGATTGAAAACATTTTCTCTTGGGAGTTTGTATCTACATATGTATTAAGCATCTGAAGACTTTTGCCTTCATGTCCATCTACAATAATTTCAGCTGTTTTAAGTAGACATATTATTTGCAAACACAGGTGTTGACTGTGCCATTATATCAAAATTATGGGATTATTTGACAAGCTAGCAGGCTGGCTTGGTCTGAAGAAGAAAGAAGTTCATGTTCTGTGCCTTGGGTTGGACAATAGTGGAAAGACAACAATTATTAACAAGCTAAAACCATCTAATGTAAGTAGTCCTTTTTAGTATGTTACCAGCTCGTTTGCCAGATCTTGTAGTAAAGATAATGCTCATATTTGGATACATGTATAGAAAGATTTCATTTGTACCATATTGAAATACTAATGTTTAAGATGGCATTCATCTTTATATACTGTTTTCTATTTTGGAAGTAGATCACATTATTTATATTTTTTGATACGATGTATAATTCTAAACTGCTTGTACAAATGAGAATTTTCTTAGGTATTCCTATTGCGTGATTTTCAGGACCCTATCAATGTTTATTCAGAAGAAATTCCACTATTCAAGGGGGCTTTACTCTCCAGGAAGTGTGTTCAGAATTGTAATTTTATCCATCTAATGAAGAAGAAAGCAGAGCAGACCTCAGAAAAATGAATTAAATAAAAATATTAAACATTACTATCCCAGGCCTTTTCTCAGGGGATATATTTCAGAAATAGCAGAGATTAAAAGTGAATTTATTAAAATCTAATATGAGGCATCCATTGTATAGTTGGAAATACATGATTTATGCTGCCCATGTTTGGGTTTTCACAATGGCCTGTAAACAAATTTAAGTTGAATCAACTAGTGCTTAGGAAATGAATACTGTTTATACATACACACCCTTTTGCACACATGCAGATATGTATATGTTTCTTAAATGCTATTACACCTTTCTTTAAATAGCTTTTCCTTAAATAGTATCTGTGATACCTTGGCTCTAAATACAGGGCAAGAATGAATATATCATTAAGGTCTTTTCAATTATGCTTTGTCATGATTTCAGCAAAAGCTTATTGTGTTAAACAACTATAACCAAAACATTAGCATACTGGTTTGTTACTTTCAACTAGTACAGAAAAGGTCACACTTATTTTGTTAAGCCATATTAGATTGAAAACATTAAGTACTTAGTCACTAGACGTGCTAGCACCTAAATGCTAAGCCAAACCATGACTAAGTATGAACAAGCAAGCATGCATCTCTCTGGAGCAAAAGTTGTGGCCTCTTTGCTCCTCCCTGGTTTTGCTCTGCCATGCTTCCTGCAGCTAAACTCTCTTTTGGCTTAGTATTATGTTCAAAACTTCACTTGTGGCTTGTCTCATTCCAAACAAATTGCAAACTGTAGCCAAGGTTTAGGGGAAACAAACCAGGAGACTGGGTTTGGATGTAACATTAAATCAAACCATGGCTCAGCTCCAGATAGCAGAGAGGGAGCAAAGTGGCTATGATTTTCTCTCTGAGTAACCTGCATGCTTGCTCGTTCACACTTAGCCATGGTTTAAAACCACAGAGCCTAGGACTTGCTAATCAGAAGGTTGGCGGTTCGAATCCCTGCAACAGGGTGAGCTCCCGTTGCTCGGTCCCTGCTCCTGCCAACCTAGCAGTTTGAAAGCATGTGAAAGTGCAAGTAGATAAATAGGTACCGCTGCAGCGGGAAGGTGAATGGCGTTTCCGTGCGCTGCTTTGGTTCGCCAGAAGCGGCTTAGTCATCCTGGCCACATGACCCGGAAGCTGTACACCGGCTCCCTCTGCCAATAAAGCGAGATGAGCCCCGCAACCCCAGAGTCGGTCACGACTGGACCTAATGGTCAGGGGTCCCTTTACCTTTATGTGCAAACTGTACAAAGGTTATGGGCTGAGCTCTGCATGCATTGCAGCATTTTCAGGTCCCCTTCTCAAAGCAGTTGCCATCCCTGTGCCACTCCACAAAACTGTACAATTTGGGAATTGCAATATGTTGCTGAATGAAGAGCCATGTTTTATGGAGAGAGGAGAGACCAAGAAAACCCTGGTCGTGGTTTATTTTAATGAGTCTTCTCTTACGTATCACTAAGTTTTGATCCAACAAAATGTACCTGCTGTCTTACTGCTACACCATCCAATAAGAGAGCAGGTGGCACTGTAGTCTAAACCACTGAGCCTCTTGGGCTTGCAGATCAGAAGGGCAGCTGTTCGATTCCGCACAACAGGGTGAGCTCCCATTGCTTTATCCCAGCTTCTGCCAACCTAGCAGTTTGAAAGCATATCAGTTCAAGTAGATAAATAGGTTACCACGGCAGCAGGAAGGTAAATGGCAGTTTAGTCATTCTGGCCACATGACCCGGAAAGCTGTATGTAGACAAACACTGACTTCCTCGGTCTGAAGTGAGATGAGCGCCATACCCCATAGTCGCCTTTGACTGGACTTAACCGTCCAGGGATCATTTACCTTTTACACCATCCAATGTTTCTTAAAAGCTTGTGTATTCCTGCAGTAGCTATAGGTTCTCTATACTGTTCTCTGCTGCCAACACAAATATCATACTGCATTAAATAACTGATTTAAATAAGCTAAATATCCACAGTACTGCTACTTAGCATGTATATAGCATTTTAGTATATTCTGAGCTCTTCACATACGTAGCCAGCATTAGTTTAGTATGATGAGAATGAGCCATAGTGAACCACGAGGGGAAAATATATGATGCCACATGACATTTTAAACTATTATTTATTTGGCTCGAGAGAATATATTACTGATTTTTAGTATTAAAATTGAACATGAATTTTTAAAGACGATTTTGTTTTCTTTTAAAGGCTCAAACTCAAGATATTGTTCCCACGATAGGATTCAGTGTAGAAAAATTTAAAACATCTAGGTAAGACCCTTTTATTTCATTATGTTTATATTCTATATAATTATGTATTAGACATTATGTATTGATTTGGCATGGAGATGTAATGCTATGTGTAGTCTTTGTGACAAGCCTGTGGGGAAGGGATCACAAATTGCTAAGACAGATTTCTTGTAGAAAAGGTATCACATATTTAAGTGGTACTGTTGAAATTTTATGCCTTTCATATTAATGATTTTAAGTGTTGGAGAGTCTCTTTAACTAGACTTAAAAGAAAACATTGTCCAGGAGCCAAGCAGCTCCCAGGTTGAAGCTGGCCCAGCAGAATTGTTGACTTTTCCGTTTGAACAACGTGCCCCATGCCATAATAAAATTGCTTCTGAAAGTTGCCTCAACTTCAAGAGTGCCTTGCATTATAGCAAGGGTGGGATACCTCTGGGCCCCATGCCTAATTAGTCCTGGTATCAGCATGTTTACTTAGTGGTAAGTCTCACTGAGTTCACTCAAACAATTTACTTAGTCAGAAAATAAACAGTTACACTAGTGGGAGCCAGCATGATTAGCCTTCCTAGTGCAATGAAGCTATAGCCCACCAATCAGCTCTGGGAGGTTGGGAGAACCCCCAGAATAGAGTGTAGGGGGTAGAGAGAGTGATCTCCTTAGTGCTATTTTGAATTCAACCGTTGGCTTAAGAATCAATAGTTACTTTTTCGTTTTTTACGTATCCAGTTTTGATATTTAATTGAATATGATGTGTTGGCATACAAGTTAATATGAAGTTTTCTGTTACCAAAAGCATATCAATAAGCGGTTCAATAACGAGTCAGAAGTGAGCGCTACTATGTTCAGTAGACTGGGTAATAATTGTACATAGTCATAAAAGCATTTCAGTTTTAATTTTATATATTTTTTGTTTATAGTTTGTCATTCACTGTGTTTGATATGTCGGGTCAAGGTAGATACAGAAATCTTTGGGAACACTACTACAAGTAAGTTCTTTTTTATTGTGAGACTGAAATTTGCAGTATTTGTACATATGTAGAAACTACAAGTCTCTCATCATTTCTGTATGAAATTTATGAAGGTGACTGGGAGTAATTTCAAAATATGATAATGATACTTCTGTTGTGATTTAAGACAATATTCATATGCTTGCAAAATAAAAAAATGAATACTTATGCATAATTAATTTTAAGTTAACTAGTGTTTACAGCAGCCTCATACCTTCCAGATTTTTTTACTACAATTTCTACCAGCTCCAGCCAGCACAAGCATAATGGGAATTGGAGTTCAAAACATCTGCAGGGCACTAGGTTCCATGTTGAAGTACTCTTGCAGCTCACTTGATATGAAAAGTTGGTCCGCCTTGCTTTAGAAGTACTATGTTTATAAATCTAAGCAAAGATTCATCTCTGTTTTGAAAATAGCTTGAGTTCCACCATATGGAACATAATGTTTTTTCTAAGAATCTAGAAGGAATATGCTGCTACCAGTTAGTACAGTAACACACAAAATATTGAAGTAAGGTTTCTGTTAATTCATTTTGTTACTCAACATTTTAGGAAGCATCTAATTTGCTTCTTTGCTTTCTATGACACACAGAGATTGCCAGGCCATTATTTTTGTCATTGATAGCAATGACACACTAAGAATGGTTGTGGCCAAAGAAGAACTTGACACTCTCATGAATCATCCAGGTGAGAAGATCCTTTATCATTCACTCAGTTCTATTTCTACTATATGTCTTTGACATGAAAAACTATTTTCTTGGTAACTTTGTATTTGCATATAAAACCTCCTTGTTTTTCTGCCCAGTAGTTAACTAGAATAAAGATTTCAGTATATTTTCTGTTAATAGGAGTATCACAAGTATAATTCAAGATAAAATTAATTTAATATAAGAATGCCAGAACAATTTTCAGAAATAAGAGATTAATTGAACTTGCATAAATTTTAGGCTCTGAATTTGTCCCCTAAACTTAATGTGTTTGTGGGCAATTCAGTAAAAGATTTTACTACATTGGTTTCCGACAATTTGCACCAACAAGGCAAATACCTTCAGGTTGGGCCTGAGACACATCCCTGCAGCTCTCTTCACACATAAGAAGGGACTGCAAATATGCATCTCTGGCACCATCCTGAGCTTGCGTGACTCCTCAGCTAATCCCCTTATGTCTGTTTGGACACCACCTTTGTTGGAAGCCGCCCAGAGTGGCTGGGGAAATCCAGCCAGATGGGCGGGGTACAAATAAATTATTATTATTATTATTATTTTATTTAAGGGAAAGCCTACATCCATCCATCCATTCATTCTGGAATCCCAGTCATGCATGGTTCCAAAAATTCATGGAAAAGCTTTGCACGTAGAAATCTACACATGCAAAGTTTTTCCTCCTGAGAAGTCATGCAAACTTCGTGAGGAGGCGAAGTATAGCTTATGCTATACTTACTGTGAGAGAAAACAGTAGCTTTCTTTTTTAGAGGAGAAATTGATTCATGTATAGAAATATAATGAATGTAATGTTCCCTTTGTATATGAATTTGAAAAATATTTATAGAGGGAAAACTACTGTTGGGCTGCATAACTTGTGTAGATATCAGCAGTGTGTTATTGAGCCTCCCATAAATGTTTTTCACAAATCATAAATTGTTATGTTACATGGGATGGGGTCCATTGTAGTTGCTGAAATAATTCACTTTGATGTAACTGAACATTGAAATTGGGCGGGGGAATAATCTAACAACTGTATAATTCAGAAGTAGCGACAGATCTCTATTTTCAAAGCTTAGATTAAAAACTACGCTGGAGATAGGATTTGGCTTTTATATTAAAAATAGATGCCTTCAGCAACAGCTGTAAGTAACAGAATACTGCCATATATATGGTTGTATTTCTATTCCATAATATAGTTATTTTACATCTGTGGAAGTAACTTCTCTGATGTTAGTAGACTTAATAAAAACCATGAAGTAAGATTGATGTTGATGAAATTGTTACTGATTGTATAGAATATTTATGATATATTGTACCCTGTACTGTATATCGACTGCAAAGCTATAAACTAGATTTTAGGTTTTTTTCTTGTCAAATAATTTTCCTGATTCTGTATTATTGATTGGAATATCTTCACTAATTTGTCTTCAAGTGCAACTTTAACCATGATCAGCTCCCAGCCCCAGAATCTTTTTTCAGAACAAGAATCAAATCCTTGCCTGTGTGAAGTAATACTACTATTACTACACTAAGTCTCTTCTTATGTGCCTTTTCCTCTCTAATGAGCAGTTGCAGCTACACACATGCTGAGAGCTCAGTAAAACTGACTAGCAGGGCAGATGACATGGCTCCCAGACAGGCTCAGCATCTCTTTGTTTTTAAAAATCATTCCCTGCTTTTAGTACTTGCTAGATATAATCCACAACAAGCTTATTTTGGTCAGTTCATATATCTTGTTACATTCTTGCTGCATGTGCCACAATCTCATAGGAGATTTTGAAACCCTGTATCATATCTACAGCTTCTGTGGTTAAGTTTGAAAGAAGAGCTTCTTAATGAAACACTTACTTAAAAACAGTAAGGATATGACAGTGCATAGGGACTTAGCTTAATTATAAACTTGGCAGCCTTAGACATACATCTTTGGGGATGGGTACTTTCGGAACTGTACTGAAACATGCACCAGAGATGCCATGGCCCAGTGTCTCTATCTTAGTAGGATAAAACCTTCAAAAGATGGCATTAACAGGTGAGCAGTGTAAGCATATTGTCGCCTTGTAAAAATTTGTTTATATAAAATATGAATGGATTAACAAAACATTGTGTTACTCCTAGATCTTAAACACCGACGAATACCAATTTTGTTCTTTGCAAACAAGATGGACCTCAGGTTTGCTGTGTCATCAGTAAAAGTATCTCAGTTATTGGCTTTGGAGAACATCAAAGACAAGCCATGGCATATCTGGTAAAACTGGCTTACTTTCATTTTGTACTAAAATTAGTTTTAAGTTACTAATGCTTATACTGAGTGAATAAAACTCTGTGATAACCAGTATACAAATACTGATTCCAAAAGCAAGCTGTAATCAGTGTCATGTTACACAATTGTTAATGCTGTGGCAATGGCTTTACATGCTGTCCTGACTCATTTGGAGAAGCAAGGGAACTATGCGAGACTGTTATTTGTAGACTTTAGTTCTGCATTTAATACTATTCTTCCGCATAGATTGGTGCCCAAATTATTAGACCTGGGACTTCCACTATGTTTGTGCAGGTGGATATTAGATTTTCTATCAAACTGTTCCCAAAGGGTCAGGTTGGGTTCCCACGTCTCTGCGGATCTCATCACGAATATGGGGACGCCGCAGGGGTGCGTGTTGAGCCCACTTTTATATACGCTCTATACAGCTGACTGTGCCCCCAAATACCCCAGTAATAAGATCATTAAGTTTGCAGATGATACAACGGTGGTTGGTTTAATCACAGCTGGAGAGGGGGAGGCAGCCTATAGGAAGGAAGTTGAGCAGTTGGGGGAGTGGTGCAGGAAAAACAACTTACTCCTTAACTTAAAGAAAACAAAAGAGATCATTGTGGACTTTAGGAAATGTAAATTGAATATTCAGCCACTTATTATTGAGGGGAAGTGCGTGGAACAGGTCTCGGTGTTTCGATTTCTGGGAATGGAGTTGAGAGACGACCTAACCTGGGGAGAGAACAGCAAAGACCTGGTGAAGAGAACACAGCAGAGGTTATATTTTTTTAGAATCCTCTGGAAAAACAATCTCTGAAAGGACCTGTTGATGGCATTTTACCATTGCACTGTGGAGAGCGTACTAACTTATGGTCTGTGTGTATGGTTTGGGAGCTGCACGGCCAGGGAAAAAACAATGCTATCCAGGGTTGTAAAGACTGCAGAGAGAATAATTGGGTGCACTCTTCCCACCTTAGATCAAATCTATGCTGCCAGGTGCCATAAGAAAGCGGCAGAGATAGCACAGGATAGTACGCACCCCGGAAATGATCTCTTTCAGCTTCTGCCTTCTGGAAGAAGGTATAGGGTTATAAAGGCCAGCCGCCTGAGAAACAGTTTCTATGCAAATGCAATTCTGGTTCTAAACGCAGCGTAAGGGGTTTCTACAGTATAGTGTATTTTAAAATAGGGTTTTAAAGTTTTTAGGGGGTTTTGAATGTTTTATGTAGTTTTAATGTAGTTTTATGTAGTTTTGCAATTTCATTGTCCTGCATGGGACAATGACAATAAAGATATATCGTATATCGTATAATGGTAATATCTATTTGTAGAAGATTGGTGTTTGAATTTGCAGGGTTGTTTTCTAAGATAAACCAAGAAACTGACAGAATCTTATTAATCTCAGCATCTTGAAATACCTCTGGAAGGCTACCAGTGTTAGCAAATCACAGCTTGCCATTTGCTTGATGTGGAGCAACAGTCGGTGGGATCAAGCTGTGTTTGCCCATCAGTGGAAAAGACCCGCTGAAGCAATGATATTTCTCCTTCCTCACCTCCGCCTGCAGCCCTTATGCACCCCCCCCCAAAAAAAATCCACCTGCTCCAGAAGACTGTGGGCAATGACAAAGGCATAGATTGCTATTATTTGGAAAGTTATCTTTTCACTAACTTGTTGGCGAGTGTGCAACATTTCAAGTTACGTCAGCCTTGTGCAGGATGAGAAACAGAGAAGTTGGTTTTCCCCACTCTGCTTCTGGAGGCTGAAACGTGAGCATGGGGGCTGCTTTAAATTATTTGCAAAACCTCTGTTTGGAGAAGCTAATACTTCCTCTTTAAGTACAGGTAGTTGGTGGCAGCAGCAGTGGGGTGTGGGAGAGAATTCCCCTAGCTCCCCTGCTGCCATCCACTTACCTCTCCACTTGCCTATTTAAAGGAGAAGCACAAGTTACTTCAAACAGTGCTTTTACAAAAGGCTTTATTCCCCTACTCATCAGCTGATGAGTGAAGATTACCGTATTTTTTGCCCTATAGGACGCACTTTTTCCCCTCCAAAAATGAAGGGGAAATCTGTGTGCGTCCTATGGGGCGAATACAGGCTTTTGCTGAAGCTTGGAGAGCGAGAGGGGTCGGTGCGCACCGACCCCTCTTGCTCTCCAGGCTTCAAGAAGCTATCAGCAAGCCTGGGGAGCCTGCGGGAGTTCCCGCGGGGCTCCCCACGCTGCGGATAGCAGCCTGCCACCCGGCGTGCATGGTACCCTGAAGCAGAGCATCCCGCGCGCCGGGCAGACATCCGCAGCGTGGGGAGCCGCCATCCCGCTGTTCCCCGACCTGGTTTTGGGGGGGAAATAAAGGGGAAAATTTTTTCCTTTATTTCCCCCCCCAAAAATTAGGTGCGTCCTATGGGACAGAGCGTCCTATGGGACGAAAAATACGGTAAATCCTGCTGCTTTGGCTGAGCAATCCAATTCACTGGTGGTCACAGGGCATGCAGCCAAAGCAGGATTAAACCCTGTCCTCTTGTCCAGCACCTAATGTCACCAGTGGCATCAGCTGATCATCGGGTGGGTGTGGTTTGGGAAAAGTGGCCTTGTGGGCTAAATTGGACCTCCTAGTGGATGAAGATGCCCAATGGCCCAAAGGTTCCTTACCTCTGTAGTAAAGACTTTAGGGAAGAGGCAGATGAAATAGGAGGCAGAAGCAAGGGAGCCAAAGAGAGGAAGAGATCACGGGCCAAAGGAAAGAGAGAGGGGTCAATATTGGCAGAAATATTTTAAGAAATGGAGTGCTTACAGTTACTTCTCTACTGCTGCTACAGCCCTTGTAGTCTTATTTTCTCATATATTCCCATCGATTTGTGAGGATGTTGCTAATTCACTTAACTTTTTGTATTCTCTTCCGGACACTGCAAACACTGCTTCCACTTTGTTAGGCATTCCTTATAGGGCAGGGAAACTGAACGTGATGGTGTCATGTTAGATTTTGTTTTATTGCATATGGTTGAAAGAAAGAGGAAATTGAAGTTTCCTGCTTGGGCAGCAGCTAAGCATCTCAGCATTTTTCATGTTTGTCTGTGCTATGTACTATCATCATACACGAACAATAAATATACTTCTGTGGCTATGATTTGGTCTTAACTAACTGTAGAAAATGTAATCACTTTTTTCATTAGTTTTTTTGTGCCATTAAAAAAAGTTTGCTCTTTTCTCATTTTAGTGCTAGTGATGCTCTTAAAGGAGAAGGTTTGCAAGAAGGTGTAGACTGGCTTCAAGGTACATTTCATCATGCTTTGCATCACCAGCTTCCCTTTTCCATTCATTTTATAATCTTTTCTGTCATTTCATTTTGCTTTTCCCTCAATCTGTTTTTGCTATCAGATCAGATTACACAGTGAGTATACTCATCAAACTTGGCTGTTTGGATCCCTGTTTGTTACACTTTATATTTTTAGCAAAAATACCTCCCTTTAAAACTTACCATTTAAATTAAGCAAATATATGGGCAGTATTGTTACTCCTAAATTAAGACTAAGAAATAGTGCTTGTGGTCTGAGTACATTGCTATAAGCGTGGAATGTATGATTCTTTTATTTATGTTTACAAGAGAAAGCAAGTAGCATCGTGATGTAGATTACAAAAAGTTAAAGCATATTTAGTAAAATATGGCAGCTTTTATGCTGTGCATACCAGATAATTTTCAAAATGACTAGATGATTTCTAGGTCTAGAGATAATTGCATTTTCAAGTCTCATTCTCGCTGTCTGCTCTCGTTGACTGAATGAGTCTTGAGAAGTTTTATGCAGCATTCAAGCATCACACATTATTATCCTCCACTATCCTTTGGTGTAAGTTATCATAATTAATGTTTAATATCTACCATTGTTTGGGCTTTAATAGTGATACTGTCTCTCTTCATTTATTATAATAATAATAAATTTATTATTTAAATGCCGCCCATCTGACTGGGTTGCCCCATAACACATTATTTAGTAAATAAATTAATTTATATGATCAACATTTATTTTTATTCCAGTGATCACTGTTTTTGAATGGAATATTCTTATAGGGAATTACTGGTTTACATAGAGTGGCAAGCTCTTTTGCATGCTTTTTAGAAGCTTTGCTCTAAGCTTTGGGCTTAGTTGAGTACAGTGTTTTATTTAAAATACACCGCTAGATGTCAGCAGAGACTAAAAGATGAGAGGCAGAGAAGTGCCATTTATTATATTGGCTGTGTGAAGATCCATGTTTACACACTGTAGTGCTGATCCATAAGAACATTTCTATCAAGGAAGCGCAGGTAATACTTTATATTTCAAGGCTCTATAAAATAGTTCAGAAGCTTTAATACTACAGTGGTACCTCGGGTTACAGACACTTCAGGTTACAGACGCTTCAGGTTATAGACTCCACTAACCCAGAAATATTACCTCAGGTTAAGAACTTTGTTCAGGATGAGAACAGAAATCGTGCAGCAGCGGTAGGCCCCATTAGCTAAAGTGGTACTTCAGGTTAAGAACAGTTTCAGGTTAAGAACGGACCTCCAGAACAAATTAAGTTCTTAACCCGAGATACCACTGTACTAGAATTCTGTAGCTAATATAATTAAATAAAAACAGCATTTTAACATCAACTTTATTTGTTTTACCTAGATCAGATCCAGGCAATGAAGACATGAAAAACCAATGAGTTATGAAAATGTCGTAAAGATAATTTGTAGATGTACATGATGACCTCTTGAAGATGAAGACTTTTTATAGGTCTGTTTTCTTCTGTTGGCTTTTATAAAAGCCCAATAAAAATAATAATAAATATTTTTGTAACAAAATGTAATAGCTCAAATGCACATTCATCATACTGAAGGAAAAAATACATGTGGTTTGATAGAATAATAAAATCATTGTATGTAGTCTAAAAATGCTGGTGGATTTTTGAGTTAGGGGCTCAAGAGATCACATTTGACTTCCTGATTGTGCTCACCACAGTGTTTCATTCAAAAATATGCAGTGAGATGGACCTTTACTAGAATGTAAAAGTTTTCTCTTGCTTAGAAAACAGCTATTTAAATTTTACACACCATATTTCAGTAAAAATTTGGTTGAATGTGTTTACTCCGAGCCTGCATGCAATCCTGTATTTTTATAAGCAGTTGTGGATGTTTATGAATACTATGTACTGTTGATATGTACTGGACTATATTGTGTTCTATAAGAAGTGAAACAATATTTTCATAAATAAAATATGTTACTAAATACCTACTGTGCTTTTAAGATAATACGTTGAATATCAGCCAAGAACTAAAATAGTCTGTTACACATATTAAATCATTTTTTTGTTTTATAAAACTTTGCAGTGTATTATTCATTTTTTTGCTTGGTTCCTTTAATGCTAATATTTCATTCATTAATACAATACATAATCTGTACATCTTGACTTTTACATTAAACTAGGCTAGACCAAAACCATCTATTTAGCACTGTACAGTTGGTTCTGGATGAGCTTCCTACTATGAAAGGAGAAGGTTCTAGTTCCAGTCCTCTCTTCAAAACAGTCTAATGTACACATGATTTTGTGAACTTATTGAACTTCGCACATTTTAAAGGTACGTCAAACCTGTGGTTACTTTTGATTATGTCTGATCTCTTCAAGTGAGATAGTTTTGCCTGGATTCCTCACCCCGTCCCAGATCCAGCCAGTGGGGAATCTGGTTTCTGAATCCACACCCAAAATAGTAATGCAGGTAACCAAATATATGTTGATATATAAATTGTGTTCCCTTCCTGTAGCTTATATATACTGGTATGATGCTTGATTAGCTACTGGACTTGTCACAATTATGTCCTTCATTTTACCTGGTCACTGAACTATGTATGTCATTAAGTATTGTGTTTTCTATTTTGGGGTGAACAGAAGATGCAGTAGATAGAGGTATAATGGTAGATGGGGATCTAATGGTAGATCTTTATGCAGTATTTTTCAGTAGATTAACAAGGGTTTCTGGCCCCTTTACAATGAAAAGAACTATAAAGTTCCTTGCTCTCCTTAAATTACACTGCTGAAATGAAATTAGGCTGCTGAAATGAAGAAAACCTGAGGTAACCAGGAGTGAAATTTGTGTGACTGTACTGAACTTGGTTCAGGTCTGATAATGAAAACATATCTCTAGGCTCAGAGGCCCTGTTTTTTAATTCTAATAGTATGTCTTCTGCACCTGGGTCTTGTTACAGATCTTGATGTTCTTCTAAAACACCAAATTAGATCTGACAAGCTTGAAGTCTGCTCAACCCTGCCATACGCTAACATTTCACTAGTGCTTAATGCATAGTATGTTGAATTAAACTAACCAAATCACTCTCATTGCTGTGGTCTTCATTGCCCACCTTTAGCCTTGTAACTGCATGGGCACAGCTGCACAGTAGTAAGATATAAACAATTTCTACCAATGCAACCCAACTTCTGAAAGCTGGGCAAGTGTAGTGTGGCAACTAGTTGCCCTGCATCGCAAGCTTATCTCATGTCATTGGGTCTAAGGATAAGTTTGTGGTGTCAAGTACTCTTCCTTTATGGATAATAATATAAATACAATTTAAAAAAAATATGCATTTTCCTTACTGCATAGGAAAGTTGTTCATAATAAAAGCTGTTCCTGCCTGCCTTCTCTAGCCAATAAGGCATTTGGTAACAGTTACAACTTAGTATATGCTTCTCAAACTCTCTTCTTATATGTGGAACAGAGTTCTGACCTTTGGGGGATACACAGAAATTGTGGGGGAAGTGGGCAACGCATAGCAGAATGTTACCACAGAAGGCACTGTTCAGAGTCCTTGTAAATATGCATCACAACAAATAAACATGCATAAATGCATACATAATTTAATTTGCATGCGACCTTTCCACAGTTCGACCGTACTCAGTGTGGCTTAAAACATGAAAAAAGTACATAACTCCAATATAACAAAAGTAGTCATAAACAATAAATAAAACATTTAAAAATACAAAGCCAAACTAAACAATTTCCACCTAAATCACAACAAAATCTAAAACAAAGATACAAAAAAACCCAGCAACAACCACAACAAACAAACCCAAACAGCATTCCAACCCAAGAGTCTGTTCAGCAATCAGCCTCAGCTTTTGTAGCTTGCAATCAGTCAGGGCTCCACCCTCCCAGGCCAGGTGGAAAAGGTCTGCAAGGCGGGAAGCAGGTCTTCCAGGACTCACAGGCAAGATGGTCCATATTTGAACACCAAAGGTAATTAACACAGAAGTCTGTTGGCATGGAATTTTAACCTTATACATAAGCTGAGTGAACAATTATGTTTAGACCAAAAAAATAAATTGGAGTTAGCTGTTTATGTTTTGAAATGTGTTGCTGTAAAAAGTTCAGTTATGACCCTTGCTTTCCAAAGGACAAAGAAGTCTGAGTCAGTTAAACCTGTAGGCCATTTTGAAGCATTGTAAAGCTCAGCCTGCCACAGCCTACCTGTCTTTAAGAGGAAGTAAGTTTATCTTCTGAGAGCTACTACAGACTGTGTTTCCATATCACTTTCCTAACTGCAAAAAGCAAAAATAATAATAAAAAAAAATTAAAAAATAGATCTGTTGTACTAGGGAGACAGAATGTTCTAATTATAAAATCCTAACTTGTGATATGTGCTTTAATCTCTCCCATAAAACAGTGCCAGCCTGGAGGCACCCATGAACTTAATGCTTGTATTGCCTTAATTTTGTTTGTTGAAACATAATTCTAGGTTGTGACAAATCTGTCCTTTAGGTGTATACACTTTTACTAACTTTTCCTGTGTAAAATCCAAAACCTTTTATGTCATATCTCAGCAAATGTTTTCTTCTGTGCTTTTGATCCAAAGCATGGTTTTCTGTCCCAGAGTGTGCTGGAGGCCTAATACAAAATCCTATGTTTTGCTGGTGGTGGTAACAGAGCATGGGCTGAAGCTAAAATTGGGTTGCAACAAACTATTATTTATTTCAGAAAATTTATATACCACTTGATTGTAAATCACTTTAAGGGTTTAAAAACAACAACAACAGAATATACACTATCATTATCTGCAGCACAGTCCTAAGTGTTTGTTTAACAGTAAGGCATCCTGATAAAATGAGCCTGCACCTTTTTTTTTGCCACTGACCCAATTGGTGAGGAAGGGGAATTCTGGGGACATCCCTTCTCTCTGTGTAACTTTAGGACTCCAGTGCATGCAGCATGTAGCTAGATTTGAAAACACATGAATAGCGAATGTTTGTCAAAGCAGATCCTACTAAGGAAATATGCATGGATGCTTGCTTCTGCATACTAGTAACTAATTTGAATGAATAGCAGGAATTACTACTAAATTACTACTAAATAAATACATATTTGTAACTTTTAATTAGAATAAAAAAGTTTTGCTATTTAATTATGGCTCTCTCTGACTTTATATTTTATTTAAAATTGGACAAGTTAAAATTTATTTTCTCAGTAGTCTGTATTTTTAAACAAATTTCTCAGTAGTCTGTATTTTTAAACAAATTTTTCTTAGCTTTGAACAAGCAACTTAATAAACATGTTTCAAAGGGCTCATGTGAGATGAATTTTTTTAAATAAAAAAAACAACAACCAAGATTATTTAATTTCACCATCTGTTCAGACTGAAACCGCAATCAGCCAGGAGGTCTCCCATGTGTGCAAACCATTCTAGTCTGAATGGCTGCAGAAAATAACAGCATGTCAAGTAAGTTCAGTTTTCCTTGTCATTTGAGAGAATGACTCTTGTGAAAACTGTAGCAAAATGAGCTGAGATACTTTAAAGGATAAGATACATCCTTGCACTCTGGATTTAGCTCTGCTTTTACAGACATACTGGCTATCTTGGGCCATATGTTGTTACATCATATTCTCTGCACGTGGCAATTTAAGGCTTCATTACCATCTGCCTGATTTGCATGCATTTCCATGGTCCTTAATGTTGACAGCTGTGTTCAGAGGCCATTGCCACCTGCCACATGATAAATAACCTTGTATGTGGAAAATATGAATGGATGGTCAACAAATTTATATTGCCACATCTGCCTCTGTCATGGTCTTTTGATGACACAATAGGACAGAGGGGACACCACCTAAATTGGCCACTGTTTGCCCAGCCTAAATTTGTATTCCTAATACATATCCTAATGTTCATTCATTCATATACTTACATTTTTTAAAAAAACCTACAGATTTTGGATGCAGAAATAGTCTAGCTATTTCTAATTAGTATTGGAATGGTGTCTTTTAGGAGGAAAGGCCACTCCTTCCAGACTTTTCAACTGGATTTGAAGTGAGCTCAGTTGCATAAAGAATAAGCTTGGTGTGGTTGGGGGTGATGAATAAATAGGGGTTACTCCAGAATAAGTACTTTGGACAAGAAAGGGAGTAAAAAAGGCCATGGTTAGGAGAACAAGAATTTAATCCATGCTACATAGGACCATTGTACAATGTTCTGGGTCTAAAAGTTGAGAGAATGAATGTAGTGAGTATTATTTCGGAAGTCTACCAACTACTCCTCGATGGGTTGGACTCGATGGCCCTTGTGGTCTCTTCCAACTCTATGATTTTATGATTCTATGATCCTTGAAGGGCTTGAAGTCATCCTTGAATGTTCCTGCATCTTTTGTATTTAAATATACATTTGTCATAATCAAAGGCAGTATAAACTATTTTAGGTTGCAGAATGTACAGTTTCAGGACTACAACTTTGAGCTCTGAGAGGAATTCCAATTGTGCGCCTCAGGAGTTTAATGGGAGAAAGGCTAACACCTTCACACACTGATGAAATTTGGATCATGTTCTTTGTTTTCAGTCACTCAGTTGATGTATTCCATGTATTTGGCTTGTTAAAAATATACCCTCTTCCTTTAAGTGTGATGAAAATAGTAATCATAGTTAAGTGTTGTCATTTATCTACTTACTTGAGAGTAAGCACCATTGAACTCAATGGGACTTACTTCTGAGTAGATATACTGTACAGTGGTGCCTCGGGTAACAGGCGCTTCAGGTTACAGACTCCGCTAACCCAGAAATAGTACCTCGGGTTAAGAACTTTGCTTCAGGATGAGAACAGAAATTGTGCGGCGGCGGTGCAGCAGGTACTATTTCTGGGTTAGCGGAGTCATTTTCAGGTGAAGAACGGACCTCCAGAATGAATTAAGTACTTAACCCAAGGTACCACTGTATTCAGTAATGTACTGCTTAGAATTTGTAAAAGGAGTGCACCCCCTTTAAAGTGTGTTATGTATGCAAATTAAAAGGGAGTGTTGTGGTACCTCCATCAAATCATACACCTAACAGGATGAAGCCCCAGTGAACTTAATGGGACTGACTTCCAAGCAAGCCTGTGTGGCATAGTGGTTAGAGCGGTCAAAGTGCCAGACTAGGGCCTGGGAGACTAGGGTTAAAATCCCCTGGTGACTGGGTGACCTTGGGCCAGTCACAATCTCTCAGCCTAAACTACCTCAAACTGTTGTTGAGATTAAATCAGAAGGGAGAGAACCATGTAGGTTGAGCTCCTTGAACACCTTGAGCAAAAAAGGGGAATATAAATGCAATAATATAAATATAAAACCTGCGTAGGATCCAGGTGCATATTTTGGCAGGTGTTTTCAAGGACGGAGCAAGTTCACCAAAAACCTGTGCCAAATGAAGTATTTTAAAGTGCCACAAGGCTCCTCCTCTTTTCTTGTTCTGCTTGCCTGCGAGGCAAGAGGCTTCAACAAGACTGGCCCTCTGTGAGGAAAAGTTGGGTGGTGTTTTTTTGTGGGGTTTTTTTTTAACATTTCTGTTTGGCGGCTGCACTGCAGAGCTGTTTGGGAGGTCGCCCACTTTGCCCCCGAGCGGAATGCAAGTCGCCTCCCCGTTCTCGCTGCCGTCGAGAAACCCACGTGCCTCGTGGTAACCATTGTTTCCTGTGCTGAGGGGAGGCTGTAACTCGACCGACCTGAAGTTCTTGGCAGAAGCGAGAGAGGGAGGCGGCTGCAGCAGCACCGGGAACGTCCTGCCCAACCCCGGGCCGAGAGGAGCCCACGCTTCGGCTGCCTGCGGAGAGAGAGGGCGGGCCGTGGAAGAAGGGGCGTGCTCTGGAAGCGGCCATGGCTCCTCCTCGTGGGCCGGGCGGCCGAGGGAGCCGTGCAGCGTTTCCCGCCTCCACAGGGGGCAGAAATCAGTGGCTGGCTGCTGCTCGGCATACTTCCTTTTCCCCGCGTCCTGCCGCTGGAGGACCGGACTAGAAACTTGGGAAAGAGGGCTGCTGCTGCTGCTGCGAGCGCGGGAAGGGACCGAGGGGGGACAGCCGCCTCTCGCAGCCGCCAAAGGAGGAAGGAGAGGGCAGCAGCAGCAGCCCTCCTCGTTTTCTGCCGGTGCCGGGGAAGATGTCCGGCGGGAGCAGCCGAAGGAGAAGCGGCTCCTCCTGGCACAGCAGCTTCTCCCGACTTTTCTCCAGGAGCCCGTCCAAGGAGCAGGAGGCAGCGGGCACAGCAGCAGCAGCAGCAGCTGCTCCTCCTCAGCAGCCGGGCGCACGCAGGTAGGGAAAGGGCGCGAGCAAGGCCGGCAGCTGCGGCTCGTCTCCTCCTTCCTCCCTTTCTTCCTTCTGGGCTCGGCTGAAGAAGTTGCTGCCCTTGGCCGTGCGGGTGGTTGCGGCTCGGGCGCCTCAGCCCCTTCTTCGAGGCGCTCCCCTTCGCGTTTCCCTCGTCGCCGGCCTTCTCCGCCGGTCCCAGCTCTTCTCTGTCGCGGCGCCCCATCGCTGGGCGACAGAAGCAGCTGTCTTGCTGCTGGGACTGGCGGGGGGAAGCGCGCGCGGCTGTGGGCGAAAGTGGCATTTCCTGGTGGTACAACGCGGCCAAACCGGGCGGGCAGGACACTTCATCGCCGCCTTTCTCCCCACCCTGCAAAAGAGTGTGTCCCGGGCGGGTTGAATGAGACTGGATTCCCCCTGGGTCACTCGAGTCCACTGCCTTGTTTCCTTTCGAGCTCTTTCTTTCCCCTCCTACTTTCCCAAAGAAATCAGAGTTGGACCCGATTTCGATTTCAAGCACTTTCTCATTTGGGAACAAAGCATTTGCCATGAGGCATTCTAGTCAGAAGGCGGTGACCTTAACGTGGCACTCCAGATGTCACTTGCAAAAAGTGAGTTCGTGGGGACTGACAGGGCAAGCGATGTCTTTCATATCAGTATATATATTTTTTGTGAACTGCCTTTGGGTCGTGAGTTATGATGAGCAGTATGTAAATATTCAAAAAAATAAATAAATAAATCTATTACTCCAGCAGTTAATAATTACTGGCAAGCACATCTCTGAGGTTGAGCAATCTGAAGTAGTTGATATTCCATATGGATGCCCTTAAAGTTCATTTCCTATAAAAGCAACTTCATAGAATCATAGAATCATAGAATCATAGAGTTGGAAGAGACCACAAGGGTCATCGAGTCCAACCCCCTGCCAAGCAGGAAACACCATCAGAGCACTCCTGACATATGGTTGTCAAGCCTCTGCTTAAAGACCTCCAAAGAAGGAGACTCCACCACACTCCTTGGCAGCAAATTCCACTGTCGAACAGCTCTTACTGTCAGGAAGTTCTTCCTAATGTTTAGGTGGAATCTTCTTTCTTGTAGTTTGTATCCATTGCTCCGTGTCCGCTTCTCTGGAGCAGCAGAAAACAACCTTTCTCCCTCCTCTATGTGACATCCTTTTATATATTTGAACATGGCTATCATATCACCCCTTAACCTCCTCTTCTCCAGGCTAAACATGCCCAGCTCCCTTAGCCGATCCTCATAAGGCATTGTTTCCAGGCCTTTGACCATTTTGGTTGCCCTCCTCTGTACACGTTCTAGTTTGTCAGTGTCCTTCTTGAACTGTGGTGCCCAGAACTGGACACAGTACTCCAGGTGAGGTCTGACCAGAGCAGAATACAGTGGCACTATAACTTCCCTTGATCTAGATGCTATACTCCTATTGATGCAGCCCAGAATTGCATTGGCCTTTTTAGCTGCCGCGTCACACTGTTGGCTCATGTTAAGTTTGTGGTCAACCAAGACTCCTAGATCCTTTTCACATGTACTGCTCTCAAGCCAGGTGTCACCCATCTTGTATTTGTGCCTCTCATTTTTTTTGCCCAAGTGCAATACAATACTTCCCTCCTCTCCTGCCAAGCAATTTTGACTGAAGAAGTACAGTATAGCTGCCATCCTAGACATGCTTTCCTGGGAATAAGCTCCCTTTAAAGCAGCAACTTGCATCCTGCTAAATATGCGTGGGACTGTGCTGCCGCAACATAACACAACTTTCAGTAAGGTGACATAATTTTGAATTTCTGTTAGGAATAACTTTTCTCACATACCGGAAATGCAGAGGTTCTCTGTAGAAACTAATTACCGTGCAATTATTTGTAATCACATTCCAGAGTCTGAGTTAACCTTGTCCTATTACAAACCTCCTGACCAAGCCCACAAAATACTGTACCATGAATACCATGAAACTGCTTTACTTTAGCATACAGTAACCCATCATTTCACATGCATTTGACTTGTGTCAATACGCAGTCAAAGATGGGCTGGTTGAAATTGTGCAAGCCAAGTCTCAAGGAAGGCAGAGGATTTTAAAGTTCTTTTTGAACCAGGTTGCCCAAGCAGACCAAGCAGTGCGAAAGAAGCTTTTAAGCTCTTTGCCTTTCTTGCTGGGAAAGGCCCACTTGGTGCATTGGTGCTAAGAGTACTCTCTTTCCCTTCACCCACTACCCACAGGGCAACGGAAGAGGTTTGACTATATGTGATTTACATTCATATGTGGGAACCTTGGAACTGAACCTGCACATAAGATGAACTATAATATATAAGACCTCTCCACGTTGCTTCATCTGGTGAATAAGCAGCTGTATATCTTTAAATGGGGTTTTAAATGTTTATTCTGGATTTTAGCTAAACCATAATTAGAATCAAGTGTTTTTGTTGGTTAAAATGAAGGAATAATTCCTTCACAGAAATATATTTTTGTTTCTGGCTTTGGCCACTTATTGTACAGGAAGTTGTAAGCCATTTGGCATTTTGTCTTGGTTTTTGTTGAGCAATGAGTCCTGTTAAGGTATGACAAATAGTAAGATGGAAGATTTCCTAGATTATTAAACAATGTAAACAAAAACATTGTTTGTTTAGGAAACATGCCACAGATTGGCTTGTAGTACTGGTGCTACTATAAGTTGGAAAATTTTCTCTTGTGTGTAAAATAGAAGAAGAATGTGGAGTAAACTTGTTCTGAATTGCACTGGACACATTTCTGCTTAAAATTATTTTTGAAACAAAATATTTTGCAGACATTGGGAACACAGGCTTTTGGTTGCAGGTTATTTAGGGCTGCCATACATCTGGAATTCCCTGAACATAGCTGGAATAAATATGGCAGTCGGAAACAGTGCCCAGGTAGAAATGTCAGAAATTTCCTTTTTTTAAAAAAAAAAGCTCAACTACTTTTGTGTCCGGATTTTCACCCTAGTTTATTGCATGTGACTTAGACCCTTATATCCATCAAGTTCACTGTGAATAGGATGCACGTCTATCTCAACTGTGTAAATCTCCCTGGTTTACTGATTACTATCTCCAGAAGCAAATAGTCTTGACACCTTGCTGGGCTCCTTCATGAGGAAGGACATAGTATAGAGTGAATAAATGAATAAGAGTAATAGTAATATCACTGCCGTGGTGGAGAGAATTAAAGGTTTTCATTTATTTTCATTGACCAAATGCAGCCTACTATATGAATGTTTAAAGTGACACAGTATGAGTACTTAACTCCTCCCTACCACAGCATGTACATTGGATGAAAGTTTTAAAACAATATGTACAGTGTTAATGAGCCCTTTACAGTCTTGTGAGACTATCATTTGATTCACATTGTGATAATAGATTTTCCACTGTATAGCAGGTTTGGATGTGGTAAAGAGATGTGATTTACATGAACTATGCATTTATAGTTGTAGCATATGACTGATGTAGACTGATTATGTGGGCTTTATTTATAAATATTTCTAGTGGCTTGCAACATAAAAATGCAAAAGCCATTAAGGCAACAGAAGATAAACATTACCAAGTATTTATGAGACAGTGCTGTCTTAAATTGAATGTTAAAACCATATATGCATTTAATAACTGTTTTATTAGAATAAAGTTTATACTTTTGGATTCTAGTTAACTATTGTTGTCTAATAAACATTTTCATTAATGGATTATTCATTTAGGTTATAGTTACAGTTAAATGCTCACCATAATCTCTTGCTATCCTTGACTCTCCCTCCTCTCCCCTCTATTGTCTATTTTTTATTGTTAGCTTTTGGGGAATGGAACCGTCTTCTTTTTCAGTTTGCTACATGCACTTAAATGGATGCGCTGTACAAAAAAATTAACAGTGACCCACATCTATTGGCTGATATCCAACATTAATCTTAAGATCATCCATTTATTCCAGCAGGTCTACTATCACTATAACTGAGCTGGATCTCACTCTTAGAGTAGAATAATTTAGTTACTGTGCATCAGATGGAATGCCTCCCCCCCAACCAGATACAGTGGTACCTCAGTTGTTGAATGTAATCCATCCCAGAAGACCGTTCGACTTCCGAAAAGTTTGAAAACCGAGGTGCAATGGGCAGTTGGCAAATTCCATTGAGAAATGCACCTCAGAAGCCATTCGACTTCTGAGGCGCATTCAAAAACGGAAGCATTTACTTCCGGATTTTCAGACAACCGAGGTACCACTGTATGGGCTAATTCCCCCCCCCCATGCTGCTAAACTACAATTCCCATCATTCTTGGTCCCTGGCCTTGCTTGCTGGGGCTGATGGGAGTTATAGTTCAGTCACATCCGGAGGGCTAAACGTTTCCCAACCCCAATTTTAAAACACATTTCTTTAGCTCATGGTTGCAAGTAAAAGAACATAAATGTTGGCTTGTGTTCGGCTGAAGTTTAACTATATGGTTTAGAAAACTGACAACAGTGAATAGTGAAATGAAGTAGCAGTCCCATGGAGCTAGCACACTAAAGATCTTAGTGGTTGCTCCTGCTTTGCTGCGGAAAGATCTTGCAGCATATCAGCTGATGATCTTCACTGGAGAGTGTTCCTGTTTGCTGGCTTCATTGGAGACAGCTGGCTGAAGGACCTAGCAGTTGTGAGGCTGCTCAGCCTTCAGAGATCTCTCTGTCCAGCAGTTTTGTGACAAAGCCTCTATGCCTACTCTTTGCTGGAGAAGGCAAGCAGAATACTGTAGCAGAGAGGGCTTATTACTCAGGAGAAGAGGGAGGAGTTCTTCTGACAACCTCCACCAAACATATACAACCCTTTTCTAGCTGTCCCAAGGCAAGCATGTGTATATTAGCCAACATTTTGGATGATACCTCTGGTAGCCTAATACTAGTACTATTAGACAATTCAGGGACTTGGTTTGGAGCAAATATGAGTTTGATTTAATATTCTGGGCAAGGTTAGGATGGTTCCTCTGGTAGAGATCTTCCAATGCCTAACCCCTTCTTAAGATTGCTCTCATTTGTCCATTCAGTGTTGATGAACCAGGTTTGCAAAAGGTCACTTTCTGTAAATCACTCTGCACTTTTTAGGACAGGCAATTTTGAATAAATATGATGCTTGATTTATACCCTTGAATTCTGGAGCTGAGTCTTGTACAGGGTAAAGAAGTACAACTGCAGAACTTTCTGTGACCACTGGGAAATGAGTTCTAGCATCTTGTAGTACTGAAATAATTTAAATAACTCTTATTTATTTTGCAATGCCTGCTAGGATTTTCTTTTCTATTACTGTATTTTATAGTTGAAATGAAATTGCTTCTTGACGTTTAAAATTGCCACTGCTTAGATTTCACCATAGACATCATTTTCAACATCATAAATATAACGGGCACTTTAAACATTTACATAATCCTGTTTTATGAGCATATGCAAACATGGGCCAGATCTATGAGCATATGCAAACATGGGCCAGTATCATGTGGTCAATATTTTGTATGACGTATTAAGGTCAATATTTTGTTTTCAAATACAAAATATTGCTGCTCCTTTCTTTGTGATGTAATTGTTTAAATTTAATCAAAATTCAGTATTCTCAAATGTGTTGCTGCAAAGTAGCAGAAACATTACTTTTAATTTGAAAATCATGTTGGAATCTTCCTATGACCTATTTGTCTAATGTTTGGTCTGTATTAATATTAGTTGCTATGCTTGACAGATGACAGTAGGAAAATCTCAGTGTAATCTGCCATAATCCTGATGCTCAATATTGACCTTGAGCTCTGTACAAAAATAAAACATTCTGATGTTCATATGCACTGCAGATTAAAAAAATTGCTTTGTGTAATATTGGTCAACAATATGTATTTTTAATGTATCAGTTAAAATTTGGTGAGAGTTTTTTGTGCAATTCAGAGCCTTTATAGGAAGAGGCTGATGTTCTCAGTGGTTGTAATGTTTCTGTTTTTCCCTCTTTCAACAATCCTAGCATCAGTTATGATTATTTTCATGTAATCTTGAAATATAGATTGTCTTGCATGGATTTAAATAATTATTTTGCACAATTAAAACTTCCTTGTTTCTCTTGCAGTCATAAAAAATGGAGCTGTTTAAGTTTTTAGTCCAAATTGGTCAAGAATATGCATTTTATTTTTTTACTCCAAATTGGAGCCCTAAATCAGAAATAGATCCATACTGTTTAGTTCCCAGGTTGTGAGCATTATGTGAAGCAGAAACAGTTTCCTAGTTGCAGGCCCCTATGAAGGGGTGGTTCTTCCTCACCCAGTAGCCACCTTCCAGGCTGTTCTGGAAGGTCCTCCAGAAATTTTAAGATCTTTGAGCAGCTGCAGAGGAATCTGAGAAAACAGCATCCCCCAACTTCCATTTGCAGATTAAAGGCCCAGAAGCGAATAGGCCTGAAAAACAGCACCAAGCAGCTGATTGCTATAGTGAAACTCAGCGGCTTAGTTGCACAAATAGCTGGTTGCCTTAGCTGTTATCCTCAATATTAATAATTCTTTATCCTTTCAATATTTCTAGAACTGCTTTTTGGATTATTTGAACTTTTAAAATATTCCTAAAGTCAGAGAACTTCAAAATGCTCTCAGGAGGAATCTAAGGGAAAGCATGTGTGAATGTAGCTGAATTAGAGGCACTTTCTGTAGTAGCTCGTATGACAAATGCATCATAATTCCATGTATCCCTGAACTTCTCCCGGTATCCTTACTATCCTCTGTCAGCCCCACCACCATTGTGCTACTTAAATTAATGAGGGATACTGACACTAGTATTCTACTCAGCCCTACCAGGGTTTAAAATCTGTTGCTGTGAAGCATCATTCTTGGAATGCCAACACCCTGCATAGTCTTTGAAAGTCCAACCCAGAACCCCTGTCTTCCAGTTTTACCCCTCCCATACTTACCCAACATACTTACCCAACTGCATTGTCAAAGCCAAGACATCTCTGTTCTCCTGCCAGCGCTCAGTTTCCTTCTAAGTTCCAAGCATTGCTGCCTAATACGGCAAACAAATGTTTGTATACATAATGTGGGTGGGGTGGTTCAATAAAGGAAGAGAAGGGATGGGCTTTTTCTTTACACATTCAGAGGATTGTTGTGCAGAACAAAGGTAAGGAAATGCACTTGGACAGTCTTTGAAGATTGGTGTTCTCTTGTATATGGTTTGCACAGGCGATTTGATTTGATTTGCAGGTTATGTGATTGAACTGGGCTGCTTCAGCAGCTTGGAAATAAAGTCTATTATAACATCTTGTATGTTCTAATTTAATCTCACCTTCTTCTAAATCTAAGGCTCTGCGTTAATACTTTAATCATTTTAAAAGTTGGTTCATATTTCTTACAAATTCAGAATACAGTATTTCAGAATAACTAATTTGGCTCCTGCCATTTCATTGAAAATTATAAGCAAGGTATATAAACAGGAGATTGCCTGTAAATTTTTCCGCATCAGTCTTTGTGACCCTGGGTTCCAAAGAAGTTGGCTTTGAGGGGGGGGGGCAGGGGGTGTTCCATTCCATTTTGTAAGAAGTTGAATTTTCATTTTTGCAATAGTATTAAGAGGACACTATCTTTTCGTTCTGTTATTGGGTGAATGCTTAAGGGAGTGCAGTCGTGTGGCCACTTTCAAAGGAGAATTGGAAGGTGGGAAGTGGTGCTCAGCCTTTCCTCTGCCTCCCTAATCTTCCCTGCAGTCCTCCCCTCTCCCCCAGGTCTTCATGTCCCAATATGAATTTATTTCCAATCTCAGAATTGGCTGGAGGAAACTGAAGAAAAACTATTGGAGGAAGAGAGAGCAGGGGAGAATTGGCAGAATTGTAGGACAGTTTAAGCACTCGTTTCCCACCTGCCAATTCTTATCTGCAGATGCCATCTCACCTGTGCATTAGTATTAAATGTAGTAACATGTTTTTCCTCAAAAAAACTTATCTGAGCTAGATAGATTAGTTGGCATAAACAGGAGTTTTACTTGCAGTGCAAATAGCAGGTGTGGGAGGCCAGATCTAGATCTAGATCTAGAGGGCAAATGGTTAAAAAAAACCTCTACCATTAATCTGGATCAACCCCCCCCCCCCAATGTCTGTTTACTTTTTGGAAAGTATTCATGCTGTTGCTAATTGCAAGAATGGTGTCTTGTCTAAATTACCTAAGAGACAACTTCAAGTTAATTTTAAAGCAAATAATGTTTGAATAGGTCTAGAAGTAGTTTACAAGTGACTTTACAGAAAAGTTGTTGTTGTTGATGGTGCCCAATAAGAAACTGTGGGTGTGTACATTTATTTGTTTAGCTGTTTCTCTTGTAGTGTTGCTAATTTTGTTGTTCCTGCCATTGTGTGTTTGTTTTGTACAGTTTCTTATGAATGGATGGAATTTATGAAACCAGATTGCTTCTACAGTGTATTACATTAGCTGTCCTCTGGTTTTAACATTATAGAGTAGAGCTTTGTTAACCTCTAAGAAAGGCCATAATTCTTAATATCCTTTCTCATTTCAAAATACAGGAACACATTCCAGTGTTTGCAGAAACAGTGCATTGTAATTTTTTTCTGTATTGCAAGTGGGTCACAAAGGGTCTGTTTGGCAATAATTTGCCTGTTCTTCTAAATACAGTATATTATTGGCATCAGCAGTTGTAGGCTTATTGTTTTACAGCTCTGGAAGGCAGCAACACTTAATGGGGAAAAGTACAGTTTGGGAATAACCAACCTACTCACCTTTTTTCCTACACAGAGATTTTTTGGATTTAAAACAGTTGGTCTACTTTTTGTGTAAGTCATCAACTAACAAGAGGCCTTGTACAAATAATGGCAAAAATCCAGCATACAGTATTGTATGTACTTAAATCATAATTTATTTCATTGCATGTGTTTATAAGCAGACTAACTAGTCTTTGTATATTTACATTTTATACATCTCAAAATAATTGTCTTATGGCATGCAAACTTTCCCCATTTATCTCCACTTTTCTCTGTGAAGTTAATTTGTGAATTCCATGTGTAATTTTTCATGTGACGATTATATATGTGGCTTTCACATATGTACAGCAGGTCTAGGTAAAGGTAAAGGGACCCCTGACCATTAGGTCTAGTGGTGGCCGTCTCTGGGGTTGCGGCGCTCATCTCGTTTTATTGGCCAAGGGAGCCGGCGTACAGCTTCCGGGTCATGTGGCCAGCATGACCAAGCCGCTTCTGGCGAACCAGAGCAGCGCACAGAAACGCTGTTTACCTTGCCGCCGGAGTGGTACCTATTTATCTACTTGCACTTTGACATGCTTTCAAACTGCTAGGTTGGCAGGAGCAGGAACCGAGCAACGGGAGCTTACCCCGTTGCGGGGATTCGAACCGTCGATCTTCTGATTGGCAAGTCCTAGGCTCTGTGGTTTAACCCACAGCGCTACCCGCGTCCCATACAGCAGGTCTAAATGCACTGAAAAGCAGTGACCAGTAACAGCTTTCCATGGGCACATACATGTAAGAAAAACCTGCATATAAAACATCTTCTCTGAGTGTGTAACTTCAGCCTGTTTGAGTCCTATGGTGCTTAGGTGTACTAAAACTAGCAAATGTAGTAGTTAGAATGGGAAAGTATTTCTTTGTTGAAACCATACATATTCGAAATAAAGCAGCACTTACTCACAAAGAGCTAAATGGGTAATTAATTTAACGCATGAACAATGCAAAAATCCCTCTGAGTCAAAGAGAATTCTTGCTTGAAAGCTTTGCGTGGACAGGCGGAGTCCCCCCAACCCCAGACGACCCCCTAGTGGAATAATGACTCGACAATGTGCTGTGGGATTAAAATTGGCCACAACTTTATTAAGCTTCAGATTTAGGGAGACCTTGGCTCAGGTATTGGGCGTTTATCCTTCCCAGTCCCCAGCCGGGGATCTGGGAGACATCAGGGTTATCCAGAATGTGTGGGGATGGGGCTGGCTCTGGAGCCAACTGATGCTTCGCAGGTAAGATTCACCTTCTGTTGTGTGGGCAGGGTGGTCCCTCCCACTACCTGGCCGATCCCCTGGCAACGCCTCCCCAGGCGGGATTGGGCGATTGGCTGAGGTAGGCGGAGACCTCAAGGTATCCAGCCTGGGGAGGGCGAAGCCAGCCCGTACTACCAGGAACCGCACTGGGATCCAGGGGGCTGCACATGGACATGCAAAAGGCGCCCCCCATTTGATGTGGGGAGCAGTCATTGTAGTCAGCTGGTTTAAACTTTTCTTTAACCCAGGAAGATACTGAAGACATTCAGGAATGCTTCTGTGCAAACACCTTTACTCACTAAGTGACAGGACAACCACAGCAAACAGCAAACTTTTAATTTGCTTAACCCTGCAATCACGATAGGCATATAACAAACAATACCAGAAATACTAGAACTGATTCCTCATCCGACTGGCAATTAACCATGCATGTACATAATATAAAATTACCTTCTATAAGATGATAAAAGCACAGAAATATTATTCAGCTTCCTGGCAGAACAAGTTTCAGATTCCTCATAATACCTCTCCACTGAGTGACTCTACCCTTCTGTCTGAACCAATCCATTCATGGTGCTTACGTTTTGAATAGACAAAATAAATATGAGGTTGAAGACCGGAACTGACAAAACAGTTCTGAGGCTATATTAAGGAACGGTTAAGAAATCAGAAGTGCTGCTATTTCAAGGAAGCCTTTACTAAAGAATAGGGAAAGTGTAGAAATTCAATTCAGTTTGCATTTAAAGGCAAAGCTACCCAGTTCACACTTTCCAAAACAGTATGTGAACCTCAACACACTCATAAATTGAAAGTCATGTTTTTCTGAATTTTGTGATGCTGATGCTGTTCTTCAGCCAAATAATGCATATGTATACTTGAGTAAAGGGCACATAAAATTCACAATTAGTGAAAATAATGTACAAAAATGGTTGATAATGGGGATAATTGATTTAGAAAATGCTGTATATTAGGGGAAATTACCGTATTTTTCGCCCTATAGGACGCATTTTTCCCCCTCCAAAAATGAGGGGGAAATGTGTGTGCGTCCTATGGAGCGAATGCAGGCTTTCGCTGAAGCCTGGAGAGCGAGAGGGATCAGTGCGCACCAACCCCTCTCGCTCTCCGGGCTTCAGGAAGCTATCCTCAAACATACAATAATGTGTATACTAGGAGAAAGTCACACTAAAATGCTGGTTACTTTTCATGAGGACTGGGGGGGGGGGATAGCAGAGTGATGTGGATAACTGAACTTAAGATTGGAAAAATGAGAAATGGAGAGAAACCAAACTTGTCAGCTTCACCCATCCCTTCTGAAGAAACAGATTTAAGGAAGAATTTGAAAAGTGTAAATAGGGAAGCTATCCAGACAGAGTGACACAGGAAAATAAAGTTAGGGATAGTGTGCCCAGTTTCGCCACTTGGGGCAAAGTGAGAATTTTTGTTCTGGCACTGTGGTCACGCACCCCACCAGCACCAGTCTGCAATAAAGCAAAAGGAGCTCATCTCTACTTCTATTGTTGGAACAGTTTCACATGAGCAAAAACTTTTTAAAATAGCTTAACTTCTCTCTCTCTTTTTCAGCTTTGAAACTGATCAAAATGAATGTACCAGTGTGGCATTTCAGAGAAAGCAGAGCACCCCTCTCCCAGAGCTGCTAAAGGTCAGATTTTTATTTGCTAATTTTAAAGGAGCCTTGATTGATTGATTGATTGATTGATTGATTTGGTTTCTAAAGCAACAGTGGGCGCTATGATTCTCCAATGGTTTGATTTTTCCGCTCTTCCATTGTCTCTCGAGACAGATGGATGCCAACAACAATTAAATAAGTATGGAGAAGGCAGAGGAAACTGAACATATGTATTTGTAAACATAAGTTATGATAAGTCATGGTTAATGACTTAACAGGGTCAAGAAACATGCTAGTGCAGAGATTGCCAAACTTCTTGGACCAATGGGCATATTTCGAATTTTGAGAAAGTGCTGTGATTGGCACTCAACAAATTGCTGCCACAGGGGCATGCCATCATACAAATTTATTGCTGCTTCACTCCGCTCTCTTATAGCCTCACGTTTGCCATGGGAAGTCACCTATGTCCTTCTAGTGCTGACAGTGAAGATCACACAATACTGTCTTCATATCCACCCATCCACCCCAATACTGTGGCTGTCTAATAATAACAGGGAGCATTCCCAAGTACCAGGGAAGAATATAGAAGGTGACCACAGCACAGTGGTGCACACTGTCACACAGACACACACTCATAGAACACATACTGGCCACAGGCATTCCTCTTCCTCCTCCTCCTCCTCCTCCTCTCTCTCTCTCTCTCTCTCTCTCTCTCACACACACACACACACACACAAGCTTCACATATACACAGCCACACATTTATCTCTTCCCCTCTCATACCACATGATCTTGAAGCCATGGTTAGTTCTTGGCTTGTTGATTGTGGTTTGTTGGAGAAAACACATTGGGTTCGCTGTTAAGACATAACAAGCCAAAATTTTTATAATTGTTGCTCCTGCCAGAGAGAAACAATGCAGGAATGATTGGCTGGCATACTTTAGCACACTGAGCGGTCCCAATAAGCCATTAAGCGTGACTTATTGTTATGTGCAAATGGGGTCAGAGAGTGCCGTTTAAAAATAAGCCTGTTTATACCAGAAACTGTTGCAACACTGTGGAACAGCAAAAAGCTAACATTTAAAAACCTAGTATTTAGGAAAGAGGCCAGGTGGAAGCTGACTGACTGAGTAGAGGGACATGAGTAGAAAATCCAGAAATGGATTAAAATGCCTCTGTATGTCCAAGGCCATGACTTACTTAGTTGCAGATATTAGGGACAATGAGATTAATAAATGGTAATTGCTTGACCCTTCAACTCACTCTGATAATTAAATGTTAATATTGTCACATGTTTTGCCAGTATTCAAACTTGCATTGTTTTTCAGGCATAAATATTCATTAATCAAACGGATGAAGTTCGAATTGCTTACCCTTAAATCACAGGATTTAACTAAATTGTGTTCAAAGCACATAAGGAATTAGGAATGGATGTGCCAGCAGCCGTGCTGGTGCAGCTTTTCAATATTAGAATCAGAGAAACAATCAATTTGGAGTAGAGGAGTTGTGGGTGTGCTGATGTGCACAGCTGTGGTGCTACAGAATAGCATGCTAACCCAAACAGCATCCTATATGGAGCAGGTCCATCCTGCTGTTCTGCTTTATCAGTTTAAGTAACTCAATATGACACATTATTTGTTATGTTCCCAAGTATTGTTTGTGCTGATCTATATGGTTCATTGGAGGCTTAAGGGCCTTTAAGAATATATGTCATCCACAGTTCACAATACACCATGTATGCATCCAGTTCTCATGTTGCTGTTTTATGTGATGCCATAATAATAATAATAATAATGATGATGATGATGATGATGATGATGTTTTATTTATATCCCGCCCTCCCCAGCCAAAGCCGGGCTCAGGGCGGCTAACAACAATAAAATAGTACAACATTCTAAAATCATTTCATTATAAAATTAATTCAAATCAAATTGATGGCAACCATTGGGCTAGAAGTTCTGTGAGGATTGCCAAAGGAGAGAGTCAGGCTGTGCACTGGCCAAAGGCCTGGTGGAACAGCTCTGTCTTGCAGGCCCTGCGGAAAGATGTCAAGTCCCGCAAGGCCCTAGTCTCTTGTGACAGAGCGTTCCACCAGATTGGAGCCACAGCCGAAAAAACCCTGGCTCTAGTTGAGGCCAGCCTAACCTCTCTGTGGCCTGGGACCTTCAGGATGTTTTTGTTTAAAGACCGTAAGGTCCTCCGTGGGCAGGTGACAGCAGAGCTTGTTCCTGGGTGAATGCCACTGGTACAGATAACTGGTTCCCCTAAAGTTCCAACTTTCCCTTGTGATGCTATTGCAAAAAACAACAACCACAAAAACATAACTGGCTGAGGCTTTGTGCAGAGTTAATGGTGCTTGATTCTGAAAACTTCTTTTGGTAAGAGGCTATAAATATTTAGAAAATAATAACAACTCTTAGAAGTTTTGTAGCAGCTTGGGCGTGATACCAGATAATCACCAGGGGAAGGAAAACCATTATTCTCTCGTAATGTAAGTGGGGGAAGAAAAAATATATTGGCCAACTAGGAAAATAGTGCATAATTGCAGATATTCTAAAAACCTGAGGCAGATATTACTGAAGACCATATTTATGAATCTTCGTTTTGCCATGCTACGCAGGAGTTACTGAAAACATAACAAAGCAATTATGATGCCCATATTTTTGTTTAAAAAAACTAGAGTCTTTGAAAATATTTTCAAACTGGTTACTTTTACAGAGATTAAAGGTAATTGTTTACCTCTGATTTGAGGTTGAATATTCCCTCTTATATAACACCTTAGCTCAGGTATAAACATTTTATTTGCTGAAACCAAAGTCTTGTCTTGGTTATCTTACAACTTGACACTCCCCACTCGGCTATTTTTAAATAGCATCTAGTATGCTTGTTTCAGCTCTTATTTCTTCAAATAGAAACAGGTCTAAGATACAGCCATAATTTCTTTGTGAAAGAAAGCTGCTGAACAGCATAAACCCATACACTTGTGCAAATATACTGCTACTTACATGTTCATTCCAGAATGTACTGACCTCCTAAAGTGTTTCTTTTGCTAGAGTTCTGAAATGTGTGGTTTGGATGATTTTAAATGTAAGCATGATACATGTCCACTACAGAGTAAAACGGATAAAGGATTATAATAAATAGGGTGTAGAAAGAAAATAGCTGCTAGTGCTGTTCTGTAACCAGTGTTGCACAATAGCTTCTACAAGAGTGTATGGTGTAATAATATCCGTTGATACTAACAAGCTGTCTGATTTCCCACCACCACAAAAGCAGCCCTCGAGGCATCTTTTCCCTCAAGCCTGCTGTAAGGAAGTTAAGTTTCCACCACTGATGGAAGCAGAAAGGAGTCTTGTCAGTATGAGTCATGTTACAGTGCATTAGCCAAATTGCTAGCATTAAAACAGTGTGTACTATACATGAATGCACTTCAGTGCACTTATAATACAGTCTGTGAGTTTAAATGGGCAGAGATTTGGACTTAGATATGAGAGTCCAAGGTTCAAATTCTTGTTCAGTCATAAAGCTCCCTGAGTCACCATCTCTCAGACTAATCTTCTTTGTTGCCAACCTCTCATAGGGTTGCTGCAAGGGATAAACAATATAATTTAGTTTCTCTCTCGTTGTTATTAATAAAATACCTCTTTCCTTACAGATTTCAGTCTGTGACAGTAAGAACCTCTCAACTGAAGAGCTGAGCAGATCCACCACTCAGGAGGAATTAAAGAAAGCTAATAGCCTTCCTAGTTTAGTTCATGAAGGCAAAAACGCCAGTAATGGCAGACAGCCCAAAGAAGGATTTTTCCAATATATTGGGAGTTTGTTTGGTATTGCTCCAAAATCATCCTACAAAGAAACTGAGCATTCCAACCTTGGAGATGGATGCCACAGAACTGGCAAAGACTTTGCAAGTCCAGCTAGTCACCAGGAAGGTGGACATGCAGACCACCCAAAACCAGAAATATTTGTCATTTCAACACCTGGAGGTGACCAGACAGCAGCAAACAGAGGGGAGCAGACTAACTTTGTTAAAAGCACCAGTTCTGGCTCACAGGATTTACAGAAAGCACAGGAACAATCTGCTGAAGCATCCAAGTAAGTTTTTTCATTTGTCTCCGCACAACCTCAAGAGAAAGGTATGCTCAGTATTACAAAATGTTTTAAGATATCCTTGGGACATCCTTTTTCCATTTCTGAAAGATGCTTACAAGTGGCCACAATATTAGAATGCCATGGTAATAATGAGTTTTAATGGGTTAGTAACCATAACTGGAATTTAAGGCACACCCTAGCTTCTCTTTTAAATTTTCCAATGAAAGTCACAAAATGATGTGATCCTGATTTGCATGATTAAATCCTGGCTTCATAAGCCACAAGGCAGAATTAAGAAATCAACTTCAAACCAAAGTTGACTTCTAAATCTTGCCTTGTTTGGAAACCATTGACTATAGTTACAGAGATATTGTGGTGGCAATCCATTTATCAAACTCCTCTAGGACTATCAAACTCTACTATTATTCACCTTTTGGCCAGACATTTGGAGAGGATTGGCCAGACATGGCCAACAGTAAATGAGTTGGTTGTAAGTTTACTATTACTATTACATTGTATTCTGATATTGTATACTTTTAAAATAAAAACACAAATAATGGGTAGTTATAGTCTCCTGTGGATGTTCACCTGATGAGAGGAAGGAAGCAGCAGCAGCAAAGGGATTGTGTATTAGGGCACAAAGGTAATGCATATTAAGCCGATATTTGATTGTGTGAATGTGTCCAAGGTGTTGCTGGATTCCTAAGCATTCTTACCAGGGAGATAGTTTTACTGAATTCAGCTGGACTTGCAGTACAATAATTAACTTGCTTACTTAAAGCTAGGTTTCTATTTTAGATCATGTAGATTATTCTCCATAGGAAATATTGTTTAAAAAGTTTGCCTTTATTCTATTTTTTAAAGCAATAATATTGTAGCAACATCCGTGACAAAGAAAAACCTAACCAAAGATCATATAAACATATAAGTATATAATGTGAAATATAAATATCTCCTAAAAACTAAACTTAAGTTTAGCTCAAGAAATTCTCGGGCAGATCAACCCAAAAGCCTGGGGAAGGAAGGTAAAGCTAGCCAATTGTATGCAAGTGCCATATTCAGAGCCCTGCAGAGGAATAGTGGGTGGAGAAACATTTAACCTTTTTTCCTCCTTGGAGTTTCAGGGTTGTTTTTTAATGAACCAGCTCTAGAACTGGTGTGTCGTTCCCCCCGCCCCCCCCCCATGGCCATTTCAGGGAAGTGTTGGAACAGGAAGGGCTATGGAGGTCCCCGTCTCCTGGGGCAGGCCTCTCTCTCCACTCCCAGATATTCTGTGTTCCCTGGGGCCACAGGACTGTGCAATTTAATTGTAGAATATTTATGTTGTACTTACTTGTCAAATTGCATCCTTTCAAAACTATTTTTTTATTAGGTTTTGCAACTGCCCTTGAAATGAACAAGAAACCAATTCCTAAAGGGTATGAGAGGAACAGTTACTTAAATACCTGGGCGGGATGGAAAAAATATATCTGTGAGGCCAAGGTCAAGGGGATGAAAGAATCACCATTGTCTCCACCTTGTTTTATTTTGTTAATTATTGTAAAGTTCCAAGACTCTCAATGTTTCCTTCTGCTTTTGACTTGGTGACTAGTATTTTCCATACTTTGCTGCTTTCTAGACTTGGAGATTTTCCTGCAATGATTAAAAGAGGGGTTATTTCAGGAGAGAGGAATGAAAAGCCCAGAATGTTATAGGCAACATATTTAACTGTTTCGTTTTCTTGGAGAATATCAAAACATTACATCAAAATTCCTGGGCATATTGGAGGTTGGAACCATCTCACTAGTATTTAGCCAATTTAAATGGTGTATAATATGCATAGATGGTAAGTAATTTAAATCAGGGATGCAAGGGGCGTTTGGCAAATGATGCAAATAGTACTCCTGAAATGTAGAAGTTCTTGAAAACCATTTTTGTTGTATATAGAAAGCAACATTGGCTTGTCTTAAATTAAAGTGTTTTGCTTCTATAATCCAAACTTTTCCGAAAGAGTTTTGGCTAACTTTAGTGAAATTGGATCAGTGTTTTTTTTTTTTCTGTTTAGTCCATCTCTTGAAAACATGATATTTATATCCTGCCGCACCCTGTGCAGCTAACTATAGTTAAAACATTAGGGAAGTACAGTTCTGATCATTTGAATAAACTTCTTAGAACACAAGTACTGATTGCATATAACTGCCAAGTACGAAAACTAGTTTGGCAAGCTCACATGCCACATTAGTGTGTGATTTATGACTGGTTTTCATGCCATGCTGATGACTGTGTAGCCCAAGTTAGTCTTAATTTATTCCGAAAGTTCATGTAGCATTCCTGTCAGTGCTGTGACAGAAGGAAATGCTGTGCAAATGCAAATCAAACCCTTTCGCTGCATTATAGCGAATGGAGAAAGTAGAGAGTGGTTAAGTAAAAAAAACAGATGGAAATTCTAGTAGCCTGAGCATTTCTAGTGTGTGAGAGCAAGGGAGAGAAAGATGGAGCGTTAAGAGGAGTGACACAAGATGGGCTGCAGACGGAGGAGAAGAGAAATAGAGCTGTCAGTATATGTTTGTGTGCTTTTTTACTGCACAAAACCAAAGTTAAGAGATGCGATTACAGTAGAACTGTAGGTTATAATTCTTGAGACATAGGAAGATGTTTTATACTGAGTCGGGCCATCGTTTCATCCAGCTCAGTACTCACTGCACCAACTGGCAGATAACCACGATTTTTCTCAGTCACCAGAGCATGTGCTCTACCACTGAGCACGTGCCCCATCATTTCATTACCATGGTGCGGCAGGGGGTGGGGGAGAAACTATAGCGTTTCTTTTATGCTCTTGTCACTCAGATGAAAGGCAAACATGGCAATGCTTTTGTTTTAGTTAATATTGAGGTATGAGGAGGTTCTTGTTTTGTTTGTTTACGGAGCATTGGTGGTTCAGTGGAAGAATTGTCACCTGCCCCATGGGTGGTCCAGGTTCTTTTTCTGGCCAGTGCATCTTGCGCTTATCTGGAATAGCTCAGGTCTTAATTTCAGGGTTATGGGTGCAAGCCCTATGTTGGGCATTGCAGGAGGTGGGCTAGATGATCCTCATGGTCCCTTGGAACTCTACAATCCTGTGATCCTATAAGTTTGTATCCTGTTTTTCAGCCCTCTAAGGATCCTGAATGCAACATGTTTCTGTCCCTGGGGAGGATCATTTAGAAAATGTCAGAAAACCTTTGGTCCTGGAGCTGATGAAAGTGAAGCTATTATGAACATAGGTGTTTGTAACAGGAGATTTCAAATATTTATTTCTACTAGCTTTTCAAATTTATTGGCATGTTGCATATAGTAATATGCAATATGCCTCTCTGGGCAGCTCACAGCATATATCGCCAGGGATGGATGGCACAGGGGGGAAAAAGATAGAAGGATAATCCTACACAAATATTATTGTAGTTTTGGTTTTGTTAGTCTAGATCAATGGTTCCCAATTAGGGGTCCAGGGACCCCTGGGGGTCTGTGGAACACACCCAGGGGGTCCACAGCCCCATCCCTTGCCTCCTCTCAAACTTTTGTCACTTTTGCTTGGTAATAACACAAATTTTATGGTCTGTGTTTTTTGTATACCTTTTGTATACCTAAAATCGTTTGCTTATTAGGGGCTACCCCAGATCTTGTTCAAAAAAATGCTTTGCAGAGGTAACTACCATAGAGTTAGCAAAGTTTTCAAAAGTAGGGGGTCCGTGGCTTGGCTTTTGAAAAATAGGGGGGTCCTCAGTAATTAGTTAATTGGGAAGCACTGGTATAGATATTCTGTAGTCAGTGGCACATCTCTTTAACACCTATGCCCTTGAAGTGCCCCCTGCCCCCACAACAGAACTCGAAAATCCAGCTACTGTGTGAACCTTTGCATTCGGAGGTTAATTTTGTAACCCCTGTTGGAAAAGACTCTGTTTTCCAGGCTGTGAGCCAAGGAAGGTGGAATTCATGAGTTCAGCTTGCAGTACATTGCAGGCGACAGATGACAACATATCCCTTGAGCAAACACAGCCAGTTGATTCATTGAAGCAGTCACCCCTGACAAATGTTTGACACTTTTTATTAGCTGTTGTTAGTCCAATGACTTATTGTTTGAAAAACTGGACAGTAGCGAAAGTGTTTTGCAGAACACTTCTTAGAACATAATTCTTGGAAGATGAGTATTCATTTAATTATCTGAATGTTTAAAGAAGTAAAAATGTTTCCAGTCAAATGCTATTGTTCCCATTTGTTATAAATGGGAAATGTAAATATTTAAACATTGCTCTAAACATGACATGTATCTTGTAATAACTCCTTTCTTAGAGGAACTTCAGGTGTTGCTATATGTTGCAAGGATCCGGAAATATAAATGGAAATATATATGGCTTGTGTACTGCTTTGCAATGTACCGTATTGGCCCGAATATATGCCGCACCCGAATATAAGCCACACCTTTAAAATTCAAGGGGGGGGGGGAGCCAATACCTCAATATAAGCTGCTCCCTTAAAATTCCGCAGGCACTCACACCCATTCTGTTTTACCATATGTCTGTTTCAGCAGCGATATCGTAAGAGCCATTTTTTGTAAGGTCGCGAATTTAAGTCACACTTTAACTTTTCATAGTCGGAATTTGGGGAAAAGGTGAGGCTTATATTCAGGCCAATACGGTATGTATGTAATGATATGAAGTGGAACGTGTAATATCTGTTCCTCTGAAACTCTGTGTTGTGTTGTGGTATGGGTGTGCTATCAGCAAAAACAACAGTTCTGTGAACATTCCTACCAGAAATATACAGGGGCTCCATTTGAAACATTAGAAAAAGGTGAGAAAATAGCAAGTGTGATCAGCTTGCACTTCCTGTAATAACTTAAGTATAAAGAATAGGAAGTGTGAGCCAATCACACTTCCTGTTCCCTGTGCGTATTATAACAATCAAAGCTGCTCTCTTATAGTACTGATTGATAAGCCAAATGTGAAATTAAAATGTCTTGCACATCCTAATGAAAGGCATGAATCGCTAGAGATAAGCGGACTGGTATAAGATTAAAAGTTCAGGTTTTGTATTTTATGCTTGCTTTCCACAATTAAGTTTAGAGGTCAACTTTAACCAAGAGTCAGAGTCATCAAAATGCCAGCATTATGAAACATCGGCCACTAAATGATCTTGTATAATGTTATTCTTATTCCCTCTAAACCATTTGCTACAAAGGAAATCTTGATAAGGTTTCTTCTCTAAATGTTATCTATCAGTAGCCATTCCATCTGGTTGCTGCAGGGAAAGAGATAGGAGAGCACAGTCTTTTCCATGGCCTGGCTGAAATGCTAATCCAGAAATTTCTATTTCTATGGGCTGCTAATTGAGTTTTTAAAAAACTCATTATGTGATCTTAAACACCATCACTTGGAAGAAAGTCCTATTGGTTTCAGTAAAACTTGCTTTCAGGTATTTTATATTTTATGCAGACTGCTTAAAATATTTTGATAATTAAGCAGTATATAATTCCTGTTAAATAAAATTAAAATATGAAAAATCCATAAATAGGTTAAGAAAGACCTCTGAACTACTTTCTTACTTAAAGCCCAAGCCTTTAAGAAAAACAAAGAGCAACAGCAATTCATAGATCACTGTGAATGCCTGTAAAACAAGCAATAATTTAATTAGGTTATGCATTACATCAGCCCTTGATTTCTTCAATAAATTAATAGTATATTTATATTTAGGCAATTTTCTAAATGTCTGAATATAAAATATAACTGGAGAAGGACCGGCCAGTGAAATAGAGAAGCTGTGGACTTTCTCTCCTAAAATCAAGCTGGATAAGTATTGGTCACAAGGGGTTTAGCTATGACAAATCCTGCCTCTCTGTCATAGATTATTTGGCACCTCCTCTTCTTCAGCTGCTCTCTATCAGCAGCCATGCCAGTTGACGTACAGCAGAGGGAGAGATGAAACAGCAGGGCCCACTCCGTCAAGTGGAAGAGAATAGCAGCCATTTAGCTCCTGCTCTCCCTGAACTCTAGCTATTCAAGCTGATGTTTATGAGAACTATAAAAAATGCAAAACTGCTGCTTGAGTCTCCTTGTTTTCTTCTAACCTCCCCATCCCTTCTTTTCTTTTGGAACATGTCTTAAAAATAAAAACAAGACAGGTTTACAATATGCATACAACAGCTTAGTAAATTTTTGGTGCTATAAAACAAGACTGTGATTAGCTGCAGAAAGTCACAAAGCCCATCTCTTCCAATGTATAAGGCTCATTAATTGAACTTTTAACCACCTCTTTTACAACATACAGTTATCTGCGATCGCTTTGTACACATATGCACCTTGATCCACTTAGGCGACTGAGGAAGTACGTGTGCCAACAGGTAGTGCATACCTGTTCTTTTCCCTGATCCAGCACTGAAAGTTGTACATGCAGAGCCATTCCTAAAAAGCTAAAATCCCCAAGCAGTTGTTATGGCAGAGAAGTGTAGGACAGAATCCACCCAAATCCTGCTTCACCTTCTCCACCAAATAATGATTGGCAGGACATTTCTTTTCTTTTCTTTGCCAAGCCTCTGTGCCTGCTAGGTTGAATCAGTCTTTACCTCAACTCTTCAACATGTTTTTATGTCATGTGGTGTTTACTCACAGAAATGAAGATCTGTGTGGCTGCATTTCACAGTAATAGGCTGTGATCCAGGAAAATGTATAATGCATGTGGAAACACGTTTTCACACATGGAAGAGCTATTTTCCTCATGCATGTGGTTTGCCCAATGAAAATCAAACAGTTTCCACATTCACAAGCCATTTGTGTTCTAATTGTCTACTTGTTCTCCTTTGTTCCTCATACCCAGTTGTATACAACTTATGCACCCTTATAGAGATATTTAAGTGGTTTATTTTGTGCATGTAGTTTCCTGGGTCATGTGCTATATTTACAGATAATCTAGTACAGTAGTTTGAAAGTTCGGTTCTGAAGGTTTCTCATTTAACTATGTCTTTATTTTTTACTCTTTTTTTGAAGGCATAGCATCTTATTCTATTTATATCAAACTATATCTTTTGTTGACTTACGTAATAAATACATTGTAAGTGAACAGTATATATTCAATAAACTCTATGACTCAGAGCATTTATTACTGGCTTTTTGGCTACACCTATTCTTTAGTACAATTTTAAAGGTCATTCAACAATAACTGGATGTAGGTTGCTATGAAATATTCAACAATGGTGCATGGTTGTTCTGTTGTGAAGCATCTGAGTCAGACAATGTAGGCAGGACTTTCTTCACGATCAGGATTTTCTTTCCCATGTTGCATTGTTGACTGCATCATTCAGGGCTGCCATGGCATAGCTCTGGCTATGAATTGTGCTGGATGCTCATTTCCCCCTGTAAACTAATTTGCTCCTTCCCTGCTCGAGCTAAATAGAATTTGTCAGTCTGAACTTTAAATTCTATAATTCCCTTTCTTGGTAGCTCAGAACAATTGTACTTTTATTAAAATATATAATATATTTACAGAGTGTGTTGAGCTGATTAAGTTTATGTGATACTTTGCAGGTTGGTGGTGGCCATGCCAGCATTTCCAGCCCAAAGATTATGGTTCTTTTTTTTCTTTTTCATGTGCACATAGCACATGTGGCTACGTTCTTCCTTATCTCCATGTGTAGTCTTCTCTATTCTGGGCACTTTGAACAGCAGCTGCTGCTGGAAATGGAAAGGAGAGAGGCAGTCCTTACTTCTTGTGGATCATTCACCTCCTCTAATCCTTCACCCAATCTTCTTCAGATGGGCTTTTTTCTATAAATTAATGTCTGTATAATGTGCTACAGTAGAAGGCTGTAATTTGGTGTATCTGCTGGCAGTATTGGTGATTAAGCAAACGAGTAAATGAGGATGGATGCTTCTCTGTACCTCACTGTAAGAAGTGCTGAGTAATAAACAAGTATAAAGAAACTTAGCACTCCATGGTTTGGCCCTTGTCAATACCAATGGAGAATTATACTTTGCTTTCTAGGAATCTCAGCAATTTAAGTGCATTGATTTACTGTAAACGGAATGAAAAATGAGTCTAGAATAAACTTTCTGGTCATGGCATTGCAGATATTTTTCGTGTTCCTTAAAATAATAGTAGAATATTGGTTATGAATTGAATCATGAATGCAAAAATTTCTGGGAATAATAATAAAAACAAAAGGCTCAATATCTTTTTTTTAAAAACCATGCCATTTTATATATAATAATCTCTTTCAAACGTTGGCCTTTTCGTATTGGTGCTGTGGCATTCCACAGGGAAGGCAAAACCCTGGCCATAGAAGACTTAAATGTCTGGAGCAGCTCTGAAGTGGATAGACAGATGGTGCTGTTGGAATATATAATCTGCCCCCCCCCCCCCCGGAGACTAAGAATGGCACCTGAATAATGTACCAATAATCTGTCCCTGCTGCATTTGTATTTCACTGATTAGAATTAACTGGGCTTTTAAACTGTATGCACAAGAAGAATGTCATATTTGCTTCATATCCCCTTGGTCTTATAACACATGTTTAGTCTTATAAAATTCATTTTTTTCCTTGAGAGTGGGAGATTAAAAGGCTTTAACTCATGTATAAAATGACATTAACCCCACAGATAACCTCTAAAGATTACATCCAGATGGCAAGTATACATAGCAGAAAAGCACCAGTTTCTCTGTAGCCTTCATAGAGCTGCTGATTCATATGACACTTCTAACATGCCACATGGGGCTCATGATGAGGTTTGACTTTGTTCTGAAGTGGCCATCTGATTGCTTCAGGCACAGCCAAATTGTAGTTTAATTTGCAGTGCTTCTGCTCTTGGGTTTACAGTGATATGGAGAGCCATGCCACAGTCTGGTCACAATGTGTAGTCCTCAAATGAATCCAACATTCACTCCAATTGCAGTAACTCTCTCTCTCTTTTACATGTGGCACCATTTCTCTCAGTTTCACATCTAGTTGGATCTCAGTTCAAAGACACTTGCTCGTCACCCAGTAACTTACTGATGGCTTGCATGTATACAATTAGCACCAATGATTAAATACTATAGACAGGACTTTTGTATCACCTCATACAATAATTTTAAATAGAGTCTGTTTTTCCATGAATAAGTCATTGAATGACTTAGATGCTGTGTCATTGAAGTGACAAGATGCTGTGTAGCATATATGTATGTGTGAATCAGTCCTGAGTTAAATGGTAAAGGAAACAGGCATTACTTACAGATACACAGCCATCATATACTTTTAATTAAAATTTTCAGCGGATCATAAATGCACACGAACACAACAGACTGTATCTGACATTTGACCAAGTCCAAGTATTCCACTTATCTCCAGGAGGAAAGACTCAGAACTGTTTCTGAGCTCTAATGGTAGACCATTACTTTAAATCGCTACATGAATCAGGTGGGGAACCTGAGGCCCTCCAAGTGTTGTTGGACTCCAGCTCCCATCAGCCCCAGCCAGTATGGCCAATAGTCAGGAATGTTGAAGGTTGTAGTCCAACTTCCAGAGAGCCACAGGTGCCCCGGCCCTGACAAGCAATTAGGGTAACATGAACGTTTTCAGAAAGAGACAGGCAAATGGTACTTTTGAGGATTTTGTTGATCCTTTTATAATCTAAAACAATGTAAAGTGGATAAAGTGAACTACTTTCATCTGCAAACCTCATCCAAGGGTGCAGATCACTGTAGTTAGGACACAATTATTTGACAAAAATAGCTTTACATACATGTTTCTGCCAGGGGTTGGACATGATGACCCACAAAGACTTCTCCTCAGTGGTACTATGAGTCAATAGCTATTTAAAAATCTCCACTAATTACACCTGTAATGGCATATATATATTATACATTTGAGTATTTTGATGGGTGGTGGTGGGAAATAACTATTAATCATGATGACTATAATTCCTTCAGTATCAGAGGCAATACCAGTTGCAAGGGGCCATAAGTGGGAGAGAGCTATTGCACTTTTGTCCTGTTTGTGGGTTTCCCATAAGCATCTGGTTGGCCCCTGTGAGAACAGGGCGCGGGCCTAGAGTAGACTTTGGTCTGATCCAGCAAGATTCTTCAAAGTAGAAACATTGCTTTAGATTTTTGAAATAAAAGAGACCAGTGCCTATTGTACTAAGCTTTCTGTGTCTGTTTAAAATTTCATTTTATATAACTGAGTATACCTAGGAGCTTTTGCTAATGTTCCAATAATGATATTTCTTCTGTTCCAGGAAAACAGAATGTGAGCTGGGTGCACCTGCAGTTACTTATGCAACATATCGAGGTTCTGCAAGAATTAAGCAATTGCTTAAGAAACAAGCGGAATTGGAACAAGAAAAACAAACCTCAACCAGCATTAATAGCACTACAGCCAAAAACAAAGAAAACAGGACTGTAAGCCTTCCAGACTCAGAAACTACTACAACAAAGAAAGAATCCTTGTTGAAAACAAACTCGGGACCTAAGACTAACGATGACACAAAGGATTCACAAGCAAACGTATTTTTGGCAGAAATGGATTTGGGGGGAAATTCTCTGGATGTCTTGGGCAATTGTGAGCACAAAGAACTGAAGAACAAAATTACCTTGTTGACAGAAATGGAAACAATCAAAAATTGCATTGAGGAACTGGTTTCTGTGAAACATACAGCAGTTTCCAGCACACCAGAACTTAATAGGAACCTTCTGTTGGAGCCAACACTGTTGCAAAAGAAAGCCAATTTCAGTTGCCAGAATAGAGATGCTGTTAGTATGAGTTCAGAAAATAGCAGATTGCTTGAAAATAGGGAGGAGGTGTTAGGGGAAATACAAATGGAGATTCAGTCAATCAATGCTACCACTGTTGGCTTTCAAAAAGGAATGCAGTTTTGCGCTTTTTCTAACACAGAAACAAAAGAGACAATGCAAGAGGAGTTTTTTCCGCACCCCAAAGTAGACTTAGGTGATAATGAGCAACAGTTGCTAGAAAACAAAGGTCCCTGCAATAGTTGGACTGAGGATCAATTCAAACTAAAAGCAGAGAACCAAACATTGCATTTGAATAGTATTATAGGTAGGGGACAGGCAGTTAGCAGGGTAGAAAGTGAAACTGAAGAATCACACCAAAAAGTGACAGAGCAGAACGAGAAAAACATGCAGATCATTTCACCAGATGGACACTTACCTCTCCATGAACAAAAGGTTGGAGAAGAATTGGAGTTGGTGTTGCAGGATACAAATTGCAAAAAAGGTGATATATCAGCAGGAGTTGGTATGCTTGCTTCAGTCCAATCCAAAGAAATGGTTCAAAATGTAGATATAATTGGCAAAAGTGATCTAAAGTGTAAAGAGGCCACTGAATCCATGGTACTTACAGATGTACAAAACAATCATAACTTCCCCATGATGTCTGAGAATGGAACTAATAATTTTACCATTGATAATTTGTATGTGCCTGTGACACAATTTGACCATGTTAGAATGACAGGTGCTTCTCCTAACGCAACTGAGGTAAACCATGCCAACACATCTTTGTTAGCTGCTGAATATGAAAATGTGGTGTCTCGGGTGGCCTCAGCTGCCTTAGAAACAGGTGATTCCAGCACTGAGGAGGCTGTGGGCACTATGGATGGTACTCCTCCTATCCTTGAGGCTAAAGATGACAACTGCCATATTTCTGAGAGAGTTGAAGATGAAACTCTGATCGAAACATTGACCGGTTTAGATAGTCCTCTTCCTCTCGCTGAAGACAAAACCAAGCCCATCAAATTAGAGAACTCAGAACTTAAAAGCAACACAGGCACTACTACAGTGGCCAAACCTATTCCATCACTTCTTAAAACTGCAGAAGTTGTGATATCTGCACAAAAAAATGATCCATTAGTTGATGAAATAAAAAATCAAACTGAAGCAAAAATGGCTTATGAAACTAAAGAGGACATCACAATAGTTCTACCTCCTGCCTCTTCTTCTAAAGAGACATGCTTCCCCGAGATCTCTCCTCCTGTTGTGAAATCAGAAGAAAACAGTTATTTATCATTTCCTTCTTCTCCGTTAAGCATCTTGGTCGGTAACTCTTTCATCTCTGGAGATAGCAAAATCATTTTGGACGCTGTGTCTAAACCTGTCCTTAATTCTGAAGATCACAGTTTGTTGGGGGCTTCTTTGGCTGATAAACAGGATTGCACTAACCAGTCTCTAAGTGATTCTGCAGGGACTATCAATGGTAAAATATGTTGTTCTGCCTCTACATGTGAAAATAACCAAGTTATCTCAAAGTCAGAGGACTGTGGACCTGGGAGCCTTCTTATTGCTGCTGAATCTGGGTGTGCAGGTCAAGATCCTGGTACTTTTTTGGAATCTGAAAGCATTCCTGAAACTAAGCTTACCTTTGACACTGCTGAAATTGCTGATAGTAGAAGTGAGATTTTACGGCGCTCTGAAGAAATGAAGGATATGTCTGCCTCTTGCTTGGTAGACTCTAGATCTAACCTGGCAAAAGAGGATCTTCCTGTTTCTGCATTTGAAAATTTATATACTTTCAAGCCTGTGTCACCCATTACTTGCTTTAAAGATAGCTCAAAGCTTAGTTGTCCTGCCTGTGAAACCTCAGATTTTGTTTTAGACAAGAATCATTCTCTTCCTATTGATTCTGAAGAAAAGAAGGGCAAGGTTTCACCTAAATATAAACCAAATAGTCTACACTCTAAATCAGTGTCAGAAGCAGAGTACCCAGTCCCATTCTTGTCCCCAGTTGCCTGTGATGTGGAAGCTACAGAACCTGTAAAGATTGTACTAGGAATGTCTTTCACTACACAGCAGAGAAAAGAGGAGCAAAGAACTTCAGGCCAGCTAAATCTTCACTACCTTGCTGCTGCTGCTAATTCGAACACCTTTGAAATGGGTGATCAAGCAATTACAACTTTGTTTACAGAATCAAGCAGTCAGTTTTCCGAGGAAGCACTGAATGATGTTGAAACAGGAAGGCAAGTACAAATTAAATCCCAAGACTTAACTGTTTTGCTCAAAAAGGCTGATGAAATAGTTGATGCAGTTCTGCGTTTAGCCATAGAAGAAATAAGATCAAAGCAAGCAGCTGGCGTCTGCCAGACTAATGACATTAAGGACAATTTATTAGGGCTCAGCCTTCAAAAAGATCAGAAAAATAGAAAAATGCTGTCAGAATCAAAAGAAATGCAGTCAAGGAATTCATCATTAAAGCATTTTAATGAGGGTTGTATCAGAAAGCTTTCTGAAGTTAAAGCAAAAGACACACTTGGCACAAATATTAAAGATGAAAAAATACCATTTGACGTTACAGATAAAATTGACCTACATAGTTCAATAGTACTAAAAGCAAAAGAAATAATTGATGATGTTATTAATGCAGCCATACGAAAAGTGACATATAATCAGCATGAGGACCATCTGAGCAATGGCATTCTTCAAAATTCAGCCCTTAAGTCCAACACTGAAGCATCAAAGAAGCTTACTACTGATACCGAATTAACAGCTAAACTTCCCAAAATAACTGAAGAACCTTTAAATTTAAGTCCACTATATGGAACTTCAGTATGCAATATAATCAATGAAGGTAAAGTAGCGAACTCCTCAGCATCTTTGTATATTTATATTAAAGATGACCACAAAGAAATAACAGGTGGAGAACAGAAAAATAAAAATGACTGGTCTGATCCCACAGCTACACTAGAATGCAGCCCTCCTATAGTCAATGGCAAAAACAGTAAACATGTCAATTGTACTAAGGGCATGACAGATGCCAGTGAGGAAACAAAGTGGACAATTGATGATGAATCTGAATATTCCTCATATTCAATAAATGAAGAAACTGTAATGGATAAAGTGCATTTGCCACCATTTGGACCTTTAGATTCACTTGGAAATAATCTAGGTAAGAATCTGCCTGAATATGTTTTTAAAGAGGGTGACTCTGCAGAAGTTGTAAGAGAGGAACCAAGTGAAAAATATTATGAAATAGAAAGTGAAAAGGTCTGTGGTAAAATGACGAAAGCTTACCCAGTGCCACAGAATACTTATAAATTTGGCACCCAGTTCAATATGTCTGAACGATCTGTAATGAACAGCTCAGCAAAGATGGGCTTGAACTCAGATTTTTTCTTTAAGGAAGAAGCAGTCGTTGAGACAGGTTTAACAGCGCTCAAGGAATATTATCTGGATGTTGATGATGATTGTGGAAATGGAGAGAAATCCCCCAAGTTATTTGCTTCTTCTCCACCAGAAGAGTTGGACAGCAGTTCTTTCACCATATTGTATGAAGGTGCTCTTCAAGATGAAAGCTATTTCTTTTCAACAGAAGAACCAGATCATCCCTTATCATCCCCTCCTGACCATTCCCTGGATAATAATCAACATTATCTTATGTGTGAAACTGTAAAAGGCAAACTTGAGTCTGTCCACCCTTGTGAACAGAGCAACCAATTAAACAATCTTTCTTCAGAAGCATTTGTGACAGTGGAAGCAAAGCGATTCAGTGTTTACCCTTTCTCTTTGTCTCCTATATATGAAGATGACAGTTCTCAAGAGGACTTGCTGTCCGCTGATGTCTCACCAGAAGGTAATCCCATTGAAAGAGCCAACCAATCTTTGTCAGTCTTATCACTTCTTCAGTCAGTGTCTGAACGGTTAAGATCTAGCAGCCAGTGTAATGAAGAAGAGGAAGAGAATATTTGTGAAGAAAACAAACTAGAGGATGAAAAAGAAACCTATCTTTCCAGTCAGGGGCCAAACAGCTTGTGCACAGCAGTCCCAGAAAACAGTCATGAGAGGAGATACTCACGTTTTCTTTCTAAGGAGGCACTTAATGCAGAAGAGACCTTATCTTTAAGTTCAATGCCTTCAGCTCAGCTTTTACAAAAATCTGATCGTGACATAAGTTCTTCAAAGAGTATATACTATGAAAGTCTGCAGAGTTCAAGAACTTATTCTAGCGAGAAGGGAACTCGATTTAGGAGTGTTTTGGTGCCAAAGGACCAGCAGCCTGAAAGAAGTGGCTTGCAAAAACCGGCAGCTTTTCAAGTGGTAAGGTGCTTTTCATTAATTTTATATGTGTAACGAAACTATTAAATGAGCATAGTGGGGTGGGGTTGTAGGTGTACATACACACATACATTTAGAGTATCCTATTACATGTATTTGTATGAGTGTGTTCATGTTTTAATTGTGCCAGATATTTCAGTTTTGGTTTTGTTACTAACACAGTTATTGTTGAGGTTATGTTCACATAATAATTAAGCCGAGGCAATAGGCATAAACACAATCTTTGGGATAAACACATTGTGGAGAGAGAGGATTTCTTATATTCATGGGCTATTGTCTGGGGGCAGTTTACAGACATAATGTGGAAAATTACATTCTTTCAGTTCACCCAGTGTAGAGGGGAATCACAGTACACTAGCCAGGTGAAAAGAAAGATGATGAATTTCACTTAGCAGAAATGCGAAGTAGAACGCTCATCTCTTTCTTGCCTGTTCTTCCCCAGCAAGGTGAGGTAGGGTGAGGGAAGGAAACTTCATGCATGAATCTTAAAATAAGGGTAAGAATATATTGGCACATATGTTTATGTTTCCATGTGTGCTGCACCAAAGACTATGAGGACCCCTCAACCCCTCATCTTCTATTGAATAATATGAGGAAAGTGTTTTGTATTAACATAAAGAGCCACACAGGTCAGGAATCATAGACTTACTAATGTTTAATCAACATTAGCTCCAGACACCTTTATGACCATTTTGAATGATGTCTCAAAAGTTCATTCTTTCTTAGGGCATTACCCATGTTTTGCTGAAAGCTTTACGATCAGGTTTTTATTTGATATACCAATCTTGTATTTTCAAACACTTGTAATAAGTTTCCACTCAAGCTTGTCAGTACTGATTTTCACCACTAATGAAAAATATTACTATTTAATTTAACAGAAAATGCACAGACAGTTGCTCCACATCCACCTACTGGATACTAGCAGTTGGACCTGATGACCCTTGTAACATATGGGTATCCAGTGCAGATGTTTTAGCAGAGTGTTCGCACGACATTGATTATTTGCCCTCTTCAGCAGTGCGTCTGCTGCACTGTGCAGTAGCTGTAGCATCTGGACCAGAGCGCATTGCAGTATCAAGGCTATCAGTGATTACAGTGGCTGGGCTATTCTGTATTCCAGATACAGGCATAGCTGGCATACCGTATAAACCTGGTAAAAGGCACTCTAATCTTCAGAGGACACTTTTGCCTCTAAGGACCAAGATGTACCCTAAGCTATGTACCTGCTCCTTCAGAGGGAGTGCAACCCCATATGGAACAGGCAGTTGGCGTATCTTACAAACACAAGAGCCACCTACCCCCAGAGGCTTTACCTTCCCAGGAGTCAAACTCATCCAGTCTAATCTTGCATTCTTCCGCTGGCTAGCACAGCCACACACCTGATTCAGATGCTGTGGAGAAATAGATCTGCGTGTCATCCATAGATGTAACCCCAGAGAGCAAGTCCAAGGGGGCCAAGGAACATGTTCCTAAATCTACTCTCTGGATTCGATTGCACAGTTATGAATAGAACCAAAGTAACATAGTGCCTCTGGTGGTAACAGTGGTACCTCTGGTTACGAACTTAATTTGTTCCGGAGGTCTGTTCTTAAGCTGAAACCATTCTTATCCTGAGGCGTGCTTTTGCTAATGGCGCCTCCCGCTCACATCCTGGGGCAAAGTTCACAACCAGGAGCAACTACTTCCAGGTTAGCGGAGCTCGTAACCCGAAGCTTGCATAACCAGAAGCGTTCGTAACCAGAGGTACCACTGCAGTATCAAAAGCCACTGAGAGTAAGAGCAACAGGGTCACACTCCCCCGACCCTCTCTCAATAAACCTAATCCTTGAGTCAGCCAAGGGCAATTAACTTCTAAAACCAGGCCTGAGCCCAATTGACGTGGATCCAGATAATCTGTGTCATCTAGGACCACTTGCAGTTGCTCTGCCACTGCCCTCTGCACTACCTAACCCTGAAAAAGGGGTATTTGTAACTGGTCAGTAGTTATTACACACCATTCAAGTCCCACAGCATTTGGAAGCCATGAGGATAGCTATCCCTACCTTAAAGTCATACTGCTTAAAAATATCTATTGTTGGTTCATTATAGCACTTAAATAATTATTTCCTCGTTTCACTTTCAGTGTCTTGTTGGCAGGGAAGGACTCAAATACAATCAAAGACCAGGGAAAGTGAGTATGACCTTTTCACCATATAAGCAAGTATGAGATATTGACTGTTTTGCCATGTACATTTAAGTGAATCAATGGAAAGTAGATAGATAGATTAGGTAGGTAGGTAGACAGATTCTGCATTTTCCTTGGATGTAATTAAGATGATTGGCTGCTAGATTCTACTTTTTCCTTGAATGTAGTTGTTGGCTAGAGCAAACAACTAATAAAAACTTTGATTAGTTAATTTAATATGAAAAGTATAATCCAACTTTCACTGATTTTGCTCCATTTAAACCAGTGATAATATACTAATGTAAATGATTTGTGGATGACCCGTTTGATTTTTCAATTTGGTGTAGACTGCAGTCCTATATACTTTGAAGCAAGTCCCATGAAGTAAACATGAAAAAGACCTTAAAGCCTTTATAAAACTAAACACAACAAGCAGAATATTTGTTATATATGGGAAACTGAATTTGCTAGTGTTTCCTTAATGTCATTTCATGATGGTTATTTGTGATGTTCACGGCAACACAATTGAAATTTCATTTCATCTCATTTCAGATGGTTATTTGTGATGTTCACGGCAACACAATTGAAATTTACCATGATGTGGTAGATGCTACAGCCTGGGTGTTTTCAAAAGAAGCACTGATCAGAGTTATCAGAGGATGGTAAGGAACATGCACCTTATGGGTGAAGTGGCTGTTATTTATGTACCTGATTTTAGTGAAGATAAATAAGGTTCCTGAAGTGTGCAAAAGTTAACATATATTGTAGTTAATTGTCATCCTATAATGAAATTAATATTTTAATGAACACTTGCTGTTTTTCCATTGTTTGAATAATTACAGTTTTGTGGATTTAATAGAGAAATAAATAAAAATACAAATTTATCAGTTAAGGCGGGGATAGTCAACCTGTGGCCCTCCATATATTGTTGATTTCCAGCTCCCACACACCAGCCACATGCCCATAGCCAGGGATAATGGGAGTTACAGTCCATCAATATTTGGAGGCCCGCAAGTTTCCCTAATTTAAGGGAATGTTCAGTTTTGAATGCTCGGTTTTTGAAAAATGTTAATCTGAAATTTAAAAATATGTCTTATCTGAACTGTATAAAATACTGTTACATTTCTATTGCAAAGAAGATAAAGTAAACAAGTGTATGCTAAGTTATAGAATATCATATTTGAGGCATGTGAATATATTTGGGAATTTTGAAAAAAAATTGTAGTGGGTTCATGTGCAGGAAAATGGTTTAAGGTACAGTGGTCGCTCGGGTTGCGAACGTGATCTGTGTGGGAGGCACATTCGCAACCCGCAGCGCCGAGTCTGCGCATGCGCGGGTCGCAATTTGGTGCTCATGCGCAAAGTGCGATTTAGTGCTTCTGCACATGTGCCAAAACCCGGAAGTAACCCGTTCCGGTACTTCCAGGTTCGGCGTGGTGCGCAACCCAAAAACGCGCAACCTGAAGCGTCTGTAACCCGAGGTATGACTGTATCCAGGTACACCTTTGAAACATAATAAAAGAAATAGTATACTGAATAACAAGTGTTGGAAGCGTCATAAAGAAATGTGTATTTATTTCCATTTTTGATGATTTTGTAAGTTTACTAAGCAATAGAAATGATTACTTGTAAGACACCCATATTGGTTCCTCTATTTTATTTTAATTTTACTTTTACTAAAAAATGTTTGTCTGGCTCCACCCACTGCAGGGATGTGGGCTCTGAAAGCTTTCCACTGAAGTAATGTGGCCCACAGTCTGAAAAAAGTTCCCAACCCATCTTACATGATTATAGCTACAAGACTATATCTTCCTAAGCTTTGGAAAACAGTATCTGTTCTTAATATTGCTGAATATGAAGCTGAATTGTATTGATACACATAATGATGAAATTAACCAAGTACATTAGACTAAAAAATCAACAACACAAACAACATTTTTATTGGCTTATGCCAAAGTAAGGCATATTTTCCAAAGTTATAAATCATATAAATATTCTTTAAAAGGTATAAACTATAAAAGGGCCATAGCTCAGTGATAGAGTACATGCTTTGCATGCAAGAAGTTCCAGATTAAATCCTAGGAATACCCTGTCTGTAACCCTGGGTTGCTGCTGCCAATAAACAATACTCTGTGAATAATAATACTTAGTAAATAATACTGAATTAGAAAGACAAGTGGTCCAATTCAATATTAGGCAACTTCCTGTGTTCTTTCCATTTGAAAAACTGAATTTGTGATACTGAATGTGTTATTTTATACTAACAATGAAATTGAAATTAAAAAGAAAGACCTACTTGCACGATTCCTTTACATAGCATCATTGCATTGAGAGTTGTTAGTGGAGTTGTTAAAAAATAGAGCATTAAATGCTTCCCCAAATTATCACTTTGTTAAACAGTAGTTGTTTGGGGACTGGGGAGGATCCACATCTTCCCCTAAAGTAGCGTTTGTTTGGTAAAGAAAGCTCCTGGAAAAAATGTGACTTGGAGTGCTACATGAAACTCATGAGCATTATGGAGACATCTCGGATATTTCCTGTGGCATCAGTAGTGACAAGCAATCCCACTCCAGGGCCGTGCACCATTTGGAAACTTTTAATGTTGAATGTTTCCCCTGCATTTAATCAGACTTTGGAGACTGTGCCTGTTTATAGATCTCCACACCTCATGATGACAAGCACTTTGCTAATGTATAATGTATATACTAATGTATATTACTTGCAAACCATGTTATAAATAGTTTGTACCATCTCCAGAAGGATTTCTAATTGCACAAATTTCAGATGACGATTTATAAAGCTCAGTTTATAAAGTAGCCTCCGAGTCAGTAGTGGTTGGCAGGACTTTGCTCACCTACCTCCCCAACAGAGTGTTGCTGCTGGATCCTGAGAGGGGGAGAGGGGAGTCGCAGGGATGCAATGCAAAGTTCCTGCCAGTGCATCTACACCGCACAGAGCTTCCCCTGTCTCGCTCTTCCCCCTCTCAGGAACTGGCAGACACATTCACCGTTGGGAAGGCTGGTGAGCCACCCTGCTCTGCCTGTGCCACCCTGCTGACCACTGTTGTTCTGTGTGTGTATGTGCTCCAGTCATACTTTGGTTTTGAACAGCTTAGTTATTGAACGTTTTTGGCTCCTGAACGCCACAAGCCCAGAAGTGACTGTTTGCGAACTATTTTTGGAAATTGAATGTCCGGCAGGGCTTCTGCGGCTTCTGATTGGATGCAGCCAGTCAGAAGCCACGCTTTGGTTTCCAAACGTTTTGGAAGTCGAACAGACTTCCGGAACGGATTCTGTTCAACTTCCAAGATACAACTGTATATGGTAAAGAAATAATACAATTTGTAATAAAATTAACCATGCTTCTTACTAGTATTGGTGCTATGTTAGCTACCTCTTGGTAGCATGTTTACAGTGTTGTGCTTATTTTACTAATATAGCTGGATTATGTATGAGAAACCAGGATTCCTGGGTGAGAAATATGTTCTAGAAGAAGGAGAGGAGATGCTGCATGATCTATTGAATCCTCACAATGAGAAACATCAAAAGAACTTCAGAGTTGGTTCAATCAGACAAGTAGTGAAGGTGAGTGCTCATTGTGAGAAACAGATTCTACTGGCAATGACAGTAGAGTCCATTTCACTCCTCTCTGCTCCCGTCCACCACCATCTGTTAATTCCTTTATTTTGGTTTAATTCACATCCACACCATGAGCTTAAAGTCATGGCTTTCCACCAAAGAATACTGGGGAATGTATTTTGTTTTAAGGAGGGTGAGAGTTGTTAGGAGACTCCCCACAGAGCAACAGGTCCCAGCACCCTTAACAAAAGTACAGTTCCCAGAATTCTTTGGGGGAAGCCATGACTGTTAGCATGTTCTGAATGTATGGTGCAGATAGCATCCCTTTTAGAGAATACTCAGAACTTCAGATACCTTTCTCAATCTTTCTTAATGCTGCACCTTAGACTTCCCTTTCCATATTGCCTATGTCAGGCATCTGCTAATGCAGTTGCTTTCGTGAAAGTTGGTAATTTATAGTGCTTATTCTCATCACAGTCATATCCAACAGCTCTTTAAAAAATAACCTGGATGTAGTTCAGGGCACTGAAGCAACAATGGTGCCCCACCATTGTCAGTACTCCTCTCTGCTGTGTACCATTCTTAACCTCCTGTTTGAAGCATGAAACATGGAACCATGTTTTATGGGATGTAAATAAATACAGTCAAGGGATGCACAGCTCATACAGTCATGTTTGTTTTTGTTATCTGATGTGTTCTGCAGGATTGCAGTGTTCCTGAGATTGAGCTTTACCCACAAGATAGCACAGATCATGTTCCTGTCTGCATCCAGAGTGCAGTTGCTAATTTAGAAGAACTGGAAGTCAAACCACATACTCTTTTTGTGAAAGCAGGAGTGTGAGTGCAGGTTCCGTTATATATACATCATAAAATATACCTATAAAATACATATACATATACCTATAAAAACATGTAAAATGTCAGCAATCAACAGTTGCTGGCTGTTTCTAAGGTGAAACGAAGAAACAAAATAATGGGGTGTTTCAGAAAGCAGCAGTAATTTCCAATTTATAGCATAGGTTATTATTTTGCTTATACTCTCTAGGGGAAAAAACCCTCATAAATTTAGATTACGTTTTAATTTAACAGGGGCTTGCACCCAAACAGGCATTGTCCTGTTTTCAAAATAACTGCTTTTCCAAAGACAATTTCTGTTGCCATCAGTGTAAAATAAACAGATTTGGCTAAAATTAATTCTGTTTGCCTGTATTCAGTACAACTATGGCTGCACCAAATCTTCATATAGCATACAATGTGCCACAATATTCAACTAAGCATTCTGAAATGTTCTTCCCATCATTTTTTTGCATTTGTTTTTTTAAACCTAGTCATTGCCCCTCTTGACAGCTGCTACGGCATCATTTTTCTTTTAGAATGAACATTTTCTGGCAAGGATCACTTTTCCAGCACATAGCCACATATCCAATTGGAATTGGCACCATTATTATTTTACAAAGTCAGTTCAGAATGAGGACAATGGGTTTTGGAAAGGAGAAAGTGCGGTGGAAACGTATGGCCCTGTTTGCGGCCTGCCTCCAAATCACTGAAAGAGGACACATTTGCAAGTTGCCTCTACTTTCAGCTCAGCCTTAAATACAACTGTCATGTTGTCTAAAGCCATTGCTTTCATTATTATTTTTAATATGCTATTTTGTAAATGCTATTGCTTTATTATTGTTACCCTTAAAAGTAGAACAAATAAAATCTGCCTTGGAATCTTTAGGAGGAGACAACTGGCCTTTGGATTTCGTCAAAATTCTCTGCTCTCTTTTCCAGCTATTTGAATTTCTGTGTCAGCACTTCAAGCCATAAAGTAGCCTAACTATACACAGAATCATGGGACTAATACAGTGGTACCTTGGTTTTCAAACGTAATCTGTTCAGGAAGACCATTTGAGTTCTGAAATGTTAGAAAACTCAAAACGGAAGCCTCAAAACGGAAATCTTAATGCAGAAAACTCAAAACAGAAGCTGCATTTCCTGTTCGACTTCCAAGGCGCATTTGAAAACTGAAGCATTTATTTCCAGGTTTTCGGCATTCGAGTTCCAAAACATTTGTCAATGAAGACGTTCGAAAACCGAGGTACAACTGTATATTTCTAAATGGTCAACCATTTACAGCAATTATGCTGTTGAGTGGGTTCCGTGTGGAGAGGAGACAATTAAAAGGCAATATGATAGCCATCTTAAAATATATGAAGGGCTATCACATAAATGATGGAGGAGCTTTGTTTTCTGTTGCTGCAGAAGATCGGACCTGAAGCAGTGGGTTCAACTAATAAGAAAAATCATTCATACTAAGCAATTAGGATGGGAAATCCTGATGGTATGAGCAGTTTGACCATGGAACAGACTGTTCCAGGAAGTGGTTTTTAAGCAGAGGCTGGATGGGAACCTTTATGGGATTCTGTACTAGTGAACCTCCTGCATTGAAAGGGAGTTAGACTGGATGGCATTTACAGTCCCTTCCAGCTCTCTCATTATGTAATTATTTTCTGATGCTAGTAGTCAAAATAGGGCATTGGGCATTATCCAATGTGTTCAGGGGCAATACACCTCCTGAATTAAGCAACAGGATGAGTGTTGTTTTGCTTCATGCTTTTCTTATGGGCTTCCCAGAGGCATCTGACTAGCCATTGCTGGAGACAGAATGCTGGGCTAGATAATTCTGCTGGATCAGATCAAAGGTTCATTTTTTATTAATTAAACTGCACATGAATCAGCACTGTTGATTACTTTAATTGGGTTAATCAGCCACTTTCTCCTCACTCTAATAGATGGCTTGCCTATTCAGACATTAATTACAAAGGAGAGGTGATGGTTTTGGAAGAAAACCACAGCCCATGTGAAATTTCAGCAGCTGATGTAAAATCTCTTCATCCGTTGAAAATGGTGAGGCAGTAATAGTTTTTCAACCGATTATACACCAATCCATCCTCTTCTGCAACAATCATGCATCTAAATCAGAATCTACTCCATGTCTGAGATCAGCCAGGGCACAGATCTGATTCAGTACACCATCTTCTGAGTCTTGAAATAAGCAAAGAATTAGCCTCTAGATTAGACTTGACATAAGGCATTCTGTTTGCCTGGTGCTCCTAAAATGATCAGAACTAGATTAGAATAGACTCATAAAGTATTTATTCAGATTAATCATTTTAAAAGAAAATAAGATTCTAGTACCTAGTAGTTACTGCAAACATCTGTACTATAAAGGATCATAATAGCCTATGTTTGCCTTTATTGGATGTGATGATAGGTGGAGTGGGATATAATCTGTTCTTAACATTCCCACGAAGTTTCCAAAAATGAAATTGCTGTTGTATGAATGAAATTAGATATGTATAAAGTTGGTTTTGGATTCATAGAAATCTAACTCTTTATATGCCCCGTGAACATTTTTGCTACTGTCAGCAGCCATCTCCCCTCAAAACCTGCCAAAGATAGGAGTCCCTTTTGCAGGAAGTAAAGATGTTCAGGCCATGTGAATACTGTCTTTCTTCATATCCGCATGTTGAAGAATTCCTAATTCTTCTGGAACAATCAAGCACTCATAAATGTGTTTCATATTTTGGAATCAATATTTAGTGCCCTTTTAAAAGGCATGTTGATGATATCAACAGAGGAATAAAAAAGGTTTTATTCACTCTGAGCATGGAGAAGCTCTAATTAATATTTTTTTATTTGTTTGTTTATATAAAGGGATTATACACCATCCTTCAGCAAATTTTGAGGGCAGTTTCCAATAGCACTTACTCATATTTACATAGAACTAATGGAACTGAAACATGCATTCGGATTTTACATACCTGACCATTTATTTTGTTTTACACTATAGGGTGGCCTGAAGGTTCAGATGCCTACAAACATTAAGGTAAATATGGATCCTGGCAACAGTAAACTAATCTGTTTTTAAAGGCCTTCAAGATCATAGAATCCTAGAACTTAAGGGATGTCACTTATGCCTAACTTTGCTATTCCCTTCTTAGAACTATGGGGTTGAATCTAGAGGTGCTCTCCCACTCCACTCAGGGTGGAAGTTTGTACCTTCCTGCTCTTTACTGAAAATAACTCCCAACTAGGAATGGCTGAATCTGCCAATTTTGATTTCTCTCAGTTTTTCAGTCTTAAGTACAGTTCTCTGCTTTTCCACATCAATTTTTTTAGAAGTCCACCAGCATTTTGGGGTGGTGACAGATGTGACAGTGAGCTAGTAGAGGCTCCCAGTTGAGATAGGTTTTCTTCCTTTCCCTCTGCAGTTCTTGCACCATCTTCCACCCGATTCTAGAGGGGCCCAAAATTTCATAAAGCACAGGAAGCAACCAGGGAGAGGGGGGGAATGGCAAAAAGTGTATTCCTCCAGTATGCACAGAATTCTGTTTTTGAGATCTCTGGATGAAAGCCATAGAGTTGGAACAGATCACTAATCATTCAGTTTGATCCCTGGTCCAGCTATTCATACACAAGTTCAACTCAGATTAATTCATGGCGCTTCAGATCATTGTGTTCCATAACGGAACACATACAGAGCAGATGTACCACAATTAAGGTACCTGGGGTGAAAAAAGCATCAAATGATTGAAACTGGATAAGTAAGGATAATTTCATAGACTATACAGAACATAGACCTGGATATCAGAAATGTATTTTAAAGGATCGACTATTTCACATTCTGCAGATGATAATATATGAGACCCCATACTTTGGAGGATGGCATAAAGAGCTTTCTGAAAATACTGATTGTTTTCCAAACCTTTTTGAAAATGCTGGTGATTTCCAGGGAATTGGATCAATACGTGTCATTGGTGGAATGTAAGTACAATTTTGTTTCCTTTTTAAAATTTCCTTGCAAAGGTTCTCTGTGTTCTACCTGAGGCTCCAAAGTCCCTCATCTGATCTGTTATTCTGCGAGCATAGGAAATCCTAACTCACCTAATTAACCCTGTGCCCTGAAACTCATCACAGTAAACATTAACAAATTCATTTTCCATTGAAATTGATGTCACCACCCATTTCTATTTACTGTATTTTTTGCACCATAACACTCACTTTTTCCTCCTAGAAAGTAAGGGGAAATGTCTCTGTGTGTAATGGAGCGAATGCCTGTGGGTGGCGGGGGGGATCTGCTGCAGTCGTGAGCAGAGGATCCATGGTTCCCCTTCCTTCCCTCCTCCGTGGTTACAAAGCATGGATCCACATGGATCCTCAGGATTTTTGCATTGGGCTACTCCAAACTCACTGTCAGATCACATGTCTGTGGCCACAGCATGAACCACAAAAATCATATATCCACTATTTTGTTTAGAATATTTTTTTTCTTGTTTTCCTCCTCTAAAAACTACGTCCGTGTTATGGTCTGGTGCATGTTATAGAGCGAAAAATACGGTACTTTGTCATGTGTGTCGTTTATTTAGAACATTTGGTGAACTATCTTTTGAAAAATTACAATCCAGAGATGTTTACAACCATGTTTACATTAAAACTGTTTAACTTTATAAATTAAGAATGTGATTAAAACAGTGGATAATAAACCATTTGGTACCACAACATAACAAGAGAAAACGCCTGGGTAAATAAAAAATATAGACGACCTCACTAGGGGGAGTGTTCCAGAGATGGATTACCACAGCCAAAAAAGCTCTTTCCACAATTATCATCTAACTCACTTCAGCTCAGAAAGCAGGGGAACCTCAAGAAGCATCTCTGAGGGGATTTTAGTGGCAGGCCTTTAGGTCCTCAAGGACCAAGTAATATAGTGCTTTATAGGTAAGTACCAGCACTTTCAAATTGTGATTGGAAATGGATCAGTAGCCCCTGACCTGTCCACTGGCAAACAATGAATCCCACCCTACAACATATGCCATTCCTGAATGAATGGGAACAAGCAATCTGGCATGTGATATTTATGTACAAAGTAGTAAGTATGGAATGGTAAAGTAAATATGAAAAAAATGCATCAAAAGGTTGGTATAAATTAATTGAATATTAGAATGTAAAACTTAGTATAAAATATAAGGAAAGTGGTTTTAGAAGTAACATAAGCAGAAATTGATGAATGAAAGCTGACATATTTCTTGTTATAATTATGATTTTCCTTTCCTTTTCACCTGGATACCCTCTGATATTCTTTAAACAGGAGCTTTTTGTTACATTATGCATTAATACATAGATCATTTTGCATACCAATGTTATTTCTCAGAATTTATTTATTTTTTAAGAAAAAGCTGAAGCCACTATATCTGTTAGAACATGGTATTTTGTATGTATGGATATCAAAGTTGAATACTTAATGACTGTTGATATATTTGTAGCTCATTTATAACTGCTATACCGGTTTTTTCCTTGTGTGTTTTGCAGATGGGTTGCCTATGAGAAGGAACGATATAAAGGCCGGCAATACTTGTTAGAGGAAGGAGAATTTGAAGACTGGAGATCCTGGGGTGGAGTGAGCAGTGTCTTGCTGTCTTTCAGATTTTTGCAAGCTGTAAGTACTTCTTCTGGTCCTCAAGGCTATTTCCTTCTTCAACTCACCCCCACTCACCCCCTTTCATTGGCATTGTAGATGAAGGCATACAGATGAATACATACAGATACATTATTTTTATAGTTGAATGGGCTTTTGTGCTCGGGAGGGTTGGTTGTGATAATTATAGTTATTTAAGTGATAATTATTTATTCTAGAGCAAATCTTCCACATCCCTTGTAGAAAATCTGTTTCCATTCAACAGTTCTGCAGGTATCTTAACTATAGATTTTTCTGAGACCCAACGGTCACTAAAATGATTTGGGGTGTAATTGTATTCTCATATCTACTCCTCCAACATGAGAGAAAGCTGTAATGTAAGAGAGTTGTTTGTGTTATTTGTGTTCTACATAACTCTTTTTGGAGACAGTTTGACATACCAATTATTCTTGCAAAGCATGAAAATAGACAAGTTCCTAGGCTGAACCTGACTCAGATGTTTGAGTTAAGCACCCGTGTGGCAGGGTTGTTGATAACAGTTCTTTTTCTGTAATGTTAAATGTGGCTGCAATCCCATCATCACTCATTTGGACCTAGATCCGTAACATCTAGTGTACAACTGGCAGGTGAGTAGCTCTGGAATGGTGCCATAATTTTTCTTTTCTTTTCTAACCACAGTCTTGAAATTGTGACTGCTGAATTCAAGCAAAGGGAGAGGAACCCCATGAATAATAAAGTTCATTGGTCTCTAGCAGGGGCAAAATTGTTGCAGATATTCAAACACTCATCTTTCACATACTGTATAATTGATTTCATTTAAGAACGAGGCAAACTTGCAATTGGCTGCAGTAAAAGACTGTAAAAGAATGTTAGTGATGTCAAAGAAAAACCAAACACACAAGCTGTATGTTAAGAAACAGAACTGTTAACATTTCATTGCTCAGGAACAATAATTGCATTTACTACTATTTACCCTGCTTAGGGAAATACATGTTAGCTTTGGATAGGGCCATTGTGATGATGAACAGAAAGATATGGAGGTGGAACTTGTTCAAGGAAATTCCGCAGGTCAAGGGTTGTGTGGCAGCTGTCCAGATATGATGAAAGATTCTTCTTTCTTTCAAAACAAAGTCAGCTCTAAATGTATATGTAATATCTGAAGAATTTATTAAATAACAGCTTTATGTTGTTTAAAGAAGGGGGAAAGAGGATGTTGTATCTAATGCTCCCTAATTTTTGGTTTGAAATTCCAGGACTTCATGGAGTCTGCAATAACGCTTTTTGAAACGGATGAGGAAAATGGCAAGTCGTTGGACATTGCCAATCAAGAAGTTCCCGATTTGGAAATGGCTGGATTTGGCTCACTCACAAGATCAGTTAATGTGAAGAGTGGAGCGTAAGTTCTTTTTCAAATCTTTGTGTAGTAAGAAATAATTACCGTATTTTTTGCTCTATAAGATGCACCCGACCATAAGACACACCTAGTTTTAGAGGAGGAGAACAAGAAAAAAAATATTCTCTCCCTCTCTGCACAGTGCCCCTTCAGAGAAGCGGCAGGAGAAACAGATCCCCTTCTGTTTCTCCTCCCGCTTCGCTGAACAGGCGCTGCACAGAGAGGGAAAGCTGCGCAGCGCCTCTCCAGCGAAGCGAAGCCAGGAGAGCAAGAGGGATTGGTGCGCACCGATCCCTCTTGCTCTCCTGGCTTCAGCGAAAGCAACGCGAAGCCTCTGGAGCGCAGCGTTGCTTTCGCTGAAGCCATGGAGCCTGCATTCGCTCCATAAGACGCACACACATTTCCCCTTACTTTTCAGGAGGGGAAAAGTGCGTCTTATAGAGCGAAAAATACGGTAACTTGCTTGCATTCCAAATCTTTCTTTTTTTCTCTTCATTTAGTTATCATGCTCTGCTTAACCTATAAAGTTACCTATAAGTGATATCAATGGCTACTTGCCACAATGTCTATGTTTTGCCTTCACTGTATGCCAGTTACTGGGAGAATGTGGCTATGCTCAGGTCCTGCTTTCAGGCTTCCCTTATCTGACTGGCCACTGTGAAAACAGGATGCTGAACTACATGGGCCGCTGGCCTGATCCAACAGACTCTTCTTCCATTCTTGTGATATATGATTGCAAATAGAAATAACTTTTTGGCTTCACCCATAATTAAAATTGGTTAATAGAAATGATGTCTTTTCCTTTGGCTTTATAGGCTTAACTGGGAAAAGCTGTCTAGTGTCAGATAACATTGAACCACAACACATAAATTTTAAATGCTTGTTTTAAATTCATATTTGATGAACAAATGAAGAATGGACAATTCTTTTAGAGCAGTATATGAATTACTAGTATATCTGAGTAGCTGTCTCATGAATGTGAACCTCCGAAATTCTCTTGTTTGTCACATCTAGATGGGTTGCCTATCAGCAGAAGCACTTCTGTGGAGAACAATATATATTGGAGAAAGGAAAATATAAATGTTTTTTTGACTGGGGAGGATCTAGTGAAACTATTATGTCAATTCGTCCAATTAAGTTGGTGAGTTATCACATTTGGTGGGAAATGGTGTATCATTCGCTAAAAATACTTTATTGTAATAATCCATAAACCAATGAGACAAATATTTTAAAGCTCAAGTATAACTATGTAATAGTGAATTCCATCTACCACACACAGAACTCACACTTCTGGTGGTTTTGAAATTTATTTACAATTTTCCTATCGTACTTTGATTTTTGTTGTAGTTGCAGGTCGTTCTGAGGTGGAATCAAATTTAAGTAGTGTCAAGATGTGCTATCATGAGGATATTTTTAAGAAAAGAATAGTTTGTTTGGGCCAAAGGTCTTAATAAAATTTATGTTTCCTTCCCCCCAAAAGTGTGCAGTCAATCCATAAGTTGTGTTTGGGGGGGGGATTCAGTGTGCATACTCTGCAGCAAGGGCATATAAAGCCAACCTTGTGGTAAAATCTTCTGCTACTGACTTACAGAAAATCCGTATTTTATTGGTCACACACACACACACACAGTTTGAATAAGAAGCTTTCCCAAGTACCTGCAGCTTATCTCCTTACAGAGGAGGAAATTAGAACAGAATATGCCATGTACATATTAAGCGCATCTATGAATCTCATTTCATTTTTGCAAGTAGAAAATGAAGTTGAGCCTCCATGATGAATCAACAGTTTCTCAATAATATACTCATATACTCAATGATATACTCATATTTCTATTTTATATATTTATGCTTTTTGTAGGAGCCACTAGGAAATCATGAACCCAAACACTGGGTAAGTTCTTGTGAAATCACAATTATTAGCACCATTAATTTTGTGGGATATTGGGGTTAGATCAAGATTTACCCTTTTGTGAATGGAAGTTGCCCTCCGGAGGAAGCAGGTGTGGCTTTGAAGCCCCCCTCCCGTGTATTCTGGGATAGTTCCCCTCCCACTGAGAGCAGCTTTTCAGTAGTTAAGCTAAATAGGCTGTTTCAAAGGAAGGAAACTCATATTTAAATATTACACACACAATAGTGAGTTAAAACTAAACATGAATGGTAATTCCTAATATAAAACTAATCCTGGGTTTATTTTTGCAAGCAATTTCCTCTTTCTTCTTTTTACTGGAGAGAACTCAACTATTGTCCACTATTTTTTAAATCCCTGGGAAAGCACAACCAGCTGGTTGATTTTCCAGTTTCTCTTGCTCTTTTGCCCCTAAGGGTTGGTGCCAAGATTTTTTTATTATATTTTTTGCATCCTTACCAAGTTAAGCAAGTTACATGCTTACATCCAAAGCAGCTGTGTTGTCTTGCTCTCTAGCAAGCTTACATAATGTTTTTCAGTTGTACTAATGAGTCCATTCTCAGTTGACTAGCATTTCCTAGTCTACCCTACTGGAGCACATCCTGTGATGGAAGCCTACCACATTTTGTCAACTTCCAGGCCTAACTGGATGGTGTATACTTTTGCTGCCCATTAGGCAGTGCACTAGAAAACTTCACTTTCTACCAAAATCTTGATTTAGGCTGCTTAACCTTAATTGCATTTAACTGGGAAAAATTATATTGCATACTGCGCAGCTGTATTCCATAAATACGAACATTGCTAATAGTTTTCATACAGGCAACTGTTGTATCAACAAGTACATACTTGTTATCAGCAATCTCAGCAGAAATATCAGATCAGTTACAAATCAGCCATAATGCTATAGGGAAAATAACATGTTTTAAGTTCAACTTTTTCTTTTTAAAACTTCAGAATGATAAAACACTGCTTCTCTGTGACAACTACTTATTGTAATATATACATTTGTTTTCTAGTTTATACATTTATGTGTTGAAATTTTTTTTTTTAATAGCTTAAAGCTTTCAGCGGCACACATTTCAAGGGATCGTGTATAGATGTTACAAGAGAAGTTGCTGGTTTTGCATCATTTACACCTTGTTCTTTTAAGGTTCTTCGGGGATGGTGAGTTGATCTATTCACAATTTTTAAAGCAGCTTGGAAAACAATTACAATCTATTTACACCTTAAAAGTGAGAGAATTTTCAAGGCAGTTTACAAAAAAAAATTATGATAATGCTCCAATTATAATATTTGCTTATAAACTGTCTTGAAAATTATGTCTCTTTTGAGCTGTTAACTTATTTAGTTGCTAAAGCCTACAGTCAGATTTGTGCCATGCTTAGAAATAGGCCCCTAATTTCATGACCGCTAGTATCAAATTTATGTTGTATGCATTTATTTTCTGTTTATATACCACCAGACTTTTGTCTTTAGTTGTAAGTCCCTCGAATGAAATCAGTGTGTGTTGACAGATTCTGTTGATATTTTATTTGGAGAAAAACATAATAACCTATTACGACAGCTGACCTTTTCTTGGATTTATCCTTCTAGTTGGTTACTGCATTACCAGGGGGAAACTGCTGAGGATCAGTGTGTGCTGGAAGAAGACCTCTACCCTGACCTTACTTCCTGTGGTTGTCCAGCAGCTGCAGTCAAGTCCCTTAAGCCTCTTGAATATGTAAGATCTGTATTTAAAAGGTCTGTTTCATAGCCAGCCATACTCCAGGGAAGCCTATTAAATTCCCTGTAATTCAAATTCAGGGAAAATAGCATCTTGCAGAGAAATTGAAGAGTTGGGCTGCATATGCACACAGATATGAGAGAGAAAAAAGTAACTTACTGAATAGTACTTTGTTTGGCGCGGTGGCAGGGGGATACTTTTTTAAGGGTAAAGTCTAGTGCACAGGCAGGCATTGTTTGTCGTGAGTCCTACCAGGCCTCCTGCATTGTGCTGACAATGGTCCTGTCCCAGTTTCATGTCTCTGTCAGAAGAAAGTGGTAATATGGGTAATTGACAGGGGTTTCCCCTCTAATTTTATTTACATGCCAACTGCATGTTGAGGTGGCTCAGTTGTCCTGCATTTGGAGCAGTAGCAGCAGTGCAGGCAGGAAGCAACCATCTAATGAAATATTTGTTTGGATTTAAACAAATGATCTCCAGCCTATAATTTGTGCCAGTGTAATTTCTGTGGGTTAAACCACAGAGCCTAGGAGTTGCTGATCAGAAGGTCAGCGGTTCGAATCCCCGTGACAGGGTGAGTTCCTGTTGCTCGGTCCCTGTTCCTGCCAACCTAGCAGTTCGAAAGCACATCAGAGTGCAAGTAGATAAATAGGTACCGCTCCAGTGGGAAGGTAAACGGCGTTTTCGTGTGCTGCTCTGGTTCACCGGAAGTGGCTTAGTCATGCTGGCCACATGACTAAGCCAATAAAGCGAGATGAGCGCCGCAATCCCATGGTCGGCCACGACTGGACCTAATGGTCAGAGGTCCCTTTACCTTTTTAATTTGTTGAAAGGTTGCCAGGTCCCCCCCCCACTCCGATTTCTGACAGAAAAAAAGTTCTGCAGCTTACCAAGCAATCCATAATAGCAAGAACAGGATTAGCATATGATACAGCAATAGCTACACTGGTGTGGTGCTGCAAGATTCTTGTGACTGACACCATAATCCTAATTTATGTCTAATCAGTCAATCCTACTGAATTCAGTGGGGCTTACTCTTCAGTCATTGGGGTTAGGAGTGCAGCCTTGTTTAATGGGGAAATGATGTGTTAATTGGTGACAAATGCAAAGTGGGTAGCAGCAAATATATACCAGGTTTATTATTTCCCTGCCATAATCACAGGCAATGATATATGTTACCTGACTCGAGCAGTTTCTAAACCTTCAGGTTAGGGCATAACTGAAGTTTTTATAGGTTAAGTTGCCCGTAAAGGTACCCCTGCCCGTACGGGCCAGTCTTGACAGACTCTAGGGTTGTGCGCCCATCTCACTCAAAGAGGCCGGGGGCCAGCGCTGTCCGAAGACGCTTCTGGGTCACGTGGCCAGTGTGACATCGCTGCTCTGGTGAGCCAGAGCCGCACACGGAAACGCTGTTTACCTTCCCGCTAGTAAGCGGTCCCTATTTATCTACTTGCTCCCGAGAGTGCTTTCGAACTGCTAGGTTGGCAGGCGCTGGGACCGAACAACGGGAGCGCACCCCGCCGTGGGGCTTCGAACCGCCGACCTTTCGATCGGCAAGCCCTAGGCGCTGAGGCTTTAACCCACAGCGCCACCCGCGTCCCATGTTGCCCATAGTATGTCTAAATTGCCTCAAGTAGACTACCGTATTTTTCGCCCCATAGGACGCACCGGCCCATAGGACGCACCTAGTTTTTTGGGGGGGAAATAAAGGGAAAAAATTTTATTTCCCCCCCAGGTGCGCTGTGCTAATCCCGAAGCTTGGGGCATGCAGAGCTCAGTGCGCCCCAAGCTTCTGGGTGCCGGCAAGGTCTCCGCTAGCCGTGGGAGAGCCGCGCGGCTTTCCCAGGGCTAGCGGAGCGCAGCGCCAATCCCGAAGCTTGGGGCGTGCGGAGCTCAGTGCGCCCCAAGCTTCTGGGTGCCGGCAAGGTCTCCGCTAGCCGTGGGAGAGCCGCGCGGCTTTCCCAGGGCTAGCGGAGCGCAGCGCCAATCCCGAAGCTTGGGGCGTGCGGAGCTCAGCACGCCCCAAGCTTCTGGGTGCCGGCAAGGTCTCCGCTAGCCCTGGAAGAGCCGCGCGGCTCTCCCAGGGCTAGCGGAGCGCAGCGCCAATCCCGAAGCTTGGGGCGTGCGGAGCTCAGCGCGCCCCAAGCTTCTGGGTGCCGGCAAGGTCTCCACTAGCCGTGGGAGAGCCGCGCGGCTCTCCCAGGGCTAGCGGAGCGCAGCGCCAATCCCGAAGCTTGGGGCGTGCTGAGCTCAGCGCGCCCCAAGCTTCTGGGTGCCGGCAAGGTCTCCACTAGCCGTGGGAGAGCCGCGCGGCTCTCCCAGGGCTAGCGGAGCGCAGCGCCAATCCCGAAGCTTGGGGCGTGCGGAGCTCAGCGCGCCCCAAGCTTCTGGGTGCCGGCAAGGTCTCCACTAGCCGTGGGAGAGCCGCGCGGCTCTCCCAGGGCTAGCGGAGCGCAGCGCCAATCCCGAAGCTTGGGGCGTGCTGAGCTCAGCGCGCCCCAAGCTTCTGGGTGCCGGCAAGGTCTCCGCTAGCCGTGGGAGAGCCGCGCAGCGCCGCACAGCTTTCCCACAGCTAGCAGAGCTCTTCGCTAATCCCGAAGCTTGGGGCGTGCGGAGCTCAGCTCGCCCCAAGCTTCTGGGTGCCGGCAAGGTCTCCGCTAGCCGTGGGAGAGCCGCGCGGCTTTCCCAGGGCTAGCGGAGCGCAGCGCCAATCCCGAAGCTTGGGGCGTGCGGAGCTCAGTGCGCCCCAAGCTTCTGGGTGCCGGCAAGGTCACTTCCGGTTTTCGATTGTTCGAGAGCCAGAACGTTTGACTCCCAAGGCATTTGAAAACCAAGGTACGACTGTAATGTTGCTCATCCCATATGAAGAGTCCAGTTGGAGCAGTCCGAAGGCTGGAGCAGTCCGAAGGCTTCTCTAGTACAGTGTCCTGTTCCCTCAGTGGACAAGAGAAGCCCATAACCAGGGCATAAGTCCAATAGCCCTCTCCCATTCATGAGCCCTAGCAACTAGTATTCAGAAGTATACTTAGCCCATCTCTGATGGCTGTTTGTTTATTTTATGAAGTGCTGATTAATTGATTATCAGTACAACCAGCTTTTATTTGGCTTGTGTTGCCAACAGAATCTAAGGTCACTTCACTTTTTTTAGTTGTTTTAGTTGGATTTTTATTTTATTTTAAATCTGGCTAGGATTGACAGTAAACACAAAATGATATAACAAAAGATATGTGATATTAAGCTTACATATTCATAATTACTAGAAGCTGCCACATTAACAACTGTTGATATAGCTCTGACAATTTCTCAGTCCTTAATATAGTTGCACTGGGGAAAAATAAAAGGATAGTTTGAAGAAGACTGTATGGTCCAACTCCATAATTCTTTGATTCTATGAAAGTCTGTCATGTAGGTCAGAGTTAAATAGAATGTTATCTGTGGAACTGTCACCTGAGCAGAAAATAATGGCCAGAGCTGCTCTTGTGCCTTTGACAGAAGTGTAATGAGCAGAGATTAGCAGGAGAAGCTTTTCATGGGATAGAAATGATTGTTGTTGTTGTTGTTTAGTCGTGTCCGACTCTTTGTGACCCTATGGCCCAGAGCACACCAGGCACTCCTGTCTTCCACTGCCTCCCGCAGTTTGGTCAAACTCATGTTGGTAGCTTCGAGAACACTGTCCATCCATCTTGTCCTCTGTCATCCCCTTCTCCTTGTGCCCTCCATCTTTCCCAACATCAGGGTCTTTTCCAGGGAGTCTTCTCTTCTCATGAGGTGGCCAAAGTATTGGAGCCTCAGATTCAGAATCTGTCCTTCGAGTGAGCACTCAGAGCTGGTACCTCCTAATGAGTGCTAATCAATTAGGAGTTGAAAGTGCAGAAACAATGGCCAGTTTAAAAATTGCCAACCCTAATTGTTTGACAATTCCACTCATGATGTTCAGTGGGGGTTACTCCTAGGTAGGTGTGCCTAGGACTGTTCCACAATCTCTGTTGTTGCTGACAATGTTGTTGTTCATCCAAGTTTACCAACAATTTTGAAAACTGATCCTCTAGGCCAGGCTTCCTCAACTTTGGCCCTCCAGATGTTTTTGGCCTACAACTCCCATGATCCCTAGCTAGCAGGACCAGTGGTCAGGGATGATGGGAATTATAGTCTCAAAACATCTGGAGGGCCAAAGTTGAGGAGGCCTTCTCTAGGCTGTGCCATTGTTTGGCTATCTTCTACTTTCAGATTTTTCAAATCCTTTTTCTCTGCTAGCCTTAAAATGATCCAGCAATCATGGACACAGTTTGAATAAGTTGAAGATGTTCATGTTTTGAGCTCTAGTGGGGGTTCAGGGCTCTGCCACTATGGAATTCCTGACTGTGTTCATGTAAACCATGGGGTGGGTGGAAGCTACCGCTGGCAGTAGACAGCATATCCCCCCCCCAAAAAAAAACCCAGTGTTTCAGAGGCCAGGGAAGGGATAGAACTACACCAACCAAGGATGTGCTGTGTCCTAAGCTTGTCCAGCCAAATCTAGGCTTCTCTGCTGTACTTGTCTGGACCTGGCATAGCAAAAAGGTAGTTTCCCCACCTGCCCCCTCCCCCACCTTAAGCCCTGGCCACCATGAGTTCTGGGGCCCCAAATGCAGTTGTTCTGCCACTCTATTAAGCCTCGCTGCTGGCTTCTAACAATTTGCAATGTTCCTTAACTTGATTTGTTCAGAAGCCAAATGTGCAGTGATACCTGTCCCTGGAGGGAGTTGTCACCTTGCAAGTAGAGACACTAGCGAAATGGGGAACTACCTTCACAGCGGCATTTGCTGTGCAGATGTTACCAGCTTTTCTCTTTTCTGTAGGTTTTTGCCGAGCCTTTGATCAGCCTTTTCGCTTTGGAGAATTGCGAAGGCAGAGAGCTGCACTTGCAAGAAGCAGTCAGTTCAATTCTGAATAAGGATCTTCATTTTCTTACCCAGTCTGTGTGGGTAAAAAGTGGGCTGTAAGTATCACTTTATTCTACAGAGTAGAAGTCCTAACATTGCACAAGCAGGATGACACTGTTGAGCGTCATCTAGTATTTCCATAAGAAGGAGTTGCATGGAATACTGTATTCATCCAAGTGCTTTTTGGGGATACACACACAGTAAATGTGCATATATGTAGTGAAATGTTTAGTCTTGCAGCACTTCATTTTGTAATGGCAGAAGTGAAGATCAGAAGAATTATTTGCTAACATGTTTCAAGCAGGACAGAACAAGCAAAAAATGCAAGAATGGCTGTCTTAGATAAAAGCATTTAACTTGCAAAACAGGAAACACACAGCCAGCCTTCTTTTAGAATAGGTAGAGGAGGAGAAAAATGAAAACCTGCTATATAATAAATTTCAGGTTTCCAACAACTATGATGCAATGTCTGTTGTAAAATAAATGTCGCTCTTTAAACAACATAAGGCAATATTCTGCCTTGAAAATACCCTTAGAAGTTACAAATATAGGCTACAATGCCACATTACTCATCCAAGGTATTTTTAAATGATGGAAAGGGGGAGTGTTCCATGAAGAAGAAAGCAAAGGTCTGCTGAGCATATGCTAGGCTGAAACAACTAAAAGAGATTTTCACTTAGAATTCTGGGGGGATTTTTTTTAGGATTGAATTAGAACTGAAATTAAAGTTGATTTGAATTTCTTCTGCCCATTCCCTTTTCCTTCCCCTGTGATAGGGAGACATGTTAGAAAGATCTCTGGGGAAATGCCAACTTGCTGCCCAGAGCTGTTAAAATAACCAGAATCCTATCTGAATGGGAGGGCGATACTCCTTTGTGAACATCTGACATGGTAGTTTGGTCTCTGTTTCATTATAGTTGAAGTTGGCAAAGGCTGCTTGCTGTCTTTCCTCACAAATCAAATGTTTGGGTCCAACCTTGTACCTGTCTATTTGTAAGTAGGCTTCCCTAAGATGTGCATAGAATTGAAGCCTTAATGGCTTACAACTCAACATCTAGTATAATGCGATCGTGCGAAGCATGAGTATATTTTCAGTTAAAAACACTTTACTGCATATTTTTGTCTGGATGAAATTTTACCGCATTAACATAGTTAATTCACATTCTATTTTGAACTAGATGGATAGCATATGAAGGATGCAGTTTCTTAGGGAAGCAACGTCTCCTTGAACCCAGCAAGATTTCGAACTGGACTCAGTTTAGTGGCTGGAAAGTAATTGGCTCCCTTCGTCCTGTAAAGCAGGTACCAGTTACAATGTCTGTTTCTTCTCACAGAATACATGCATCTTTTTAAAATGTTGATCCTACATTCGGCAAAGGTAGGGAGTTCTTTTCTGCTGAATGGAACCTAAACCATGTCCAATTCTAGTATTCATTTAGTTGTGGAAGTACATTACCATTTTTATGCATGCAGTATGCAAACAGAGGTTGTATGTTTACATCAGAAGGAAAAATGTATTTGTGCAGATTTATAACAGAGATACATACCTGTCCCTGAAGTGTGTGGTAATTATTCTTTTCTGTTTCAGCCAGCAGCGTACTTCAGAATAAAGAACCGATCCCTAGACAAATACCTGACAGTTGCTGGGAATCTAACGGATGCAAGAGCTGCATCATTATGTCTTTCCCCATTAAATGGCAAGACTACTCAGTTCTGGCGCTACTGTTCTGGACTTCTCAAGTCCAAGGTACTTTGCTAGCAGCTGAAACGGCAATGTCATCATCCTCAATTTTGTCTGTTTATAAAGCCCAGCCATTTCTTCTTCTGTGCAAGTAGGCACCAGGGCAATGTGATGGGCAGTGGAAACACTTTAGGTGCTTAGGAATGCTAGCTAACCCTTCCTGCCTTTTCCCTCTCACAAGTCCATAGCTTGCTTCTTCAACAGCCCAGGTTCCAAATTCAAGTTTCCATTGCATCCACAAATTAATGTTTCTAATTCATACGAATAAGGCTTTGAAACTGCAAACTTTTCAGGGTGAAATGAGGTAATGTATTTTAAAAGCAAACAGCACACTGTGTCAGAAAAATAAGGGTTTTGGTTTTTTTAATAGCAGCCTTCATGGGAGAACAATTATTTTGACTCCTGTATCATTTTCAAGTTCAAATGCATTAGCTCTGCATGTGATACATTTCCTTGCATGAATGTCTCCCTCGGAGAAGAACCTCTCTAAAAGGTTACTTTAGTGTGTGTTTTATCATTGGAGTGTGCTAATTTGTACCAGACTTCTCAGACCACCTTTATCATGCATCTGCAAAAAACAAAATTGAATAAGGAAAACCATGCCTTCTAGCAAGCACACTACTAAAGATGCAATTGCTACATTTTGCTTTATGGTTAGGCCAAACCTGCCGTAATCCCCTCCTTTTTTAAAAGTTTCCTTCTTGGCAATTGTCCTCAGCTACGTATGTTGAATTTGATAGCACTGAGATCACTGTCTCCGTTTGTTCAACGCTTAGAATCTGCTCCAGGTCCTAGGCACCATTTAATTCCAATTGCCTTAATACAACTAGTCACAGATAGACCTGTGTCTGTAGAACAGGGATGGGGAACCAGATGATTTCCAGATGTTGCTGGAGACCCATGTTCCTCTGCCCCAGTCAACATGGTGGGCGTTAGGAGTCCAGCAACATCTGGAGGACTGCAGGTTCCCAACCCCTGCTATAGAGCATACGCATGCCTAACAATGAACTTTGGCCTGTTGCACCAGTCGTTTTTTACTCTTCATACCGTGCTTTAAACTGCCTACTAAAAACAGTGATACCCTTTACTCGGTGAATCAGTTGTTTATTTTGGTGGTATGATGGATCCAGCCTTCTTGTTGCTGGAGACTATATTCCTGCTACTGTACTTTTCTATAGGGCATACCTCTGTTAGAAATAAGTAAATATTAGAGTCCACCAAGGCAATGAACAAATTCTTTCCCCCAATTTATCTAGGTTAATGATGCTTGCCTTGATGTCATTGGAGGCAGAGATGTTCCTGGAGCTAAAGTCGCATTGTGGGTAGAGCATGGGAAGGCAAGACAGAAGTGGCTGCTCAACAGAGATGGGACCATCAGCTCATACCTCAGTGACCAACTGGTTCTTGATATCAAAGGTAGACTTTAGCTATTGTTTTATATGCCCCTTTAATTTGGTACAAAAATACAAGTCTTCACACAATTGTCTCCTCACTCCCCTTTTAAGGCTCTTAAACTAGATTTAGGTCATGTCAAGCTTACCCTGAATAATTGTCAAGCTTACCTGGAATAACTTAGAAAGTGGACATAGTGAGCTCTTCTGCACACTGAGGTCACGAATGCATTTAGTCCATCTAAATAGCAATATCCTTAGATCTTTTCGCAACTGAAGTTAAAAGGCTTCATCGTCAAAACCACATTGGATACTCGAATCATGAAAATCATGCCTCCTAGGAAGTATTTCACCAGAAGTAATTGCTTCATTTAGCTTTAAGCTTAGTAATGCTCAAAGTTCCTTGGTCCGCTTTCTGAATAGGCTGGCCCTTGTCAGTATCAGACTTGATTGCCCAAATAATGTTTATAATTGTCCAACTTAAGAGCAGGGTAGAACTATGCAATGAATGTATTTGTAGGGGATCATGACAAAAATCCAAAGAGGTGAAAGCACTTCAAGTTAAAGAGTATGTGCCAGAGATAGTGACACCATGTATAGGTGTTTATCCACTGATGCTAGAAGCCTATAAGCCAGAACAAGCAAGCTGTAGTGCTTGGTTTTAAAGGAAAGCATAGTGGAATGCTTTCCAGTGGCACACTATCTCTGGGTACAAACGCTGTAGGAAAGCCAGGGAAGGGTTAACTGGAGGTGGTGTCACTGCGAAAATAAGATGCTGGGCTAGATTAGATGAGCCTTTGGTCTGATCCAGCAGGACTCTTTGTTTTTTGTCTTGCCAGTAACAATGGAATCTAAAAGAATATTACTTGGCTATGCTAGCAGCAGCAGCTGCAGTTTCCATAAGCATGCAGTGAAACCAAATCAAAGATTCACGTGTTTATAAACAATGATAAAACACACATTGAATTTGGATAATCCATTTAGCTACAATGATCATATTTTGCTTAGCTTTTTTGGGGGGGCGGGGGGAATACTCTGCAATGCTGCCTTATAGAGCTAAACTTGGCCCTCCAGCTGTTTTGGGACTACAACTCCCATCATTCCTAGCTAACAGGACCAGGGGTCAGGGATGATGGGAATTGTAGTCCCAAAACAGCAGGAGGCGAAGTTTGGCCATCCCTGTTATAAAGTATGCCATTTCTGCCTGACTTTGAGGTCAAATTTTTCATGTCTGTCAGTATTTGCGTTCCAAATTGCCATGCATACATTAGGATCTCTGCTTAAGAATACAATTACAGGCACTTAATAACAGGGCCAGGGCATCAACAGAGTCTGGACAGACCCAGGTGTCACTGCAGCTTTAATACAACCACTTGTTCACAGAATCATAAAGAAAACCTTTATAGATAGCAGCTCTTTGCACACTGGAAAGTCATCCTTCATAAGCTAGAAAAACAGAAAAAAATACAAGGCAAAAAAAAATAATTGCCTGAAATACACTGTGCAGGACTAATTAATTCTGGATCACGTGTATATATTGTCACCATCTTGCTTCCAGTTTAGCTTGAAAGAGGGTTTTCTAATGAAAACAATTTTTAAAATAGTTTTTAGGTGTTAACATTTTACAAGTACTGCACATTTACTGCAATGGAAAAAATTGGCTTGTAAATAATCAATAATGAATTGATGTGAACTATTGACCTTCTCAAATGTCTCTTATTTTAGGAGGATATTATTATGACAGGAGCCACATTGTTGTAAACCAGCGCGACACCAGCAAATGCACACAGATATGGGACTTCGAAATATTGTGAGTGTGTCTCACTCCACTATAAAGGCATTTTAAACTCTGAACAAATGTGGGATGAAAACACTGTTGAACAAACTACTGAAGTCACACAGCACTGGAGCGTGTTATAGAATGTGCCTGACTCTGCTAGCCAGGGAATCCAAAACTGTCACATGTTTTAAGTGGCAATGGAATGCTGAATCTTATATTGTCTTCTTTACCCTTGTGAACAGATATACTACATAAGAGCAATGGCATATTCAGCAGAGTCCTATTAAGCAATAATGCTACAGTGGTGATTATGCAAACATTCTCTACTTGCTAATTATATGTTTTTTACCCCCTTTTCCTTATCATGTGAGAGCTAAAAAACAACAAAACTTTGAGCTGAAATGCATCTCCTACAGTTTTAAGCTACAAGTAGAAGCTTTTTGATTATTGCACTGTTTCCTCATATCTAGATATATCTCACTTTTGAAAAATTGAGTGTTTTGCCTCAGGTAAGTTTCATCATTGTAATTCAAAATGGCGATAAAACAAATGCTTTGAGAACTGTATATAAAAAGACAGTTTACTTAATGTTAAGCTTAGTGCTAATTCTCCATTCTCAATAGTATTTTATTGTAGAGGAGAATTTATGTAAGAGATCTAGTGACTAGTTTAGACTATTCACTAGCAGCTTGGTAATGCACAGAGCATTGTCACAGAGAAATATTGGCAATGATTCAGATTTTGTATAGAAAACTTTCTGCTGTTGTTCTGGTCTACCTACTGTAGCCACAATTCCAGCCAGTTAAAAATCAGTGAGATTAAAAAGTGTTTAACTAGGGAGATTAAAGTATATGATTGGTTTTTGCAGTGATTAACTTTGGCTGGATTGTGCCCTGGGTTTTTTTCCTTCCACTTATGAGTTATTAAAATCAGAACGCCAAAAGCGTTTGATAAACTTAACATAGCTCTAAGCCTTAGCGTAGTTCATCCACTAGAGAACAAGTCAACACCACACATTCAGCTGTTTTCTGGAAAGTTGCACCAGCACTATTTGTACCACTTTACATATGCAAATTGTTTTAAAAAACAACAAAAACCCTTTCCAAAAATACGGAAAACCTAAGTGTAAAAGGATATGAAAATTCCAGTTGAAGATAAATTCAGACCTGGGGCTCTGCTTCTGCCCATCCTGCAAGAACCTTTCCACTTTCATCTTTGCTCTTAGTTTTAAACCCAAACCTAAATTGGAATTGTGCAAAACAATGTCTGAGTTTAAAACTAAATTTGCAGTCTAGTACAGCTGTTCACTCCAGTGTATCTGGAGCCCCTAGTAATTAAAATCCTTCTGACTGGCTGCTTTGGCAGGAAATGAGGAGCCACAGGGACTGAATTTAGCAGAATTGTAACCACTTTTAAAGGGCTTGAGGTATGCAACCTCTTAGGTTAATAAATGAAAATGGTGGCCACATGTTCAGGGCCTGTTTGCACATGTAGTCCATGCAACTGTGTTATGCACCTGGAAGCTGGACCAGTTCGTTATTTCTGTGTACCTTAATGTATTTTTTTGAAAACAATTGAACATCAAGCTTGAATAGCTAAAACCAAACGGTGTAAGACTAGATTTCTCATATTTGCTATAGCTGCACAGTTAAGGAAAAAGGAAAAACTTTGGGGGGAAACCTCTATTTTTATAATGAAGATATGGCATTCTTAATATATTAACATCTACCTAAGGGCTTGAGCCACAAGTCTGCTGCATTGTGCCATCAACCACATGCATTCTGGAGACACAACTGACCTTGCCACATCTCCTGTCACTGGTTGCAGAAGCAGCAGAGGCACCCTGGGCCGCAAACTGTTGCAGTAGCTCACACCAGTAACAGCAGCCTTGTTTGGCTCTTGCACAACCTCTACCAGCAGTTCAGTCTTCGTATCCTAAAAAAACCTAGTTTTTCTAGAACCAAGGGAGCTATGCAAGGTGAAATGCTGCATATGTGTGTGTGCACTGCATCCTAATAAGCACTTTAGATTGTAAAATAAATAATACACCTACTTTTTCATTTTTACGTCACTAGGATCTTTAAATGTATTTTCATCTGAAGCACTTATTTAATAGATGGAATTTGTGTATGCTAAAATCAATTCTGAAACTACATTTAATACTTTTTTAAAAAAGTGCTTTCAAGACAATGTAAAATCCAGTCAACCTCAAATAAGATGCTCTCATTTGGTGTATCAGTGTTATGTAACTATGACTACAATAAAAACCCCACTTAGTGGGAGTAAGCCTGATTCAACAGGAATCTAAGTAAGCATGAATGGAGTTGCACTCTTAAGCGCAGCAGACTTTTAGGATACAGTCGTACTTTGGAAGCCGAATGCCTTGCCAGTTGAACGTTTTGGCTCCTGAACGCCGCAAACCCGGAAGTGAGTGTTCCGGTTTGTGAACATGCTTTGGAAGCCAAACGTCTGATGTGGCTTCCGATTGCATGCAGAAAGCTCCTGCAGCCAATCAGAAGCTGTGCCTTGGTTGCTGAAAGGATTCCGTTTGGCTTCTAAGGTACGGCTGTATTTGCTCTAGTCCCACCACAGGCACAGCTCCCAAAAGTGAGACCAGTAACTTTATTAGACATGGTGGTATTGGGGACCAAAACAGCTCTATTGCACCTGTGGGACCATTTCTATCCACAAGGCTTGTACCCACAAAGACACAATACTTGAGCTGTAGAGTTTAAAGGGTCATTCTGACTGGAATGTACGTGTGTATATTTAATGTATATAAAGTGTTAAAGGATAGAAGGGGTGGGTTGCCTTTATCCTGTTCATGGTATATTTATCGCAAACTTCAATAATATTTTTTAAATGATACAAGGGAGAATTCCCCCTCCTAAAAACCAGAATGCCAGTTATCACAGTTTGTCCAAAAGTGACCTTATATATAGTGTATATAGTTGACATTTCTCTGTGCTATTGGATTAAAAATACTTCAAAATAGTATCAGCAGTTTTATTTTCGTTACACGAGATGTATTGCTTTGTTTTCCGAATATCATTTCAAACCATTATATAAAGGTAACTTTAAGCTACCTTGTGGTGCCAAGGAAACTTGCATGATAAATACAAGATCACAGTATTTAAGAAAAAACACAGTCACCCTAAATTGTAAAGGACAGCAGCAGACAAAAACAATAGAACAGACAATGCTTTGCATTTGGGGGGTGAGGTGGGCAAGAATGTGGTAAAGGCCTCCTGGGTTTTGTTCACAACACCGGTACAGAATTGTAAGGATGAAGGAGCATTAAAAACATATGCCCCACATACTGATCTATGGGAGGTGCTGCCCAGATGTTATTAATTGTTCAATGAAGCAAACTGAACCATGTGGTAGTTTTGCATCCAGTTGTTGCCTGGCTAGAAAAGAAGGCAAATGTTAAAGTGTGCGAGAGCCACAGTTGTTTCAGTCTCTCGCCTCCCATGGTGCAAGCTCACACAATAGGCAAATGCGAAAGACACAACCCACAGTGGATGCCTTAGCCTACCAAACAAGGAGGAAGCATCACAGTAAGTAACAATGTTCCATTCTAACTTACTGTGATGCAATACTATTATCACATATTTATGTGTGTCTGGTTCGTCTCCATTTATACACCTTGTATAGTTACACCCAGGTATATAATTCTGTATATTTTGGCATGGGCAGATAGTTATAAATTGGCTTCTGCTCCTTTGTGCTTTTACTGTTGCTTTTTCAACTAATTACATGATGCATCCTTTATGAGATGCAGTGCAGTAGGTTGGCTTTTTCTGTACAACAAAGCACACTTTCACCCCAAAAAAGGGTCAACACTTTTATGTTTGCAGCCCATGACACTATCCACAATTTGGGGTGCCACTGGCTTTCGTATGGCAAGACCAGACCTCCTTACTTTAGGTGTACAGTGGTACCTCGGTTTAAGAACAGCCCTGTTTACGAACAATTTGGTTTACAGTCTAAGAACAGAAGCTGACCAGTGGGAGGCCTCGGTTTAAGAACGGACTTCTGGAACGGATTAAGTTCGTAAACCGAGGTACCACTGTACATATGTCACTGCTGAAACCAGGAAAAGCCTGAGCCATTCATTCCTACTTTGCACCAGGGATGCTGAACTTGCAGCTCCCCACATCTCCCACTGCCTTGGGAGTCCAACAACACCTTGAGGGCCACAGCTTCCCCATTTACCCTCCTGTGTGGTGTTTTTATGTTCAACAAACCTAGTAGTACCCTTACTCACTACGCATACAAAAACGATGTAAAAAGCCTTTGTATGCCTGAGGTAACGTTTTGCCGTTTCTGTGCAATGGCAGATTTAAGCACTTTTAACTTTGGCTGGCTGGTGCCTTAGGTCCCTTCTATTTTAATTTAAGGGCACACTTGATTCTCCCAGCAACATCTAAGAGACCTATGAGTACTTAGCTTTGACTGGATCATGCCTCTAGACTACTTCAATGAGCAATTCACTCCACAATGATACCACCAAGTTCTCTTTTTCTGCATCTGAAGTCAGATTCAGTTCTTTAACACGGACAGTGTTACCGCTCCAAATTTGCTTCAGCGCATCCATATGTGAGAGCGGAAATCGTAACCCACGAGTCTATAAAGAGAAAGAGTGTGTGTGTTATTAACGCCATATTGAACTAAACATTTGACACATTTCATGCTCACCAATATGAATAATATATCCTGGGCCATTAGTTACTGCTGTTATACAGATGAACACAGTTATTATAAATCTATCAACACATGTTTCTACATTACATTGACTAGGCTAGCTAAATGCAACCTCCAGGCTCAGAGGCAGTATATGCTGAATATCAGATACCACAGTGGGTTTTTGGAGATCTGGCTGATTACAATTGGGACAAAGTAATGGAGTATATGGGTCCTTGGTCTGAACCAGCAGCGTTCTCATATTGCAAATAAAATGTACACAGCTTTTAAAACAGACAAACCCAAACAGCAGTCTGGCAAAAACTTAACGTACTGCTGACCAGCAACAGGTATGGAGGGGGCTAGAAGAGACAGATCTGAAAATAAGGAATTTCCACATGGACTTCATCAATAACTGACCTAACAAGCAGAATTAAAAACAAACCTCTGCTATTCCATCCTCATTCATATCCTCATCCCCCATCATATGGACTTCCCTCTTGTTCTTTAAAGAGTGATAGACAAAAACCATTTCTTTGCGAGACTCTTCCTAAAAAAACAAGAGAAAAACAGATAATACATTGTATTTATTAATCAACATCAAAGCACTTGCAAAACTCTTGCTCCATTTTACCATAACTTTAGAAGCCTCACCTTTCTTATTTTTTAGCAGTAGTAATTAGGAAATTCCTTAGCTAAGGCCAGCACCTGGTTATATTTCAAAGGCTGTCTTTGAAACTCCTACGAAACACTAACACTTTCCCTTTACAAAACAGAACTGAATTGCTGTAATGTCAGAGCAAATCCCAGTCACATGCTGTGGGATTCAAGCAGCCTAAAAATAACATACACCCAATTCCTCACTGAAAAGCAAGTCTCTACAAGCACTTCCTCTGTACTCACCAAAAGGTCTGGTTCCACTGTAATTACTGTGTAGTCTTTAAACCGTAACCTGATTGTACTGTCTATTTTTGGTAGTGCTCCACCTAGACAAGGAAGAATAGCATAAGTTCAGCGAGAGGAGCAGCAAGCTAGCCTGTGCTGCTTATATCTTTATTGACTAAGAGCAGGTGCAGAAGTTAGTGCAGTTGGCTAATTCTTGTAAATATCTCCTTAGTTCAGTCAGCTTGTATGTACAGTATAACAGCTGAAGCAGAGTCATGGAAGATCACAGGCTATTTTCCTAATTAGAAAAAAATGCAAAATGCCATCTATCACTGACATAGCTGCTGCAGTATAATCTAGGTCCCTCTTAAAATGCTAACTGAAATATCAAAAAAAGGAAAGAAGGGAAGAGAATCTTCAGAAATGTAACATCTGTACAGGCTCTCTGAACCAATCCACGCATTAAACTAATCGATGGCCCGGTTCCATATGTAATATATGTAAATAACTGGTTTACTGCTACATCTATGGAACAAACTGTCTTCCCAGTCCCCACACTTTATGAAAAGCACCCTCTGCAAACTTAGAATGTTACCTGGAGCCAGAGAGTCAAAGCTAGTCCCCAAGAAAGGAGGTAATCTGTTCATAATGAAGTCTTTTTTCATGTCGGATGACCTCAATTCTCTACCATTTTCCAGACGGTCTGCAAGGCATCTCAGGAAGCCACTTAATTGCTTGGATGAATCAGATAAATCCGCCTTCTAAAGAAAAAGACCAAAAAGAATTTATGCTAGTAGTTAGAAACACGATCCTAATTTACTTGAGAATGCAATCCAAAGATCTCCAGGCATTGCAGATGTTGGCTCCCAACCTTATTTTGGTCATTATAAGCTGTTTTAAACAGTTTTTAATATTGTGCAATATTGTGTTTTAATATTAATGTTGTGTTTTATTGTTGCAACCCAGCCTGGGACCTTAGGGTGAAGGGCAAATAACAAATTGTAATCATCATCACCTGCTGTGCTGGGACAGAATTGCAAAGGCAAGATTTTTTGAACAAACAAGTGTTCTGTTTAACTCTTCTTCCTGTAGCCAGTTATGGGAAGGCAGCAGTAGCTAAGTTACACAGACTCAAATGCCACATTATGAAAACATAAAATTTGGTATTAATTTGGATTTAGTGTTCTTCTTTGAAAGCTACTGGGTCAAGCTACAGATGGCAACTTGAAGGCTAGCAATTAGCTCTCTTTATTACAAGACCCATAACAAAACTCTGCAGTTTTGCCTACACTTGCTGGGACTATTATAGGTGCCAGGGTGCAGCTTGTGCACTGTTTGGTTTAAAAAGCTTCCTGGCTTAGTTTTGCAAACAAATGTGACCGCACAGTAAAGAAGACCTGCTGCTAAGAAACAAGGCTGACCTCTTCCAACATTATGAAACTACTAGTGGAGATTATGGGAGTTACTCTGTGTTTAAAATGGTGGCTATGCGCTTTTCCTCTGACAGCAAGCACACTGCTCTTCATTTTCTTTAGCTCTGCATCTTTACCATCAGTAACTGCCTTGGAATGCTCTTCCGAAAGTCAACATCCTCTTTCGCCGTATCCAGCACTAGTCCAGGAACCACATCCAGCAAAAAATCTCTCCAAGAGCTGCCATACAAGGGGGAGGGGAGGGAAACAAAGGCATTAATGCCAAGCCAGTTAATTCAGAGCAATGTTTCTTGCTAAGGGTAAAGAGAAAGCAAACTGGTTTTGAATGTCAAGTGCTCATCCAGCACATCCTATTAACCCACATGGACTGAAACTGAGAAAGTTTAGCAAAAATACTATCATGTATACTCATATTCTAGGTGATCAGGAAATACAGTCTAATTCTTTCAGGGCATCCTAAGGAAGCATAGGTCATTGACAGGCTGCTAGCTACAAGCGCCTGAAAGATGCTCCACTCGCATTGCTTAGGATAGTGTAACACAGCTTCAGTGTGGTCTCCTGTACAGAAAAAGCAGGTAGGTGAGAAACAGCATGGAAAAATCTAATGGATTAAATTGTCCACCTCAACAGAGGTAGATAGGTAAGTAAAGGTAAAGGTACCCCTGCCCGTACGGGCCAGTCATGTCTGACTCTACGGTTGTGCGCCCATCTCACTTAAGAGGCCGGGGGCCAGCGCTGTCCGAAGACACTTCCGGGTCACGTGGCCAGCGTGACGAAGTTGCTCTGGCAAGCCAGCACCAGCGCAGCACACGGAAACGCCATTTACCTTCCCGCTATAAAGCGGTACCTATTTATCTACTTGCACTTAAGGGTGCTTTCGAACTGCTAGGTGGGCAGGAGCTGGGACCGAAAGACGGGAGCTCACCCCACCGTGGGGATTCGAGGTAGGTAGGTAGGTGGGTAAATAAATAAACAAACCATATTTTTCTGTCTATAAGGCGCCCCCATGTATAAGACGCCCCTATTTTGGGGGACTCCGATTTAAGAAAATAGGGGGAGATGGTCCCCATGTATAAGACATACTCAAATTTTGGACATTATATTTTAGGGGGGGAACCTAGTCTTATACACGGAAAAATATGGCATTTATTATCCCACCCCTTTTCCCCTGGTGGCACTCACAGATAAAAATAAGAACTGCTAAAAACATAGAAAAATAATCCCTAAAATACAGTTAAATATTGACAGAATTAAAACTATGTAACATCTGTTTAAAACATACCAATAATTACAATAAAAATAGCATGGGACCAGCCCTTTCATTAAAAGCAGTCAATTCCCCAAAGCCCAAAGGAGGCATTCACTTGCTGGGGGAAGGACAGTCTAGCTTCTCTAGGGAGGGAGTTCCAGTCTGGAAGCAGCCACCGAGTCTGCAGCAAGTGTGTCTGTGAGGGTGGCAGGATTGAGAGAAGGGCCTCCCCAGGAAGAGTCATATGAGGGAATCTGATACTTCACATAGCTTGAACCTAAGCCATATTGGGCTTTATAGGCGATAACAAGCACTTTGAATTGTGCGCTGAAACAGACCAGTAGCCTGTGGAGCTGTTGTAACAAGGGAGTCGCCTGCTCCCTATAACCAGTCCTGGTCAGCAATCTGGCTGTAGCTCTTTGAACCAGTTGACTTTTCTGAGCACTTTTCAACGGTGGCCCCCACATAGTGTGTTAGATCATGATGTAACTAAGGCTGTGGCCAAATCAGACATCTTTTATGGAACAGGTGAGGCTGGTGCACCAGCTTTAACTGTGCAAATAAATGCACTCCTGGCCACCACAGAGACCTGGGCATCCATATTCAGAGGTGAGTCCAGGAGAAAACCCTAACTGCAAACCTGTGTTTTGGGGGCAAATGTTACCCCATCCAGCACAAGCTGAATCTCTGTTCCCTGTTCCCTTCTGACTGACCAAGAGCACCTCTGTCTCCTCTGGATTAGGTTTCAATTTGTTCACCCTCATCCAGTCCATTAATGATGACATACACCAGTTCAGAACCTAGAGAGCTTCTTTGGATTTAGGTGGAAAGGAGAAGTGACAAACACCTTAATCCAGGGAATGTGATCTGATCAAGCCAGCATTATAGTTGGGTACCCCTCCCTGGGATGGGCCATTAATTATTATTATTAATTACCCACCCTTCACCCTAAGGTTCCAGGGCAGGTTACAACATCAAAACACATCATAACTCAAGATTAAAAACAGTTTAAAACAAGAAACAACTACAGAAATAAGTAGGGCCTTAAAAATATACATCTCAAGTGTCAAGAGGCAGGCTAAAGAAGTGTGTCTTAAACATTTGCTGGAAGTTTTATAATGAAGGTGACAGGCACACCTCTGTAGGGAAGGAGTTCCTCAACTTTGGGGCTGCCAGAGAATGCTCTCCCCTGTCCTCTGTCCTTCTGAAGGAGGAGGAACTAGCCAGAGGGCTGTCTAGGAGTCTGTATCTAGCTACAACGACCACAGAGTTGCAAATGCCACTGGCCTCCACAGAAGAAACAAAGAGTTTTGTGACAAGACCAATTAGCACTGTGGCTATTCTACATGACGTTCATGGTACCACAACATGGAAATCTCTTCCTGAAAATATTCAGTACAAAAATGTGCTTTGAAGCGAAGCACCATGGGCTTCAAAAACCAGCTGTTCTGTTGCTTCTGGTCCCAACTTAACTATAGTTCCATTTGATACTGAATCAGTCTTTGATTTATTTATTTTTAAATCACTTTGCTGCCTGAACACCTAACTCCAGCTATGTTTACTACATTAACACAAACCCCCAGCATGAAACTCAGGATCTGACTTCATTATTCCCCTACTTCTTCATTGCCTCCCATTCTTGTCTCTAAATCCCTGCTTAATGTAGCAGAGATTCTTGTTCCAATTAAGGATTTTGCCTATTGGAAAGACATGAGGGATGATGGGAGTTGTAGTTCTGTAACATCTGGAGGGCCAAAGGTTCGCCACCCCAGATCTTCTAAGCTAGTACTATTTCCCTTAAAAACAAAACAATGAATGCAATGAATGTTTTATGTTGCTTTATGTCAGAGGTGTCCAAACTTTTTTCAAAGAGGGCCAGATTTGATGAAGCGAAGTGCTGTGAGGGCCAACCAAAACTGTTGAGCTTTTTTTTAGAATTTTACCCCAGGAATTAAACTGCCACAGGAGGACAGGATTAAACCAACTAGCGGGCCGGATTAGCCCCCCAAAACAGAACTTTGGACATGCCTGCTTTATGTAAACTGGTTAGCTTGGGTTAATTAATCGGTATAGAATATAAATCTTCTATAGCTAAAAGAAAATAAAAATAGCTTGCCAGATTCATTTAGTTTAAAGTCACTGACAAGAAAACTCATACAGTGGTGCCTCGCAAGACGAAAATAATCCGTTCCGCGAGTCTCTTCGTCTTGCGAAGCAAGCCCACTAGCGGATTAGCGCTATTAGCGGTTTAGCGGCTATTAAGGGATTAGCGGCTATTAATGGATTAGCGGATTAGCTGCTAAAAGGCTATTAGTGGCTTAGTGGATCAGCTGATAAGCGGCTTAGAGAACAGCTGTTAAGTGGCTTAGGGGCTGGGGAAAAAGGGGGGGAGGGAAAAAAACCCTGCAGAACTCGCAAGACATTTTCGACTTGCGAAGCAATCCCATAGCAAATTCGTTTTGCGAAGCACCTCCAAAACGGAAAACCCTTTCGTCTAGCGGGTTTTCCGTCTTGCGAGGCATTCGTCTTGCGGGGCACCACTGTACTAGAAGAATAAGGCAGAGTGCTTACTTGTTCTGATAGGTGCTGATGGTCACATGAGTAGAATGCGATATCCCAGGAGGTGTGTCAGCTTGATGTATGGTCCCCCTTGGAAAATATAGCAGGTCTCCGGGCTGGAAGAAAATGTGGGCAGGACAGTTAAAAATAAATTATTTTGACAGTTTATTAAGGCTACACTGCTGTGCTTGCAAAATAAAGAAAAATTACTCTCTCAATAGCAAAAACACAAACAGCTGAATAGACAATTCTGTCATGTTACAGAATTTTCCCCATTTTCATGTAGAGCTGTGCTACAGACATGCAAAATCCTATAGTTAAGCTACAAGGACTGTTAGAAACCTACTTTTTTATAAAAAAAAGAAAAAAGGGAGGGAAAGTGAATAGTATTTAAATTGGCTTACAATGATCAATACTAAAAAGGCAGAGCAGCAGGTACTAGGCCAAAGCAGCAGATAAAACACACTGCGCAGCACTAAATAACAAATGCAGAAAGCTCCAGAAATGCAAAAAACAACAAAGTACAATTAATTCAGACTAAGCAATAAAACAATAAGAACTATAAGACAGCAGCAAAGCAAACTGAAACAAAGCAATTGTTTCATTGACAGGTACAGTGGTACCTCGGGTTAAGAACTTAATTCGTTCTGGAGGTCCGTTCTTAACCTGAAACTGTTCTTAACGTGAGGTACCACTTTAGCTAATGGGGCCTCCCGCTGCTGCTGTGGCATGATTTCTGTTCTCAGCCTGAAGCGAAGTTCTTAACCCGAGGTGCAATTTCTGGGTTAGCAGAGTCTGTAACCTGAAGTGTCTGTAACCTAAGGTACCACTGTATTAATCCTGGAACTGTGTAAATTTACACGATATTCACTGCAGTTTACCACAGATGCATGAAGCATTGCCAGCTGATAGAAGCTTCACAATACTACCCAAATTTAAATCAACTTCCAAAATGGGAATGCTAAATAACAAGAACAACCCTCTCATTCTCCTAACAGTGGAAAGGCTTGTATGAAGTGACACTGGAAAATGTGACTGAAAGGAGAGGCATAGTGGAATAAGCCATGTCAAACAGACAACCAATCTCTCTCTTTAAGACCTAGAGGGGACAGGCAACCTTATTCGCCAACAGCGAAATATGTCAAGGTGTTAGACATTGTCTTCATCTATGGCTCAGGCACCCAGGGGTGTTTCTGACACGAATACCTTTAATATGAAGTCGTGTGTTGGAGTCCCTATCTTCTCCTCGGGCTCAGTGTTGTATTCTTGAGCTAAATGTACAGTAGGCTTATAGAGTCGCCAGTGCTTCTTTCCTTCCAACTGTAGGATAAACACCTGCAAAGACCATAAGTCAGTAAGCATCAAAAAGCTTCACCGTTCCTCAGACTTTCAGCTAAGTTCACTACAGAATAAACATTTGTTGCAAGTGAGTTCTTTATTCAGAACAGAATACTTGTAAATGTTGAAAGTAGTACTAGGTTTTATTTCGAACAGAATCCACATGTGATATGTGCACGCATCATCCATGTACTATTGTGGAAGCATGTAATGACTTCCACAAAATTAATCACAAGACAGAGAAACCACTAGGAGAACACTTCAATCTCCCAGGACATTCTATACAAGATCTCAAAGTAGCTCTCTTATTACAAAAGAATTTCAGAAATAGACTGGAAAGAGAAGTTGCTGAATTGCAACTTATTACCAAACTTAAAACCATGGAGAGACCTGGTCTGAATAGAGACACTGGATTCTTATCTCATTATATATGATAAAGCTATTTTTAGCCATATCACCCCTTGCTTTTTCCTGGAAGACCAATTGCAGTCATTAACAGTCGTCACCAGGTTTACCACACCTATCAGCCAATCACACATTCTGAGTAATATTCTGAGTAATACCCCTCCCCACCCTCTCACTATATATAAGGGTCTGGTGACTTCTGTTTCAGTGTATCTGAAGAAGTGCGCATGCACACGAAAGCTCATACCATAACTAACTTAGTTGGTCTCTAAGGTGGTACTAGAAGGACTTTTTTATTTTTATTTTTAATTGTTTTTAATTTTATTTTGTTTCGACTACAGCAAACCAACACAGCTACCTACCTGTAACTTAATTTTACTTTGCGAAACTCTTGCAAACAAGAAACGTACTGGCCATCATGGGCCCTCTTACCTCAACATCATCGTAGTGTGGTGGCAGGCCTTGGGACCCTGGAGGGGTAATGTAAATGTTAGATCCAACCAATGAGCCGAAGTAGCATTCCAGCTTCTCCTGGATTCTCCAGAGCTCATCCTAAAAAGAAAAAGAAAAAAAGGAGGGAAGAGACAGAGAAACAGTTAACAATGCCAAGGCAACCTCCATTATTCTCCTATCATATTTACCCATTATATTTGCAATCCAATTGTGCCAAAAACATGTATCACTCTAAACAAGATGTCTGCCTGACCTGCTTTATAAAAGGTCAGAAGAATAAAAGAGTGCAACTTTCCCATAGGAAAAGTGTGTCTGTTGCACACACAGGCATTCATACAGCTGCTGCCTTATCTGAAAACATGTCAGCAAGCTAGATGAGAAGCAGGCAGAAAACAGAAGTTCCAACACATGCTAAATTCAGTCTCCTTCCTTAGGTCCAGTGTAAGTGGTTTCAAGATGCCTGCCAATGCAAACCTCAATTAAGCCACTTATACGGGTAACAATATACAACTAAATCCTCTTCTGCATAGTGTTACTGGGCCATTCCTTCCAGCCAACCAAATCACTGCTCCTTTTTGCTTTCCCTTCAAATGAAGTTACTTTTATTGAAATGAAGCGAGTTGTACAAGCCAATGTTTGCTTACTCAATGAAGCTTTTCCAGCCACAGACACCCCCTGACTCTCCACTCCACTCTCCACTGTCAGGAAAGGCCTTGGATGTGTGGCATGGAAGACTATAGTGGGAGCAGGGAATCTGCAAAAATCAAGTAGAAGCAGCTTGCACAAGCTCAGGCACTAACACATTAACTGCAGTGTTTCCTTATAAATCTATTTGTTTAGTAACTTCATTATACAGATTTTTTTAAAGGGCTCATTGCTTCATTTCAAAAAATAGGCTACTGGGGTATGAAACACTGAGTTTATAGAATATTCTCATGCACTATCTTAATTCCATAATCCACAAATTGAATTTGAATAGCAAACAAAAAGCAATTGTTTGTACTGTATATGTATCTTGTTCCTCTCATCATATGTTACACTTCTTTTTTACCCAACAGCAATTATTATCATATAATTTATGTATCAGATAATCCAATGAGGCTTAACAGGAACAGACAGATGATATGAAACCAGTATATCTAGTGTACAAATGAGAATGGTTCATGATGTCTTTTGAGTTAGCATCCTCAGGGGAATCCCTAAGTTTGCTGAAGCAAGAAGAGAGAAAATCCCTAGTGGTCTAATAAGCACAGACTAAGGAAGAAGTGCCTGACGTGCTCTGGTCCATGGGGTCACGAAGAGTCGGGCACGACCAAACAACAACAATGCTCAGGAGCTACAAAATGCTGGACAGATGTGTGTGCGTCAGAAAACCTGGGGCAGAGGAGGGGACAGAAATGGCACAGAATGCCCTGAAAGAAGACTAGGCCAGTTAGACCACACTGCAACATTTTATTTTATTTTTGGTCCCACCCGTTAAACTTTAATCATGATTCAGTAGGGGAATTCTCCTGAAAACAAAAGGAATACTAATACACAAAAGGAATACTAATTTCTAACTGGCATTCATTCACCTCTTCCAAAGGTGACTTTTTCCTCATAAAGACTCAAAAGGACATCCTGAATCATTCTTTCTTCTACACTATAAATACTGGTTTTATATCATCATCATAGTTCTAAAAGAGCCCATGTTTTCTGCAAGACTGGCACTCAGTACCCTTTTGAGTACAGAAAAATGAATCAAGCAAGTTTAAGCTTAAATTTTATCATTTCCCCAATTTTCTAAAGTCAAGACAATGTTAAAAGCAAACGTACCAGAGAATGTTTTAAGTAACCGAACTATTCAAAAGCAATATATTGTTATGCATTTGCTTGGGAATAGGCTGTTTACCAATTAGGACAGATATACAACAAACAATATAAAAACAGAGTCATTTATGGCTTCTCAGTCAGTTTAGCAGTGTCCCTGGACTCTTCAATCCAGGTTGGCAACAGCTGATTGTAAGAGAGGATAGGCTCATAGTAGCAGCCTACTCCCTAAATTTCCAGAATCCCAGATTAAAACTCCAAAAGCAACCATCAACAACAGACACCTGATGGATCATACCTTAAATCTCTGGGGCTGGTGAAATTGTATTGTAGCCTTTTTCTGGTCAAAGTCTTTCTTCAGCTGTTCATAGCTGACTTTGCCATCTTTGTTAAAAATCTTTTTTTTCCCATTCATACTTCTGCAGACATTAATGTCCCTTCCATAGTACAAGCCCTCTTTGACCATCTCTTTAAGGTCAGTTAAGGGAAAAAGAGATTGGTAGTACAATGCCACAGAAGGCTCCTCTCGCTGAAGCAGCAATGGCTTCTGCTCCCAATATTCTCTGAAAAATTCATCTTGTTTGACAGGAGAGATCAAACTTTCAAATACGCTCTCTGGATGGTCACATTTCATAAGCCAAGGGCAAGTTGCTTCCACTTTTGCTTGTTTACATGGCAAACGTTGTTCCTTCTCTGTTGCAGCTCGTCTCCCTCCTTTCTTGGGCATGGTCCTGCATAAAAGTAGCAAAAACATTAAGGGTGCCTCTAGAGCATCACTATTTTGCAGAAGAAATTCAACTTTAGCTTGATGCAATTAAAGTGGATTAAGGCACTCTGTTATCCTAGCGCAAGGTATCCACTTAAAAACAACAAGAAAACAGACTTGTTGCAATTAGGAAAGTGAGAGGAAAATGCACTGAAAAGTGTGGGGTGAATGAACGATTAACAGGAAGCGTAAACACCTTGGAAGTGAATCAGGATGAATGCGTGTTGTACAACTGTCCCGTGAACAAATGCTCAAAAAGACCAGATATAATCTAACCTCCAAGTAAGCTTTGTGCAAGCAAATCAGGATAAATGATGAATAAGCAAGAGGAGGAGCCCTATGTCTGAGGTAAGACCAAGTTCAATCACACTCCTATGTGTGCACAGAACTGCACCCTGGGTAAACCTGCTGAGGAGTGGACCATCAAAAGGGGTGGCCATGTTTGCACCTATTAAATTGCTCAAGGTCTTTAAAACAAAAAGATTGTGAAGAGTGCCAAAAGGACCTTTTCAAACTGAGAGTGGTAAGATGGCAAATACAATTCAATTCAAACAATGTACAGTGATACATGTAAGACAAAAAAAAACACCCTTAACTTCACATACACTTTCATTAGGTCTGAACTGATGATGATAGCTCAATGAATCTGACACCAAATATGTATATTTAAGGGCAACTCAGTATCACCTTATTAAAATATGTCAAAATTATCTCATACTACATATATGAAAGTCAGTTAGCTGGAAACTCTGTTCTTTTCCAGAGGCAAATACAGACTGAGAAGACACTGGGTGATGTACATGTACGCATAGATTAGTCTTAACTGGTTTGCTTCTGCATGAGATATTCCCTTTAGCATTTTTTTCCTAATACAGCTCACAGCTCCTCTTCTAGGTTTTCAAAACACAGGCTTTCTGGAAAAACTTAATCACATCTCAGCAGGATCACCTCAGCTCATCAAGCCTCCATTATCAGATTGCATGCATGTTAGTTTTAAGATAAAGCTTTTAAAATTCTGCTCTGTTTTGAGTCCCAGAGATCCCATGACATTTTCTGTGACAATGGCAATTGCCTGATGTCCTCAATCCACCCTCCCATTCTCTCAGCTGGGAGAACACTGCCTGCTTGTTAGCAGCTGGTTTCAGCTAGGGAGTAGCGTTAACAATGCCACAGAAACACATCATGGAAAGCATGTTGAGATTTTGGAGCTCAAAGATATTACGCACACATCACCATTGCACCATTTAGCAACCTATGTGGTCCCCTGGGCAGGCAAGGTAATTCATTAAACATTAGTTCATTTTCCGTTCCACTACATCTTAAACTAAATATTTTAATGGGTACCACTTTATGTCCCCCTGCGTTTAAACCTACTTAGAAGCTGCAGGAAAATGGGGTTAACAGGAACAGACAGATGCAAATGCAAAATAGGGAGGGAGAAAGAAGACAGCAATAATGTTTCCTTGCAAATCTTTGAGGAGGCCCAATCAAAACATTAACAAGCTAAGGATGCGCATCACTGCTGTGCAGTACAGTGATACCTCAGGTTAAGTACTTAATTCATTCTGGAGGTCCGTTCTTAACCTGAAGCACCACTTTAGCTAATGGGGCCTCCTGATGCTGCCGCGCTGCCGGAGCACAATTTCTGTTCTCATCCTGAAGCAAAGTTCTTAACCCGAGGTAGTATTTCTGGGTTAGTGGAGTATGTAACCTGAATTGTATGTAACCTGAATTGTATGTAACCTGAAGCGTATGTAACCCGAGGTACCACTGTATTTGGAAACGAGCTATTTCAGAATAAGCAACACTCTAGTGTTTTGAAACAGACCTTTCCAAAAACAGCATGTAATTCTTACCAATTTATACAGCACTTTTCATGTTCAAAGAACTTTATTAGTATATTTATTTGCCACCCTTATTCCATCCCAGAATTCAGTCTGTTTAGTCCTGTCCAAGCACTGATCAAGCCCAGGTCTACTTAGCTCCAACGAAGAGTATGCATTTTGTGTACATCATTTCAGTAAACCTTGCAATTAAGATGTATTGTTGCACCATATTGCAAATGGGTGAATGTACTTGCAGAAGACCACACAGCAGTCTCACTGCTGAGCTGACATTTGAACAGTGAAACGGGATAGGTAACACATGTACCCCTATTTTCCACAGGATAGCCATAAATATCCAAGCAATGGTAGCTATCTCCACAGAGATTCAAATCAATTTGTTCATAACCAAGTAAGCAGAATACAGTTGTTTATTTAAGGGGAGTTGGGGAACTTACAGTACGCGCCTCACGGTTTTGTTGGGTTGTGCATTTTCATTAATTCTTGCCTACTGATGAGGCTGGCTGAGTCTGACGGGCATGAAGAAGGTAGAAACCTAGAGCATGCTGGTTCCGGCCAAAGACCATGTACAGTAATCCACTACAGTGGTACCTCGGATTACAGACACTTCAGGTTACAGACTCTGCTAACCCAGAAATATTACCTCGGGTTAAGAACTTTGCTTCAGGATGAGAACAGAAATTGTGCAGCCGCGGCGCAGCGGCAGCAGGTGGCCCCATTAGCTAAAGTGGTGCTTCAGGTTAAGAACAGACCTCCATAACAAATTAAGTTCTTAACCCGAGGTACCACTGTACAGTCACACTTCATGTTACATTTGCTTCAGGTTGCGCATTTTCAGGTTGCATCCCGCAGCGACCTGGAAGTACCGGTAAGGGTTATTTCCGGGTTTCGCCGCTTGCACGTGCAGACACGTCACGCACATGTGCAGAAGCGGCGAATCGTGACCCGTGCATGCGCAGACGCAGGTTACGTTCTTTTCAGGTTGCGAATGGGCACCGGAATGGATCCCGTTTGCAACCAGAGGTACCACTGTATTCTGTTCTCTCAGTGGCAGACCAGATGCAGAGTCGGAGGGCAAGAGCGCTTTCCTTGTGTTAACTCCAGCAATATCTGGAGGGCCTCAGGTTCCCCATCCCCAAATAAGGAGGGAACGCGACTGCTGTGTGGAGGAAACCCACCTCCTTCCACACAGCAGTCCCTCTTGTTCTCATGCCCCGCAGAAAACCTCCTCCCCTCGCCTTAAAAAACAAACCCAAAGGTTTTCCCAACTGCGTCCTTTCCTTTTAGGGGCAACAAGGGAACTTGCCCACAAGAGCAGCGGCAAATTGGCAGCGTGTTCGAGCCCCTCGCGCCAATATCCACGTGCACCGGCAGCATTCCTAACTGGATCCCAGCAGAAAGTCCCGCCGGGCCCTCGCCCTCCAACGAAGGGACGTGCATTTCAATCACCCTCCTTGGAATTCATGCAAAAGCTTAGGCTAGGCTTCCAAAACGGGAATTTTCAAAGAAATAAATCAGCGGCGGCCACCAAAGATAAGCAAAGAGCTGGCCGAGAATCACGCGGCTGCTCTTCTTAATGGTAGCGGGGGGGGGGGTTGTTCTAGATTTGCAGCACGTCGGGAAACGGCCATAAAGAGTACCCAGTGCTGACGGTGCATTAGCAGCGGCGACTAGGTGCGAGTTACCACGTTGCTGTGGGGTTAGGCTGCTGGATTGGGCGTCCTGCCCAGGAGGAGCATGGCCGGCCTCGCCTCACACTGCAATAGAAGACGGAGAAGAAGGGAGCGGAGCCATTTCTGTGGCGGAGGGTGGGGAGACTCGCAGGTGCTCTTCGGGCAGCCGCCCCTAGCTTTATACCGACCTGCTTGGGCGCGCGGAGAGTGACACGTGCGTTGCAGCGTGAGCAGAAGCTGCCCCTCCGCGCGTTTCCTGTGCGGGAGGAGGGAGAGTCGCCTTCCTTCCCTTCTTCTCCTCCCTCCCACCCGCCTGCCTCTCTCCTATCGCGGGAGACTTGTTGCTTTTTGCCCGCCTCCCAAACAGCAAGGCGGGGCGGTCGCGGAAATAAGCGCTTTCGTGTGGCGGCGGCGGCGTTAGGACTTGTTCCCTTGTGCCGGTTTAGCCGCCGTGTGGACGCGCAGGGAAAGCGCAGCTTTCTCACTGCACCCCCTTCAGGCTCAGGGGTGTGAGCGCTCTCTCTCTCTGCACCGGTTGTATTTCTGCCCCAAAGGAACGAGCTATGCGAAGGGGGACGCTCGTAAGGAGATTTTTTAAAGGCTGGGGGCGGGGTAGGAGAGAAGAACGCCTTAGCTCCCTTTTGTTTTTTTCGTCCCTCACGCACGCCTACGTCTGTTGTACGCACCTGGGATAATACACTCTTATCACTGCGAAAAGGGTGTTGCAGGAGCATCAGGCAAAGGCTAAAACTGCACAGAAAGAAGCCACAGCAATTAAGTTGTGTAATGCAATGATAACTGTGCTGTTATTAAAAGTGTCCCTTTTGGCATAACAAGGAGACAGTTTCGAGTTTCGCAAAAGAAAGACGGTGGCGTAGCCAGGACTTTTGGGGGAAGCAGTGATTGGTCAGTAAAGTATTTCTATTGTTTTAATTGGCGCTGTGGGTTAAACCACAGAGCGTAGGACTTGCCGATCAGAAGGTTGGCGATTTGAATCCCCGCGACGGGGTGAGCTCCCCCCGTTGCTCGGTCCCTGCTCCTGCCAACCTAGCAGTTCGAAAGCACACCAGTGCAAGTAGATAAATAGGTACCGCTCCAGCGGGAAGGTAAATGCCGTTTCCGTGCGCTGCTCTAATTTGCCAGAAGCAGCTTAGTCATGCTGGCCACGACCATGCTGTACGCCGGCTCCCTTGGCCAATAAAGTGAGATGAGCGCCACAACCCCAGAGTCGGTCGCGACTGGACCTAATGATTAGGGGTCCCTTTACCTTTACCTTACTTGATCTAAGGGAGCAGCTGCCCCCCCGCCTACGCCCATGGAAAGTAATCCTGCATGCCACCCCAGTTTCTGGGAATGAGGCACAGCTGAGACTGGTGTCTGATAAATGGTTAATGTTCTCACTATAAGGGTAGTTGCTGGAATTGTAAAAAATAAATACACAACTTGTGAGATTCTAGGCAAGCACCCTTTTCTAAACAGGGAGAGCAGTTCCTCCTACCATCAGGAAAAATGCACACACCAGAGAATGCCTTCTTTTTAAAAACAAAATCTTTATTATAACCCACTACTTGCATATATTTTTATATTTTTATTAATGGATATTTCCATACTGCACATTGAATTGCAAAATTATAAAACATTAATCAGAAGTGCAAAACTACAAACCATTTCCCCTAGAGTAGTTCCATTACAATGAATGGGAGTGCTCCTGTGGGTGTGATACAGTGATTGCAACAAAGCGTTCATCCACACTTCATTTTATTGTTAGCCTACAACATTATGCCATGTTTCTAGGCACAGCTCTCAACTTTCCAGGTCTGTGTTTGTGTGTGTATGGTGTGTTTCTTTTGCTTTACCCAGCAAGGCCTGCGTTTTACTGCTGAATCGGAGCAAATGTCAATTGGGTTTCCATGGAAAGCCTGGACCTGGACCTAGAAAGCACGGGGCAAAGGTATGGATGGATGAGCCCAAAGAATAGGAAATTAATTTGGCTAAACTTAATAGCAGTTCTAGTCTGATATATATTATATGATTAATACCTTATATGGGATCTTTGGCTTGGCTCAGAAACAAGAAAGAGAAAAATTTCCAGCATGATTTTCAAAGAGATGTCAAGGAGATAGGTTCACAAGAACTTAAATGTAAAAAACCATAGAATCTTCCACTTTACATCTGGGGTTCACATTTTATAAAATTTCTCCCTACTTAGTGACAGGTGCTTGCAGCCTCCTTATGACCTTTTTAAGGGCCAGTGTTTGTTCTTTGAGGAAATTGATCCAGTTTGTAGCATAATAGGAGAGTTCCTCAGTTAACTAATCAAACACGACAGGACACATATTCATGTATAATTTCCTGGATGTGCCCCCACCCTTTGAAAAAACACTTGGGATAATTGGAACGGAAAAATAATCAGAGGAAGAAGGGTTAAATAGCCCCTATATAACTATGCCTGCCATTTTTCACTTAAACTTGCAGTCTCCCTAGACTGCTGTGGTCCAGAAGATAATACATGCAATGTGTAGTTTTGAGTGCAGTCCTATGTATACCTATATGGAATAATGTCCCAATGAAAGAACTGGAGCTAATTTTTGAGTAAACATGCATTGGATTGGACTGTAAAGCTACTGCTGGCTGCCACCATATTTTTTACAGATATGGCAGTGACTGAAATTACTTGGTCTTAATTAAATTGAGCAGAATAGCATTTATACTAGTTACTATTTCAGAGATTTCTACCATAGTTTCCTGTTGTGAACCTTCAATTAAAACTGATTATCTGTGGTTATTCCACAACATGCACCTTCCAATGGCTGGATAGAATACCAGCTGCTATATTATAACAACTCAGGCAGTCTGTGGTTAGATTCTCCAGCACCAGGTCTAATTTTGCTCCTAGTCAGCTTCCTAAGTCAGCTCCTAGTCAGCTCCAGTCATCAAAGAATGAAGGCTACTGAGCTTTATATGTTTTTAAGTAAGCAAGAAGGAATGTGAAGAGTGAATTCATTCAGAGAAAGATCCTAGTCCTGAGTGTATAACACTAGTCTGGATCATAGGTAGGAGTGGTGGGCGACGTTGGCAGAGGAAGGAAGATTTAGGTGTTGTATGGTGTATGGTTGTATGGTCTAGCCACTCTTGGCAGCTTTAAAATAGTTCTGTTAGCTAGATGGCTGCGTTGTGGGAAGCTGCATAACTACCAATCCTGTGCATCACACAGCAGAAATAGGTATTTTACACTGCTGCCATACAAACTAGCTTAAAACCACCTATCATCATTTAGGAATAATAGCCGAGAGTGCATAACAAACTCAGAGCCATTGGGACTTCCATTTTAGATAATAGATTTTGCAAGCAGGGAGAAAAACCTGTTATTTGGGTACCAGAATCTCTAAAGCATCTCTGCTTACACAGATCATGGCATGTGTATTTTACTATGCATTTCTGGTGTGCTCATATGAAAAATATATCAGTTATAATCATTCATATATACAAACCCCAGTAAAAAAAGTTGAATACAATATATACAGTAGGAAATATAACCCTGGAGTATGTGTCAATGGCATGATTGTTCTGCAAAATAATCCTGCCCACATTCCCTTTCAAGGATCTCTTCCTCTTGATACGAGCTGCATCTAGAGTGGGGGTGCTGGGTGCTTGCCCTCGTGTTGAACTTTCTTCAGAAGGGACTGAAAAGGTGGTCAGGTCAATGTCAGTGGTGTCTGTGTCGTGATAGCAGCCATCAAAGGCCATTGCTTGCACTGCATCAATATTATACAATCCAGCAGCCTAGGAAAAAAGGGACAATTACTGGTTAAATAAAGTGACTGAAGAACAAGTGCTTCTTCTTTTTAATCCCGCATACAGGAAATAGTTTTAACAGAAGACTATCAGCAACAAGGATGTTTTCACAAGTGACACCAATGAGTGCTTTGTTGTCTAACATGTAGGACAGAAAAGTGGAAGAGTATTTTTTAAAAATCAATTGACATTCTAACGTTAAGTTTTGTATTAAAATTACAGATACAGGAACTATGTGTCTCTTATGACAACAACCTAGAATCCATAGTTACCTTTTTCAATGAACACTACAGAAGATTTGTGAAAACAAAAGTTATTTACCAATGGTATATAGCACATTCATATTCGCTGTGAGGCGTGAAGGCCACTCCCCACAAGGCCCTTTCCACCTGGCCTAGGGGGCGAGGCCCACACTCACCAGCCTCCTCATGAGGCTCCTCATGAGGCCAGAGTGACATCGCCCAGCTGTGAGGTGTGAAGGCCACTCCCTGCAAGGCCCTTTCTACCTGGCCAGACTCACCAGCCCTACTGGAAGAGGCTTCTAATGAGGCCGGAGGAACATTGCCCGGCTAATGTTTTATTGATTTATTGATTTAATATGCTGTAAACTGCTTTGAGATTTTTATTAAAAATAAACATGATCTATCTTGTTAGCCTAACTTTTAACAGTTAAAAAGAAAAGAACAGGGTGCTATTTAAATCATATTCAGAGTAGACTCCTTGAAATCAGTAACTTAAACTCAAGTCTACTCCAAATCTGACTTAACTGTTAACAGTCCATGATACGTACAAGTCTTCCCCCACCACAAAATAATCTCTGTTTTTCTTTTTACCCACAAAAAATTAGTTGGTTCAGCTAGGCTTATCTGCAGCTTTCATGTTGGACTGCTGTGATGGGACAGGATTCAGAGGCAGTTTTACAGTAGTTCAGTCCCTTCTTGGATGGGATGGGACTTGAGACACAGTTTTTATGGTGATTCTGAATCTTCTTGGACTGACAGGTTCAGAAAGTGCTGTTGGAGATTGTTATGTGATCCCTTAGCTATTAGCCTTTGGTGTTGAAAGGCAGATTAGGAAATGGGGTTTCGTCTACCTTGGAGTGGGTTGCACTCCTCTTTGATACTTAGATTTGCAGTGTAAATCCTGGCTTTAGCCCTGAACTGGATGCCCTTATTTTTACCACCAAGTGCACACATGGTAACAGATGCCTTAGCTACATCCTGTTTGGAATATTGCAACATGCTCTACATGCAGCTGCCTTTGAAGAGTGGAAACTTGAACTGCTTCAGAATGCTGCAACCGGACTTAAAACAGTTTCACTGGCCCAGTCCATTTTCAAGCATAACTGAAAGTTCTAGCTATGATCTGCACGGTCCGCCACAACTTGAGACCAGATTACCTGAAAGACTGTATTCTCCAATATGAGGCTGTCAAGATTTTAAGTTTCTCGGGAGAGGCCCTTCTGTTTATCTGCTTACATCTGAGGGACATTTGGTGGGAAAGAGGTAGTCTTCTTGGTAACTGCTCTTATAGCCTCTGGAATTCCTTGCCAAGTGAGACCTCTAATGATCTTCCATCAGTAGTCAATTACATTTTTATTTAAATAGGTCCATAAGCTGAACTGATGTTTTTAACTTGTGGTTTTTATTGGCTGTAATGATGTTCTTCCTGCCTTGGTTTTATATATTTTTCTAAGTATTTTAATTTTATTTTATTTAGAAATATTTATTTATACATTTATAAATATATTTATTATAATATTTTCTTTTACTTTTGTTGTTAGCCGACCTTAGCACCATCTGGCTGAAGGTTAGACTACAGAAGTTAACAAAGAACAGAGTTTAACTGTAACACTGGAGTTTGAGAAGCAGGCAATCCTTGGTTAAGGCTTGGTGAAATAATGGAGTTCTAGAACACAATGCAAGAACAGACACCATTTTAACAGGCTTCCCAAATGCCTAAGGACTATGAAACACAAAGCACAGCACAGACATCACAAACAATAGTGTTTTCTGTGACTAGAACACAAGCAAGTATATACCTTTCCTCTCTTTTTCAGCTGTTTTCTTTCTTCCACTGTTGTGAGATAATTTACAGCTGCATATTCAATGACAGACAGGAAGACAAAGAGAAAGCTGATCCATAAGTATACATCCACGGCTTTGATATAAGACACCTGAGGCATTGAGGCACTTACTCCTGTGATTATGGTTGACATTGTCAGCACAGTAGTTATACCTGCCAGGAGAGACAGAAAAGATGAAGGGACAGCATCAATAAGGTCTTGCATTTTGCAAAAATATGCACAGTAATAACGTGTGTACAAATGGTTGGTGCCCCCTAACTTCCTTCCTCTATCAGCACATGGCATATATAAATATCACATGACAAATAATTGAATTGAGTCCCCAGGATTCGTGGTGGTGGTACCAGATTTCAACCCACGTACAAGGCTCAGTGGCAACACAAGGTTAGTGAGGACAATGTCTTTCCCCAGCCTTTAAGTGCTCTTTTACAGAAAACATTAGAGTTGCACCTATTTTTCTCCTTGAAAGATGTTTCCAAGCTCCATTTTTCTCAGAGGAACAACATGCAGAGTCAAGGAAGCCTCATATTTCCAGTGTAGAAGGAAGGGCCAGGTTTTCAGCCAAGCTGCAAATCCCAGGCAAATATGATGTGAAGACTATTCTGGCTTACATTTTCTTATAAGTCTTCTTGTCACCTTTTAGAACAAAATATCCCTACTCTTTGAAGGAATCTTACTGCTACCTGATAAAACTCAACATGGATTTTCTTTACTATTTAATATACTATTTCTATACTATTTAATATAATTACTGTTAGTTTTCCACATTTATTCTTTCCTGTGTATCTCCTAACTGTATTTGTTATGCTTTTGTTTTATAATAATAAAATATTAATTTTAAATAAGTTATTTTTCTACTTTAAAAGCATAGTTCTTTAATGGATATTTTAACAAACTCTGTATGTTTGGGGGTTTTTTTAACCAATGGCCCTCAAGGGTATCCCTTAAGTAAGAAGCAAGACACCACAAATTCAGTTTCTTGGAATACTGCTCCATTAATTAGAATTAGTAATGAGAAATCAACCATTCCCTTTTAAATCTCTAGCAATTAAATATGGCCTGATTCTAGGTGAAGATATAGTGAAACAGTGGTTCTCAGAACAGGGTATTAATACCCATTAAAGAACATGCTTTTCAACATTAGCCACATTGATCCTTGAAGGGGCGGCAGGGGAGAAAGGGGTTAAGTAGCACGGTTCCTATGTAGTGATGAATAATTTAAGTAGAAAACATATATTATTTGTTAGGTTCATAAAATGTATCCTTTCATATTAGGTCTTTCTTTTAAAAAATTAAAAGGACTGCAGAATTTCATATGTTCTAGGGAGATGTCCACCAAATGATGTACCTGTGGGGGTTAACCCTTCCCCTGCATCATTTTTCTCAATGACAATCCCTCTAAGCTTTTTGACCCACAAGGGAAGATGCTATATGAGCAGCTTCCCTTCCAGGGCAGATGGTAGCTCCAGGATGATTACTTTTGTGGAGAAATAGTACAGGAAGAGCTGGTTAACCCCCCACTTCACAGTCCAGGTTCATGTCCCCCTCCCACCAGCTGCTTTTTAAAATAATTAATGATATGCAAATATGATCACACATTTAATGTATGGACTAGTTTGCCTCATAACGTAAGGTTTTGTAAGCATCTGAAACCATGTTGCCTGACTCTCAGTTAACCACCCACAGTTTCAGATGCAGTGGAACCTCGGGTTAAGAACCTAATTCGTTCTGGAGGTCCGTTCTTAACCTGAAACTGTTCTTAACCTGAGGTACCACTTTAGCTAATGGGGCCTCCTGCTGCCACTTCGCCGCCGCCACGTGATTTCTGTTCTCATCCTGAAGCAAAGTTCTTAACCTGAGGTACTATTTCTGGGTTAGTGGAGTCTGTAACCTGAAGCATCTATAACCCGAGGTACCACTGTAGTAGAAAGTTGTTCGCTTCCAGACATGTAGTCTTTACCGCACTTTTCCATGTATTAGACAAAGGTTTTTTACTCCAAAATAGCGTTTAAAAACTGGGCTCGTCTAATACTAAGGCAGTACATTGGGGGACCAGGTGATTGGTTGCAGCTGCGAGCTGCAGCTTGTAAGTGGCGTTTTGGTGTGTGATTGTTGGCTGCATCAAGGGCTGCCTTGGATTGGCTAGGTAAAGGTAAAGGTACCCCTGCCCGTACGGGCCAGTCTTGCCAGACTCTAGGGTTGTGCGCTCATCTCACTCTAGAGGCCGGGAGCCAGCGCTGTCCGGAGACACTTCCGGGTCACGTGGCCAGCGTGATGAAGCCGCATCTGGCGAGCCAGCGCAGCACACGGAACGCCGTTTACCTTCCCGCTGGTAAGCAGTCCCTATTTATCTACTTGCACCCAGGGGTGCTTTCGAACTGCTAGGTTGGCAGGCGCTGGGACCGAACGACGGGAGCGCACCCCGCCGCGGGGATTCGAACCGCTGACCATGCGATCGGCAAGTCCTAGGCGCTGAGGTTTTACCCACAGCGCCACCCGCGTCCCCTTGGATTGGCTACTCCTGTGTTAATTGGGCGGAAGAGTGGTTGCTGCATCAAGAGCTGCCTTGGATTGGCTGCCACTGCAGCAATTGGGTGTTCAGTTTCCGGCTTGGGTTTGCAAACGGGCAGACGCTTGTCGGATTCTGTGACACAAGCAATTCTGAGCTCTTGTCTTTGGGGTTAGTTATTTTCTGCGTTTCCCTTCAAAAAACTGCACAATCCTTCCCAAAAGCAACCCCCCAAAAGCTTAGCAACTCTGGTAATATAGCCATCTACTCCCATTTTTTAAAATTATAGTCCCCCAAAATAGGGGTCATCTTATACATGGAGGCATCTTATAGATGGAAAAGTACGGTATGCCAGATTTGGCCAACAGAGAGGCTTTCTGTTTCGGCTGCCATCAGGGCTGATGCTGCACGTTGCTCTTCTGCCACCAAGGCTTCAGATTTAGAGCTCACACAAACTCAGCTCACCAACCATGAGGTTCTTAGTTACTGGCACTTGACAGTATGTACTGAGATGCATGTGAGCACAAACATCGGTACATTGTACCACCTCACATACATAGAAAATGCCTGCAACTTGTACATAGTACAAAGTACATAGTAAAAAACGTTTTCTACCACTTTGTCACTTATGACTAAGCTAATGTCTGGGTTTATTGCCCAGGTCAGCCATTTCTTTCATGCAAAGGAAAAGTGAAATCTCCCTCCAGGACAGATGATTTCACAAGAAATGCTGAGTTGAGTTAATTAACTCTCCAGACAGTTCCCCGCCTACCTTTCCTCTCACACTGCTGCATCTCACAGCTCTCTGATTAATGAACAACTTTGGGTATAGCAAAACTAGGCAAAGCACACTTAAATTCCTTCTACCAGAAATGAAATAAGTGTTAGATAATGTAGGAAGAGTAAGATAATGATTATATACTTCTGTGAACTACCTATAAAGCCAACACAAGCCAATTGCTACAAGGTATTTTCCACCATACCCTAAATATATTCATATGAGAGCTTACCTAGTGATACCCTTGCAGGAACAGCTCTTCGGTCGATCCAAAATGAGACCCATGACAGCATCACCATCAGCATAGATGGGAAATAGGATTGTAGTACAAAAAAGAAAATATGTCTCCTCAGGGCAAAGTTTATGAAGAGTCTGTTGTACCAACCTGTTGAAATATGTAAATATATTCCTTAACATCCACATTCTGTTCTCCCTCCACTGAACTGTGACTTATTAATATGCATACATTTACCACCTCCTTTACCTATTTAAATAGTGTTATAGGTGGGTCCTTTCGAAACCTGTGATCCTGTGCATGTGGGGTAGAATCTATAACTAGTTCCTTTGTTAAAGTAATGGCTTTGGAAGATCAAAAACACCTCTAATTGATGGGAATTTAAAAAATGCTATACAAGTACAGGCTAACAACAGAATTGCAGTTAATCCACCAGGAATTTGACTAATCATGTCTTGCATGATTAGTACTACCATTATGAAAATGCTTCAGGGATATTTCATAATAATAAATTCTCAAGTTATATTTGTTCTTGTTTCTTCATTGGCTTCACTTTTTTGCTGTTAAACCAAGCATCTGACTACTGAAGCAACAGCACTGCACAGGAGACAGTGCCATCTAGTGAATCATTGCATAATTCTGCAGGAACAGCACACATGCTGTTAAAGGAAGAAAAACATAGCTTCAAAAATAAAAGCCTGCTTTTATAATAAAAATCACATTGCATTATATTGTAGTAGAAATTCTACTCTAATAATCCTACTTGGCAGAGCAATCTGAATCTGTATCTGCAGCCCCATGCTAGCTGGGGTGGAAAGCAGAGGCAGGCAAAAGTTGGCTCCAGGTGCCACCAACCTGCGGCTGGCATAGCAATTATACCTGAATTAAGCTCTGTGCTGTCAAATGTTTGCAGTGGAGCTGGCTCAGGATCCAGCAGACCATAGGTTGGCTCAGTCCCTCCCTGTCCAACTTTCTATGGGCTACCAGCCACAGGAAGCCTGTTGCAGTACTTCCACTGACTGTGTTTTTGGTGAGTGGAACAGGGAGCTCCACGCCAGCAGAGTGATGCTTGATTCTGGACTGTTCTGGGCTGGGCAGAGAGAGCTCTCAAGTCCCATCCAAACCTTTGCCCAGTAGCTTGGGAGTTTGGATTGTGCTCTAAAGTCTCCCACATATTTTCAACTTGGAAAAGTTAAGTGAGATTTTAAAATATGCAATCATATTGGCTAACTTTAATGGCAAATATAGTGCAGTCCTGTACATGTCTGTTCAGAAGTATGCCCCATGGAGTTCAATGGGCCTGACTTCCAATAAGTAGGTATAGGATTGCAGCCTAAATCACTGTCTCTTCTACTTTTAATCATTCAGATCACAAGCATTGTTACTTGATTTTCTATTTTGAACTTTTCGAGGGGGGGGAGTTACACTATCAATATTAAGTCAAATCTGTTCCTCTATTACTGCAGCCAATAAAGCAAAAGTAGGTAAAGGTACCCCTGCCCGTACGGGCCAGTCTTGCCAGACTCTAGGGTTGTGCGCTCATCTCACTCTATAGGCTGGGAGCCAGCGCTGTCCGCAGACACTTCCGGGTCACGTGGCCAGCGTGACAAGCTGCATCTGGAGAACCAGTGCAGCACACGGAACGCTGTTTACCTTCCCGCTGGTAAGCGGTCCCTATTTATCTACTTGCACTTAGGGGTGCTTTCGAACTGCTAGGTTGGCAGGCGCTGGGACCGAACGCCGGGAGCGCACCCCGCCGCGGGGATTTGAACCGCCGACCATGCGATCGGCAAGTCCTAGGCGCTGAGGTTTTACCCCCAGCGCCACCCGTGTCCCAAAAGCAAATGTACTGTACAATTAAATTAGTTGTATCTAAAAGTTTGAGGAAATTGTTCTGTGTATAAAATATTTTATACTGATCTACCACAATTTACTGGCTGGTAGTCAAGGATTTTTAAACTAAGTAGAAGTTGGATCGTGGTTCTTCGCTTTCTTAATCCCTATGAGTTAATTGGCTGTGTGAACAATGAGCTGGCGTATACACTGATCCTGAACTTGTGTAAAGCTTATACACCACCAGGTTATAAAGCATGACATCCAGACAGGCTTGTGCTCTAGCATATCTTCATATAGAAATTTAACACTAAAAAGTGTATGTTTTAGAGTCAAGCTGGATGTGACACCATTCTTACAATAAGTAATTGCATGAATTCCTTTTAAAAAATAAATTTCAGATGCAGAGAGTTGATCTGGATTGCGAACCTGCTGTGAGGGGTAGAGAGCTTTAGCCCTCCACTCCCTTACAGAGGACCTGGTCTGATTAGGGCCCTCTACACAATGATATTTGCATTGAGAATAAAGCTCTAGCCTTGGCCCTTCTTCAACCCAACAGAAATATTGGCTTTCTTCATCCTAAGTTTCAGAAAGTTGTTGCTTACAGAAGAGCACATATAAAGAACAGGAATATCCCACCCTGCCTGAATATAAGAAAGTAATATATCCAGAATAATATGTATATTATGATTACACCAGGTTAGCACAGGGAGAATTAAAAGCCTACCTATTCACTGCAGCATAAAAACAAAATTTAGAATGGCCTGGATACAAAGAAATATGCAATTGGTTCTGTATGCCCAAAAAATATTTGGCCTACCATTCTACTCACAGGTCCCTGGGAGCAAGCTCCACTGAATATAGTTCTTTCTAAGCAAACATGCATAGGATTGTATTGTTAGACTTGTGTTTTTCAAACATAAGTGCCCTCTCTTCCAACTGCACTGCAAATCCCATTTGAAATGGGGTAATTCCACAATCAGTTTGTAATATGCAATGGGGTTCTGCTGTTCATTGACCTGAAGCATGAACGTAATAACACTTTCAATTCTAGCCTTTGTATATAAAGTTCTAAAATTTGTGAGGCAATTAATTTCAGACTAACATACTTCTTAATGCTCCTTTCCCCTATGTAATTTATTGTGATACAGAGGCATTAAAATTTCAATTATTTTCAGTTCCTTTTACAGTGCTCTTCTAATTTTCTATACATACCATGCACAGTGGGGGTGGATGAAACAAAATAGAAATTCAGTATGAATTCTGAAATGGCTCTAGGTCTCTTAGATATACCAAAAAAAATATGCATGTGTCACATAGAAAAATTAATAGGAAAATCAAAATATAGATACATGCACTGTGGGTGTGGAAAAGAATCTTTTGAACTGGTTTCCTTCGTAACAACCATTCCACTGACTACTATTCTTTGCTAAGATCAAAAGGAATTTAGATAGAACAAGAAAATCTATTACTGTCAGGCGCTATACCTGTACTGCTATAGAATGCTAGCCCACTAGAAGCACTGAATTCTTCAATGAAGAACTGGGAAAGGGAAATGTGCTCATCTGTGCTAAGAGATTCATTGCCGTGCTTCCAATACAGCATCAAGTCTTCTTCATTGTAGGCATCTGTGGGAAAATTAATAAATAAACTTAACAGACTATCACTTGCCTGTGACTCTTTTTCCTCTTGATTTACACCTTAACTCGCATTATATTACCTAGATAGCATTTGAAAATACCAGACTCTGAAAAGGAAGACAGCTTGGCTGCTTGATTCGTTCCTTTCATATGAAGCCCATAACAGTGGGCAAGGTAAGCGAGGGGAGGGGATTATAACCAATTTGATTTTCCATCATCTACAGCATGGATAGGCAAACAAAGGCCCGGGGGCCGGATGCGGCCCAATCACCTTCTAAATCCGGCCCACAGATGGTCCGGGAATCAGCGTGTTTTTACATGAGTAGAATGTGTCCTTTTATTTAAAATGCATCTCTGGGTTATTTGTGGGGCCTGCCTGGTGTTTTTACATGAGTAGAATGTGTGCTTTTATTTAAAATGCATCTCTGGGTTATTTGTGGGGCATAGGAATTCATTAATTCCCCCCTCCCAAAAAAAATACAGTCTGCCCCCCCCCCCCCCAGGTCTGAGGGACAGTGGATCGGCCCCCTGCTGAAAAGGTTTGCTGACCCCTGGTCTACAGTAAGCCCACCGCACCCCAAGGCAATCTGTTTCACCACTGAACAGCTCTTACTATTAGGAAGTTTCCCCTAATGTTTACCTGAAATCTGCATCCCTGCAATTTCCACCCATTGGTTCTAGTTCCTCTCTCTGCAGCAACAGAGAACAAGTCTGCTCCATCTTCTGTATGGCAGATAAACTTGCCTGTTGCTATCAAACTCCTGTTAATCTTATCTTCTCCCAGCTATGCCTATTGAGCTCTTTCAACTGCTCCTCCTAAGACATGGTTTCCTGACCCTTTACTATGCTTGTCACCCTCCCTTGAACATGTCACTGTCACAGGATGGCTCTTTTTAACTTAAGAAACTTGGTGGAGTAATAGGGTAAGGCTTGCTCATGCTTTAACATGGCCTGGTGTGCCACCTCTGATGACCAGGAAAAAGATGTCCTGGGAGAGAGGGATGCTACGGCATGATAGATTCTGACTTTGTCCTCTAGAAACCTTTGTGTTTCATTAAAATCGCCATTCATCACCTTCCTCTTCTATGCTACCACAGTCCTCAGACAGACCACAGCCATTTACTACATAGCAAATAAGGTATACAAAATTATACCTAAGCAAAACCAGACATGAAATGACAGAGGTTTCCAATATAGTTCCCTCTTTGCTTATGGAGGGGGAGTGTTCTGTCTCGTTTTATAAATATTCATTGCTTTTTACTAATCTAGTTCCCAAGAAGAGTATTTGAAGACCCCCCCCCCAAGTCCTTGAGATGCCATATGCCTTTAAAATACAGTATAGGTAAGGTACTTCTAATAATTCCTATTTAAAAACACACACATGTAGAACATACAATACCATAACTGAGCCAGACTTACAGCTTTCCAGTTCTAGAGAGCAGTTCTGAGTGTCAAGTGGGAACCTACTGAAGTCCATGAAGCACATGGCAGAAACTGTTATTCTGTCAGAAAAGCAATAAAGCAAAACAAAGGGATAGGCTTTACTGTTTATATCAACATTTTCATTATGTATGAACGCCTTAAGGTCAATGAATGAGGGATTCCAGTTGGGGGTCTTATGTTTTTATTTTTGGCTCAATATTTTGGCCTTATCATTTTAGTATGTAGAGAAGTAAAAATTATGAAAATTCATGGAGGAGCACAATTTCCCCATCTGTTGCAAGCCTTTTGGCAGCAATGGCCGATTCCCCTTCAACAAAAGGAGCTGCTGGAGTGGATCTGGCTCCAGGGATGCATGCTAGAGGAGCTTGTGTCCTCAGAACTCAAGTCCCCTGCCTCCCCTCATTATAATTTCCCTCCCACATTGGCAGAGGGTTAACATCTGTGCCCTGGAACATCTGTGCTGCCAGGAACATTCTCTGGCAATATGAAGGGACCATACTTGTACAACTCTCACCACTTGGGGTTGAAGTGAGCAGTAGTTATCACTCCTCATTATACTTCTGTAGAGTTGGGGACCTATAGGTAGAAACACTCTCCTACCTTAATCTCTGTTCCTCTCCCCAGTTTCCCACTGTTTTTGGAAACAGAAATAGTTCTACGTACAATAAGCCCGCAACTTATGCAGGGGTTACGTTCCGGAGATTGTGTCTAAAGCCAAAATTGCATGGTAGTCAAAACCTATTGGGTTCAGTGGTGGGTGGGATTGCCAAAGTCATTTTTTATCAGAACCCTTTCCACCACTTTTTATTTTTTTAAAAAAGGTTTTTTTTGCCACACATGTAAAGCTGAATGCACACAAGTTAAATGCATGTAATTGAAGGCTTACTGTACATTTGTCTGTGTACATCATTTTAGTACATCATTTAATCTTTCCATCACCTGAGCATCCCAAACTGCAGCTGTGGTGGAATAATTCACTGAATTGGACCGTATATCTGGTGCTTAATTTATATTATCCAATTTTCATACTAGACAGAATGGGTTTCCATTTGGTGCTGTCTTCAGGCTGGGCAGCCTTACAGAATGAGCAGAGTGAAAAGCAGGAGAAAAGCATCTGGGACTACAGCCTGAAATTAAAATCCACTGAACAGACATGCAAGCCCTCATAAGAGCCAGGCAAGTTGTTCATGCAAACACCAAGCCTAACCAAGAAGCCTTTTTTAATCCTTCCCAGCATAAGGAAGCCAGTGGCTTCCTTGGGTGTACAAAGCCTGGAGCCCAAAAGAACTTAATTACCAGGTAACCTTCTGGACCAATTACATTCAAACTTACATGCAATATATTGCTTTCTTATATCACATAGCATCATCATCATCCTGCTTAGCATTTATATAGTGCTTGGGAGTGTTCAAAACACATTATCTCAGTAACATTTACAATAATCCTGTACAGTAAATGAGTATTATTATCCCTAATCTGCAGGGTGAGAGGGTCTGAGGTGACATTTGAACCACATGGCTTCCAGATGATATCCTTAGCAGACACTAATCAGCCTTCCCAAACTGATGTGTTTGAGATGATTTGGATTACAACATATCTAACCATTGACCATGCTGGCTAGGATTGACAGGAGTTGTAGTCCAAAACACCTGGAGAGCAGCAGCTTGGATAATACTGCACAATGTGTCTTATGAAATAAAAGTAAAATCAATATACCTTGCAATAATGCAATAATAAATAATTACATAACCATTTAAAATAGCAGCAGAACATGGCAACTAATAACTCAGCAGAGCAGAACAAGCAGTTTAACTCTCAACAGTTTAAAAGGGGGGGGACCATGGGGGAAATTATTATTTTTTAATTCCCTGCTGTTGAAATGACATCAAAGTGAGCACCAGGCAAGCTTTCCTGGTGAGGGTATTCCATAGACACGGGGGGGGGGGGGACGACCACTAAAAAGGCTCTTCCTGATTGTCACCACTTTACCTCAGAGGGTAGAGGTAGCTGAAGAGCCTCTGTGACTGGATGGACTAAAGTGGGAGAAGACAGGAATAGCAGAAATGGTGCAACAAAACCTGAGCCACCCAGGTTTCTGAACCTGTGGCCATGAAGCTGAAACTCACCAGACAGCTGATGACCAAACTATGCCATGGGCTCTAAGTGCCATGTGAATAAACCTTCAATGCCTATAATTTCTGCAAGGATCACAATGAGCTACCGCAGAGGTAGTCAACCCCATGTGCTCCAGATGCTGCTGGACTGCAGCTCCCATCCGTCCCAGCCAGCATGGCAAATAGGGAAGATGGCAGTTATGGTCTAGCAACATCTGGGGGGCAACACACTGTCTATCCCTGAGCTAGTGATTCTTCTCACCTTTATGTTTGTTTCCTGCGACTGGAAGATAAGGAGAGCATTGTGCTTACCGTAAGCTAAAGAGCACATTTCCATCTGGGTAGACACGTAACATAACGTTCTCCATAGTTGTGTCATGGATGAAAGATCTTTTGGAGTGGACAAAAAATATATCAGGTACCCAGATCTTTTTTATTAGTCTTCCATCAAAAGTCATGCTTCTGTTTCTGGTACTAGGAAATGACAGCCTCTCATCTTTCCAGTAATGTCTGAGGTATAAAGTCATGGTGAAGTCCTTTATATAAAGAAAATAAAGAGGAATATATCAACAATAAACCACATTGTATGTAGTCTGCCATAACACTGCTTTCATGGGCTATTTCCCAAGATTCTAAAGGCAGGAACAGGGGAAGGAGGGTGGGGAAGGAAGAAAAAGGAGGGGACTCATGTCTATAGTAAATGTCATGTGGGAGGAAGGTCTCTGTGTGTGGGACAGTTTTAGTTCTCTGATGGTGAGGGGGGTGGGAAGAGAAGGGAGGAATTGGGCCAGAGGCATGTGGAATTGAGTGGGTGGTAGCATTTGGAGGAATGATGGGAAATATGGAAGGTAGGGAGGAAGGTAGATGTGTATGCATGTGTGCAACAGTTTTAGGGCTCTGGTGACAGTGGGCAAGAAAACCTGAGAGAAGGAGAAGTAATTGGTAAGGGGATAGACTGTGTGCAAAGGAGGGTTGCGCAAAAGAGGGGTCAAGGCAGAAAAGGGGGTGCAAAGTGGGACTGCAGAACAGAAGAGAGAAAGAGCTTCAAAAATAAGGTTGGGGAGGTGAGTAGTTTTAGTAGTTGCATGGGATGGGAAGAGGAAACTCCAGTGGGGCTGGATTGGCAAGCAAAGTGAGCAAGGGTACATCAATATTTGAAGAGCAGAGTTTGCTTTCTAAAATCTGTGTTTCTAGTCATTTTTGTCAAACTTCTGGATACTAGTACTGCTGTAGAGAAATAATGAAAAGCTTACCATGTCAACTTCTGAAATGCTGTCAATACTCTCCACTTGCACATCAATGCCCACTGGTATTGGTGACCCTTGAACATAACAAAGAGAATAAATGTGATGATCAGAGAGTTTAACAGAACCTTCAAAAAGAAATAAAAGAGAAGTACCAACCATGAAATGGATATATGTGGATTTTTTAAAAAAAACCTGCTTTAAATAATTAAAAATAAGTATGTACCTTGTGAAACCCTCTTACAGCAAGATTGTCATTAAAGACCAAACTAGAAGGTATGTGCAAACACATATATTTCTTTTGTTAACGAAAACCTGCTCAGAGAGTGGTGGTTCTAAAAGCCATTCAGAAAAGTTTAACCACTTAGCTTAATAAGGTTTCGACTTTGCTTCAGATTTCTCCATTGTTTCAGAGTACATATGGTCTTCTACAATCCACAAATCAAAACTGTGAATTTTTTCTCTCAAAACCTGAAAACAGGGGAGGGAGTCATAGATTTTTCTGCTCCAGGATGCAGAAAGAAGCACTTAAGAGTGTTGCTGGATCAGACCAAAGACCTGTCCAGTCCAGCCTTCTGTTCCCATTGTAGCAAACCAGATGTCTATGGGAAACTCCAAAGCAGAACATGAGTGCTATAGCCTGCTTCCACTTAGGCTCCCCAGCAAATTGGTATTTAAAGTAAAGAGGCTTCTGGTCCTGAAAATAGCATCTATAATGTCTAGCAGCCTTATTTACCATAAATTTGTTCAGTCCTCTTTAACAGCCATTTACAGAAGTTGTGCAATGAGCTGTGACTGTGAAGAAATAGCATCATTTCATGGGTCCTGTCTTTCCTCCCATTCAGCTTCACTGCAGGACCTCAGATTCTAATGTTATTATGAGAAGTGAAAAACAAAACAAAAACTCTTCTTTTTCTTCACGCCATACATAATTTTATAAATTTCTTCATTTCCCCTCTTACTTGCCTTCTTTTCCTAACTAAAAAGTCCAAATGTTGTCACCTTTCCTTCTAGGGGAATTGCTACAAACCTCTGAGCATTTTGGTTGCATTTTTTAATGAAAACGCTAAACATAAAATTGTTTACTGCATCAGTTTCTGTCCTTGCAGGATATCTTTAAAACTCATCAAATGGCTGTGCGGGATTCTGGATGCCACAATAGTTGTGTTTATGCAAGTAAACCATCATTTCGCTTCTGCAGCTACTGCCAGCTAATGGGATCAAGATACCATGTTCCCCATGTCAAATTTTAGAATGTAAACTCCTCAGGGCAGGAACTCTTGCACTCCAGAAAGTGCCATGTGTGCTGATGACACACTATAAATAAACAGGCATTTCCTTGAACTTTGGCTTTTCATTTTTAAAAAATTCTAGGATATCAAGCCTGAATAAATGTGGAAAGACCAGGAAAGCTTTGCAATAGTAATTCATGTGTTGGTTACTTCGAGACTAGATTACTGCAATGCACTCTATGTGGAGCTTCCCTCATGCTTGATCCAGAAGCTGCTGTTAGTACAAAATGCTGCAGCACAATTGCTGACAGGAGTGAGGCCTTGTCAGCATATAACACCTGTGCTCAGAGATCTACACTGGTTGCCGTTTTGCTACTGGGCCAAGTTCAATCTAGTACTATTAGTGTATAAAGCCCATAACAACTTGGAACCAGTTTACCTATGAGATCGCTGTACCCCACATGTGTCCACTCGACTGCCTAGATCAGCAGAATTGGCACCACTACATGTGCCACATAATACCCATTCCACATTTGTAAGGACTTGATTGTTTGGTGTGCCAGCACCTGCACTTTGAAACTCCCTACCTATTGAGATTGAGATGGCATCTTCACTGTATTCTTTTCAGTGCCTGCTAAAAACATTATTGTTCAGACATGTCTACCCAGATGATTAGAAAGTTGAGGTAATTTTAATCTATTTTAGTATTTTAACTATTGTATGTTTTAAAGTATGGTTGTGAAGTTTCATTGATTTTATTGTTTTATCTTTTTGTAAACTGCATTGAGGTTTTGTGTATAAAGTTTTGCAGAAAATATATACAGAAAAAGCACATGGGGAGGAGAATTCAGCACAGTCTGACAATCAATCAATCAATCTAATCTATCTATCATTTATTTATCATTTACCTATCATTTGGAAGATTTGCTAGTGCTAGAAATTAAATACCAAGTAGTGTTTTATCCTTAGTTGTTTTCAATTTTTGAACCTTGGGGAAGAAGAAATAGAGTTAAACATACCATTCTCTTTTTAAATGACCTCTTTGGCCCAGGCTCAAGCAGTTTGCTGCATGAGAAAAAACAATTAACAAGTATGAAAAAGCAAATTTACTTACCTCCAAAGCCAGGTCTCATTGCAAAATCATGGTCCTCTATACGGAGAAGCTGCTCAGATTTCATGGGCCGTACTTTGGTGCTGTCAATTTTCCTCATCTTAATTTCTCGTTTGCTGCATTAACAATAGATAATTAAATGTATACCCCACTACATGTTGCCAGAGGTTTCTGAGGGTGATCTATATAGGAGTTGCTGTTTTAATCAACAATTAAAACTGAGTATCACTAAAAGCAGAACAATTCAATCAGAGTGTACCATACTATAACCACAGAGCAATAGAATGATATAAACAGGTCAGTTTAAAATAAAAACCTGCCTTGCCTTCCAAATGGCTGCTAGAACAATGAATTTCAAGAAGGTATGGGCAGAGCCAGTGAGGTGTTAATTTAGGGTTGCCATATCTTGAACAGAAAAAAAGAGGGCTGTACTGCTGCCAGCCCGAGCCAGGAAAAGAGGTGTGTGAGGCTGCTGTCACTGCATCTCTTTCCTTGGTTTGGGCTGGCAGTGGCCACGGCGTGCAGAGCAGCCCAAGCAACCTGAGCTCAAAACTCATGCACTCCAAACCCGGAATTTTCCTTTAAAATGTAAAAGCCCACCCAGATGGGCATGTTGGTCACCAAAAGGAGGATATAGCCAGGATTTCCCAGACATACGACAACCCTAGCTGGGGAAAACCCATGTGATCCACCGCCCACATGGGGCTGTTGTTATTACAGTGCTCAACTACGAGAGGGGAAGGGCGGCAACCCTTATCTACTGATTTTAGAATACTGATAGGGCAAGATTTGGTTACAATTTGGGGGAATCAAGCAACAGGTCTCTTAAGTTTTATTAATTTCACATATGCATATTTTTCTCAATAATTCACTGTCAAGTGTTTCAGATAGCAGCACAGGGGAGTGGCTCCTGTAGAAGTTGTATGTGTGTGTGCGTGAGAGAGAGAGAGAGAGAGAGAGAGAGAGAGAGAGAGAGGAAGAGGGAGGAAGGTCGAACAGCAAACTACAGTGTGGTTCTTCCTTCTATGATGAGACTGTACCGTGTTGAAGAGGGACTGATTTCAGTAATTAAACTCCCTGCACTGCCCCCCCAAACAAAAAATGTGGACCAAATTCCTATTCATTGGATGCAGTATTCATGAATTTCATCCACTTCAAGGGATCATTCTGAACATTACTTCAACAGCATGGGAGACACTCCAGTGCAGTGTGGCTACTTCATACACTACTCTGGTAATGCCAGAAGCTCCGGACCATATGGGACATGCCCACAAATTTGGCTGCTGCCAGTGCTGCCCCATCCTGCAGGTAACTCAGGCAAAGCTGCCTTGGGGAAAGTTGCATCTTCTCTGCTTGCACACAGCCCAAGGCAGGAGGTTTTGAATGTGGTGTTATATTACAGCTGTATATACAGGTTGATTGTGCCTTAGGTTTATTTATTTATCTATTATTCTCTGTTTGTTTGCCTTTAAGCATGACTGGCTATTATTGCCCTTCCTCTGGTTTTTTTATATAAGCTCCTTTCTGAAAGCACCTTTTGTCCATCAGGACCAGTATTATCTATTCTGTCGGTGGTTGCTCAAGGTCTCAGGTACATCAGAAGTACTCCTTTAATGGAATGCCAGAGCCAAGCAAGAGTTTCTTGCTGCCCTGGGCAAAATAAAATATACCCCCCTTGTTTCTTCCTGTATGCTAAGCAGTATAACGGCAGCACATTAAGGAAAGCAGCCTTGTTTTCTTACATTCATTTTTAACATCTGTGAATTCATCACCAATGGTGATCAGAAACCCCTTAGTCAAACCCCATGGAATGCAGCCAATGTCATCTAGAGAATGGACAAAAAGTATTGGCAGTAGCTCTTTCCACAGGACAAACAGCATTACTGAAACAGGCAGCCTGAAATGCTGGCACACAAGGCAGTTGCCTAGTTCACCTCTATGGATGGGCCAATCATGGCAACGGACAGGTTTCATACAAAACAATATCAATGGGACATAAGCGTGTCTGGAAAAGCCCTTGGAAGAGCCTCTAAATTACTACCTCCACTTTCCTGTCACTTGTGTATTTCCTAGCTTGTCCATATTTTCTGTTAATTTAACTGGAACTCAGTCACAGAGTCATCACTAGAGGATTGTGCCCTTAGTGCATATCAATTTGATCACTTGGATTCTATATCCCAAATCTCCAGTGCTAGCTATGTCACATGAGAGCCTTTTAGAGTCACATGCTCAACCCCCCCCCCAAAAAAAAAGGTCATTCCTGGTCGCACGTAACTGAATGTTAATATAATGAGTACTTAGAAATTGATTTCTTTATTATGGCTCCAACTTACTCTGCAAATCCTGAGTTAAGCGGAGCATTTGGCTTACGTAATCAGGACTGCTGTGGCTCTTTCAGAGGAAAATTGTGAATGATCTGAGAGCTTGAGTTCACCACCGGAAGTTCGAGGAAATATTGAGTAACCCATATATACACACAGATGCGTCATAAGCAGCAGACAATGGGCTTCACAGATGCCACCATGTTGCCCTGCAGCCTTACTTTGAATTAACATTTTGGTTTTAAACTCACAGCTGTGTCTGAAATGAATATGATGGGCAGAGCAATCCTATAGGGGCAGGGGGGTGGGGTGGGGACTCCATGGTGAAGGAGCTACCACTTCTTAATCCCTACCAAGTTAAAGATAGGGGCACCTTCTAATCTATCCTTAGATATTAAAAAAACCCTCTCATTGGTCCCATTGGTTTCTAAGGCTACAGTTTCCCCCCCTTTTGATGCATGTGTCAGGAGAACAGGAGGGTGTTGGATCCTGCTGATCTAAGGCCTCCTATCCACCCCAACATGCCCTTTCTATTCTCATACCACAAATTGGAACACAGACAGTGAAAGAGAAATCTTGGCTGTGCTTTCTGCTGCTGCACTCAGGAAACCTCCAGAAACAACAGACTTCATCCATCTGTGACCTCTGTGAACCAAGAGGGAGGTCTGCAACATCCAGCAGCCCCTCAGTTGCTCACTCAGGGAAGTTAGGATTGCTCCCTAAATAGGATCATGGGAAAATGCTGACTTCACTTATAACTGTATGAGTTAGCAGGAACACAGGAAGATGTCTTGCATCAGAAGAGGCTACTTGTTGAGTTAGTCCAGTATTATATACTTGGACTGATAACAGCACTTAAGGGTCTCAGGAGGAGATTGCTCTTGCCTCCGGCTACCTAATAATTTTAACTGGGGGTGGCAGGGATTGAACTTTAGATCTTCTGCATGCAAAGCAGATATTCCTGTAACCCCTGAGTTACAGTCTTCCACACAAAGCACTATAGCTAGCACTCTTCAAAAGGATGCCCTTGCCTCCCCACCTAGATGCTTTCCCTCCATAAATATCAGATTATCACACCTGTTCTAGGGTGGTCCCTAAATGTCAAAAAGTTTGCCTTATTTCAAAATATTCCAGCTCTGTGAAATAAGCATCGCCAACTCCACAATAGTCCATTGAACAAACACTAACTCCACTGCATTTCCAGAGCTTCCAATGACTTTCATATTGGCCAGTGGATAACTCTACTCCATAATGCATGCCTTTAGTTTGTTATTCGTAAAAGGTGTGGTGTCCCACATTATACCCTGTTTCAAGATGTTTTGTGCCAGATGTTTTCTGTATCTCATTTTAGATGACCAGGTATGCTGATGACAAAATGATGACAAAGGGTAGACACAGTTATAAGATCCTGCACCAAATAATTAGGGTGGGAAATATATCCCTAAATAAGACTACATAGGGTTTGTCCAGCTGTGCACCCCCTCATCTGATGCTATTGGCATTTTTTTTTTAATGTACACATTAAATGCAAAGGTGCATTTGTCATCAGGTCTAGCTTGGTCCAAAGTTAAACCTGGCACTGGCCTGCCTTTTAACTGTAGTATCTTCTCCACTGGTAAAAAATCCAAGATAACAGATTCATTTCACAAAATACATTAAATAGCAGTAACCTTTGGGTCTAGAACTAAGCTCTTCACCTCAGGGATCATGACAAGCCCCTGAATTTTCATAAATACATCTATTATTATGTAATCTCTACTTGCATTTACTTAAAGATTTTCTTCCATTTCAGACAAACTATACATGTCTAGTGCCTCCCTCTGACTAACAAACAATGAGGTGATTGTCTCCTCCCTCATTTCCCTCTCCCCAGGTGATCGGTATTTATCTGTTCTCCCACCTGAAGCAGGCTTTGGAAGCGGATGCTTGAGGAAGAGAAAAGGAAGCAAGCTATATATAACAGCCTACTTCTGAAAATTGTCGACTCTCCCTAGATTGTGGTTTATGAGCACAATCTGTTGGAAACATCATTGAAAAGCTCTATATTTTGTTCTTCCTGCACAAAGCACACAGCTCCCAACCTGAATTATATTTCTTGTGACTAGGATTTGCTCTCATTTTCCTGGATACTGTGTTCTAAAACTGCAATGTAGAGCTAAAGTCTAAGTTCAGGAATTCAGATAGAAACTGAATAAAATATATTAACTAGCTTAAAGGCTGGGATTTAGAGATGCTGATAAAATAATTCCACGTATTATAACACAGTTAACTATATTCCAAATGAAAGGCTCCTGTAACATGATTAAAATCAGATTTGAGACTGATTTTAAAAAATCCTAATTATATACTTCCTTTGTTTTTAGAAACAAATAGCTACTACCACTGACATTTAGGGAAACAAATGTAATATAAAAATTATATATAACACTGGCTTAGAGCTAAATATGTCATACAGAAAAGAAATAAGCTTTTATAAACAATCACCTTAGCTTTTTAGCATTTTACATCTCTACTTTCCATTGCTGTATTTTTGCACCCAATAATTATTGTATAGTAAACACATAAATCACTATATGCTATATATAGGACCATGCACAATATGCATATATGAAATGTAGAAAAGGAAATTTTACTAGCTTTGTTTATATGAATGCATTGTTCTGTTTCTGTTCCTCGATGGACACAAGAACAGTCCTTCCGATCAAACCAAGAGCAAGTCATCTTTGGGATGGCGGCAGACATACAGAGTGCACATAAACAGAACAGCAGCCATGATGCCCAGTGACCATTTTGCTCACCTGTTATGTCTTTTCATGAATGACCTTTGAGGATGGTGGTGGTGGTAATGATGATGATGATCACTGTGATTGATTAAAAGAGAAGTAGGCCATATACAGGTGAGGAGCAACAGTTTTATTGCAAGGATCATGTCTTCAAGTCACAGAAGTAAAACCGATTCAATCAGCCCACATTAGTAAGCTTTCATTCTCCAGTTATTAAGAAACAACATACGATGAAGAGGATGCAAATAATACGAGGCACTGCAATATAGGAGAGGCAAAAACATCCCAGTTTTCATTCTTCTTCGAAGTATCCACTTATTCTTGAAATTTTATAAATCCTTAAAATCCGCATGATACCACATCTTATGGTATTGCTATCCAGATGCTGCAGTTTTCCCTTTAGGACTCTATTAAGCAAAACAATATATTTAACTTATTCCCATTTTCATCCATTCTTTTGTTGTCTCTGGGTGTGTTCTTAGTCCAGTGTTTTAACACCCACTCACTGTACTCTTCAGTGGAGCTCTTGCACAGACAAAAGAGTGATGTCAAACATTTAATCCCTTTAATCCCACACAGCACCACAAGGAAAAAAAGAGCTTTCATTACCCTATGAAAATCTGTGATTAATGAGAAAAGATCAGAAAATTAAGCTTACTTACCGCATATGCAGAAAATCATTTTCAGCCCATCAATAAAAATGCTTAAATTGTGTAAGTAGCATAGATGGCAAAAATTATCTCTGGCTGCATTATAGGGTAACAAGCATTTGTCTCGACTGGGAAACTAGATGATGATGAAGTGTTTGGCAACTCATTGGAATCTTGGAGATATTAAGGTTTCTCCTTCTGAAAGTAAGTAAAGCAGAGCTGTTGGTTAGATCTAAGAATACACACATGCAAACACACACACTAGTGGTGAAATGTGTGTGGAAATGGTAATTATAGTCCACATCTGAGGACAAATTACAGTTTTCCTGATTAAGTGGTAATAAATTTATGAGAAATTTTGGGGAAGAAGCTGCTGCTTTCAGTTATGATGTACTTTAACCAAAGCATTTTACAAGTTTTCATTTATTCAGTAAATCCCAACGTTTGCAGCCAGTCGCATCCTCTGACTCGTACAAATCAGAACTTAGAAGGAGCCAAAGCTCAGTTATAGAGAACACACTGAACGTACAAGGTCCTCAGTGCAGTTCTTGGCGTCTCTAGCATGGGCTGGCAGCAGGGCTGAGAAATACCCTCTTAATGAGATTTTGGAGAGCCGCTACAGGTCAGAAGAAACAGTACTGGGTCAGAAGGGCCAATGACCTGACTAGACAGTTTCATGTTTTCAGCTGCATCTGCTGATGCAGTTCAACTGTACTACTTTCTTGTTCACCAACAGTATTATTTGGTTTTGAAGACAGAGCTTGAAATTTTATTTAAGAACCCCGCTGGATTAGACCAAAGGCATCTAGTCCAGCACCCTGTTGTAATGGAGTCTATGAGCCATGTGGTTAGATGTTACACTTCCTAAACAGAAATGACCATCAAAAGCTTATAGAACCTTCCAGTCTACAAAACACGGTGCCTGTCTCAATTGCTTCAAGGTATCCAAACTGGTTTGCTTTCTTTAGTGCATCCACTGCTAGAATGTTAATGTATCCCTCAGCTAGGATGAACACATGTGCTCTGTTTGAAGGGCTATTTAAAGATATAGAACCATAAGAAGGGAGAGAAGGGACTTTGAAGTTGTCCATCAACTGCTAGTACTTGGACAGCAGACTGAGCAGGCATGCAGGTCATCTGATTACAGTCTTCCTCATTTTGGTGGCATGTATTATACTTCTTTTTAAACTACAGTGGTTAATTCTCAGTTTGGATCTATGCACAGAAATTAGCACATCCAACCCTCAGGCTGATTCTGTATAGTGTTCTCTTTTTCTAATCTGGGGAGAAAATGGTACCAGAGCAGGACATAATATCAATATAAATTGCCAAAGCAGGTTAATCTTTCTGCTGTAATGATTCCTAAGAGAAGGTTTTTTTGTGATGACATATAAATGCAACTTAATGGACAATGATTATAATGAGTCAGCCATTGATCGTTCCCCCACTACCCAAATACAAAAATAAAATAAAATTGAACATCTGGCTTTGTGCTACCATTAAAATGTTTTCTTAACTTTATCCCTTCACTTTTCCCTCATGCAAAGCTCATAATGCTTAGCTTTTAAGGATATAACATATTCTGTGGCAGTCCTACAAATGGAAATTATCGACCAAAACATCCGCACGCCTGCGTGGGTGTGGGGGCTGAAACAAAGAATGAAATTAATTCCACAAATGCTTAGATTAATTTGTTGTTTTCTCTAGGATGTGTGGCAGGTGAACAATTTAAAAGCAAACATATATGTAAATAACTATTCAAATGAGACAAATACTGAATTGTAGAGATGTGTTATAAGCACAATCTTAATGTCTTACCAGCTCAGCTCTCGACAGCAAGTTTTTTCTCGACGGCTTGTCCAGATAAAAACAGTTAGTGAGCATTGGATTCAAATTATTTGCAGGAACTAGATTTTTTGGCCTGGATAGTCCGTTTGGCATTGAACATCTGTAACTATTTCCCAAATCTGGTTGGAAGCAGGAATTTGTGTTCTGGATTCCATTTCACACAATATGAGGGTTCCCCAGAATCTCATGATAGATGGTAACTGGAGAGTAATGGGCAGAATCCAATTTCCGTAGAACTGGTGATAGGCTTGTGCTTGCACAGAAGCATCTAGAACAGAGCTTTCCAAACTGTGTGTCGCAACACGTTAGTGTGTCAGCTGCAGTGTGTAGGTGTGTCGTGCAAATGCTTCCCATGCTTCTCCCAGGGCTGGAAAGGGGTTAGTAAAACTGAATTACTGTGTCACGAAATGGCGCATGTCTAAAAAGTGTGTTGCCAACATGAAAAGTTTGGAAAACTCTGCTCCAGAAGCTAATGTGAACTAACTGTGATAGTGCAGGAGTTGAATCTTATGCCTACAAAGAATGCAAGTCAAATATAGCTATACCAATAATTCAGGAATAGATCAGCATACTCATATTCAACTAGCATTTGTTAGTTTATCGTAGACAAAGGCCAATAAGGAGAGAAGCCTGGTGTGGACACACACGAGGTTCCTCTCCCTCTTTCTTGAAGATAATTGAATTAATCGTTCCAGCATTATCTAATGAAGCTGAATGGTAGAGGATTCAGGACAGACTTCTTCACATAATACATGGTTATCGAATTTACTGCTACAAGATGTGGTGATGTCTACCAGCCTTAGACAGCTTTAGAAGAATATCTGACAAATTCATGGATGACTGCTAGTCATAATGGTTACATGCTACATTCAAGATCAAAGGCCTCTGAATATCAGTAGCTGGGAACAACAGCCCTTGTGTGCTGTTTGTGGGCTTCTCAAAGCCATTGACCAATGGCTTTAAGTTATAAGAAAGGAGATTCCAACTAAACATCTGACAGTAAGAGCTGTTCAACAGTGGAACTGTCTTCCTCGGGACAGTGGAATGGTCTCCCTCCTTCCTTGGAGGTTTTTAAGCAGAGGTTGGACGGCCATCTGTCATGCATGCTTTAGCTGAGTTTCATGTGTTGCAGGGGATTTGACTATATTTTTCTAGAAAGTTATGGGGCAAAATGTGTAGGTACTTTTTAAGTGATTTATGTAAAATGAAAGTGAGTGTGGTGTGGCTACCTTGCATATTTTTCCTGGTACTGAGGAACATGCCCTTTTGCTATTAGGCAGCAACAGCATCACAAATCTGCTTGTAAAATCTGTTGCTTCCAGAACTCTCTGAAATTTGAAATGCGTGCACTTGTCTATAATACATATCAGTCAGAAAATTTCATTTAGTTGTTTATATAATGCCATTTATGTACACAGCATGTTGCAAATAACAGTTTGATAGGTCCCTACAGACAAGCAGCATACAATTTTTTTAAAAGAAAGAAAGAAAGCAGAAGACCACTGTTTGGACAGATACATGAATTTTGGTACTTTGGATATCCTACCAATAATGAATTCATTTCCCAAGTTTGAATCCTCATTTTAAAAACAGCTTCCTCCATGCACACAAAAAAATGAGTTATCAGCAGACCTGGAAGAAACCCCAAGTTGGCAGAAGTTAAAAAAAATCCTTACCAACCCCCCCCCTTAATTTAGGGAGGGAGGACACCCCAAAACAGCCCTGAGCAAGCTTAGGGGTCAAGGGCAGGGAGTGGGGTTTCCTAGAAGAGGGTTTAGTCAGTTGGCTAGAACATTAACAGGAACACTCCCACTGCAACATTTGTTGAAAGCCTCACTAGTACCTTTGCAGTGCAAAATTAATAAAGTCACAAGTTTTTGAAGATGAGCAGAGGCATTTTTAATTTAGTTGGTGATGTTTCTAAAACTGTAAGACTGGGTTTTGACTTGCTCCGAGTTTCTCATATTCTTTGAAGTCATAGCAGCTGTGCATTTTCATATAATCAGATATTAGTGCTGAAGTAGGGGGAAATCACATGGGTTTAGCAAGTATTTTGTGAAGCTATTTTCCTTCTAAATCCAAGATGCTTCATCATTCTGCTTTAGCAAGTCCAATCACTGAATTAATTTCATCCCTAAATCCTCTCATTTACTTTCTGGACAAGGCAGCATACCAAGTAAACTGTTTTAAAACAAAGGTAATATTAGGGGGAGATGTAAATCTGATGGTGGCGTGTGAAACTCTACAGCAGCTTATACACCTTCCTGATTTGAGTCCGTAAGGCATTTTTTATTACTGTTAAATAAAAATGAATGGCTTAAGATGGACGGTGCGTGTGAACAGAACATGCCAGATGCAGCTGAAGCTGACAACATAATCTTAGTGTGTTACTAGGGAAACATAAAAATGTATTCCAAATGCCCTCCTCACCCTGCCTAGCTAGACAGTGAATTGAACTTCAGATACTTGTGAGCACACACAAAGACCCTGCTCCCTTTTATTCTGAATTCATTAATCTGCAATAACTACTATCCACCTATTTACAGTCACGTGGACAGCAGCATCAACAGAAATACACACTGAGAGATATTTTAAGAGGTGTTCAACTTTGGCATACTGGATTCCTTTCTGAGCCTCTTATATGCCTGCTTCATCATGGTTGGGTTTGGTCTGAGGAAGTATTGAAGGTTTAAAAAACAGCTTGAGAATTAAACACTATTTCTTTTATATGAAAACTTGCAATGAAGTAGCGAAAGAAAAGAATTTTAGACCAAGGGGACATATTGTTTTCTTGTATTTTCTTGTTATTTAAGTAGTCTATAATCTCTCAGAGAGGGCAGACAGTGTTCAAAAAGTTGGAGGTAGGCTGCAGAACTAGGAGAAATTACAACAACCAAAGAATGTTTAAATCTTACCTAAAGGTAAAGGTACCCTGACCATTAGGTCCAGTTGTGGACGACTCTGGGGCTGCAGCGCTCATTTCGCTCCATAGGCTGAGGGAGCCAGTGTTTGTCCGCAGACAGCTTCCGGGTCATGTGGCCAGCATGATTAAGCCGCTTCTGGCAAATCAGAGCAGCGCACGGAAACGCCGTTTACCATCCCACTGGAGCGGTACCTATTTATCTACTTGCACTTGACGTGCTTTCGAACTGCTAGGTGGGCAGGAGCTGGGACCGAACAACAGGAGCTCACCCCATCGCGGGGATTTGAACCTCCAACTTTCTGATTGGCAAGCCCTACACAGAACCAAATTTGTTCTGATTGAAAATTGCTTTGTAACCAAAATGGTAACCTAAGTAATGTAGCCGGCTCCTTGTATCTATCTAGATTTTAGCTGAATAGATGTAATTTTGACTGGACCCACAGACATTACAATACGATAACATTGTGTGCCTGATAGATGCTAGCTTGGCAAAGCTTAATGAAAGAAGCTTTCCCAAAGGACTGCCAAAAACAACAGCTGATTCCTGATATTAAAGGCGGGGACACACACAAGGAAACATACTACAACAGATTACAAATTACATATACTGTTGTTCAGTAATCCTCTTCTGTGTAGAGTAGGAATGTCTTATTCAATGCAAGCAACAAGAAGATCCTACCATCAGAATACTGATATGCAAAAAACACAGGAGCTGAACCACAGCACTATCTTGCATATCTGGAAACGTGATTCGTATTTTCAGGGAGTAATAAAGGGATCCCATGCAGATTAGCAGAGCAAACCTGCAGATTTGTCTCTGAAAGCATTAGGAATTCTTAGTGGTCATGGAATAAAGAGGATAGGTGTTCCTAAATATTAGTAATGGATTAAAAAACAAGAAGACAGAAATAAACAGAAAAAAATAATAATTACAGTGGGCAGTAATTGTGGAGTTCCTCAAGGATCCAAATTCAGATAAACAGTCTGTTCTGGAATCAGGGTAAACAGTACGGTAGTCGTGTTTTTATGAGGCCTATATTATGCAGGGTAGCAATATCCAGAAGACTGTGAAGAGTTCAAAAATCTCTCTCAAAACTGATTGACCAAGGGTGAGACCTCACCAACCATATGGCTTCAAGCCCATGGGTCCTAATAGAAATATGGGAGCAGGAAGCATCAGAAGAGGAGAATCAGTGGCTGGTAGAAAGGTGCTTATTCTCTCCCTACACGAAAGACGTCGCTGCTGTAAATGTCCACCGCCAGCTAGCTGCCAGTTTTGGATCCCAGCCATGGAAAAAGCTATTTAAAAACAAGCTCCAGAAAGCAATTTCAGGAGAGAATCATCAGGCAGGGGAAAGTTTACATTCTCCTAATCCACCTACCAATTCCCATTTGCACAAAGAGGGCTACCTGGACTAAGAATTAATTAACCAAAAATTATTATCATAAAGAGACATTAAAGAGCAATAAGAGACAGAAAAAAGTATCCACTGCTGTTATCCTTGCTGTAGGGAAAAGCAGGCGAAGGACATGTAGGGAGAGGAAACTGCCAGGCCTCTGAATTTGGCTTTTAAGGCTGTTTGGGGCAAACCTCACTCATATCATGATGTCAGGTGGTTGGCTAATGGTGGGCTAATGCCACAGGTTCTCTCACCCCTGCTGCAAAAGATGAAGGGGTCAGAGCGGCCCTTACTTACCATTTTGTACTTACGGAAACTGCTTAGCCTTAAGAGCGCTTCTTCGTCCTTTTCACACATGAGGGAAGTGGTTGCTGCTTCCTCAGGAGAATATAGGGTTTTCATGGAGTTCCAGCATCTCAAGGGGAAAACCTGCCTTTTATTCTGGATAGAAACTATTTAGGCCTACAGCCTCTCCACAGCTACAGTCACTTTAAGAACCACTGCAAGTTCTTCCCACAGTGGGGCTGCTCCTCCAAGCATTAATCCTCAAGTCACCAAAAGGAGTGTTTCCACATACTTTCACCTTACTAGGCCTCACCACTGCTAATAGGCTTTTTAAAAAACACACACTCAGAGGGGGGAAAGAAGCTGTTTAAGAATGAGAAATATTCAGGGGATTAATCCTTCTCCCATAAACCAGTTCTGCCTCCTGTATGGTGCCCATCTTTAAGTGGGGGGAGGTAGGACTTACTGTACTGCTCGATGAGCATTTTAGGAATATTGTATTGTGTGTCATTTTAAATTTGGCTTATCTGTTTGAATTTTGTTGTTTAATTATAGCACTTACTATTGAGCACTTGGACAGAATACAGCTTGCATGTTTTTTCTATCTCCAAAGGTAAATGAACAAGAGAGAGGAGCTGAACTACTGTATCTGTAGCCCCCCCCCCCCCGGCATTATTCCTGGCTGTTTTTCAAACAGAGACTGCTTCCTTCAAGTTACAAGCACTCAATTGGCCTCAAGCAGAATTCAGGCATTTAGTGTTGCTGGTCTTACGTATTTCCAGCGGATTCCTGCGGTGAAACACGATTCCAGTGGAGGTTCAGCAGGCATCCTGTCAGATGTCTCTTGAAGACTTTTTTATGGTGATAGGCATATATAGCTGTTCAAAAATCTCAATTAGCTAGGCATTTGAATGATTTTGTGCTGTTTTTACATTTTATTGTTTTGATATAGTTGTACACCATCCTGGTGTTTTATAGGATTTATACTTTTATAAATAAAGCAGCCATCCCATGGACACTCTCAGATGTACAGTTGTGGTATACTGTGGTCCATTGTTTCTGTGTACCTGCTTACAACATGGGCAGTCCCCAGTACATGGTTTATCTTCATACCATTGCCAAATAGTCTTAGCAGCAACTTTTAGTAGTCCAGAAACAAACCTTGATGCAGCGACTAAGAGTTTCAAGTGGCCCCCCACTAAGCAACTATATTGTATGAGTGGCCCTGTGATGAAGGGGTGGTTTTGAGTTTAATGAAATTCTTACTCTGACCCCTCTTCACACAACTGTATGCATGCCTCACAATCACAATTCGTGACTGTATATCAAAGGTGGGGATGGCAGCATGCTTTTCTCCGGCACCAGTGGTACAGTCCTGCTCTTCCTTAACCATAGGTTATTTTATTTTGGACATTCCTGCAAGTGCGCTATGAATAACAGAATCCAAATTTTAGAGTACACCCAGGTGTGAAATTGAGGTACATCCAGGTAAGTAGTTTGTCCCTCAGTTTAGTATAGAAGATCTCATTAACAATGGATATTCCATGTTCTCTTGTTCTTTGCACCTTTTTCACACATTCACTGTAGCCTTCAGATGTTCTTAGAAGTGTACAGAAGCAGAGTAGGAAAAGGACTACTATCTGGCTTTACAGTCACTCCCTAAGCACCTGCCACCCTTTAATTTCAGCTTAGATCTCACAATGAAGATTTGGGTTGGAAACTTTCCATGAGTTTAAACTCCTGCAACACCTGCCTTTATGTCAGCAGATTGTGTCATTACATTTTGCGACTGATGACAGAAGAGGAAGCTAACTGTGTGCCTCTGATGAGCTGGAGAGAAGCCTGGCAGATGAAACCTGTTACTATTCAATATTTCTCCATGAGATCACAAGCTTCTGTTTTTGTTTTAGATTAGATCATCCAAACTCTGAAGCAGTTAAATTTTACTATGATTAGTTGGGGAAAGTTTGTAAGGTTTAAACATGGCAAACTGCAGTCAATCTAAAACAGAAGTGAAAGCTTCCAATTTTATTGTGGCCACACCAGAGGAGTGCAGAGTCCAATGTTGAGTTCAATGTTGACTGGGCTTTGTTCTTGTAGTGCTAGAACCAAAATTTTGTGTCAAACAATACGCCTAAGAGAGAGCATGATGGCCATCTCATTCCCATATAAAACTGCCATTCAAGTATGTTTAGAATCACAGCTAATAACACTAAGTCAAATTATGGCTTAATGCAAATAAACAAATATGTAGATTCCTGGAACGAAGATCATAGACCACACTCACTTGGTCTCACTGTTGTTGCACTACCCAGGGCTAAACCATGGTTTGGTTTAGGCCCAAACCTGGGCCCATGGTTTGTCTCATTCCAGATGAACCACAAGCTATAACCACAAGCTGTAACCAAGATTTGCTCTTGAGTTTACTGCTTGTGGTTTAGTAAGACATAATACTAAGCCAAACCATGGGCTTAGACCTGGTAGCACAGGAGTGGCAGGACCAGGAAAGGAGTGGTGCAATGGCAATTTTTGCTCTGGGAACCCACAAAATGCTTGTTTGCACCAGGCCATGGCTTGTTTCAACGTTGCATGCAAAATGGATCAATGTTTGAAACTCGTTTGGATTTTAAATAGGGCTGCAAAGTTTACATAGTAAATGTATTTTTTAATAGTATTGATTTAAAAGGGGTCACCTATTAAAACAAAACTAACTAATCTGATGCTCCTGATTTAATAAAAGTACTAACAAAACTGTAGATGGCAAACACCATCTTAAAAAAGGAATTTCCTATTCTTTTCTAGGAAGGAACACCTATTCTAAGATGATGCACCTGTTGTAAGATATCTAATCAAAGTAATAATAATAATTTATAATAATAATTTATTATTTATACCCCACCCATCTGGCTGGGTTTCCCCAGCCACTCTGGGTGGCTTCCAACAAAAGATCAAAAATACATTAAAAGTATACTTCTTCAGAGCTACTTATTTTTTACCTGAACACTAATTGACTAAAATTGATATGATTCATCTACAGTGGTACCCAGGTTCTCAAATGCCTTGGTTCTCAAATGCTGAAAACCCAGAAGTGTTCCGGTTTTCAAACAGGAAGTCGAACATCCAATGTGGCGGTCGGCTATTGTTTCCAGGGCACCTGCACCAATCAGAAGCTGCAACTTGGTTTTCAAACATTTCGGAAGTCAAACGGACTTCCGGAAGGAATTAAGTTTGACACTTTTGTTTTTGCTATTTATTTTGTGTTTTTGTTTTGGGGGCTTTTTCAGTTAATTTGTTATTGTGACTGTGTGGAACCCAGTTCAGCTACTGATTGATCGATTGTACGACCGTGGAAATGGATAAAAGCCCCCTCCCTCCCCCCCCAATCCAAACAGTGGCTATCATCAGTGCAGGTAACAATTTTTTTAAAAAAAAAATTATCTACAATATTGTCTTATTTATTTTATAGTACAGTACATTGATTACTGCTTTCATTTTATGGATCAATGGTCTCGTTAGATAGTAAAATTCATGTTAAATTGCTGTTTTAGGGGTTGTTTTTAAAAGTCTTGAACAGATTAATCCATTTTGCATTCCTTTCTATGGGGAAAGCACGCCTTGGTTTTGAAACGCTTTGGTTTTGGAACGGGCTTCTGTAATAGATTAAGTTTGATAACCAAGTACCACTGTATTACTATTAATCAGATGATAGCCCTTGTTATAAAATTTTAGCAACATCATAGTCAGAAAATGAAGTTTTTCTAAGATGAACAGAAGTTGCTGTGGTAACTTGTAGGATTTTGGGACAACTTTTTAGACTGAAAACTGCACAAATTAATGGTAGATGTACAGAATTAAGGTAGCTGGATAGTAACTCTTAGGTAATCTTCAGTAGTCTCAATTTCCAATAGCTACTATTCAGAAATAAGTAAATTTTGCAAAAACACGTAAGTGGTTTTAATTAGAAATTAGGTAGGAGGAAACCCAGCCAGATGGGTGGGGTATATTATTACTATTATTATTATTAACTGTCTTATTCTTATCATCACCCACTGCCTTATTATTAGTACAGTACCATCAATATAGCCCATTTTTTCCAACAGACTTTGATCCAGAAGGCTACATGGTTGGATCTGTGCACACAGTCAAGTATTGCAACAGCAGTCTTCTGTGCTGTATGACAAGCTGCTTTTTATCAGTTTCCAGAGCAATTCGGAAACTATATAACCACACACTCCTAAAAGGAAACATTTAACTTTAGCACATAAAATAAAAGTTCTGACTTAAATGTCTTTTAAGAAGGCGGAATAAGTTTCTAGTCAACTTACAAGTTATGTAAGTCTCCAAACCCCAATAGGATTTCTGTGGGGAAGGGTGGAAACTGAAATTTCTGTAGTCAGTAGAGAATGTGATGTGTTGATTTCCTCACTTAGTGGTCAGAAAAAGACAAACACAAATGTAAAACAACCACATCTTTTAATAGAAAGCAACAAACATGCAAATAGCAGGTATAGAAATTTATTTGAACCAATGTTTTCACTATAAGGTAAGTTATTTTAAAACACTGATCCAAGCTCCCATGTTTGCAAGTTAAGGGAAAATATTGCACTTCGCATTTTCTAGCACCCCTCATACACTGCAAAACATTTTAAAAATATTTTGCTTATTTTACTTGCACACTTTTGCAAGTCATGCACACATTCATTCAAAATCAAAACGTTAGGTTACTCAAAAGCAAAACCTTAAAATTGCACTAAAGCTTTGTAAGGAAAAATATAATTCATGACTTATACAAATTTCATGACGTCTAGGTGCTTTCAGAGAAGAGCCAATTACTCTTCATCTTCGTTTTCATTCTCTTGGCCAGATCCTTCAGACCTGTCTCCTTCCAGCCGGTCTGTAAAATATGGGAGTAATTGTTAAATAACTGAAGCAATTTGAAAGCCATTGTTCCAATTCAGAAAACAAAATGACATTTTGTTCAACCACTGTCCAGGGTCTAGTGATGAATGAAGTAGAAATGCTTAAGGTATACTGAACATATATACTCCCTTTTACAAATATGATGGAAACACAGTAGGGAAAAAAATATAAATAGCTGCTAAAAATTATGATTCAGATAATTTTCCACTTGTGACCAAGTGAAGATGCCCAGGCATCAGGATGGTGCCTGATGTCTCCACCACCTGGGGATCCTTGGATCTTGCCTGTTTTCACACACTGACAACACATCCTTTAGAAGTCTATCCATGATATTTTATCTGCACAATCAGAACGAATTTCAGGAACCAAAAAATCGTATTGAAAAATACAACTTTTGAGCCATCTGGCTCCAAAATGGTAACTAGTTGAAATGAAACACCTCACATAAGAAATCTAGTCAAAAGTGATTTCTGGTCTGTGACTGTAATAAATCAATTCATTCAGTAAAAAAGTGTCTGTAGAATCTTCCTACCTGCTCTTATATGGTTCAAAGATGCCAACATCCTTAGCATAAAAGAAGCTGGAACAGTGATTGTGTTTCTGGTTTCTTCCAACATTAATTCATTTCGAGTTATAACCTCGGGTAGGGGTAAAGAGGAAGTGAAATAGTCACTGAGCAAGAATTTAACAGAGCAGATTTAGAAAATAAGGCTTGTTGTGTATATTTATGTGCCACTATTATATGAGCATCTGACATAAACACTGTATCAGTATTTACCAAAGACTTCTCTTTACCCAATACATGTTTCACTGGTGCACACAACTCTTTACCAATTTGAGGCTATTCACGATCAGTTCACTTCTGTAACAGAATTTACTACATTTTAATCCATGTTGCATGTACCATAGAATCTAGTTCCATGTTCCAAAAACAATGACACATCTCCCACTGTGAACTGGTCTTTTTATGGCAATACATCTATGAAATTATTGTTTTCTTCTAAGTTACAAATTGGTATTAGTGGTGCACAGAAAGTATTAACAAGCAACATCAATATTGTCAGGAAAGAAAATTCTAGAAAGAGGAGTGTTGCTGCAGAATATCATCTTACCTCGTCAGCAAGTTTCCGATTAAAAATTTTGGATTCTTCTAGCGGGGACCAGATTTTTATATCATAATCAATACCTGATGAGGCTAGAACTAAAACAATTTAATAATATATTAAGTAGCCATTATTTTACATTTGCAAATACAAATAATATTTGGTAGTTAGCACACTTTGTTGCAACCCCCCGCCTTGTCCCAATTTCTTAGAAGGGTTTCACTTTTAAATTCACTCTTATGTTCCACTTAGAACTTCTATTCCCTAGGGAGCATTCACATGTGCATAATTTGCAACATGTAGGCAATGATCTGAAACAGACTATGAGGATAACTTTAAGACAAGATCTCTCATTAGTATCCACTTCACAAAGGTCCTTCGGACTGCAAACTATTGAAAATAACCTATCATTTTGGTAGAACATGGATGAAGCCAAGTGTTTTCAAGGGCTTCCCTACAAGCTATGCATATGCCTGTAAATTATAGAGAGAAAAACAAACTTACTTGGGTCAAATGGATGTGGCTGCAGACAGTTCACCACGTGGTTATCTGCTTCCAGCAGCATCAAGTGCTCAGCAGTATGCCGATCCCAGATGAAGATATGGCCACAATCTGAACCACTCATAACAAAGTTAGAACCCCAAAAATTGGCTTCTTTTATCTATATAGAAAATTTTTGGGGGGGAATCAAACATTTCATTATGGTTAGTATGCACAGCTGGGAGACATTCTAAATCACTTTCAAAGTTGTATACAGGCTGTATTCATACACAACACTAAACTATGGTTCAGTGTCATATGAACATGCCTCAGACTTCACAACTCCTTTCTATCCCCTGACATGGCTATGTGCAGTTGCTTCCATCTTTAACAAACAGCAATTTAGCATGAAGTTTGAATGCAGGCAAGCTGAAATAAGCCAACTTCAAACTGTGGTTTGATTTATCCATAACATTAGCAAGGGCAGAACTGTGCCCACCACTTTTAAATAAAGATTTTTTTTTAAAAAAATAGTTTGTTTCAAATGCTACGATCCATTTAAAAAGTGCCCCAAGGCCCTACATAGTACCTATAGCTAATATACATACTATATGCAATATATACAATGTTTAAAGCATCCACACAATCTTTTTAGAAGAGACCCCAAGCAACACTAAATAGAAAGGATTGTTGGTTTATCTGGAAACATATTACTATGTGATGTTATAGTGGACTAAGTTATAGTGGACTAAGTTAAGATTGCCTCCCCAAACACTCAAAGGCAGGAATACAGTTGCCTCAAAGAAAGTCTTTTGCCTCTGTTACCCTGAAGTGACCAATTACATTCTTGCCAAGCTAAAGAGTACAGAGACATAGAAACAAAGTACAGTGGTACCTCTGGATGCGAACGGGATCTGTTCCAGAGCCCCGTTCGCATCCTGAAGCAAACGTAACACGCAACTGCGCGAGTCGCGTTTTGCCGCTTCCGCGCATGAGTGTGACATCATTTTGAGCGTCTGCACATGTGCGAGCGGCAAAACCTGGAAGTAACGCATTCCATTACTTTCAGGTCGCCATGGTCGCATTCCATTACTTTCAGGTCGCCACGGAGCACAACCCGAAAATGCTTAACCTGAAGCGTATTCATCCCGAGGTATGACTGTACAGTGGTACCTCGGGTTACAAACACTTTGGGTTACAAACTCCACTAACCCAGAAGTAGTACCTCAGGTTGAGAACTTTGCCCCAGGATGAGAACGGAAATCGCGCGCCGGCGGTGCAACGGCAGCAGGAGGCCCCATTAGCAAAAGCACGCCTCAAGTTAAGAACGGTTTTGGGTTAAGAATGGTCCTCCGGAACAAATTAAGTTTGCAACCCGAGGTACCACTGTACAAAACACCAACATAACAACTTCTCCAACATCTCTAAACGTGGCAGGGCTCCAACCTGACATAAATGCATGAGATTGCTGCCACTGACCTCAGGACTGGAACCTGGATCTGTTCCAGGCAGCAGGGGAAGACTGAAAAGCCCTACCTTTTTCATTAGACCTTGGGGAACAAAAATAGTGGCAGTGGTGGTAATTGGGTAAACATAGCCTTCAAAGGCATGGCCTTTTACTTCTCTTTGAACTCCACCAACATACCTTTTAAAGCTTCATGACTAAATAGCTTTCCACCTAACAAAAGTTTCAGAAGAAAGGTTAATAAGGGCTGCTGAATCAGCTTCCCTTTTATTTTTTTTGCTAGATCATTAAAGAATCACTGCTGATTTTTATCCACAGCTGCACAGGGGCTGACTGCTGAGGAGCAGTACTGAAGACTGATCACATTGATTGTAGTGGTGAGGGCTCGAGCCCTACAAACTCATTCCCAGAACTTGAATCACAGTTGATAATGTTGATTCTCCAGGTAGTGGAGGAAATGTCATGCTCCTTCTGGAGTAGTCACCTTTGGTCCCCACCCTGCACTCAGCTCTCACCTGTGGCTCCAAGAAGCTGTCAGCATGCAACAGCAGTCACACCTTGGGAACGGCTTCGAGTGGTCGCCTGAGGGTACCCTACAAGAGGGTAGCCAATATGTCTTGCACCCTCAGTAAGTTAGGGACCTCCCCTGCATGCAAAGACAGGCTCCAACTGAGACCAATAGTGGGTCTAATGGTAAAGAAGGCAGTTTCTGCATGTGCTGTAGAGGGAAGTGAGGGGAATCTGGGGCCTGTCAATCTGGGAAGGTAGCCCATCAAAGAGAAGGAAAACTCTGATCCTAAACCTCTGCAGCATTGTGAGATATCTTTGGGAAAAGAAAAGGCTAAGGAGAAAACCCTCCAAAAATTCAGAGTGGTGTCCCTAAGACGGTTGGATGGCACCTTGTATGCCTCCTTCCAGCAACTCCTGAAGCCAAGCTTATGCCAAATGTATTGCTTTGCTTTCCTTTGGACACCAGTGTAGCCAAGAGGGGGGTTCTGTTGTCTGGGCAGCCCAGGACACTGCCCAGCCTAACGCAACAGTTTGACATCACCGTTGGAGGCACACTCCATTGTTTCTCAAGACAGACAGATGCCAACAACAAGGTGCCTTCCTCCTCTGACAGATCCTTCCTAGCTCTCCTAATCCATGAAAGAAGTTGGAGGGTCACTGGGCGCCCTCTGGTGGCTCACACTGTCAATAATGTCACATTTATTACTTGGCCCTCCTCAAGAATGATAGTCATTACTGAAAAAATTACATGTCGGGGGAAATCACTGAACAAATAAATTGCAGTGAAAATAATCACAAAATCAATTGCAAGGAAACACCCATGAGAAACACAGGGAAATGAAGCTTCACACACTCAAACAGTCCAGGGCACCAAGAGAACAGACAAGAGTCCTAGACACCATAAACACACAGCAATACAACACAGATTCAGAATACAAGCCTAAGTTATGAAGAAGCAAAAAAGGAGAGAGAAAATATGTCTTAGGCAACTGCCCCCAGCAGGGGCAAAAATGTAACTTGCTACTTCAGGAAAACAGGGGCAAAATTGTCTGAGGTTTCTTCGAGGCGATTCTGTTCCTGCCTTCGAGTGGATGAAGAAGCCAAACCCATGCAAGTCCATTATAACACCAGGGGAGAGAGTTACTTTTATTTTAAATTCAAAGTTATTTCATATGTTGACCAGGCATACAGTGCTCCGGACTAAGACTTTGCAAAGGTTCTTGAGTAACCATAACTGTATTATGATGTGCATATATCTTAATTTTTCTTATAAACTCTCTTCTAATATAGGTTAGTATAATACATATTTAGAGCAAACCAAATTATAAATTTAGCAATAAACTATGTACCATTGTCCGGGAGTTTCGATGACCTTTGTAAACCATTTTTATTAAAGGGCGTCTAATATTCAGTGTTTCCAATTCCTCCATCTCTTTTCTCTCTTTCCTTCTTCTGAAGAGCTCCTGAATGCGAGCTACAGCAGATCGTCTATGAATTATGAACAGAAAGGCCATCATTGTCAGAAAGCTACATAATAACCTGGTTTGCAGTCCTGTTCAGAGTTTGGTTGTTTAGATCCCAATAACCTCAATGGGATTTAAACAGGCTAATTGTGCCTAGAGCGTTAGACCACTAGCCCATATAAAACAACCTTTGCCTTTTGATACATTATTAAACATTTGCTTTTACTCTCAAACAGCAAAAAGAGGGAGGACAGCAGAGCTTGAGCATGCAAATACAGCCTGTGCAAGTTTTCTTTTGAGTATTATACTCAGTGCCAATAATGAAGTTGAGGATTTTATAAGCACCACCAGCAGGTCGCCCATTGACAGCATTTGAAGCAGAAGCTGTCAATTAGCCAACAGATGCATTCAAGCAATATCATCATTTTAACATAAGAACACAATAATAGCCTGCTGGATCAGGCCAATGGCCCATCTAGTTAAGCATTCTGTACTCACACTGGCCAACCAGATGCCTATGGGAAACCAGCAAGCAGAACATGAGCACAAGAACAGTGTTCCCCTCCCATGGTTTACAGTAACTAGATATTATGTTAATCAACAAATCAAGTAAGCAGTGACACATGAAAAATACAATACGTGTTTAACAAAAGAGAACTACTTGGGCTTAGTTCCACTGTGTATTTTTACACTGCATTCATCTTTAATGAACACACTAAAGAGGTTAATAAACTTGTTAAACCTTTCACACAGCAATTACATTTATTGGGGGGGGGGGCACAACATACAACTAAAATTACTCTCCACTGTTACCCTCTCTATATGAAGTCCAATAGATTTAAATCTTGTATAGTAACCAGTACAAAATGTGGTTAGATACCATACCAGTGAAGGAAGTCATCATAATTCTACATGGAATGGTAATTCTGAATTACCTCAATATTCTACCACCTACTGCTGTTCCTCTTATATATCTAGTGAAAGGAATAACAGCTGAAGTCATTCAAATAAAAATCATGTATCTAATATTGCTAAGAAACTGCACAGTGCTCCAGGTCCTATTTAACCATCCCCATTCACTCATGAAGCACGCTAAGTGACCTCGGGCAGCTACACAAACTCAGCCCAGCCTCACAAGGTTGTTGTGAAGATAAAATGGTGAAGACACCATAAGCACTGTGTCAAGCTCCTCAGAGAAAAAGCAAACAATTTTATATCAATTTTCTACTAGTCACTAAAAACAAATACAACCAGAATGTTTTCCAGGTCTCTGGAAGACAATCAAGCTCTGTTAAGTACAAGGAAAGAGAATTCTATGTGCATGAAAAAGTGACTAAGTGAACCTCTTTATATATGCCTGTTATGCAGACATGGCATATAAATAAAACACATGGGACCATGAACTCCTGCAGCACAATCTTATTATTTGTGTACTGAGAAGTAAGTCCTGCTCAGTCCACTGAAATTTAACCCCAGGTAAATGTGTATAGGATAGTTGCCTTCAGTATGAGAGTCCAGGTCATTGAAGGATCACACGATGTGCTACAATACATAGACAATTATGCAAATCCAACTGAAAATATAAAAAGACAACACACGGAGGTAGAATTTTAATATAAAAGGAGAGCAAGTCGAATCCCGTGGTGAAATGAGGGCTAATCCTTCATGCCTATCATGAATACATGTTGACAGCATAACTTTTAAGAGGTCTGAATGATTCTGCTGCATGATTCCCCATTTTTTACTTCAACAGAAGTGTCTTTAGGAGGGGAGAGCGCACCACAATACTAACCTATGGCCTACTCCTCCACGAAACCGGGCTCCTGGTATCAGAACAGGGTCATCATCACTATCATCAGTTTCTTGGAAAGCAGAACTTCTCATAGATGATTCTTCATGAGAAGCAAGCCCTGAGGAATCTGGTTGGGATTGAGGTTCATGATTTGTATTATTTGAGTTGGCAGTGGACTCTGTACTTTGTTGACTCACGCTTCCTTGCTCTTCTGTGTCTTTTCTTGATAAACTTTCACCTGGTGTCTGGCAGGTTATGTCAAGATGAGGATCATTTTCTAGTTCCATACTACTTTCCAGTTGGTCAGACACATCATTATCTGATAGAACAAACAATGACATTTAATCAGTTACCACACTAAAAACATTTTGAATTATCTTTGACAACATTATTAAAACCTAAAGTAGAAAAAATAAAGAGCTATATCCTGCCCTGGAGATATAAGTATTTCAGGGGTGCAGGGAGAAGAGAGCTTGAGTTTGCTTTAACAATTTACAGCTTTTGGGTAAAGTATGCATCTGTTACCATTTTACATACCTGAATGTGGTGTTCCAACATTTTCACTTGTAGGTGTCAATTCTTCAACATTTGTACTTTCCCCATGTGAGTCTTCAGGAATTCCTGGAATTCAGTATTTAAATTATATAAATAGTGCAAATGGGCTACTAGCAATTTCTGAAATTAGCCATTATATACTGTTGTCACTATCATAAGCCTTCTAAAGTATTGTATTGCTTGCATGGAAAGTAATGAAAACTGACAAAAATGATGCACTGAAAAAATATTAAAAATATACAGTAAGTCAGGCACTGCTGCAATGTGTACTACTGAAAAAATAAACTGGCTTTCTGATTCCATCTATATCTCTAGCTGTAGATTCTACATACTTACGTTAAAATAGATTAGAATGTTTTGTGAATGAGTATTATTTATGTTCAACTGGAACAATAAAAGTGACTCAAGAATCACTTACTAATATCTAACATTCACAAGCTTATTACAGATGACTCCATAATCTTTTGCAGCAACCCATTTTACAAGGCTTGTTTATTTTTGAGATTCTTTTATCTTACTAATATTGAATACTTATCATGAACATTAAGAATTTAACAATTCATATAAAATATATATTCATATAAATAGTTTAATATTAGGTTAATTTTCTATTTTAAACGATAACTGTATTGTTTTATGCAGGGCTCTGGATTTACAACAGAATACTGAAGTCAATGTACAAAGAACTGTGAAACTTCTTTCCTGAGCCTAATGGTATGTTTGTATTGTTTTTCTCAAACAGCAACCCCGACATGCCACACCGCACACTACTTCTGAAACTGAGCATAGTCTAAGTATCATATTGTGATATGTGGGCTAGCAGAAGAACCCTACAAAGCTCTGTGAATCACAGCATGGATGTTACACTTACCTCCTGTGCTCCAAACTCCCCCAAAATCAGATTGAAAACCTTGTTTTGTTCATAGTATATGTACAAATGTTTAATTTACTTAGATTTTTCATAGCTTTCCTCACCCATAGCCAAAGGAAATCCCAAAGTGATTTACAAAAGGATAAAAATACAAGCAATAACAATATATCCATAAAAATAGTACAAATAAACCAGGAGTGTAATGATTTGAAATAAAGTAAGCACAGGCATACAATGATATAAAGGTGGCTATTTAATCTTTCTCTTTTTCCAGATTTTTCTAAGGAGGTGATTAAGGCATGCTCTAAATCTGCTAAAGTGAAAGCCCTTGCTAGGGCAAAAAGCTTGAAAAACTATATTCAATTCCCGGCAAAGTTCTGCATTGAATATTCAGGTCAAACCCATAAATTTGACCAGTCAGATTTTGTAAAATGAAGACTGAGACTAAACAATTCTTTGACTTAAAGGCCAAGAGTTTGACCGCTAGGATGTATGAATGGGAAGCATACAAAGCTTGTATTAGAGGCTGAATTACAGCATGTGCATCACATAAAAAAACCTTAGAAATAGTTAAGGGAAAAAATTGAAAGAGGAATTAAAATATTTGTGGCCATTCATAGTTAATAACTCAACTGATAATCTGCGTAGTAAATAAGAAAGAAGAAATTTGAGCTATGTAATACATTATCAAAACAAGTAGATATAATGCTTATGTATATGGGACAAAAAGTATTGGGAAACAGGTGAAAGGGGGGTAGAATTGACTCAAGCAAAAGAAAGAAAGGTTAATAGTCTCACAAATTAGAGGTGAATTAGATGAATGTATATAGCTCCAACAGAAAGATATTGGAAGAGGTGATGGAGAAGTTTTTTTAAAAAAATAAAATTACCTGGTTCAGAATCTATGCAAAAACAATTATTAATGTCCCTAATATCAGAAACTGAGATTATGTTTGAGAATAATCTCAAACATGGAAAACAGTAAAGCACCAGGCCTAGACAGATTCCTGGTGGAATGGTACAAAACATACATTGATCTCTAGGCACCTAGGTTATTTCAATTATATGATGAGATATTCAGAGAAGGAATTAGCTCAACATTATTGAGCTAATCAGGCATACATTACTGTTATTCCAAAGCACCAACCAATGCCCAATTTCTCTGATTAATATTGATAAAAACATTTTAATGGCACTATTGGCAAGTAGGCTGCAAACAGTAATACCAACTATTATTAAAAATGGCCAAATAGGCTCTATAAAGAGAAGACAAGCCACAGATAATATCAGGCTGGTTGTGGATTTGATAAACTTAAACAGGATCATGAATGATATAGCTATATCATCTCTTGACAAATTGATAGAAGATATGTACAAACTTGCAGCACATGAACAAATCACATATAAACATAGACTTGCCATGGACAAATTTAACAATATTTGGAATTCATTTCCATAAACACTGCATTAGGTTAAATGTAGGTTAACTACAATAACAATCTTGTAATGTTTATAAGTTCTTTTTTACTTTTTTGTATATAGGTGTTATTTGCCCCCCCTTCCAATTTCTCCCCCCTGTTTTTCAAGTGTTATTTTATCCTGTGCCCTTACAATTATATACACATTACTTTTCATCTTTCAAAAAAGTGTATGTATATGTGTGTATATATGGTGGCTGTATCATTGCTATAAAGGCAACAAATTCACATCTTACTTGATTCTGAACTCTCTAATATTGGTGTCTCTGAACTCTGAGTTCTCAGGGATTCTTCCTGACCTTCAGGTTTGCTGTAATTTCCACTCCCTCTGGAACTTGAAGCTGTACTGCTCCTAGCAACAAGAACATTCAACAGACGCATGTATTTATTTTAGATATTTATAGCCTGCCCTTCAAATATATTCCCAGAATAAAAACCATTTACTAGTATTATTGAAGTATGAGCTAGTTAAATAATATTATAAAATAGGGGAAAATATATTGCTATGGAGATATGGGAAATACTCTGTAATAAGCACCATAAAATTTTACTAAAGACAGCAATCAGAAAGAACTGTTATATGGTAATGACAAGATGGTATAGTAACCCTGTTATAATAATAGTAATAGTAAGAAGAACTACCCCCAAAAATACTGACAGCGCGAAAAGGAAGCAAACTTCTTTTGCTGGGAATGTTGCAGAGAAAAATTTACTGGAGAATTATTAAGAAGATTACAGAAAGCATACTACGATATGCAATCCCTCTAGATCCTCTTTATTACCTTTAAAATTATATGGATGTGTTTATTTCTAAAGGACGTTAAAAACTAGCATCTTGAATGGCTATGGCTGTTAGAGCATTATATGGAAAAAACTGGAGGTTGTATACAATATGCCTCATGAAGGAATGACAAAAAATGTGGACATGGAAAAACTAACACCTATCAGATGAAACGAAAAGCAAAGATAAGAAAACATTAATTGAAATAGTTTGTGCTTTACATTGAGTATTGTAGAAGCAGTACAATATATCTAAATATACAATATTGGTTTTCATCAATTTGGCTTGATGTTTTATATACCATTAATTATAATATAGGAAATCTAAATATGTATGTAATCTATGTTGCTTTAAGATGTCTTCCCCATACATATATACACACACAAACACACACACACTCTTTCAATTCCCATTTGGAAAAAGCTGCTTGTAATTTTCATTGTAGTTCAGAAATAACAAGAGTTCGTGAATACATACTAGTACTGAAGCAATTATAAATATTTATAACCAAAATAGTGTTTGTTTTTGCTCTGTAACAAAATATTGTATTGATTATTATTGCTGTGTGGGTCATGACCATTATACTATCTGGTGCATAATGCTTTCTTCTTCATACACTAGGCTATAAAAAATGGATTCCCAGTTGGGTAACTGTAATACTTGGGGCTGCCCTTGAAGATTACCTGGAAGCTGCAGCTGCTATAGATTGCTGCTTGCTAGGCTGTTGAGTGGAATAGTTCACTGGAGCCATGTAACTGTCCTGACTTGACAGTACCACTCTCTCAATGTCTTCCTGCACAGGCATCAAGCCCTTCCAGGATGCCCTGCTCAGCACCTCACGTTTGGAAATTATGCAATGACACAGGAGAGCACCTTCTCTGCAGTGGTTCTCCGACTATGGAATTCCCTCCCTCTGAGGTCCATGTGGTGCCAACTTAAGATCAATTTCACCACCAGGTTAACACTTTGCTATTTTTCAGGCATCTTTGAATTCTCAACTCAGCTGTGTTATAATAATAGAATAAGCTGCTCTCTGTGTTTTAATATTGTTATTTATTGTTTCACCTGCTTTTGTTTTATTACTGCAATTATCGTACCCCACTCTGCTAAATTTGATATTCAATTCATATAGTAAGACAGAAAAGTGTTTTATTTGTAATCCCATAGGCAGAAATGATCTCCAGTACGATTTACTATCCCATAAATGTAATGAAATAATGCTTGAAAGACTTTTCAAAATGATTTTAATACTGAAAGCACCATGTAAAGCTTGGGTGTATGAAACAAATGTATTTTTCATACAATTCCTAAAACTTGCATCTAGCCTAACACAATATTCCTCTGGTCTAACTCAGCACTTTTTCTTAATGAAGTTATTCTGGCAGTGTAGCATATGAAAGCTATTAAATGAAAAAGTTCAAGTGTGAGATCTAATGTTAGCCATACTTAGAGTATGTCCAGTGTTGTGCAAGCAAACTTCACATCACCTTCCTTCCCTCCCCACATAGCCCCCTAAACTCCCCCATCTTCTCTAGAAGGTCCCCCACCATTCCAGAACAGATTTGTGCAGTGAAGACAAGGAAGGCAAAGTCCCACCACAAGTGGAAGTCTGTTCTGCTTGCACATGGACAGTATTGAATACAGCCCATAAATTTCAATGGCCCATTGATCATCCCAAAATGCTACAACTAAAGTCATAGCTAAAATTGGGAAAAGTAGTGCAATCTTACCATTCATCAGTGAAGTCTAATTTTATTGTGCTTGTAGTTGTTCCTTCTGTACTATAATGTAAACTTAAAACAGGTTCACTTGTTCCAGGATGTGGACTTGCCTTTTCATCATCTGAAAACAAAGTGTTAGTAAGTGTGAACATAGCACATATGTAAAGATATCATAATTCTGAGGGCAATTCTGTTTATTTTAGTAATAGCTTCATTAAAAGTAGAGCTTCGGAGCTTGTTCAAAGTTAAACGCTTACGTATTAGGTATGATCACCTTGTAACTCTTAGGGAAAGGTCCAAACACAACAGCAATAAGGGGAAGTGGAAAACAAAGATTTAGAAATGCATGTAACATTTTTGATGAATCAAAGATATGCCATCTACGCAGAGCCTTATCTATCGTAAATGACTAATGTCTAAATATTACAAATCAGTAATGTTTCCAGTAAATGTGTTTAACCATTTTTAACCAGAATCCTGAACAAGAACTGCAAATGAGTTGAATATCCAAAGAAGGAAAGACTTTTTTTTTAGTTGCTCCATGGGATGGTACAAGGTACAATGGATAATTAAAAATTCTTCTTTGAAAGTTGGGTTTGGTACATTTCTGGAAATAGTTTCTATTAAAGTATAGAAAATATGAATGTTTTCTGGAAGACAGCTGCAGCAAACAAAACAATTTTTTTAAAGGAACAGCATGTCTTAGGACCATGTGAAGGACATGTGACTACCTTTTCATTAAAACTGTCATTGGAGGCCTGCTCTACATGCTAATCATGTGGCAATTGTGGAAATTATCTTTTCATACGTAGTGCCCCTATTGTGAAATACTCTCCCCAGGAGGCTCATCTGGTTCTTTTACTTTCATGTCTTTCTGACATTTTTATTTTTTCAAATCTTTTAAAATAGCTTCCTATGATGTTGCTGTTTTCACTGTTACTGCCGATTCATTGGATTTTAGAAATGTTAAATTAGTTTTAATATATTTGTACTTGCCACCTAGGATATATTAATTAGTTTGAACTGAAGATGCAGGATATAAATTAAATAAAACAAAGAGATCTTGTGCTACCTATTACTGTATATGTGTTTTTATTATATATAATATTTTTGCCTGGTGCCTAAAGATAAGTAACAAAAACATTGCTCTTCTCCCAGACCCTAATTACAAATCTATGAGGTTATTGTTTTTGTTTGTTACTATGTTACATATTTTTGTGTTTTTATATTGTAAACTACGCTTTGATCCTCAAATAAGGAGACGTATAGAAATCCAATAAATACTAATTATAATTATTACTATAAAACTTTTTAGGCAAACCAGAGAGGAATTGATGAAAATGAGGCAAGGAAGGAAGGGATTTCCAAATAGGAAGGGCAATCAAGATGGAAATGGAGATGGGATAGGACTCTGGAACATGACGTTTTCTCTCCTGTGAACTCTGGCTGGAAAAAACCCCTTCAATAATACACTTCTAGTTTGGCCCTGAGTGCTTTGGTAACCTTGCCTTCTATTGCTCTTTAATTAGAAATTGTTGCTGCTGTGCATGTCAGGCTCCACCCTGTATTTCGGCACCTTGCTGCCTGCCTGAACAACCTGCCTGTGCCTTTGTCTCTCTATGAAGTCTTAAAACATTAGATTTCAGCACAATGTTCCCACTCTTTTATTTGCTTAATTTTGCTGGTTCTTATAACTAGAAAACACAACAAAGGTTTTCCTATAACTGCGTCATTCAGCCTTGTGTAATTTTGAATAACCAAACAAGCATTTTTTTTAACAAGAGTTTTGTAGCACTACCGAAGGCATCACTATTCAGTAGTAAATTCAATGGAACTTAATCTCATGTAACTGTGTAAACTTAAACCATTCTTAACAACCTTTACATGAATAATAGCAGAAGCATAGACTCTGTTTTCATTTTCTTATTAGTAGATTGTTAGTGACTGTGTGTTGTTACTTTTCAGTTTTCCCTGAGGAAAAACAGATTTTTAAAGCTCAAGAGCAATTGGGGACAAATTTAAAACATATTTTCAATAAGTAGTTTTCTTCTCTGGTGCAAGATAAGCAAAAATGATGAAAAGGCCAAAAAATTGGGGGGGGGGGGGATTGCACAGGAGCAAACTATGTAGGGTGGAAGATGGTTGACTACAGATGCCTGAACTTATATAGTACATAATATTACAAACAAGACACCAGAAGCAATCACAACCAACTCCTGATACATATATAACATAGCTAAAAGTTTTAGTGATCACACACAAACACACACACACACACACAGTAACTATCACTGGACAACACAACCCAATCTATAATTTTAGGACGTGCAGCTCTGCAAAGAAAGGAAGCCTCTTCTGTCTTAGTAGAGCTCCTGACATGATGCCAATAGAAGACTTGAGGTTGACACACAGAACCCAGTCTTGTTGGTATCATTGCTCCAAGGCAATTCTCTAAGCTGGGCTTTATCTTCTGCACCAATACAGTTGTACCTTGGTTTTCGAACAGCTTAGTTCTCGAACGTTTTGGCTCCCGAACGTCACAAACCTGGAAGTGACTGTTCCGGTTTGAGAACTATTTTTGGAAGCCGAACGTCCTACGGGGCTTCCAATTGGCTGCAGGAGCTTCCTGCAGCCAGTCAGAAGCTGCACTTTGGTTTCCGAACATTTTGGAAGTCGAACGGACTTCCGGAATGGATTCCGTTCGACTTCCAAGGTATGACTGTACATTGTAATGTAATTGCAAGTAGTTCTGCAATGGTAGCTCTAGTCCACTGGCTGTGATTTGCACCTGAAGCTTTGTCTCTCTTTTTGCAAAACTGTGTCCTATAAGACCAAAAGTACTGAGCACAGGTGCCAACTCCCTGGGGCTCTGGTTGCCCAAGCACCCACAAAATTCCCCATGAAGGGGCCGGGCACCCACAAATTTCCATGCCAGGGCCATGCATGCTGCATGGCATCCACAGCCCTGGGCCCCAATGGTCATGGGGCCAAGTTGGCACTCCTGGTACAGAGTACATGTAAGTGATGGTGACTATATACCGTTCACAGAATTGCAATGCAGTGTAACATAAGTTGCACTGCTACCTTATCAATCTGCAAGTCAGCAAAACCTGCATAGTTGCAACCTGCACTAATCAGCTCCCAAATCTATAGAGAGAAAACTGATGAGTGTACTTCCAAGTATAGGATCCAAGTATGAATTACTCTAATCGAACATATCCAAAATGTATCTATATTTCTTCTACAATAGGACATTGCACAAGTAATCCAGTCTCAGGTAGACCAGTGATTTGAGAGAGAAAATGTAATTTACAATCAGTTTTAGTCAAATATATTAAATTCACCTCAACTACAAACCTGTATATGTGAGGGAGTGGTAAAGTTAAGATCACACATACAAAGAACTGAGAACAAATTATTCAAAATAATTCCAATGTAAGGCAATAAAGCAGCTATCCTGTATGAACTTTCAGGGTAGCCAATCCCCCAGAATTCAATGTGTCTTACTTCTGAGTACATATACTTAAAAACTACTAACTACTTGCATATATTCACCTAACTACTTGCATATATTCCTAGTGTGTAGGTATAAGTCTCAGTGAGATGTGCAGCAAGCTTTAAGATCACAAATGTTTCACCATCAAGCCTAAATGTGTTAAAATCTTTGAGCTACATAAAAATCTATACATGTTGCATAAAAATCTACATAATCTGCCTATAGCCATTTTGTAGCACACAGTTGCATGAAGTGGGTCTACTTATATTGCAATTTCAAGCATTTAGCCTTTTAAACTTCAGCTTCTATATATGGTATAAGACAGGAAGAGCCAAAACTTGCTTCTACACATATAAAATCTACAAGCAGAGGCAGAGTATGAACCAGATCTCTCTGTTTTTGATGTGAACGTTTATAAAGATCAAGTGGAGTTTTACTTCTCAGGTTCATTACAAACAATTTTGCCACATGATCCCTTAATGTGTCTATTTAAAATGTTTACCAGCAGCTACTAAAAAAAGTACAAATTATGAGGAACAGAGCTGATAAACTTCCCTTTGCCATGCATTTTAACACAATAGAAACAGTTTACCAATTAGCAAGTATTGTGGCAATGCTGTTTGACAGGGGGAAGGATAACTTTGATCAGGAATATGGTTGATGCCCCTCAAAATGGAAGTCACCCTGTTCTACAATAATGTCATCTATCCTAAACTGAGGTATGTGTCACAGCCAAGGGTAATAGGAAGCCAAGATGCATCATTCCCACAAATAAATATGGCAAAATTATTTTCAGCCAAGGTCATTTTAGCACCCAAAGCAAAATTCAAAACGGCCCAAACAAGAGTCTATAGAAATCAAAATAACTTCATCTGAAAAGGGGCCTCTTTCTCCTAGCTGATGTGAAAGAGCTGCTTAAAATGCCACTTCATTTCAGGTTTGTGAGGAGGGCAAAGCATGGGATTTGAAACCAAAGTTAAACATTGGTGAGTGCTAGGGTTAGTTTTCTTTCAGTGCATCAGGCTGGAATGGGAAGCCCTTAACTTTACAACTTTGCATAGTGAAGCAGTCGATCTTATGGATCAGATATTATTCAAACAGGAACTATACTTAAGAAAATTGTTACAGAAGTAAGGAGATATTCAGCCAAGTATTAGTTACTTTGGAGCACTGTGATGAATGAACACCACCAAATGCAAAGAACACACAAGAAGCAACTGCATTCACTCTCTTGTTCTTGAGGGGAAGCATCTCAGCAAACAATAGCAGCACAAACTATGTAACTACACCAGCTGCTTAATAAACCTTGACAAATGACAACCTGTAGGCTGAGGGTCCTGTGGGGATCCCTTAGGGGAAGACTGATCAGAGCTGGAGGACTGTTGTGCTGAACCCTCAGCTAGCTCTCGCTGTCTCTGCTGTTCAGCCTTCTTAAGCCTCAGCCGCTGCAGGCCCCTACGGAGTATAGCTAACTCAGGCGCCATTAATTCTGACAGACAGGAAAAAAAGGGTGTAAAAAGAAACAGGCATAGAACATAGGATAAAAAGAACATAAAGACTAAAGAGCGAGGTAATAGATATTGAGTAGAGAAATAAAAGCAGCAAACGTTTTGTTTAAAAGCAAACTACTAATATTCAGAAGGAAAATAAAATGTGTTTTATTGGTTATTTCCTTTCTAAATTATAGGAATTATGAAGCTCATTATTCATGCTTCATTGTCTCCAACTATTACCCAATTATTTAGCCATTTAAGTAAAGAATAATGTACCAAAAAAGCATGATGATATGAAACACATACATATGGAGCTTTCCTAGAGTATCCTTTGTGCAATAAATGACACTTTCTCTTACAAGTTTTCTTTTGCATTACACATCATGGTATTAGGAAGAAGAGAGAACGGAAGCATGACTAGCACAGTTCTTAAAAAGTGACTCTTCCTACCAGATTCTGTTTTTAAATCCTAATACAAAATTTTCATTAGTAATGCAGCCACATGTTCCCTATTTATGAGTATTTTTTTTGTAGGAAATAGAGAAGGTATGTGATAAAACACAGCTGAGACTGGGAAGTAACCTTAAGACCAATACAGTACTGAAATAAGAAACTTATCTCATACTTTTTTTCCCCAATACAGAGAGAGAAGCTTGATGTAGAAAGATTTGTGTATATTGTAATAAGGGAAAGAGTGACATCATTTTTTTCATAATGCAGATACTCAGAATGGACAACTTCTGCATAGATCAGCAGTCCAATCTCCCCTTGTGTTATTCTACACATGTTACAATACATTTTTAAAAATTACATGAAGACTATCTCAGTATAGGGGGGAAATAATGTATAAAGTGTTTCAAAGGCAGACAAATATTGGAGAAATTATTGGAAAGCACTTCTGCTCACATAAGCTGGGGCACTTGATCCTGGCAGATTCTCCTCCCTTCAACTAATGCATTCCTCTGAGACATACACCATTCTGTTCAGGAGGATCCCTCAGCACATAGAAGGGTCCTCCTCACCAAGGGAGCAGTCAGCAAAAATCGGGTGCCCTAACTTATGTAAGCAGAAGTGTTTTCCAATAAGGCAAAGGCACTATTTGATGCAGCCCAATGTTTCAAAATGATTCTTTGAGAAGTGAGAAACTTGTGGTTACCAAAGTCTACTAAAAAGAAGCAGCAGCATTTTTGCTGAAATGGATAACTCTACTAAAATGGTCAACAGATTAAAAATGGATAAGAACAGGAACTACAAGCACAGGTGGAGAAAAAATAGTGAGTTCCCCTTTAAAATTACTGATTTTAATAATATTTTTATAGGTAGGGAAGATCAGCTGGTGTTTGACTTAATGTAGGCATATAGATATCTTTGCATATTTACTATTAGTTAGATCAGTCTGTTTCATAACCAAGCTTACAAAACTCTAATGGTCTCTGAGTAACAGCTCATTTAAGCTGTAATGGTAGGAAATTAATTTTAAACTGGTTTTAATACTTAACTTGTTTAGACTATTTAGCCTAAAGAAAAGTTTGGCTGTAACAGCCACAACACAGTAAAATACAATATTATTATTATTGTGATCTAATTGTTTGGATGATTTGATTTTTCATGAGAGAATAAAGCGTCTCAAGAAACATGCATGCACACACCCATAATGCATAGCATGGGAAAAGGAAAGTCATGAAAGTTCCCCAATGACAGTAATGCCATCTGCAAATGGAATAAGCTAAGTAGAAATTGTATTCTCTCTGTTGAGTTACATTACCTGGTTCACATAGCAACTCTGCCAGAGACAGCAGCTTAGCTCACAAGCAACAATAAAACATAGTTCAGCACTACATGAATGAGCCTAAGGAAAACATTTTTGTGCTCCCCTCATACCCCTTCTTGTCTGACAGGAGGACATTGTCAGAGTTTAGTTTTACTTTTAAGGAATCTCTGCTCTGCAATGCATTTGAACCAGAGGTCCTGCTTTAAACCAAACTCTGGTCAGTTTCACAGTGTGGTAAGAATTTATTTCTACACCACTTGTTCATTACCCAGGTAAGGGAACAGCTTTTAAACAAAACATGGAACCAAGTGAATTACAGCAAGCTCCAGCAGATCCAGTTAGGGACATGGACTTTATTAGATATTATTGCAATAGGACAGAGCTCAACTTAACATGGTTGTTCTAGCCACTTAAGAAGAAGGTCTGCCCCGAGGAGAATCAGAACAAGGGTTTTATAGGCACAGCACACAAAGAGTCATGAACATCAAAACATTCCAAAACAACCTTCTACATACAACAAGAAAGGTTACAGGTCATGAGAGGTAAAACACGCATTGGCTCCATACCGTTAACTTCACCCCCATAATTACCTTGGGGTGTCCCTAACTGCTCTGGCCATTTGGGACTCAAATGTCCCACATTATCACTGTTTCCTTAGCAATCAGGCCTAGACAGGGTTGTTGACATTCCTGTCCCTATCTCTTCCTCGGAACCTTTCAAGGAGATGCCAGATTTCACCCTGGTGCTAACTCAAAACAAATATAACAAAACATCCTTCGTGATCATTTGTGCCATTTTCAGGGTCAGATAGGAAAGGAATGCAGCAAAGGAGTCATAAAGTGCAGGCACACAAAATCAAGCCGAATACATTCTAGCCAAAGGTTCAATAAAATTAATATTGGAACATTTTAAAAATCAAAATCTACACCCTTGGTCTCTTAATTCTTACATCAACAATAGTAAGCCAACTTCAAACTATGGGTTATGAAATTGGTTTACTAAACAAGCGAGAGTTGATGTCTCTGGTTTGAACATAATGCTATGCAGAGATTTCATAAAACTGAACTCTTGCAATGATTCATTCTTGTCCATGCAGGATGAAGTAAGTGGAGAGTGTTCAATCCTTTGCTTGCATTTGTTCAGACTCATCCATGCAGCATTATACTATGGTTCAATGTTACATGCAAACACAATGTATAGCACAAAGGTACTAACTCTTCTGGAACACAAAGGTTGTAACCAGATTCACTTAGGTGAATATTAGCTACTTTCTCAACAGACAGTAATTTAACTTTGTAAAAGTCTCAACATTCACGAATCTGATAACTATCTGGAGTAACTCCATATTATAGCTGAACAAGCATTATTTTAAAGTCATAAAGGACTACTATGCATGAGCATGCAAAGCAGTTTGAGAGAAAAGTAAAAATAAGAGAAAACAATTCTATAATCCATTTGCTATAGCAATTATTTTTTACATATTTATTTATAAACATTTTTCCTCTGAAAGATCTGAAGACCTAGGGTCAGGATTCAAAGAGCCACAAAACTAGCATTATTATTATTATTATTTAATCAAATGTGCATGCTACCCTTCATCTGAAAATCATGGGGCAGTTCATAACATAAAAATATAAAATGAGAACACAAAATACATAATAAAACAAAAACAAACCAATATTTCCCCATATCACAAACACATTTAAAAGGTCATAGAATATTAATCAGCCAAAGATCTAGTTATAGAAAACATTTTCACCTGGCGCCTGAAGATATTAATGAAGGCACCAGGCAAGACTCCCTGAGAAGAGAATTCCACTAATGGGGAGCAGAAAAGGTCCATTCTCGTGTTGCCACCTTCCAGACCTCTCATGGAGGAGGCACACAGTTGAGCAGCAGCCAGCAACTAGATCAACTTGAAAATGCCAGTGCGACTAAGGATGCAATATATTTGAGGAATCTGGGAACAATGGAGCATGACTCTTAACAGGCCTCCTAACGTTCATTAGCCTTTGCCCAGCTTATTAAATGAAAACTTTTACTTGATCTCTCAGTTTCATTCCTGAAAATTACAGGGCTTTAGGCAGTGGAAGGGTTTCAATATATTAATTTTATGGCATCTTCATACATGACATTTTTTTTCTGCACAGAAATACCCCATGTACAATAGTTTTCAAACACAATTGTACAGCTTCCCTTATACTGTGCTGCACTGTATATAGGATAGAAAAGCCTACATCATCTTTCTGTCCTGAAAGCGTCTTCCAACAAATTGACACAATTTACAGTTAAACCATCTAAAACATATAATTAAACAATGGAATGACATTGTAAAACAGAATGTAAAGTGTGAAGCAGCCTAACAAAATGAGCATAATTCCATTACTATTCCTCTTGGTACGTCCTCTGAAGCAAAACTTGCAGTTCTGAAGTCCATTTCCCTATAGTACTTACTTTAGAAGCCTCATTTCTTTCCTATTCTCTATAACTGTACTTGGTAAAGTTGCAGATTTTTGTCTGAAAAAAGTGTATTCTGACAACAGGACAGAGAGAGTGAGAAAGGAAGCCATGCCATATGTTGGAAGGATAAGTTCCCAACAATCCAAATAGCAAAGCTACCAAATTCTGTACACATGCCACTCCATTTCTGAAGGGAAATAGGTCTACTGTGAGCTCTTGCTTTTTGATAAATGAGAAACTGTATCTCCTACTGCTAAAGGATATGGCCATCGGAGCACAGATAAGTTGGCACACATCTATAGGTAGAAAAGCCCAAATCAAGTATGTATAAGAGATGCAGGGGGCCTGGAAAGTGCTTTCTATTTATATCACGGCAGCAAATGTATCAAACTGCATGAACACAGATGCAGAAGTAGTACAAAATGAAGTGCTATAATAACCAAAATCTCTATGATTACGTGTTGTTTAATTTTTGCCTATGATGATTTTACCGCAATTAAAGAGATAACAATTGTTGGAAAGGTTACTTAACATAACTGTGCAAACTGCAGTGATCATGAACCCAAAGAACAGCACAATTAGCTGCATGTGTCAAAGGAGTCTTTATACAGTGGTACCTCCAGTTACAAACTTAATTCATTCCGGAGGTCCATTCTTAACCCGAAACCATTCTTAACACGAGGCGCACTTTCGCTAATGGGGCCTCCCACTGCTGCTGCGCCACCAGCACGTGACTTCTGCTCGCATCCCAGGGCAAAGTTCGCTACCAGGAGCACCTACTTCCAGGTTTGCAGAGCTCGTTACCCGAAGCGTTCGTAAGGAAGATGGTATGTAACCCGAGGTTCCACTGTACTCATGTTTCTTCAACAGTAAACCCAACGCCACAAAGCAAGCAACTTTTGAAAAAGAGGAATCTTTCAAAAGCAGTTTGTGATATGGCAAATCCAAGCCCTTGAGCACATTTTTGGAGCCCACCCAAAGTTTCTAGTCTTGCTAGTTTAAGTTATAAAATGGAGTTACTTCAGCTTTAATACATTACCTGTGCAAAAAAAATATCTTATTTCTAGTCAAAGCAACTATAGTCAGAATAATTTAATAGTTAAGTCCCAGATGGCTGGGGAAGCTGTCAACCAAATAGGATGCAATTCAGGAAAGGTTCCTGTAATATTCAAAAATGTTAAAAATGCTGGGGGAGAGCCCTGATGATAGATGACAGAGAACTAGATATTTTGTTTCATGCCATTTGGGAGGCAGATCACAACAGATAACTGACTGTGTTGTAGCAAGTTACAGCCAAACTCCAACATCACAGAGCTTTGAGTGAAAGGCTATTTAAAATAATAGTAGTCTTTATACAACTAAATGATTAGTCACTCCACCTGAGTGTCTTCTTTCTGGAAGTACATATTCCTCGACTACCACATACACAACTTAGTTGATTATTGGTATAATAAATCCACATTCCATAATTCCACACATTCAACAAACCTATATAGATGAGATACTTAAAGTGTTCAAAGAGGGAAACTTTAATTCCAACATACCAGACTGATGGAGTGTAGGCGGTGCAGGGGTCTCCAAAGATGGCCTTTGTTCGTTATCAGGAGAGGATAGCAAGGAAGTAGACGGGGGGCTTTCAGTCGAGGAAGATGTTGAGGGAGCTTGAGCTGACACTGTAGATGATGATGATTGCAGCTGTTCAGGACCATCTACTTCCATTGTGGCCTCTGTTTCAGCACTTGCTAAGACACTGCCAGCAGCAGAGACATCTGATCTACTGGTGCCACCTTTAAAAAAACCCAGCAACTTTATTTTTAAAAAGAGGACTCTCATACCATGTCACATTTGAAACAAAGAATATCTTCAGCACAGTACACTTTCAACTCTACATTAAACCAACTGGAAACACTGAGCATACTGCTACTGAACTTACATATATGTAAATGGACAATTGCCAAGAAAATCCAACACAAACCACATTTGACTTCAAAAGAGGAATTTCCCAAAAATTAGGGGATTGTAAAAAATAAAGTTGAAAGGGAACATCAGGAGGGTCAAATCACTCAAAGCAGAGAGCAGGAATAATAGGATAGTCTCCCAATGGATGATGTAGAAAGTAGAGTCCTCCCACTTCAGACCTGTACCTTTTAACTTATTTATAAATTACTTTGAATAAGGGGTGAGCAGTGAGATAACAAAGTTTGCTGATGGTAACCAATACTTCAGTGTTTAAAACCAAAAATATTATGATAAACTCCAAAGGATCTCTCCAAATTGAGTGAATGGGCAGTAAAATGGCAAATGTAATTCAATATAAACAAATGTAAAGTGATACACACTGCATCAATAAATAAATCTTAATTTCATATACACTCATGGAGTCTGAGCTGGAGTGACTGACCACGAACAAGACCTTGGGGTTGTAGTGGATCGCTTAATTGTGATGCTGACCCAGTGTGAAGCTGCTGCTGTAAAAGACAAATTCCATGCTAGGGATCATTAGGAATGGAACTGAAAATAAAACTGCTAATATCAGAATACCATTGTACTAATATATGGTATAGGGTTGCCCACCCGCCCACTCCTACACAATGGGCACCAAGCACACCGGCAGACGGTGGGTGCTATTGAAGTGTGTGTGCCACGGAGGATGAAATATATACATACATACAGTATATATGACACATGCACGCACACATACATTATATGAGACTGTCTACTCTGCAAAAGAGCAGTCAATTTGTAGTAAAAAAAAAAAAGCCAGACATTTTGCCAAATTTCAAAAATCTTCCCTGACAGACATTTTAAACCTGAAAAAGAGGACATGTTTGGGAAAATCCAGATATATTACAATCCTATATGACTGCGCTTGGAATACTGTGCTCACTTCTTGTCACTTCATTTCATGAAGGATGCTGTACAGCTGGAAAAAAATATCAAGGGGGTGGAGCAAGTCTCCTGTGAAGAAGGTTGAAATTTTGGAGCTTTTTGGTTTAGAGAAAAGTTTTTCCCCCTCCATCATAGCCCTAGAATTAAGATATATCTGATGACGCTGGAAGACTGAGGAGAAAGGAAATCCAAAGACAATAAGGCTATCAATGGCTACTAGGCTAGGCTACAATAACTAGGTTCTACCTCCAAAGTCAGAGGCAGTGTGTCTGAATACCAGTTGCTGGGAATCACAAGTGGTGAGAGTGCTGCTTTTGGTCTTTTCATAAGCATCTAGTTGGTCACCTTGAGAACAGGATACTGGACTAAATGGGCCATTGGCCTGATTCAGATGGCTTTTCTCACGTTCCTATGCCAAGTGTGCCATTTTTAAAAAATGTTGATTACTACCTTTTATTTCAAAAATCCCCTTGTCATTTCATGCTGAAGGCAGTTAAGAACATTCACCTCTAGAACGAGATCGTCCTCTTCCTCTGTTGCTCTGTGCAACTTCACTTGCTTCTTCAAACCATCTTGACAACATGTCAGACATTCTTTGCATTAATGAAACATTAGGGCTCTGTTCACCTATATATAAAGAGAGGTGTCAATCCTTTTACTGTGAAGTAGCACAGTACATTTTTCCTTCTGCTACTGGAAATCTTGCATATTTACATCTCTGAAAGGTGAAAATATTTCTCTATATGTTTTTTCAACATATTGGTTTTCTCATTCTTCATTGTTCAGAAACTGTTTTAAACAAAATTTTAAAAATGCTTTTAGTGCTTTTTAAAGACACCCAGTCTGTGCGGCTTTGCTGGTTTCATTTTTTCAGCTGTTTGATCATACCTAATTACACTATTACAAAGAAAAAAGGGATGAGAAAAAAACCCCTTCTCTGCTATAATTGCTTCAGCCAAGAGTTGTAGTGTTTGACTCACTGTCTGCAGGGAAAAGTGATCCCAGCTGAGTAATTTCATGACCTGTACACAAGCTTTTAACTGGCAATTCCTCTATCCTCCTGTTGGTGGCAAGAGAATACCAAATTCATTTCAGTAGTGAGGAACTAGGACAGGGAAAACCCTACATGTTAAGATCTGGCAGCTTGAGATTTCAATCCATCTACAATTTCCCTCTCCAGATTCAACCAAGCATGAGCAGTCTGTTTGATAAGAGCTGCTATATTCATGTTGTACATGTTATTAAGGGCCAGTGACCTTGCTGACTTGAACTAAGCCTGATAAAAGCAGTAAGAAAAGGCTCGGTTACTGGAAAAACCAGAAAGTTGGAATTTGCTTCAAGTAAAACAAGGTGCCACTATCTGACTAACCAGTGTTCACTTTTAGCTAGGAATACCATTTGTAAAACATAAATCCCAGAAATTAATAACAGAATAATCTGTTATTCACTGATTCAGATTTTGAACTGAAATCAAGCTACAAAACTCAAGATATTACCATCTCTTTCTCTCTCACTTTCAGGCCTTGCTCTTGGTCCAGTATCTGACCAGTCTCCTCTTAGTCGGAGTCGTTTGACAGGAGGCTGCCGTAACTAGAGAAATAATGACAAGAGGGGCATTTAAGATGTAAACATTTTATTTCTGTAATAAGCTGAAAAGGTAAAAATATTAAACCAAAGCTGAAATTCTCGTTTTTTGAGTGAAGGAATCTAAAAATTTGGGCTAAATGCTTTCTCAGCTTAGTTGATCTGGGTTCATTAATCTGCTTTAATTACTAATACAGCGTAGGAAACAAACTATGCCAGTGCAGTCATAATGGATCTGAACTGATCTGTATCCTGTATCCAAGGGGTACTTTAGGGGTACTCAATTAGACTTTTACCCACTTGGGTGGGAGAGGGAGGGATCTTCTACATGCTGTATCCAACTGTAAAACAGCTGAGATTTTATATTATAAACAGTTTTATTTATCTTGTGATAATGTCTTTGGCTGAAAAGCTAGGATAAAATATTTCAAATGCAATAAAATATACAGTAATACATATTTAATATGCCTAATATTTAAGGTATACATCTGCCAGTGAAAAATGTTTGCACATATATTTAATTTGTATCCATGGATCACAAATCAGATTTTGCCACTGCAAACCCTTCAATCTGCTATGTCATATGAGGTGAAGTAATCTATGTAAACACAGTTACAATAGTTATTGTTATTTGTATACAATTCAGTTCTATTTTTGAGAGTCTGTTGCATTTTGTTTTTATCTTTTTAGAAGATTTTAGTGGATGTTGTATTTTTATTGCTTTTATGTAAACCACTTCAATATTTTTTATTATGGACTTTCAAAAGTTCATAAATGAGAAAATAGATAGATAGGTATAGAAAATGCCTACAAAGAAGCTTGATTGAAACTTGAGAATGGAGTTTAATTCCACGTAAGTGGGTAAAGGATTGAATGCCTTAATTATTTCACTAAAACTTAGCCTGTATTTGTCAGCAATCTTTTTATACTCTCAGCCCTGTCAAGAATGAAGGATAAACTTGTTGTTTTCTGCAACTCTAGTACAATAGATGCTCGGGTTGCGAATGTGATCCGTGCGGGATGTACGTTCGCAACCCGCAGCGTTTGCAACCTGCGTCTGTGCATGCGTGGGTTGCGATCCGGCGCTTCTGCGCAAGCGCGACCGCCCAAACCCAGAAGTAACCCGTTCCAGTACTTCTGGGTTTCAGTGTTCCGCAACCCAAAAAGACGCAACCTGAAGCGGCTGTAACCCGAGGTATGACTGTAAGTCTCTTTAGCTACAGATGATAATCAAAAGAAGATGACTAAGGTAGTATGGCAACAGTGAACACATATTTTAATGTTCCAAAATATTCAGATATTTTTAATACAATTGTATATATCTGGGGAAGCTATAAAACTGAATTGTAGAAGTGGAACTGTGTCTTCAACATGAAAATCTTATGCTCAAGGTACATATCACATTATAGCATATTTTGCATCTTTCCTTATCCTCAGAGGTAGAGCAGAAGTTTGAACATGAAACACATGTGTACCAGATCTCAATAATAAATCAAAAGCAGTGGAAGGACCAACATAATTTAGTTCTTTCTTTTTTTAAGGGCTGAAAGACAAAAAAGTATTTGCCTGCCACCAAAAGAACACCACAACCAACAATGCTCATGTCACAGCTCACAGCCAAGGACTCTAGCAGCAGGGACACTCAGAGGAGAGTATCAGAAGTGACTGCAGCACATGAGCAGACCAGACATTTTATACACCTGGATAGAACCCACTGGGTACTAGTCTAAATTTAAATAGTAGTTGAAACAAGAGATCAGTTAACATAGCTTTCACCAGCTACACCTGCAACACTGCAGGAATTTTCAGTCCAGATTCAGCCATGTGGAACATTTGGATATTCAGGTGGTCAGGTAAGCACATGATAGTTACACTGAAGCGGAGCTAAGAAATGGGTGACTTTCACTTGGTCATACATAATAAAGATACTGGCAGTGTTCATGTATCATGCTAACAACCAACATGGTGCGTTCCTGATATTGCTAGCTACCATCATCCTTGACCACTAGCTGTGCTGGCTGAGACTGATGGGAGTTGAAGAGCACATTGAGTACCCATCTGCTAAGTCATAGTTTAGCATGATGTGAATGAGCTGCAGTGAGCCTCTAGCTCCCTTCCTCCCCATTCCTCTGGTATTGCTGTGAGGGGTTCAGAAGCTTTTGCTCCTGTTCTTCCTTAACCACAACCTGACATGTCACTGGAACTTGAAATCATTGGTTAAAAGTTGGCTTGTTTCAAAGAAACATTAACCATATTTCAGAAGTTCAGTCCACATGACAAACTGTAGTGAAGCAAAAATGGAAGTGAAAGCTTCCAAACTCCTCCTCAGAGCTACACCACAGTAAGAGGGAAAAGGGGGCACACTCAAGCTCAAGGCTCACCAAGTCACATTCTTGCCATACTACGTGTGCAGAGGGCAACCAAGATGATCAAGGGTCTGGAAGCCAAGCCTTATGAGGAATGGTTGAGGGAACTGGGTATGCTTAACCTGGAATAAAGAAGACTGAGAAGATATATGATAGCCATCTTCAAATATCTAAATGGCTGTCGCATGGAAGATGGAGCAAGCTTGTTTTCTCCTGCTCTGAAGACTAGGACCTGAACTAATGGCTTCAAGTTACAAGAAAGGAGATTCCGACTAAACATCAGAAAAACTTTCTGGCAGTTATTGAAGAAATGCAAGCCCAAGGGCATGTGAAACTAATGTGGTTCTTTTGAATTCTAGTCATCACATTTTGTAGAATTTATTGAAATGACTGAATCAATATTATTGGCGGTGGGGAGGAAACATTTAATAAACTATTTTTTATATATATCAACATTTCTATATTTAAAAAAAAACTTCAGAGTTTACATACAGCTTGCTAACAACACAGACTTCCTTTTTTCATATGTGGGACAGGACAGTTTTTGGGGCAGGGGTAATATTATTGATGGATTCTCACATATAGTGCCAGATGAACTCTTCATGTTGCTATTTCTGTCTTCAAGGAAACATTCTGTTATCAACACATGGCTGCTTCTATATCTAGAGTAGAATTACATATTGGTAAACTGGTCCAGAAAGTTTTTGCAGCCATAGCTTGGAACAGACTGGCAGGTTTACATCTGAAGATATTCAGAATACCAAAACACCATGGCAAATGAGAAACCTCCCAGTTTTATTTGTAATTTGATCACGATTTAACACTATACAATTGAAAGATTTTCTTTGTCCAATACAAGAAGTCATCTAAAATTAGTGAATTTTATGGTGTTTTAATGGAAGGAAGGTCAGTCATATTACAGGTTGACAGGGGCCAAATTTGTGCACAACAAGCAACGTGTGCACAAGCAACTACTGTCATTTACATGAAAACCTATCCACTCTAACTAAAATGTGTATTTTTAATGTAACTACAGTATATGTAACTAACGGTGTATTTAATACAGTTATTTAAATATTTTTCCAGTCAGGATAATTGTATAGGTTCTCACTAAATCAATCTTATAGAAGATATTTCTAATTATTTGCTCAGCTTAGTAGGATCTGAATTTGAATCTACAAGCAAAATCTCTATCTAATAACCTAACATTAAAATTATACTGATGTCTTGTTTCAAAATGGCACTAAGACACAGCACCTTTTTAAATAATAAACATTTTCCAATACAGCTAATTAAATGATTTGCACATAATTCTAAGCCAAATCATGGCTTAGTGGGAGTTTTGCTCCTCCAGTCCTGCTGCTGCAGTGCTGTGAGCTAAGCCATAGTTAGGCTTAGTATGTTGTTCAAACTGGTTGGTGGTTTATCTGGAGTGACAAACCACAAGCCCAAGTTTGGACAACATAGTAATCCAAACCACAGATTAGCTCAAAACATTGCAAAAGCTGGGAAACTGCTATTTTTTGTTCTGTGAGCCACCCTGAGACCTCTGGGTATAGGGCGGTATATAAATTCAATAAATAATAATAAACTGGAGAAGCAAATGGCAACGATCTCCTTTCCTGGGGTCTGTCTTTATGCTAAACTATGGCTTGGCTTAGCATTACGTATTATTACATATTAACTCTCTTTTGTCTTCAAAATCATTTTAACACCAGTAACCATGGAACACTTACTTCTTCTCTTCTTTCATCTGAAGACGGAACTTTAAGTTCTCTAGCTGTGTCATCCTTGGGATCAAACAAGTATATATAATCTGAAGAATAGCTCACAAGAATTTCTTGGCCATCTTCACTATAGCATAGAGATGTTACCCTACAGGATTTGTTGTTCAGATGGGGAGGAACAAAACGTGCCACTAATCCTGTGGTACCCCGGCCTGCATAATTACCTACATTAAAAAATAATTGAATTAATTTTCCATTACACATATTCTAATCAATATAAACACACACACACACACACACACACACACACTTTCCAGTGCTGAGCTGAAAGAGAGTTTGGTCTTTTTACAAATAAGCCTTCTGCTAGTTTGTAACTGTGAGTAGATCGCAGTCTCTTGGAAGTTGGCCACCCCTGGTCTAAACCATCACATTTTGTGGTAGTGAAAGCTAACCATGAATTGTCTAAAGAAGTACAGGCATCAACCAACTTACATGGGGAGTTACCACCCAAGACCCCGTGTGCATAACTGAAATTGCATAGAGACAACAAGAGCACCCTCTAAACACCCTCTCTACCACTCTCTCTTCAATCCATACCAAAAATACCATATCCAAAAACATCCACAACTGCAATTGAAGCTCTGGGGCTAGCAGGAAGCTGGAGGATGCATGGGAAAGCAGCTACTGCTGCTGCACTACCCCCATCAGCTGTTAGGTGGGGAGGATGAGCAGTGTAAACAAAGCTCTGCTGCACCTCAGGTCTCTTCCGGGCTTCCTCCGTCCTCACTGATATCCTCTTCAGGCTCTGGGGAGGCTCTCTTTGCAAGGACTGTTCAACTTTATCCCGCCACTTCCAGGTTTGAATTGAATTTTTAATTTCCTAGCACCACTCATATACATGGTGGTGCGCAAGTAAATTACATGCAACGGATGCCTGTACTGTGTATATTAGTCCTAAAATGTGTCTATTTTTTTACACACTGCATTCTTTTACAAACCTGAGTCATGCCCTGGTTACTTGCCATTTTGCTACAATTTAAAGCCACATACACTGCACCTCCTCTTTGCTGATTTTTGGAGGGCACAATGAAATGAAAGCATTCACCAATTCAGAGTAAAAGCTGTCTACTGTCATTCCAAACTGGCCGCATATCCAATGTGATTGGTTACACGATATTGTTGTACATTACCAAGTTGGCTACGTAATTTCCAACTGGGATCACGTACAGTATTTGGAAACAGAAACTGTACTAATATTAGTTAGAATATTTTATCTAAACAGAAATTTAGATTCAAAGTATTAATATCACAATGAGACTATAAAATACTTCCACAGTACTTACATTAACCTCACTCTCCCTATGGAAACTTTCTATCCTATCCATCTATCCATCTGCGTTTTCCTCACCTCATAATTTCTAACAAAGAGTAGAGCAATAATAAATCACATTCTGCAGCCTTTTCTAGGCATTTTTAGCTACATTAAGTGCACAACTCAAGTTCTTATCTTTTACTGAAATCAAGCCTAAATGCATGTAATTGAACTGTTTTCATATTCTCCCATTTATCCTTGCCTCAATATTCCTCCCTAGTCAAATTTTAGATTGTCAGTTCTTTGAAGGGCCAGGGCTTGCCCTTTTGTAGATATTCTCTGAAAAGCACCATGAACACTGAGACCACCATCAATTCTTAATACTCAAAACCACTAAATGGAAAGAACAGCAGAATTTCTTCATTTATTTACCATGGCTGCAAATCAAAGGAGTTCACTCAAATTTATTCAGTGAGAGAATCCACCCCCCCTTAAGTTTGACTTTCCAGCAGCTCTTGTAGCAAACCTGAAAACTGTTCTTAGAAGGTCAATTTTAAAGAGCAGGTCAGAGAGAAGAATTGCTCTATGGGACTTAAAATAATGCCAATGTGCATACATGCCTCTGAATCATAGTCAAAATATCACTTTAGGACATCAATACTTTTCAGTCCACATTACAGAAGACTTTCTAAAGTGTGATTCAAGCTTTCATGAGCATAAATTTAAAAATTATGAGAAGTTCTGCGTTTATGCAGAAAATATATTTTTCATTAAATCATCTCATTAAGAGGTTCACATCCTATAATATTCAACTATGGTACTCAAAAGTCAACTGTTTTACAATATCATGCAAGTATTGTCCTACCTGTTGCTCTTGTGCCGAGCATTCGTCGATCGTAAATTCTTACTGAACTATCGGAGCAACCAACTGCAAGATAATATGGTATTGGAGGGCAAATAGCTACAGAGGTGGCTGCTCTCCTACAGTTTATTAAAATATCCTAGAACAAAAGGAAAATATTGCACTTGTTTAAAATGTACAAGAACAAGTGGCATTAAATCACACCAACTAATACAATCCTAGAAAAAAATCAATATGGTTGTGTTTTAGAAAAAGCCAACTCTGGTCCTTGTTAATATATATTTTAAGCATGTTACTGGACAACAGACGGGTATGGCCACAACAAAAAGACTAAGCAAACAAAAGCATTGTTTAGTAACATCAACTTGCAGCTGTAAACACAAAGCTTTCATCTGTCTAAGATTTTCTCATAAAAAGAGGCCAGAAAGTGAATCACAAGGGGCAGGGATTGCCTAAGCTACTTTAAAAGGATTGGGCTAGAATAGATTTATGTACAGATAATTGGATGTAAAGAGCAACGCAATGAGATTAAGTACTGCAAATAGTTTCAACATAAAAAGGAACAATACTGAGAATAGCCTATAAAAATGAGGTAAAATAGTTAAGTAAAATGCATACTTGGAAGCAACTCTTTTGGTATGCATCTGTATAAATTAGAAAAATAAATCCTACTATTACAGTCATAAAGAATTTGGTAAATTATTTTCATAGCTGGATTGATTCTTATGTTATCTAATTATCAATGAGTTTAAGGGTGCTCCATAACAAAGTGCTGTAACATATCAAATAGTTCATAAAAAGCCTGAATTCAAACCAAATCACGTTTTTCATATCTGTTCAATATTATAGTATTATGATATGGCAGATAAGTAATACATATTTCAAAAATAACAAATTATATTTTTCCTTCATATAGTTCATGGTCACCTCACTAGATTTCACAGCATCAGGACCAAAGCAGGCCAGGATCATGAGATCTCAGGTTCTGAAAACAATATAGCTCTTTATTCACACCCTCTTATAAAAGTGTCTCTTACATCTTTACAATCTTCTTTTGTGCAACTTGTCTTGATTCTAGTATCAAACCATCTCACAGTGCCATCTTCTCCACAAGATAGAAAAGTATAGGGATCATTGGGGACTGTCATGATCTGAAACGTAACAAATGGTATACTTTAAAATGGCAACAGCCTTAAACAATTGAAAATAAAAGCCAGGATCCAAAGTACCATAGAACAACTTGTGTATGCAAGGAGGCTTGAGATTATTTTCTTGAAAAATATCCTCCCGCCTGCACCTCATGGAAAGCTGATTTTGAAATAGAGGGGCATTTCAAATCAGTTGTAACAAAAGCAATGTGATAATGTAAGACTGCCTTATAGTATACAAATAGTTTTTTGGAGGTGGGAGGGTGTTCTTTAGAAGACTAAAAGGCAAGGTACAAAAAATCATGCCCAGGCAATCTTCTTAAATAATAGGAGGTGAATGTAAACAAGAAAATGTGGACCATATTATCTAATTTTATCCAAACTTTAGGTTAATAAACTGCAGTGTGAAAAAGAATAGATAAGCAATAGTCAGCACTCATGACTTTATAGTTATAAGATACAACAGAAATATTAATTTTCAGTACCTCATAAGTAGTTCCATAATGGCATGTGAATTGGCACTGTCTGTTGGTTTCAGCATCTTGCTCAACATTGGTAAAAAAAATGACTCCATCTCCTGAACAGGACACGATCTGTTTATCACTGGTGCATGGCAAAAATTTTGCACTAAAAATATTTGCCCTGTGTCCTGAGCGAATGGTTGTTAAAACCTAGAAAACAAGGATTACTGTATTAGCTTAACATTTTAATTACGGTAATATTGATCACATCTATCTTTCTCACCTTATTTCAAAAAGCAGGCTACCATACTATTTTATCTTCATAATCCACTCTCTTGTTCTACACCAGGGATAAGTAATCTCTGGCCTGAAAGTGTTTTCCCCAAATAACACCCATCTGCCCCACACCTGTCACCAGATGTGGGGCAGGTATAGAGGCACAGCTATGCAATTGAGTTCTCCATATGAAACTTGATTGTGTGGTCAATCCTTGCAGAAAGTAACTTTGCCAGCTCTAAGCTTGGCACTTGGGAAGAAGTGAGCACAGAGCCCCTTGAACTGTGGTTCCCAAGCCCAGACAGCCCACTGGTTGTAAGATGCTCAGAATGTGCTGCACAAAGGATTTGGACATGTGGGTCATCCTGGCCATCTGTCAAAGCTGGCCTGCAGGGATGGAGACAGATGAGGATCTGGCCCTTTGGACCAAAAAGGTACACCACACTCTGCATGGTTCTACACCACCCAGGTGATTTCATAACTGAAGGCTTTGACCAATGCTCAGGTCTAGTAACTGCACTACAACACAATAGTACAGTGCAAGGTGGTGAGGGGCGGTGAGACAATATAAAGAGTAATAAGGCAGAAATCATGGTATCAAGATAATACTGAAAACTTTTTGTGCAGAACTGGTGGACTTAATATGTTTTGTGGCAACTCTCCTACACAGGACAGATTTTGTTTTGAAAGAATAACCAAGCAATATATGCAATGTCACAAAAAACAGAGCTTTCAATTACAAAAAAAAAAAAACAACTTAATAACATTTTGACTATTCAGAAAAATGGATAAAGGGACAGCAGATCATCTTACCTTTCTACTATATGGATTAGTAATTACAAGATTAGTATCATCAGATCCAGATAAAATATATTCTCCTGTATCATTCCAGCATATTGTATTCACCTGTAAGCAAGTATTTAACACAATAATTAATATCTAAAGAAGGGGTGAACAATGTTAAGATGCAAACTATCTAACTTTACCAGAAAACAACACAGCTCAGCTAATTATGCATATACTTTGTATAAGGACTTGCACACCTGTATATTCAGCTGCATGAGCAGTACTTCTCTCACACTTGCAGTCTCTTTGGTTCATACCACCGCAGAACATCACATATGACAGAGGTGGGGGAACTCTTTCAACCCAAGAGCCACATTCCCTTCTGGGCAACCTTTCAGGGGCCACATAAAAGCGGCAGGCAAGGCCAGGGACAAAAATGGGGCAAGAATTGTATCCAATTCTTCCATGGAACAGACTTCCACTCAAATAATGTTGGAATCTACCCTGTGTGCATGGGGTTGCAGCCTAAATTAACTCGTTTTCACTGGGGCATTTATCAATTATCCCTGGAATAAAAAACTGAGTATCTAAACTCTCCTATCATGAAGTCTATGGAGAAAGACCATACGGGAGAATTTAATTTTAGAGATAAAAGAAAATATCAAAATTATTTTTTTATATTTTGATTACTCTTTAAAACATATGTATGAAAATTAAAATAATTATCATGTTCCCAACAAACCTTTATTCCACAAGATCAAATTCCTTGTGATATAAGAATTAGAGTCCCAGGATGTAGATTTTTTTTATTTTAAAAATGTTCCAATATTAATTTTATTGAACCTTTGGCTAGAATGTATTATGCTTGATTTTGTGTGCCTGTATTTTATTACTACTATGCTGCATTCCTTTCCTATCTGACCCTGAAAGTGGCACAAATAGCCCTCCAGGATGTTATTCTATCTTAAGTTTGCTGTAGAGTGTAAAATCAGCTATCCTTGAAGCTTCCTGGGAGATAGAACACAGCCAAAGGTCTGGTTGCCAGGGGAACAGTGACATAAATGCAACATTTGAGGTCAAAATGACCTGGGCACTTGGGATACCCCAAGGTAATTGCAGAGGAGCCTTACATTTTAAACATCCCATTACCTGTAACCTTTCATGATGTATGCAGAAGGATGTTTAAGAATGTTATGTTTTGATGTTTATAACTCTTTGTGTGCTGTGCCTATAAATCCCTTGTTCTGATGCTCCTCGTGGCAGACCTTCTTCTTAAGTGGCTAGAACAATCACGTTAAGATGAGCTCTGCCCTATTGCAATAGCTATAATAAATAATTCCCTTGGTTCCTTTACTTATTTAAAAGATGGTCCCTCACCTGAGTAAGAATAAGGCGGTGTAGAAGTAAATTCTTACCACACTTACAAGAGCAATCTTGTACGTCCTAACATGGTTTTAAAAATGTGTTATAACAACAAATTTTCAGTAGGGAAAAAAATAAAATAAAATAAAGTAGATATACTTGGAAGAATACTAAAAGCTCATGTTCATCTTGTCATGGAAATGCCAGTTACCATTACTTAACTTCTTGTTTAAGCACGCATTCTTTTTAAACAACAACAACAAAATCACTTACACAGCCATCATGCACATTCAGCGTTGCTTCAAGTTTTAATCTTTGGATAAATTCTCTCCTTCCTGGAGGGGAAAATGCAAAATTAGCAAAAAGGTTTAGATACTTACAAAAGTAATTTTTAATATTTTTATAAAATATGCTTTATAAATATGTGTGTGTTTTATAAATATGTATGTATTGGTGCCTTCTTTCTTTCTATGGAAGGTATTGCATTGCCTCTACAGCTAAGATTCATAAAGCACAATGTGAACCTTCCTAAAGGTAATGGGATTTTCTGGGTGATGGGTGAGCTCCTTCTCAGTTCCATCCAGCCATGCGTGCATTGACCCATCTTAAAATGGGTCCAGGTGGAAGAACCATAATGCATCATCACCCAATCAGTACAATGTCAGAGGCAATACGTACCCGCCCCCAAACTTGAGCAGATTTCCCCACAGGCCTCAGCACTTAAAATGTCCTGGTTTTCCCTGGTGTCCCTTCCTTGAGGAATAGCACATCCCACATGCCCCTGATCCCTCCTGTTGTTTCATCTGCAAGGACAAGAGTGAACACTGCCAAATGAGTAAGTTGTCTTTGCTTTAACAAAAACATTGTGTGACCAAGATTCAGTATGATATGGTAAGATACTCGCCCCATACTTTATTGTAAAATAGTAGCTACTTTGTATCCAGCTGTTGGCAAATAAGAGTTCTAGATAGTTATTTTCCTCTCATAGATCAGTTCCTTCATATGCCTTCATATGCCTGCTCAGCTGTTATGTGATTTTTTGGGAGAAAACAATCATATGCCCTAATCTAGAATCAAGAACACTTAAATATATGAATTATTACCAGTACATTGTGCAAAAAAAAAAAAAAACCATGAGGGAAAGAAGCAAAGAAGCATGCACAATCATGTAAATGAATACATTGGAATTAAAAGGTTTAAGATGTTTTTCCACTCATACAAATCAGTATGAGTTTCAATCATATAAAAGCAAACTAGTATTGCTTGGACAAGCTTTCTCTACAAATAGACCCATGTAAACATAAATCAAGTCTACCAGTCTTGGAAGCATTACAGCTTGCACTTAAGGTTGTATCCAACATGCAGAACAGATTCCACAGAATCATAAAATTGTAGAGCTGGAAGGGCCATTCCATTTGTACAGTAAGACTTCACATTCCACTCCTCTCCCTTACAACCCCCACATCCTCAAAGTCTGCTTTGGAAGTTGTGGGACCCTCTGGAACAGATTTTGGGGCACACAGAGGCTGCTGAATGAAATAGTGAAAGGTGGAGACTTGTGTGAATAAAAGTTTTGAATTCCACTCTAAAGATTCTCTAGTGAGAATGTATTAAAACCTTCATTTTATGAAATTAATACTTAACATCAGATGAGCACCATAAGCAGAGGAATTGCCCATATCCAACTCACCCTCACCTGTTTTTCCCTTGATGCAATCAATGTTATATTCTATTTTCCACTGGATTGGCCCAAAGCATTTTAGGTTTGCCAAGCAGAAGCTTTTGATCTCTCAAGATCAAATATATTAAGGTAAGGAAATCTACTTGCTCTTTTGAAAGTCATATGACTGACACATATGTGCTTGTACAGGTACTATAGTACAGTGGTACCTTGGGTTAAGTACTCAATTAGTTCCGGAGGTCCGTACTTAACCTGAAACTGTTCTTAACCTGAAGCACCACTTTAGCTAATGGGGCCTCCTGCTGCTGCCACGCCGCCGGAGCCCAATTTCTGTTCTTATCCTGAAGCAAAGTTCTTAACCTGAAGCACTATTTCTGGCTTAGTGGAGTGTGTAACCTGAACCGTATGTAACCTGAAGCATATGTAACCCAAGGTACCACTGTATAGATAACCTATACAACATTATTCCAGAAAATTATCACACTAGGCATGATAGTTGTGTTGTAAAGTTATGTTTATAAGTCTTCACTGGAAACTCATCATCATACAATGAAAATCTATTAAAGCTGGCCCATACCATCTTTCTTATGCTGCTATTGCCCTTCCAGTCAAATGTGTTTGTTGTTGCCAAGATATAGCTTTTAGCTTTTTCAGTTTCTTCAACACTGATTTTAATAAGACTTTTCAGGCAATTGTCATGATTTTGTTTTCAATATCTTCCTTTACAGTCTGACTTTATGTTATCTTTTTCACCAGCTGCTGCATTTGCCTTTCCACTTACACAGAATCATTAGCAAATATTATACGGTCATCAGAAAAAAAAGGGGGAAAAAGCATGTTAGCTGTTCTCTGAAGAAAATTGTACACTCCCAGTTTGTTTTACTTAACAGTGATTCCAGAGCTGTGACAGCTTCAGATATATTGTGGATCACTGAGTGATTCCTGCAGCACAGTTGGCTATTCTTTGCAGATCAATATACATGTTGTTAATTTCAGTGTTGCTCAGAGCACCGAGGACATCTGTCCCCAACAGGATTAAAAAAAAAACACCCTGAGAAAATTCAGATTTTAGTATTCTATGTGATGTTGGGAAGTGATAATTCTGAAACTTTTAAGTATTCTGAGTACCATAACCATTATACTTTAATTAAAGTATCACCTTTAAAAAATACTCTTCAATAAGTAAATTTAAGTATAAATTTCCCATTTTAATTTCAATAGTTGGGATGTATTTTCCTTTCACCCAGGAACAGGGAAAAAACTATTGTGCAAGTAGAAAGAATTCTGTTTGTAGCAATCCTGATAGCTGTATTACACTTTCAGACATACTACAGATCTTAAATGAGTGCATGCTAAATATAACCTTTCCTGTTTAGTCACTGATAATGTTACAACCACTTGAGCTTTTAACTGAGGTAAACAATGTTACAGCAACAGACTAAGTCAAACATTTAAAATACTAAGTTCACAAAAGCAACTTTATTTTGATGACAAAGGGAATTTAATATGCAATACGCTTTTACAGGTTTAAGTGACCATAAAAGGTATATTTTGCACATTTCATATTGTGTAGAAAACATTAGCAGAAGCAGAAGCTCACGTTCTCTGCAGCAAACCAAGGACTTAGGCCTAGTTCTCACTGTGTCCAGACTACACTGCAAATAGGTGGGGGCTCATAATCATCATAATAAAATTATACCCTGCCCATCTGGCTGGGTTTCCCCAGCCTCTCTGGAAGGCTCCCAACAGAATTAAAAGCACAACATAACATCGAACATTTAAAACTTCCCTAAATAAGGCTGCCTTCAGATGTCTTCTAAAAGTGAGACAGATGTTTATTTCCTTGACATCTGATGGGAGGGTGTTCCACAGGGCAGACGCCACTGCTGAGAAGGCCCTCTGCCTGGTTCCCTGTAACCTCACTTCTTGCAGGGAGGGACCCGCTAGAAGGCCCTCAGCACTGAACCTCAGACTGAATGATGGGGGTGGAGAAACTCCTTCTGGTATATTTACCTCTCTACACTACCAACACACTTACCTTGGTTGCACTATAGCCCTGTCAAGAATGTTGAGGAATGAATGCCAAACACATTATTTTTATCATGTATGTATGGCATGGCTAAAATAGCAGATTTAGTATAACACTGGCCTTTAGGCAGCAAAGCAACACACCATTTTTTACATATCAGGTACATGTCTAGATAAGTCACCCATATGATATGGTATTTCCCTCCTCACCATCAATCAATCAATCATGAATACAAGCAGGAATGCCATCTACATTGAATTTAAAAGTTATTTTAAAATTACCGTGTGTTAAAATAACTAAATATTTGCTAAAATTACTACACTGAACTTTTTCCAAACAAAAAATATTACTTGGTCATTGTCAAGATTGCTAGGTAAACTACTATACTGTACCTAAATTGTAGCAAATGACCTAAACGATACTTCATTCACTTTACAAACCTCTAAAATTAACATATCTGCAGATGTGAAACCAGCAAGGCTATATTCTAAAAGTATCTCTAGTCTTGTTCCCAAGCATGTGAAGTTGTGTCATCCTACATGAAATGCAATGCTAAGCAAACAACTCTCACAAGACCTATAAACTTTTTCAAACTGCATTAGAGCCCCTTTCAAACTAATGCCACTGTATTAATAATGAACTTGATAGCACAACTAAAAGCTGCAGTGCTATGAACTAAAGATTATGCTATAAGAAGGTAGGCAATCTAAGATCGTTCTTAAACAATTATACTTCTAACTACTGTTGCTTATGGTAAATATTTTGCAATATGCCACATATTCTCTAAAATTTAGTTTACTCTTCTTCAGTCTATCTTACAGTCTCTTTATTCTCCCTGCTCCCACTAGTGTGTTACATTTTTTCAAAAAAGATGTATTTCCTAATAAAGCTGTATTTTGAAATAAAATATTTTAATATTAAACTCTTGACTTTATTTTTTTAAGCTTTTAGTTGTGATCCGAAATTTAATTGCATTGGGTTGTAGACAATGTTATGCCAGCAGAAACCCACCAGCAGAATCCCCCAACCCTCTGGAGCTTATGGGAGGGCGCAGGACGGAAGAGAAGAAATGGAAGTCCCAATGTACACATGCAAGTCCCTTGCACCAGCAGAGCTACAGCATTAGATATAGCCCAAGTAATTAACACACAGGCAATTGCAATGTATAGATATGTATAGATAGATATAGATGTATAGATATATATATTGCTATAGATTTGCTGTTTAATGCAAAAGTATCTCTTTGAAGAAACTTGGTGCAACCACCTTCATGACAGTGTGAGCATATCAGCCCATCAGGATTGTTAACAGGACAAAATTGGCCAAATAACGAGAATGCTATTTTACATTTTTGGAACAGACTGTCAGAAGCAGACTTCATACAACAGGTGGTGATTGTTTCTTTTTTTAAAAAATATGCACTGCTTTTCACCACGTCTCAGAGGCTTACAAATAAAAAAAAATAAAAAAAACGCACAAAACTTGAAACATAAATAAAAACATCAGTGTAGAGCGTTAGAACCATGTTCATGATGCAAAGGCCTGAAATGAAACTGTTTTAAGCTGTTGTCTGAAACTTAATAGGGACAGTGTCTGTCTGATTTCTAGTGGGAGGAAATTCCAGAGTTGAGTCCACTACACTGATGTTGCTTTAGGACTGTTGCTGCCTTTTTCCACACCTGCTTAATTTGTCTGTATGTCTGTAAACGGGTATGACAAAACTTTCTTCTGGTAATTTTATATGCTGCCCTTCAATATAAATACGCTCCTACAACAAAGCCAGTACAAAATATTTAAATATTTAAAACAGCAAAAAGGTTGGTAAAACACTAAAAGCAGCAACAATAAAAATCATAGTCAAAGAGTTGAAACCAAAAGAAAAGTACCGTATTTTTTGTCCCATAGGGCGCACCTAGTTTTTTGGGGGGGGGATAAAGGAATTTCCCCCCCCCTTTATTTCCCCCCCCCAAACCAGGTCAGGGAATCCAAACCAGGTCAGGGAACAGTGGGATGGCGGCGCTCCGCCTCCCCGCTGTCCCCCGAGCTTGTGGGGCTGCACGATGTCTGCTTCAGCGCGCCCCACACTCCGTGCAGCAGGCTGCTATCTGCAGCCTAGGGAGCCCTGCAGGAACTCTCCCAGGGCTCCCCACGCTGCGGATGTCTGCCCGAAGCATGGGGCGCTCTGCTTCAGCGTGCCCCGCGCTCCGGGCAGCAGGCTGCTATCTGCAGCCTAGGGAGCCCTGCGGGAACTCCCACAGGCGCCCCAGGCTTGCAGATAGCTTCCTGAAGTGCGCACCAACCCCTCTCGCTCTCCAAGCTTCAGCGAAAGCCTGCATTCACCCCATAGGACGCACACAGATTTCCCCTTCATTTTTGGAGGGGGAAAAGTGCGTCCTATAGGGCGAAAAATACGGTAACTAAAGGCCCAGAAAACGTATTATTTTGGCAGCAAAAAAGGTATCAAAGAAGGCACCAGGCAAATCTTGCTGAGAAGAGAATTCCAAAGGCAGGACATCACAAGTGAAACAGCCTACTCTCCCCACTTGTCACCCTCTCACTCAGAAGATGGGAACACAGCGAGGTGCAAATCCCACAATGATCTAGATGCATTGGCCTACTAGCTGTGTAGCAGGCATACCTCCAAATGCCCTTGTCCAAAGCTGTGTAACCAATAATCAGTAAAGATATCTAAGAAATTGTGAGGTATGATCCAACTGGCTGGTCCCTATCAGAAATCTGCAGCTGTATTTTGAACTAGCTCATTACTTAACAGTATTCAAAGGCAGTCCTAAACAAAACACATTGCTGCAGTGTAAACTGGATTATACCAAAATACTGATAACTTTCTATTGCACTTCTATCCACAATAGGCATCAGCTGGTAGAAAGCACTTTGAACCACATGGGCATCAGTGACAAAGTTGGATCCTAGAGTATTCCCAAGGTGCTTTTATATGTCACTGCTCTTTCCTCCCACACAGATTGAGTTTAGAAAGCTGCTTCATACTTTCTCATTGCTCAGTGAAAGTGTGGCAATTAAATAAAGCTATGAATACCCACACTTCTACAAATGCAGGTTTGTTAGAAAATAAGTACAATAGGAATAAAATAGGTCATTTCAGACTTGAATATTGGTTGCTGATTTAACTCAGGCTACAGGTGGCTATTTTAATTCAAAATCAGTTACTGTGAACACAATATAAATATGCTTTTAAATTCCAAATATATAGCATCACATAGCCAAACATTACCTACAATTATTATTTTATATCCCAAAAACATAACCTACAATTAGAAACAATTTCTTTGACAAACATATTTTTCAAAACTGTGTTTATTTCAGTTCCTTTATCCAATAGCAAATTTTGTTTCCTTCATCCACATGGTGGGGACACCATAGGTGAATGAGTCCACTCGCCACTTTAAGAACAAAAGAGAGGACAAGAAGGCTTATAGATTTAGCTACTTTCTTTACAGATTCTCAAACACTTTAGGTGATTACTTCAGTAATGAGTGGCCTATGAAACTTATATAATTCTACATGTCTCTAGGATTTGATGTTCTCTGGGGGAAAGGTCAATTCCTTCAAAATGTTAACAAGTCAATATAAAGTACATTTTAACAGATTTCTCAGCCACAATGACTGAGGAATTTCAAAACTGTTACTGAATTAACTTGTAAATATGTGTTTCTCTTTAGGTATGTTTCAAGATATACAAGTATAGCATTTTAACATATTTTGACTCTAAATCTGCAACAAGATAACATAAAATGACTGTATAAACAACCATTTGATGCAAATCAATAGAGAATGGGGCTCAGCTGTACTATTTATTACTGTAATGAAAAACATGAAGGTGTAAATAAAATATAACAAAGAATACGTTGAAACTTTATGCCATACACATCTAAAAGTTATATTGGATCAAAATACACAAAGGTGTTCTCTCATCTTAAGCACTCGTTTCTAAATTAAACTAAATTTTCAAACAGTAAAACAAGATAACATGCCATGACCCTCTCCAAAAGATCACTTAAAAAAAAAACATGGTCATCACTCTGCCCCTGTGCCCTTGCTGTAATACAGAAAAGAAAGCAAGAGCAGTGATGTAAAAAATATTTTTCAAGTGAGCTATTTTTGGTGGTCTACACAGTAAAATCTATGAACACCCCTTTCTTCCAATTAAATAATAATTGAAATACATAGTCAATATTTCTGCAGTAATAAAATACTTCTTTGAGCATTAGCCTCCCCAATTCATTCCTACACTTAACACATGGTTATTAGTAACTTACACTTAGTTATAGCACTTAAGTTATCATCATAAGATAACTCTAGCCAATTAGATCTGTGATTCTATACCTAATGACAATGATGTTAATCAGACCATAGATAAAGAACAGAGTGGGGAAAGCTACTTGATAATGCCTTTAAATAGTCTTAAATTTCACTTTGAAGCCAATTCCCAGAGGAAGGGAGGTAATAAAACATGTGGGGAAAAGATTGTGGCACAAGTCCAAATCTAGTTGTGCTCTGGTGCGTATCACTGATGAATGCCTCACTTCCATCCATATCAAACACAAGTTCAGTAGGAAGCAGATCAATGAAAGTCATGAGAACAAATATCCCTTGTAGACTGGTGCATTTGCTTTTAAACTATCAAATATATGTCGTCATATAAATTTTCATCTACTTTTATTCAGCAATATGTTAAAGAACAGATTGAAGACCTCCAGTATTGGGTAAAAAAGTAAGCTGTCCTTGAGTCCAAAGAATATTTATGTTTGTATATAAAAAATCAAATTAAAATTGGAAAAAAATCCAAATTTTGTAGCAATATTGTAATGCTTTCAGAAAATGCAGCGAAATTAGTATGTTTCTAATAGAAAAAGTGCAACATTTAACTAGCTATCACTGCCCAAGACAAACTTTACCCAGAATCCATAAATGATAGTTATTTATGTATGCAGATTTGTTAACACAAGCAAAAACAGCCAAACTTTTCTATGAATCAATATACTAGAAGCAATCACGTGCTACATTCTTCTTTGCAGGGAGTTGTGGGGGGTACAGTTTTATGACACTTAAAAATGCCTTCAAGAGTTAAATACATCCACAACCTGTTTAGCTCATGCCAATAGCAAGCAGAGACACTAAGCCGTTCTGATTTCTCTTTGCGACTTTTTGCACGGGCTGGGGGTGCAAGTGTGTGAGAATATTTATATATCATAGAATAAGTACTATCGAGTTCCAACTCAGCATCGAAAGATGAAGGGGAAGTTGCAGAAAGAGGGAGTGAAACGCCACTCCCCAAATTATTTCAGAAAAATCTCCGAACGTAGTGCAAACGGGGGGGGGGGGGAATTATACGTGAAGAGAGACAAGCACACTAGAAATACTTCTGAACGTTTCGTGCCGTCGCAGTTCGGTTTTGCTTTTCCAAAAAGGACCCGACGCTCATTCCCACCCCCACCGTCGTGGAAACTTGCTGTATATACAAGAGAAGGGAGAAGAAGGACGGAATGGGGTCAACTATTGAGCCGACCACCATAGCTGAAGGGCCGCCTCTTCTCTCCACCCCGCCCCGAGCGATGACCCGAGGAGGGGGCTGGGGGTCAGCGAAGCAGCCCCACCACAGCGCGCAACAACCCCGCCCGCCCTTCCCCTCAGCCGGAGCGCCGAGAAAGAGGCGGCGGGGGGGGGGGGGCAAGGGCGACTCACGACCACCTCAGTTTTCCCCCAGCGCCTCAGACCCCGCCCTCTCGCCCTTCTCCTTCCTCACCTAGGTATCGCCTCCGCAACAGGCCGGGCTCCTCCAGCCCCAAACTCCGCTGCCTCACATCCCACAGGAGGTGGGTACAGCAGCCCCGGGACATGGCACCGCGCGCTGACCAGGGGGATCCGACTCGCCGCCGCCAGCGACATCAGTCGCTGCCACTTGCTGAGGCCGCCCCCTCCCCCGCCTTCACCATGGAGACCCGCGTGCGCGCTTTACGCGCGCGTAACCACCACCACCTCCCCGCCGCTCAACAACAATATCACCCCTGTCGGGCGCCAGCAACGGCAGCCTAAGCTCCTCCCCTCGCTACTCCTCTGCTCCGCCCACATCTAGGGATCCGCTCGCAATGGATATCGCGAGAATTCACCCGGCCCCTCGTCCTACCGCCGCTCACGGTCACAAAAATGGCCATTGAGATGTCCGTGTCGCCGTTTAGCGGTCATCCCTCAGTACGGGTCTGGACACCGGGAGAAAGCCGCCTTATCGGCTTTTCTTACGCTTTCCGTACACGGGCTGCTCAAAGGTGTCTAAGCAGGGGAATTAAAAGGGCAACAACCACCACCCTTAACGAGCCTTTTCAAAACAAAACCCATCCTGGGTGAGGGCAAAGGAACATTGAAGGCGGACATGTTTGTTTTGGGAGCCAGGCCCCGAAAGCTTTGCTTGAATCGTCATCAATCCTCGTCCGCCGCTCATACCGTCATAAAAAGAGGACGCCAATTGACCGCAAGAATGTCATCAACGTCGGGTGGCAAAGCCGGTAATGTCGTAGCTAGCCAATAACGCGAAAGCCAGCTGTTTAAGCCCCGCCTCTTGCTCCGTCCGTGAACAAATCAGAATCAGGAACAGCGGCTCGCCCCACCACCTGCTTCTGTTCGTGAGGAGGGGTGGTGGGTTTTTGTGTTTTCCCCCCTCCTCTGCTCAGACGGAGGAGAAGGAGGACGACGACAGGTCGAGCGGGGGCTTCGTTGCATCAGTCGCTGTCACCCGCACACAGAATGGCGGCCGCCGCCGCGGGGTTTCGTGCCTCTTACCACCGGTTCCTGGACCGAATCGAGGTCATGTTGCCGCCCCGGCTGCGTCCCTTGTACAACCACCCGGCAGGTATTTGAGGGGAGGAGGAGATGGGGGAGGTCGTTTCCTTGCTCGCCAGCTGGGGATAACTTGTGAAATGGTGTATGTGAAAGTGTGTGCGTGTGTCTGAGAAAGAGAGAGAACCCTTATTTGTAAAAACAAATAATATATGCGTGGAAACAAAACAGAGCCCCCTCCCACCCTCCAGTGCCTCAGTTCCCTGCTTATAAACCTGGAGAGGCCACCCTGGTAGTGAAAAATGTGCGCTTGTGTTGTATCTGGTCATTCAGACCAGGGACTGGAGTTCATCTCCCCATGGCCATTGGCCTTGGACTAGTTGCCATCTCTCATACTGGCCTACCTCACAGGATTATGGAGAGTAGGGAAAGGCCAGGGTGGGGGCAGAATTCTTTGGCAAAAGAGTGGGGTAGAAATAAAATTTAAAAGCCCCAGGTCAGAGTTGGTTAGTACTTGGAGACATGGCAAAGTAGATGGTTTAGTCTCTGTCCTTGATAACTCCTGCAAGGTGGTAGCATTTCTTCCATGGTGATGGGCAGGCAAGCTTTGTGGAGGTCTGAGTTGCAGTTTTTTGGCCTTCTTTGTGCAGCCCGAGACCAGCCCTTCTATGCTTCTGCTTCCTGCAGGTTAATTGTTATTGTCGTTAACAAAGGCTGCATAGAAGTCAAAGTTCTGTTTGTCCTCTTTGACATAGATGCTTCTGGGAAAACAAACTTTCCTTTCACTGGGAATGGTGAGAGAGATTTATTATGGTGACCAGATGCAAAGAGAAATTGTCATGTAGGGGTAAGAGAAGCTGCACCTGCTGAAAGTCCTCTTTCTGTGCTGCTATTTAAAATTCAAGATCCCTGTCCTTCATTGAAGCAGGTCAGCTTAGAGGATAAAGTTGGGGCTTTCCTACATGGCATGGGTCAATCTTGCAACTGTCTGCTCCTTTAAAAGATTATTTTCTTGTGAAGGGATGCTGCTTAGTCAGATTGCACCAGCTCCTCAAAAACTTGCATGTTCAGAAAGGATTCCCTGCAGTTCTGTTGCTTAGGGCCCACTAAAATCCAGAGGTGGCCTTAATGGTTGCCTAACCGCAGAAATTATACAGTAGGTCCTAGAAAGGTAGCCGACTACTTTACTCCCACGCACGTTGAAAGAAAAGCAGTGAGTTATAGGAAGTAATCCCTCCCTCCCACACACAAACCATCCCTCATTTTTCATATTGTCAGGAGATTCTCTTCTGTTCATTCAAGGGACTTTTGAAATATAGGTTTTCAGTGGAAACTTCCATTAGGTTTTTCTTTCTCAAAACTTCCTAAAACATTGTGATTCTTGGTGGCTGTCGGCAACCATACAACAACATAACTGGATAAAAAAATAGTCTAATAATTAGGAAACTGGTAGACTTGATTACAAATTCCTACTCTGTTGTTGACTTTTCCTCTAGACTGAATTTAACCATAATCACCCTTTGATTTACTTACTGGGGAAAGTACTGGTATTCTCTTATCATTACTTATAATCCATTTTTAAACAGGCAGCTCTTTATCTTTCCTTTTTTATCTGCAACTGGCTTCTTTGGCTTCACTATCTCTCCAGTGTGAATCCTTTAGAGGTCATTTGGTGATGGGCTTTCTAAAACGACAAAAATCAATTAACAAGATTATTTCTTCCTTTGCCACTCTTTAGTGCAAGCCAGTTTGTGGTGTTTGGACAGAGGAATCACTTGTCATAAGATTTTCTGGTAGTTGCAAAAGCTAATCTTATCTATACTTCAGTAACTGCATTACTTAATTGTGGGTGTAAATTCTCTGTGCAGAACATAACGTGTTCCTGCATTATGCTACTTTATAGTCTCAGCTTTTATTGGGAGACTTGGATTCAGCAAAGTACTATGCCTCTTACACAAATGAAAAATACCATGAAAGATGATCCAACTGATACCAAAGGCCTGACGGCAGAAACATTTATTTCTTGTGAAAGAAGCTTGCAGAAGAAATAAACCACTGTCTGTCAGGGAAGTGTGAATACAAATACTGAATTATAGTAGTGCAGAACCTGTCATATTGTACTTTAAAATTGAAGTTGGGACTCCACATTTATGCAAATTTAAAATTAGTTTTGCATGTCATGACTTTAGTATAGTTCCTGACTTTAGATTGAGGACTATCTGATTCAGCCTTTGTTCTGGATTATGTAGGTAGCAAATTACAGTGCTGCTCTAACTTACTTAATAGTGCTGAGGATTACTGACATAATGCTTGTGAAACATACCTTATGAGTAGTTCATATATTTGCTGTATTATTAAGGCTCTGAAGTCAAGCAATGAAAAATACAATAAATTAATGTCAGGTGTTGCAGATTCCTTTCCTCACAATGTCGTCTTCACTTTCTGGAAAAGGGAATTCATGGAATAATAGTTTACTGTCCACATGTAGCAAAAAGTTTATTCCAAAAAGCATTTCTTCAAGAGCTTCTGACAAATGTTGGCTCATTTTTAAAGGAAAGGTTTTGACTAAAGATGTGGCTTAGTTTCATACCTGTTGAACTGAGTGTCCAAGTTTGAACTGCTGTTGGCATTCAGGCATATTTTCCAAATCTGCGTCATGTCCATGGTGCAGGTCAGTTTGATGGCCTAATTTGATAAGTGACATTTTACCTAGAATACAAGCTGCAGTAGCTGAGGAAAATCCTGTCACATCTGGTTTGTGAAACATCCCTATTATCTATACTTGTTTCAGTACTTTTTCTGTCTTTCACAATAGTTTGTCAGTCTTGCTAAAGGACATGAAAAGTTCTGAAAAGTAACCATCTCTGCTTTTCGTGACTGTTGCTATGCAATAGAAAGTTGGTGTTGGCAGCAGTACCACATGACTTGGAGCTTTCCATTTGTTCTTTGTGTAGCTCCTCTGAATAGAAAGCTCTTTAGAATTCCTCAAATGCATCAAGAATAACTGGGCTGCTGTCTTGCAAGAATTGTACAGATTGCAACAAATTTAAGTATATTTAGGAATAATGATTTCTGAAAAAAACAACCTGAATAATCCCATCACTGAAAGTAGCATCTTCATTTACCTACATAACATCTTGACTTAATGTTTCTCTCAGTTGCATAGCTTAACTCTAGAACAACTTCTATAGAAGTTCTTCTTCAAATTGGTACCAAAGTTTTGCAATGGTTTTGTAGTGAAATGCCCACATCTTGCATCACCTTCACAAGTGAGTAACTGTTGACTTGCAAGTTCTGCTTCCCAGAAGGCAATCCTAGTGAGCTCTTTGGGGCATCTTCTAAGTGTGTTTTAAAGTTAATAGACACTAAAAACAGAGTATTACCAAATGTGAACTTGCCAGACAATTGTCTTGTTGTTTAGTGGTTGTGCACCAGTCTCATACATTCATTGAAAAACAAAGGTGAAGAACAGTAACTCTAGTATGGACCCACAATGAGTAAGACGGTAACCTTATTTTGGAGGTGCTGCAAAATGTGAGGGTTTTGCTACAAAAAGGGTTGGAGTGAATCAAACAATGTTGGGTTTCTGGGTGATACCTATGATCCCCAATTCATGTAGCAATTACTCAGTAATGCAGCGTTCGCACTGCAAAATGACTGCAAAAATTGGCACAAGATTGGAGGGAATCCCAATTTTGGGGTTCACACTTAATGAAGCTGCTATAGAGCTCAACACCTGTGAAAAGGTCACATTGTATGGCAAAGTACTCTTTAAGACCTTGGTTTAATCTCTGAAGAAGAATGGCTCCAGAGAATCGTAAAATTGGCCATCACTTCCATAGGAGCAACATTGTTTTCTGCATTTCTTTTAATTACACCTCGAAGTGTTTGTAACAAATCCTTCAGGTGCTACAAAAAAAGGTACAAAAGTAGTTTGAACAGGTCAGACAACAGAAGGTAGGAAGCAGAATATGCATTCAGCTTGGTGTCAGATTCCTCATGAGGTGCTTTGAAGAGAGTTGTAGAAGTATTATGATTACACATAAGGAAAAATGGATCAACAAACAATTGCAAAACCTGTGTTGCAGGAGAAAAGCAACTTTGTGGATCTGTTGTAGTTTTTGCACTGGTAACAAGTACTGTACTAGAGACAGAAACATTTGTTCCTGCCCCACACATGATGGGGGCCCCAGCTAATCATGGCAGAAAGTAGTGCCTGGTACCTCTGGACAAATGCAGCAGTGTTGGGGCAGGGGATAATATGCGTGTGGGTGTCATCTGCATTTTCTTCCACCACTTTGGTACAACTGTCCTTTGTGTCATAACTCCCATTTCCTGTTTTCAGATATTTGATTGCACCTCAGCAGAAGAGCTTTTATCACTTCTCCCCTGTGCTGTAGTGTAAAACATAACTATTCTGTTGGTGCATGTGCATCAAAGCTACTTGCTGTTTTAATAATTCACATAATTCAGTGGTTTTGTGCAAATTGTCACACAGCAGAATCATGTAGCTAATGAAATATTTCTCTTTCAGGTCCTAAAACAGTGTTTTTCTGGGCCCCTATTATGAAATGGGTAAGTTGAGAAGAGGTTTGTACTATTGACATTTTTTTGTTGTGACTGGCCACTGCTAGTAATTATCACTATGTTACTGCATTTCATTTGCTTCTGACCTCACTGTTTTACACTTCTCCCCCACCCAATACATGTAGCTCAAGATAACACTTCATACATCTGAAAAGAGTGCACTGTAGTCTACAAAAGCCTATGTCATAATAAATTGGTTAGTATTTAAGGTGCCTCAAGACTCCCCACCCTCAAAAAAATGTATTCCACTCTGTTTCCTCCCTGGAGCCCTTTGTGGGAGACGGGCAGGCTATACACGAGTAAATTAAATTGTGGTGCATGTATTTTAACGGAACCTGACTAAAAATAATTATGTTGTTTGTGTATATAGACAGACAACTCTTTCTTCTTGCCTGAATTCTGCTGGTCCATGAGAAGCATTTGGATATGTTGGAAGAAAGATGTAGAAATAAGTCCCACCTTAATTGTGTTGAAATGCTATCTGACAGTTTAGCAGAAATTTCTACTAAACTAGGTACTAACACTGCATGTCTTCTCTCTGAACTATCATAGTGCTATTTTGTTGCACCTACACCTACAACCATGGCATTGGCGACTTTATATAGTCACTAGTTGGAAGCCACTAGTATCAGTAGGACATACATTTAATATAAATACAGCAAGACTGCTTATTGGAATTGGGAAACACAACTTTCCAGTTCTTAAATACTGCATTTGGTTTTGATGCACAAAGCCCTTAAAATACATAGGCCTTGATATTTCAAGGGCCATTTGCTTCCATGTGAACTTTCCTGTGTAGTATGATCTTTCTTCTGCTCAGTGTCCTAACATTTTGGCATGGTGAGTGAGCATCAAGTGCAGGGTCTTTTCAGCTGTAGCACCTTTATTCTGCAACACTCTCTCCTTATTAATTCCCAAGTATTCACTGATGCTTTAAGTGGCAAGAAATCTATATTGTCTTGTCTAGCAAGTCCCAAAGCTTTTAGAAAATATTTCCTGCCCAATATGTTAATTAACTCAAAAAACTCTTAGCTGGGTGTCAAGTTCCTCTGGGACCAGCCTTGTATAATTGCCATCTTTTACCTGTGGAGACGAATCTCTTTGCACTTTTTCAGTTAAAACAGGCCAAGCTTCTTTGCTTCATCTGTACAAGTATGGAATGTCTGGGACAATGGGCAATGCTTCTTCATCAATCAATTATAGTGTGTTTGAAGCCTAATAATACCAGATACACTCAGCAGTGGCAATCATATATTTTGACCTGTGTAGCACAGGAAAAAGGCAAAACCCTTATCCCTGAAGTAGCACATTGGAGGCTTTCTGAAAGCAGCAAGAACTCTTGCTCTTTCAGTTGCAGTAGTACAAGCCACTATTTGTACCTCACCTACTTAATCCACTCAACGGGATTAAGAATCACAAGATTCAGCTGGCTGTCCAAACCAGCTAAAATTTATTATTTGTCTCCACCAACTTTTCCTCCCATGTAACATGTCCCCTAAACATGGGAGTTACTCTAGCTCTTAAATTGTGAAGTGCATGAACTATAGTAATGGTTGTTGTTGGAATCCGTCTGTCTCAAGAGACACTGGAGTGCGCCTCCGGGGCTGAAGTCAAACCGCTGTGTTAGCAGCACCCAGCTGACCTCCCTAGAGCATAAGCCTGGGCAGTGTGTATGGGGGTCCTGGGCTGCCCAGACAACAAGACCTCCCTCTTGGCCTTGCTGATGTGGTCCAAAGGAAAGCAGAGCAATATGTCTGGCACCAGCTTGGCTGCAGGAATTGCCGGAAGGCGGTATACAAGATGCCATCCAACCGTCTTAGGGACACCACTCTGAATTTGTGTAGGGTTTACTGCTTAACCTTTTCTTCTCGCAAAGATACCCCACAAAGCAGCAGAGGTATAGGATCTGAGTTTTCCTTCTCCTAGATGGGCTGCCTTCCCAGACTGACAAGTCCCATCTGCCCTCTCACTTCCTGCTCCAGTACATGCAAAATCTACCTTCTTGACCATTGGACCCACTATTGGTCTCATTCGCTCAATCTACCAGAGCCTGGCTTTGCATGCAGGGGAAGTTCCTAGCACACTGAGGGTTTGAGACTCATTGGTTACCTTCACCTGGTTTAGCCAGCCATTTGAAGCCATTCCTAGGGTGTGGCTACTGTTGCATGCTGATAGCTTCTAGGAGCCACAAGTGAGAGTCGAGTGCAGGGTGGGGACCAAAGATGAACAAACTACCCCAGAATGAGCACAATGTCTTCCTCACCAGAGGTGCTACTGCTCCCCAACACCCCTTAACTCCCATTGACTAGGTTCTGATTAATGAAGACACACTGCTATAATACTGCACTAAAGCTGGCTGCTACTTCCTTTTATAGGGCTTGGTATGTGCTGGAATGGCTGATATGACCAGACCAGCAGATAAACTCAGCACATCACAATCTGCTGTGCTAACAGCCACAGGTATGTTTATTCTCACTTTGCTGTTAAATAATTTTTAATTAAATGTTAAAAAAATCATCAGCTGATAATAGAAGTTGTGGAGGAAAGAACCAGTTATTGCTTCCATGTAAGACATTATGGATTGTGATGCCAGTTCCTAGTGCTGCCATCTTCCATTCTGTAAGTATGGGGGGGGGGGATAATTCGCTCATAAATAACTGAGAACACCCAACTTGAATGGCATAAGCATGAAGCTTTCTATCATGTTTAGATGCAACTTTTCTCCGAATCTGAACATCTGATACTACAATCATTATTGATCTTTGGTACTAATAAATCTACTTGGTATTAAACCTTTGCTTTCTTTATGATCCAACAGGTCTTATCTGGTCAAGATATTCTCTAGTTATTATTCCTAAAAACTGGGGTCTCTTTACAGTTAACTTCTTTGTTGGCTGTGCTGGAGGCTCTCAGCTATACCGTATATGGAGGTACGTATGGCAAGTAGGTCAGAAGACTAAGTTGTAGCCTATTCTAGGATCTGTTCTTCAGACTAGCTGAGCTGCTTTCTTCACTTTAGGGCTTCTCAACCTTTTTCCTGGCATGACTCATTTGCTTTAACAGTACATGAAACATCCAATGTTCTGTCATGGGGAGTGATGACAGAGAAACTTCATTTGCTGCCATGCTACTCAAGGCATGGCAACCAAGAGGGTTGTTCCCACACCTTTCCCTGTGAGACTTCTCAGTCCCCAATCTAAACCATTGTATTTATCAATATTCAAGCTTTATTTGGCTTGTGCAATGGAAATCCCCCCGCCTATCCCTGCCAGGCTCTTAAATCCTTCTGCACTATTCTTCTTCTTCCACCTGCTTCCTGCTCCATTTCAGCATCTGCAGTAACTATCCTATATGAATTTGGGAGCTGGCAACCATCTCCTCCCTTTAGGAATTGTGGCATATCCCACACCGTCAGATCCTTAGCCTTGACTGCCTCGGTAAGATATAACATGATAGCCCTCTGACTCCCCTCCCAAGGCTCTACAGTTTGAGAAACTGTTTTGAAGCCATACAAATGTGGCCCTGGCCCTCCTGCCAAAACATAGTTGTAGAGTGGATGTAGAAGCTTCTTAAGCATTATCCCTCACTGATCCAAACCACCAGTGGTTATACTTAATATCCTGGCAAAATAGATCAAAATTGGGTATAGCAGTCCATTTGCATCAGGTGTTGTGCTAGTCTATATTCTGTCTTGAGTATTGGAACTGCAACAGTTGTAAAGGCAGAAGCCATCCTATAGCAAAATGTTAGGTATAAAGAATAAGCATCAGTTGTAGCTAGTTTAAATATGGCCTAATCTAAAGCTTCCTAGTAGCATTTTAGAATAAACCCACCTAAGTTTATTTTCCATTCTTAAAGGTTCAGCATTCTAGAAAGGCTAGTTTGTGTACACAGCAAAAATGCTTGGCGAGGATGGGCAGCAATGCTTACTTGGCCTCCTGGCACCAGCATCACTGAAGATTACTGGGAGGGGAAGAGGAAGGGTGTAGCGGTGGGGAGGTTGGAACGGTGTGAATGCCAAATGCCTTCCTTATCCTCTCTCCCTTTCCCACAAACCACAGTGTTGCCAGTGCAGGGTGGCCAGGTAAGTGCCCCTGACTGCTCCTGACACACAGTGATTGTTCCTCTAGCTTTTAGGTGACACCAAGACAGTTAAGCAGGAGCATTTTTTGCATCTTTACTTGATTGAGTGGAGTCCTTGGGTAGAGGAGACTCAGTCCATGCCAAATGAACAAACACCTTGAGTTGCACTGCAGGCACTTTTAAAAACCAGTGCAGATCAGCTGTAATATTTCCAAAGATTACCTATATGCCTTCTTCCAACTTTTAACACGGAATAATTAAGCTACTTTTCAAATAGTGCTTAAAGGGGATTTACATCTTAAAAGGTGGCTTACAAATATTTGTGAAGTTGTAAAAGAGGCAGGGTTTCAAAAGCAGATATCCTACCTTGCAACAGTAAGTGCTCCCTCACTTTGTGTCTGGTTGTAAACAGAGCAAATGCTTTCTTGAAATATACCCCCCCCCCCCCAAAAAAAGTCAACAATGATCAGAAAACATGTAAGGGGAGGAGGGAAAAGCTGCTTCTGTCACTGCCCCCTCCTCTGCCACAGTCAATAGTAGTACATGATATCCTAACCTTGGCAAAGAGCAACCCCTCCTTGGAAGCACATGCACCCAGATCGTGTCTGGGAAAGCTAAAATATGTAACCTAAACCTTGAATTGTAACCATAATTGGCTATTCTTTTTCTGACAGGTATAACCAAGACCTAAAAGCCAAAGAACTGGAAAAGTAGAAATTCAAGCTCAGCTCCTCAGATCTCATCTGCAAAGCAACTTCCCAAGGGACCTAGATTTAATCTTGTTCATTTTGCCCTGTGTGAATTTTTACTAAAGTTGGTAGAGCATGTTTTTTTCTATAAGTTTAGAAAGCAGTCTCTTTACATGGAAATAAAACCTTCTACTAAACAATAAAACCTTAAGCTACGTAACGTTAGTAGGTTTTTCCTGATCTTAAGGGCTGTGAGCAGTGGTTGTGGTTGCAGAATACCCCTTCCTCCAAAACTGCTCTTGAGGATAAGGGAACCAGCCCTTTCGGTAGTATTTGATGCAGTGTATGGAGTTGCAACTGTTGGGGGTAGGTTTGGTGATACTTGGGCACACACATCTTTTTGGCAAGAGGAACTACCCTGTGCATGAAGGTGCTACTGGACCAACTTGATTTACATTTTTCATGCCACAGTTAAGTCATGACTAAGATGTTGAAGATGGAAAAATACTTAAATTCATAATATGCTTTGTGTGATCCCTCCGCCTGAAATACAGAAGGTAAACATTTTAGATTAAAATCAGTATCTTCAGATGGCAGAACGGTTGGAGCAGTGGCCAGTTTTCTGAAGTATAATCAGTGCTGAGCTATACTAAGTTCTGTACTTCTGGGGGGGGGGGGGGACCTAACCATTATTAAATGCCCACTGCTGGGTCACAGTAATCTAAGGTATGTCACAGCAGCACCACACCTACCTAAGTGTAGGATAAAAAGTTGTGAATCCCAAAGCAGTTTGGCCTCATTGTGGGTTGCAGTCCAAAAAAGGTTGAAGACAACTTGTACTCTAGCCTTTCAAAAGCTGAAAGGTATTGATAACTGACCAGACCTGGCAGTGGGCGCCAGATGTTGGGTCCCAGTTGCCATCAGCCCCAGCCAACATAGTCAAGGATAAGAGTTGCAGTCCAGCAACATCTTTCTCAACCTTTGAGTCCAACTCCATCCCAGACTAGCAGGACCAGCGGTCAGGGATTATGAGAGTTGTGGGATCCATGGTTGAGAGAAGCTGATTTGTAAAGACTTCCTCAAATGTAAAAGCTTTTCTGTGAGACTAGGAAGTGTGGCCCCTACCACATGCTTTAATATATGGGTCTGAAAAGCATCCTGGAAATGGTGGTACATGACTATGTGAATTTGGATGGGGTCAGTTTGCCCATGACTAGCAATGGCTAGGTTAACGGAAGAGCATGAGAGTAGTCGGGGGCTACTCCTGAAGCATATTCTCCTATTCTGAGCACTATGCACAGTGCTAAATTGAGCACTTGCAGTCAAAGCTGAATCTTGGCTTTGTAGCAGAAGTATGTGAAAGGCAAAGGCAATTCAATATCTCATGCTTGACAAATTATGAAACACACAACAGACCACTAATGGAAAAAGTGTATTAAAATATTCACAAGAGTACAATAGAAAACATGTAAATATCCAATGTGATGTGTGTCCAACTTAGAAGCAAGTCAAAACAAGTATGTTACCACTAGTTCCTGCTTTAACTTTACAGAGAGCTTGTAGAACAATCCCTTGCCCAAAATTATACACCTATTTTATAGGTGTTTACCCCTTTTGCCCCACCCCGCCAATCTAGCAGCATCATAGTGTGGTGCCCTCTTAGTGGTGCTTTCCAGAAGGTAGCCAACTGCCTGTGCAGCAGCTGCATTTGAGAACATAGGGAAGGAAGGAAAGGAGACTGTACAACAACTGAATACAAAATGCAATTCCAGTTTTTTAAAAGTGCAGAAACAAGGTAGAAAAGGGCTCAGTAGCTGCATTCTGTGGAGTTGTATAGAGCCAAAGGAGATCTTGAGAAGAAAGTCGAAGGCTTGGGGAGCTAAGTTTCACAAGTGGGAGTCCTTTGTTAGATCTTGATTGCCTTTCACAGAAAAGGGCATCTAAATTGAGCACCATAGGGAAATTGCCCTTTCACTGAGGCGTCTCCTAGATTTTAACTAGGAAACAGTTTTAATAAGGGGGGGATGAAACTTCTACCCATCACACACAAATAGAAAAATGTGGTTTTAAAAGGCTTGGTCGATACAAGAATAAGGTAAAACTCTGAATGAGACTTGACAGACAGACTTCAAGGCTCATCTGTTGATGACTGAACACCTGCTCACTTCACCAGAACAACTGACTGTACACAAAAAGGAAAGCCTTTGGAGTTTTGTGAATACAGAGCAAGTTACAAGACAGATGATCACCTCAACTACTTCAAATAATTAAGACAAAACTTTTTATAGTTTCCCTATTCACACTGAAATGTTGATACTGCAGACCCACAAAGCACTCTAGCAAGAGACAAAGCTTCATGAACAAATAAGATAGAACTCCTACAGTCTGAATGATCTTCCCCAAACCCTACTGGGATAAAAGCACCCTACCTATTCAAACATGGTTATCTGCCATGAAGAACTTCTATTGAACAATATTCTACTGAGATGAAACATGAGGGGTACAGTTGTTAAGGAGTCAAAATGTAGTAGCAACACTAGCCTCTACTTGCCTTGTCTCTCTAAAAAAGGGCACTGCACCTCCACTAAAATTGATGGCAAACTGGTTTTTAACAGGGTTAGACCACACTTTTAAGTTAGAAAATACACTATTTACAAATAAGATTATAACATGGATCATACTTCAGGCATGTTAAAGGATGTAAATCCTCAAGATGCCACAATTTCTCATGAATAGAGGTTTTCAGCTTGAACAGCTACTAGGAAAAGTCACACTTGTTCCAATTTTACTGTTCAAGCCACATAACTTCTGTCGGAGGAAATGTAGCCCCTTTAGGGTTCTTGTGCTTGCCATGTTGTCTGCCACTAAACTCAGAAGAGGAGCAACAAATGAGAGGACAACAAACCCAAATTCTCTCCTGCACTATAAACCATATTCAGACTCCTTTCAAAATGCTGAAAAACAGGTTCATGTCACACAAAAAAAGGTCAGCTCCAGCTCAAATTGCTGATGAAGCAAAGTGTCAAGAGTATCAGGCAAAGATGAAAGAATAAAGAAAAAATAGTGACTTGCTTTTCTAGTAATAAGGTGCTAGAATTAAAAGATTACGTTAAGTTCTATAATATTCTGAAAACACTGAATAATAAATTGTTTTCTCCTACACAGCTCATTTGGCTGCAAGCATTCACAAGTCACTGGAGTTTGCATCAGATCAAAGTATGCAGAGTAGTGATTAGTTGATCGTTATAATTGAAGCAGGTCTTTCCATTAAGTTATTTTTTCTGGCATTCCTCATTTATTACTTATACCCTACCCATCTGGCCGGGCCTCCCCAGCCACTCTAGGCGTCTTCCAACAGAATATTAAAAACACGATAAAACATCATACATTAACAACTTCCTTAAACAGGGCTGCCTTCAGATGTTTTCTAAAAGTCAGGTAGTTGTTTATTTCTTTGACATCTGATGGAAGGGTGTTCCACAGGGCGGGTGCTACTGCTGAGAAGGCCCTCTGCAGAGTTCCCTGTAACCTCACTTCTCTCAGTGAGGGAACTGCCAGAAGGCCCTCAGCGCTGGACCTGGATGGGGGTGGAGATGCTCCTTCAAAAATACTGGGCCGAGGCCGTTTAGGGCTTTGAATTGTGCTCGGAAACATACTGGGAGTCACTGAAGGTCTTTCAGGACTGGTGTTATATGCTCTTGGCAACCACTCCCAGTCACCAGTCTAGCTGCCGCATTCTGGATTAGCTGTAGTTTCCGAGTCACCTTCAGGATTCAACCTCAATCTGTTAGCTGCCATCCATCCTCTAACCACCTCCAGACACTCACACAGGACCTTCACCGCCTTCACTGGTTCTGATTTAAAAGAGAGGTAGAGCTGGGTATCATCCGCATACTGATCAACTTTTAGCCCAAACCCCCTGATGATTTCTCCCAGCCCTTCATATAGATGTTAAAAAGCATAGGGGAGAGGACGGAACCCTGAGGCACCCTACAAGTGAGAGCCCAGGGGTCTGAACACTCATCCCTCAACATCACTTTCTGGACATGGTCCAGAAGGAAGGAGCAGAACCACTGTATAACAGTGCCCCCAGCTCCTCTAGACGGTCCAGAAGCATGTTATGGTTGATGGTATCAAAGGCCGCTGAGAGATCCAGCAGAACTAGGAAACAGCTTTTACCCTTGTCCCTAGCACACCGGACATCATCAACCAGCGTGACCAAGGCAGTTTCAGTCCCATGATGAGGCCTGAATCCCAACTTGAAGAGATCCAAATGGCCCGCATCCTTCCAGGCATGCCTGGAGTTGTTCAGCAGCCACCCACTCAGTCACCTTGCCAGAGAATGGAAGATTTGAAGCTGGGCGATAGTTGGCCATATTGGCTGGGTCTAAAGAGCTTTTTTTAAAGAAGCAGTTTCATGACTACCTCTTTCAGCTGGTCTGGGAAGCCTCCCTCACAGAGAGAAGCATTCACGATCCCACCGAGTCCATCGTCCAGCCCTTCCTAGCTCGCTTTTATGAGCCAGGATGGGCAAGGATCAAGGAGACAATTGGTTGGTTTCACTCATCTAAGCAGCCTGTCCACATCCTCGGAGGTAACAGATTGGAATTGATCCCATGAAACTTGACTAGACAGGACTCTAGCTCTCTCCCGCCCTGGCCCTGCTCCCACGGTGGTCTACCTCTTTCCGAATGTGAGCGACTTTATCTGCAAAAAACTTTGCAAAATCATTGCAGGAGATCTTGGGGTCCTTAACTGGGCCCCAATGGCGAAGGTCGTTCCGTTAAATTGTGAACCACCTAAGAGAGTCTCCTGCTGTTTTCTGCAGATGCAATAGAGGCGGTGAAGAAGGTCCTCTTCGCCGTCACTACTGCCACTTGATAGGCTTGATGCTGAGCTCTAACATGTATCCGATCTGATTCAGAATGAGTTTTTTGCCACCGGCACTCCAGCCATCTCAGCGATTGTTTCATCGCCCTCAGCCCTGGAGAAAACCACGGGGATGTCCAGGTTCCATGCAATCAGAGACAGCGCTTCGGAGTCAGACAGTCAATAGCCCTGGTTAACTGCATTCCAGCAGGCCACCAGGGAATCACATGAAAGGCCATCCCCTACCACTCTCTGGAAACCATTTGGATCCATTAAGTGGTGGGGACAGACCATCCAAATCGGTCCCACCTCCCTGCAGAAGGGAAGGGTCGCAGAGAAATCCAGTTGCACCAGGAAGTGATCCGACCACGGCACTTCTTTTGTTTCACTTTTACTTAAGTGTCAGATCACCCACATCCATAGAGGTGAACACCAGGTCTAAGGCATGTCCACGACTATGAGTTGGGCCAAATTATACCTTGTGTGGTCTACATTTGTTTTTAGCTGGAACCCTTATGATCCACTGATGTGTTTTACATTAATAAAGCAAGAATGCATATTCAGGGTGTCTTAACCGTTAAGGCATAGCTTATCTGTATTATGTGGTCCTCCTGTTTAACAGCGTAAGATGTTCTCCATCAGACCATACTCCACCTAGTCCAACATTCTTTGCGCACACAAAACATCCCAGTAACCCACCAGGTGCTAGGTGGTCAACCAGGAGTTTGCAGACCACCATGGGACTGCAATCTGTCAATCTACCTTCTGCCAACCCCTGTTCTGAAGAGGGCAAGGAGACCAGTGCAGTACTGGAGAAAATTTAAAAAGCACCTGAAGTTTTTTTCAGTCCCACCCTCACTCCCCAACTGAATAAAGATTGAAAAGTCAAAAGGAATTCAACAGGCTCCTTTCAACAGTGACACTAAATGAGCATTAAAAGAGCAGCCTCAGAAAACTAATCAACCTCTAAAGTGGCACGTGGGTGTATTCAGATTAGCATTAAGTGTCACTTTTCATTAACTTTTGTCTCTCACTGTTCAAGACAAATCTTCACAAGTTGCTCATTCATCTACACTCCTGCAACGTTTTTGTTTTGTAGGGGGCGGGGTGCAATTCTAGGATGAATATGTGCAGTTGTGCATAAGACGATGAGCCTACTGGGTCAGGCCAGCGGCCCATCAAGCCCAACATCATGATCTCACAGTGGCCAATGAAATGCCTGCAGGAAACCTGCCAGCCCTTGCCAGCCCCAGTAAATGATGTACTGCATGCAAAAACCAGTAGGTGGAGGTGAGACTAATAATGGCATGGCCAATTTCATTTACGGTAAAAGAAAATAAGACAAGCAGTACCCAAGGCATCTATGATGAATGGGTTCATGTGTACAATGGCATAATTTCACTGTTTAGAAAGGAGGAAAAACTCCAATAAAGCTTCAGTGAACACCAGCACTTCAGCCCTGTCCAGGTTTTCTTAGACTCAAGTGCCACCAAGTTCAAGGGAACTTACTTTCCTAGTAAGTAGATTTAGGACTACAGCCTAAGTCTACTGAGATCACAGGAGACAGCAGTAAAGATGGCCTTAGCACAGAAAAGTCGGTAATTGAAGCCTTCTAATTTTTCTATTTTGGAAAAAGAATCCATTAAGGAACAAGGGATTAATGCTCATACAGGCATACCTCATTTTAGCAGTGATCCTGCTGTGGAAATGCACTCACCACATTTGGGCAAAAGTACAATGTCCCCTCCTCTTGGCCCAAGCTTTAGGGAAAGCCTGCTTGTTTGGCTCTGCAGAGTGCTGACTGGCCACCCTTTGGGTCAATCATAAAAGTTTCATCTGCTACCATTCACACTTTCTTATACTTTTAAGAAAACTCCACTGCACAGATAAACATGCACGGGCTTTGGGAAGAGGAGGAGGAGGAGGAGGAGGAAGAAGAAGAGAACAGGACAGCCTGTCTGAAACAATGAAGAGGAGGAGGAGGAGGAAGAGAACCAGACAGCCTGTCTGAAACAATGGTTTGAGGCAGGAAGGGAGGAGAGAACAGCAGGTGATTTGGAGGTTGTGTGCCCTTACAAGAATAATAGAGCAGCAACAGAGCAGAGCTAACCCCACAGTAGAGAAATCCACAGTCCTTTCTGTTTGAAGGTAAATCTGCAGTCTGAGAATGAGTAACAATAGAATCTTGGCCCTCACCTCTTGAAACAGGAAGTGTACTACTGGCCTATTCTATCATATATGGCTTCCATGAAGCACCCCCCTCCATTGAATTAGATAAAACAGTAAGAGGTAACTTGTAAATTCTAACTTACTTTCTGCAACAGCTACATCCCAATAAGCCTTACTAAAAGCAGCCCAATGTAAGGGTATTCTAGAAAGCCATATTAAGATCAGACTAAGTTCCTTCAGCACCACTTCACTACCCTATTTTCTTCAAAGACAAAACTGAATACCACTTTTATTGCAGAAAAATCACCAGCGGGAAATAAAAATTAGAGGGACTTCTTGTTAATGCTTCATGATTGAAATGACCAAATGAAAATGTCTAAAAGCTATTGGGGTGGGGAGCGCGCTGCCCCAAAAAGAGACAAAGGTTAGTTAATGCCCTGAAGATAGAACTTTGGCTTCAGCCAATATGAGGACCAGGCTGGAAACTGAAGGCAGGGGAGGGCTTTCCGACCCTACTGTAGAAAGAGGTAAGTGGGAATTGGGAATGAAAGACAGGAGTGAATTTATATGAAACTGTGTGGAAAGCACCGGAATAGGAAAAGAGAATCCTCATGCAGAAACACTTATCCTCAAGTCTATTTCATCAAAAGAAATCAATCTTGTAAAAAACAAAGTATCAAATCCATTAGACTATCCAGGAATTTTCCAGTTTTTCCATAGAACAGAGAAATCACTTAAAGGTGTAATATGAATATTTGCTTTCTTCCTCTTATCCTAGATACAAAAAAAAAATATTAGCAATTTATAAGCAGAATTCATATCATATTTCAACATGCAACATTGGTCTCAGTTCTGTACGATTTAAATAGACTATTTACACACAATACATATATAATCTCTTTCTCTCTGTATGCACATGCATTGGTCCTAGCCTAGGCATCAAAGGCCACATGTGAGTTCTCTGGGTCAATCTTCTTCAAGCGATTCCAGTTTGAATTTTTGTTTAGCTTTGGGTTGGTTGGGATTTCCTCAGTTCTTCCGAATGTCAGCATAGACGACAGATTCCGACTTGTTGATCTTGTCACTGTAACGCCCTCCGGAGTGATCTAACTGCGCATAAATTACTGGGCCCTAAAAAAAAGAAATACAGAGTAAGCAAACTGATGAAAGAGCTTGATTCCTTCAGTACATTGCTGGCAGGCAGTGTAAAGACAAAATTAATCTTTAGATTAGGAAGTTAATGAGCATTAAGCAGACAAAACTCTATTAAATGTACACAAGACACACATTTCCCCCCTCTTTTATCTGTTTGGGTCTACCTACAAACTATGCAAGTCAAGTTGACTTTTTAAAGAAATTAATCTACTGTGATAAAGTCCTGCAAAAGAATCTGCAAATATTTTCTTATAGAAATCTGACACTTCATTCTTCAGGTAGATGGAATTGCTTGTAGCCTTCGGAACAATTCACCGAACAACGGAGCAGAGAATGGATTGATATTTTGAAAGAGTACATCAAGAATTCACAGTCCGGCTAAAATCAGCTCATTCAATAGGCTCCACTTGTGCTGAATCAGACAGGGACGTGTCACGCTTAGCAGTATTTTTCTTGGGAGCTGCTGCAATATACTAAATTAAAATAACAGGTTGGAATTTTAAATTTCATCTACCACCTTGAGCAAATACAAGGCTGAAAATTGTGTTCCTCAAACTGCACTTCATCCAGATTGTCTTCACACTGACAATGGATCAGCTTTGGGGGCATACACACTCAAAGCACCTTTCCTCTTCTTTTAGCAGAAGCTGGCAAACAAACCAGGAAGACTTTCATTAACTACAGTTAATAGTAATATCCTGTTTTAGATGAAAAAAGAAACAGCTTCAGAACAAGAAGGATACTAGCCAACTTCAAATTGTGGCTTGTTTTGAATCTGTTAACCAGAGATTTCTGGTTCAGACAAAATGGGAAACTTAATGGAAGACTTCCTGGCTGCCAACTTGCATAAGGATGAGTGAAGAATCTGTGTCTATACACCCATCTTGGGTTATCATCATGATCATCCAAAAATTGTCTTTCAGAAATACTATCGGCTTTTTGTGATTCAGTATTTTTCTGCATCTGTCTGCCATGTCCACAAAGACACTACAATACAAGAAGTTCGTCAGCAAAAACCAAAAGCAAAGACTGTCCAGCAACTCTTACACCTCTAGATGGCAGCAATGCTCGTGGAGTATTTAAAAACAAACAAACGAGAAGCCAACAGGGAGTTGGAAGAATAATCCGTAATTTTTTATGTTCAATAAGGCTGTGTAACCCACAAGGAATAAAGCTTTAAAGGAGGCATGATCTTGGCAACACTCAAATCTAAAATTACATTCACCAATGTTTAATTGGGCTACCATTCTTTCCCACAATCAGCCACAACAACTCTCTTTGGAAATGTGCATTTTAAAAATGTCAATACAGTTTAATTATAAGGAAGACTAGAGGATCAATAGTGCAGTAAGAAAGCACTTTAGGAGCCAGTTCAGAGGAAGAAAGTAGTTGGGGATGGCTAGCTGGAAAGACACATATTCTTCAGCTGCAGACAGTGAAGTTATGGCCAAAAGTATAAATGTTTTTTTGAACATACAAAACTGTAGTATGTATAGCAAGCTTCTTCCATAAGCCACACAGTTCACCAGAGGTTTTCAACACCATTACTGGATCTAAGGCAGCTTCTTGTGGAAGCCACATGAATGAGTCATGCTCTGCACATTTTTATTCCTGTTTGCTTTACAAATGATTTTGTTGTTCTTTCATATAAGACCACAACTCTCTCACGTCAACAGATGCTACTCCAAAGGCTAATGCCCCGAGTTCTTGGAACTCAGCCAAGACAAAGGACAATCGTCTTTTCTTCTATATCAAAGTACTGGCTTTTTAAAAAAGCTTTTCCTTTGAATAATACCAAGTTCCTTGTTTAGAGACCGTCTGCTAGTTCCTACAAAACTACAGAGGATTCAGATAATGGGGGAAGAGAGGATTCAGATAATGACATATTTGCCTGGAAAATATCAAGAGATCACTGTCCATATGCAGGAATTCAGAACAAATATGTGAGCCTAACTATAATAATAATTCAATTAAGTACATATAGTAGCTAGTTGATGGAAAACATCATCTGGAAGTATTCCTCTGAAGAGTTGCTCACTGGGAATGACACCTTTTCTTTTTCTAAGTTGTTCCAATAGCTTTCCAATGTCTGTCTACTCCTATGCATCAGACACAGGACAATATGCAGATTTTACCAGGAATATATGTGTCCCATACAACAAAAGCACTGAATGGTGTGTAGGCTATCCAAGTATCGGAAGAAAGGAACCAGATGTGTGGCTTAGAAGTTAGAAGTAGAAAGTTTTACATCTGAAACTGCATCTGCCTATCAGAGGAGAAGCACAGGTTAATAAAGTCAGGTACAAAAGCACTCTTTGGAATAGGACACAAGAGGGATGGTCTTCTTTCTAATTTATCAGTTATACATATGGGATAACTTAGATAACCAGCCAGCTATACATTAGATCTAGAAATAAGAAAACATTGACAATTATCACATTCAAAATGAGCAAACACTGTACAGCCAAACAACAGAGAGGAATGAGAACCACTAGGACATTTGGTACCAGACAGACATGCACAGTTGTGAGAAATAGATGACATCTCAAATGAATTTACTGGTACGGATAAGAGTGAAAGCAAACCCAATGAGCAATCAGCCAGCCTCAAGATGCAGTGAGCCAAACAAGACAACTCTGGTGCATGCTGTTTGAAACACAACCTCAGGCAACAAGCTTCCTGCTTTCACAACCATTACATTCAGGATTTAAAATATGTAGGATGGAAATAGCAAACTGGTAGACTAGACAGATAGACTGGAGTAAACCACTGTAATGAAATGAATTTCTCCCTCCTTTCCTCCACTACTTACTTACTTAAATAAATAAATAAGAAAGAAAGAAAGAAAGAAAGAAAGAAAGAACCTCTCATGTTCTCAACAATGTAAATATCCCATTCATATAGAGAAGCTGCAAACCAAGAGTACTTCCTGGAAACAGGACACGCCTCTTACAGCAGCTTTCTAATTTTGTTTCAATATATTAAAAATATTCCACAATACCACCACTGTGCTTTCAGTAAGAAAAGAAGCAGATGTCTGCATATAAAAGTCAACTCACTCTGGTATACTTAAAAACAAAAGCACTTCCATCTATCTCCATGTTCCCCAGACATTATCTACTTGTCCCACACACATTAATAAATAAGGCATGTGAACCTCTGTATATTCCTGTTTAGGCTAGAATAAGTGTTTCCACTTGCTAGATTTTGTTTATTGTGGTTCCTGTCATATCCACATTACAGTAACATCAGAAATAGCTTGTAAGATGCATGGCTCTGTGCAAGTTTCATGTGCACACAACCTCCCCAGATAAGACTATTGAAATGCATGTCTTCATTGACTTTGTAAGAGTCTACACAATAATGTTTTGTTTTGTTTTAAAGTTTGTAAGAAGCAGGCCTACAGCGTTTAAAATCCTATGCTTCCCCTATTGTAGATAGCTGGCAAAAACAGTCTCTGAACCAGAACTAACTTCACCCAACAGCCAAGACTTGCTTGTCCTAGAAGCAACAAGGAAAAACCAGTGGCTTCTATCAATATTGTTGCCCCTTTCAAAAAGCACCTAATACCACCAGCTTCAACCAAGTGAAGAGGACCGCCAGAAATGAACTATGCCTTAAGAAAGTCTCTTTATTTATTACAGGGGTGGAAAACCTGCAGCCTTCTAGATGTTAGACTCCAACTGCCATCACTCCCAGCATACACAGCTAATAGTCAAGAATGATGGGAGTTGGAGTCCAACAACATCTGGTGGGTTGCAGGTTTCTTACCCTGCTTTATTAAACTGAAATGTTAATTTGTATAGTAATGTTTCAAACTAGCAGAAGGAAAGGTCTATATTGTCATCTAGCCATTTCATTTTCAAATAGTTTTATAAATATTTTATAAAAACCTACCTTTTCAATATATATTTTTTAACAAAATCCTTTCCTGCTGAAGCATCTCAGCATCACCACAGCTCTATTCTGATACCCGTAGCTTTCAACATATTTTGACAGACTAAGATGTTCAAGTTGATACAATTTGGAGAGCTAGTCGTTTCCATTATCTAGTTTCCATTTTTCCACTTCACATCAAATAACTGAATACAAAAGAAAGGAAATCTGGCTATTTCCTTCCTCATCTTTGTCAACATTAACTAATATATCCCTGCTCTCAAAATGTCTGTTTTTCACCTATGTTTCCATGGAATCTGCTATAGGTTTTTTTTAATGGTTTGGTTGATTTCATCTGTTTTATTGATACATTTATTATGTACAGAGCTTTCTCATAAAGCAGTCTATATGTTTAAAAAGAACAGAAAGGAAAAGAAACACTATTCATTTCCTGTTGAGCAATACTCTATCTAGAATGAGTATTTCCAAGTGGGGAGCAATGGTCTGCTGTCTATGTTTACCTGACACTTTGTGGGGATAAGAAGATATACAGAACAATGAAGCAAAGGGGCTAAAATATTATTAGCTCTGATAAATGGTAATTGGAAAAGTCCAGGAACAATAAATACTCAGCACTGCCAAGATCATAGAATTACAAATAAAGGAGCTTCCTAGTGAAAACCTGTATCACAAAGAAGGACAATTCACTCAACTTAACACAGATCAATTCATGTGAGTCAGATGGCTCCCTCAGAGCTAGGATATTGTGGCAGAATAATTGCTTTCGCTGCAACAACTGTTTACTTACAAAACTAGCCCTATTGAATCTTTTCACTATCCTTGAAGTACTGAAGTTGTCAAGTACAGAAAACGACTGCAGTAAACAACATCCTTCATCTTCGAAAATGAATCATAGAACTGTAGAGTTGGAAGGGACCCTACCGAGGGTCCTCTAGTCCAACTACCTGCAGTGCAGGAATCTCAACCCGTGGTCCCCCATCCAATTTGAAACCATCCCGGAGCACCATGTCTATCTTTGTAACACTTTTAACTTTGCTCTAAGTCTCCCTCCCCTCAACAAGAATACCACCTTTCCCATCACTGAAGGTCTCCAAGTTAAGAGTTCCCAAAGCATCATGATGCCATTTACCTGGTGTGATCGGATGGGCACGCTGTTTACCAGACCCTCTGTGTCGGAGGGGGTCTTCCGTGGAGCCTGCTTAACTGGAGACACCAAGCTCTCAGAGGTACTGCAGCTGACGAGGTGGCAGAGCAGAGTTTGCAGGACAATGTTCAAGAGGCAAACAAAAAAACAAAACAAAAACAAAGGCAAGTGATGGCAAGATGACGTGGCAACTTAGGCCAAAGTAAAAGGTGAACTCGGTGAACAACACAACATACATCCTCTCCCTAGTGCTGGCTCAGTACCATCACTCCTAAACCTCCTCTTCTCTCTGATGTACATCCAACCCAGCCTTGGGATGGAAGAAAGCAAGCCCAATAGAGGCCAGCAGCTTTCACAAGAACCAGTTTCTTGCTAACGGGGTCACACAGGCGACCCTGCCTCAGGATCCAGGGAAGTAGTTTCTTGTTGTCTCTGCCCGAGACATCAGAATTCACTTACACATAAGTGTACAGTTGAAGATGGATTCCTTTCTAACTAGGCGGAAAATTGTTGTTTTTCTAGTGACTGTGCCCTATCTTGCAAGTGCCACAACAGAACAGGCGCTCAGCAATGACATGTCCTCAAATGGCTATGGCACTCTCTCCCCAAGGAGGCTTGCCTGGTGACCACTGTATTATATTTTAGCTGGCCAGTTAAGACATTTGCATTTTCTCAGGCATATTAACAATTTGTATTTTCAGTGTTGAAGGGATGCAGTATTTTAGGTCACTAGACCTGAAATTTTACACTGCTGTTTTAGATTTAAATTTCTCTTGTTTGTTTTGTTTTACTGTATATTTTATTTCTGTTGGCTCTTTTAATGTGCATTACAAACCACTCTGGAATAAATATTATTAAGGGCAGTTTATAAATGCCTTAAACAATGTCTTCACAGTAGCTGAAGTCAAGGAATAGATCTTGACCACAAATTTTTTCTGTCCAATCATTTTAGTAAATGGAATGCCTGCAGCAAAGAAAGTATCCATTGACTGGAACACTGTCTGTTAATATATTGATACTACTATGTACAAAGCTTCGGAAAGTCTATTTAGAAAGGGCTTGGGGTACTGATATGTCAGCTATGTCCTTGAACTGATGCGCTCTCACTTCTGCTTAAAAACGAACTAAGAATCATTTCAAAATCAATTAAACTGAACATTGACTAAGCAGCTCAATAATTCCTAACACGCATGCTCACAGACACCTAAGGACCAAACAATACTGTTATGTATCTGTATGTACGTTGGTACAAGGTCTATTCTAGATGAGTGGCTGATACCGAAGATGTGGGAGCACAACATGTGTTGTGTTCCACCAGCAAGCAGGGAATAATTTGGAGAGGGAAGAAATCACTGGGCAGGAAACGAGTTAAGCTTTCTTCCTCATCCCTCTAAGAATGGCTTGTCCTGTTTAAAAAGAAGCCATTGGGGCAATGTGTAAAGGACCTAACTTGGCCTAGGAGGAATACTCACCACCCTTTCTCTCAATCACTTTGTTTTCTTTACACAACACACACACACACAGCATATACAGGCAGACATGGATCATGACAATGTGACAATGACATTAAGCAGAATGCAGTTCCCTGCAAACCATTATTTTCTCTTATCCAACAGGAATATTTAAACATTAAAAAAAGCAGACACGAGATATGCAGCAGTACATAGGGAAATATAGTACTGAGGGGGGAAAGGCATTTCAGTACCAGTAAATGGGCTTCCATTCTTACTGGGATTGAATCACAGCATACAAAGTGGCCAAGGGACTAATAAAATGTCTGGAGTATATCCCAAGAATTCATGCAACCTGGATCTAAAAATAACACTGAATTAAAGGTCTTTGCATGGAAAATTCAGTTATTTACTGAATGATTTTCTCCTCTCACAGTGTACAGAGTCCAGATCCCCCACACTCATTCATGCACATGAGCTTGCTGGCAAGAGATGGAATACTGATTCTGAAGGTAATGAGCATTGCCGTCACAATTGAGGAAATGAGACAACAAACTCAAGCAGTAGATGAGATGTGCTGCCCCTTCACCAACAGTCTACAAAACAGAATTTCAGCACAAGTGATGGAGATATGTTAGCCGGGTAGTCAGCAAAGGAGGCAGAAATGTGTACACGCACACACACGAAGTACCAAAGAGCAACCACCAATGTGATTAGTTACCATGGTATATAGTGGGACCAGAAGAGGAGACCCAGCCCTGTTACATTCCCAATCTTGCGTCTATATCAGGATCTCTGTAAGCAGAGGAAGGTAAGAGCAGGATCCGATCCCAGCACACCAAAGCAGGAAGGAAAAAACCAAAATGTCAGAATAAGAACAGAAGTTGTGACACTGCCATGCAAGGGTTTCCACCACCACCCAAATCAATCCATTATAATGCTGGTGTTAGTTTCATCTAGAAATTAGACCCCTGCAAAATTATGTGGCCCTACTCAGCAATTACAGCCCAAACACACCCTGCCACTTAGTAATCAGTAGGAACAAAGAGCTGGTGTAGTCAGTGAAAGCAACGTTATCCATTTCCTCATTGCTGGGGGTTGATTTTAGTTGTAGAAGACAATGCAAACATATTACTGTTCCAAATCCAGCACCTTTAAGTAGCTTTCAGCAATAACACACTGGACAGGGAGTTAAATACCCATATTGGGCTTTGGGATCCTTTAGTGCAGATCAATGTAAGCTGCCTTTAAGTGGTTACTGAAAGAGCACATGCAGAAAGGAAACAGTGCTTTCCACACTGAACTCTGAGCTTACAAAGCACATTTCACTGCACTTGCTCAATCTTACCACTGACTCCTACTGCAACCCCTCTCTAAAATCTCCAGCTGAAAATAAGGTATAGTGGGATCAGTTGCCAATTAAACACACCCATCAGAAACTAGACTTTTGAAGGCTTTGTTCATAACATTCACTGGATCTACAAAAAGCAGGAAAGAGTTGGGTAGTGGAATGACAATCCCCACAGAACACGTGTGCTCAGGTTTTTGTGTACAAAGGCTGCATTTCTGTTGGAGTTAAGTGGTAAAGCAAACAAGATAAAAGTCCCACCACCACCACCTCAAAGGAACCCACCAACAAAACATTTCGTGGTATTCTAAAAGCTCTGGATTAAAGCTCTAGATTCTACCCTGAAAATACTTTCCAACAGAAGTTATTCAATGCAAATTAAAAAGGTACCTTAAGTGCAAAAAAGGGAAAAAGGGAAAAAAAGGAAGTCATGCAGATGGTGAAGCCAGTGAAGATAGTAGAGGAACTGTTTTCCCAAAGCTAGGTTTGGAAACCTCTGGCAAGCAGACTGTTGTAAAAGGAGCCACATTCCAAACTCATAAATAGAGTTGTACAATCCAAGATGTAGAGAGTTGTCCAGCCTTTATCTTGCACTTCATCCTGAGCTGCAAGAGCCCCTTTATTTTTGGAAGACAAGAGTGTAGGGCTGCCTCTCTGGACTTATACACCCTGAAAGGTGTATGCACAATGAAGTCAACAATTAATAGTTTGGGACTAGAGGAATGTGTCCCGGTGGCCACAGTCAATTTAGTACAATGAATAAAACATGTATGATTGATTCCTGTTGCAGGTTCAGCTACCCCGGCCTCAATAAAAACAACAACAACACCTAAATAAATGAACAAGGGGAGCATCTTACCCAGAGTAATGATTTTTAGAGTTCTTCTTTCTGCATGCGACACACACAACAAGAACGATGAGCAAAACTAAGCCCAGAACTCCACCAATGGATGCCCCTGCTACTAGAGTAATGGGAAACACAGGCAAGTTACCTGAGGAGAGAAGAAAAGTTTCAGTCCAGTCTGCTTAGCTTTTACATTTATCAATATATCATTGGCGTTGGCTTTTATATGCAAAGGTTAAGGGTGCATCTGTCTCAGTAATGGCATGTTCCTTTGTCTTTTTTATATCCCAAACCTCAAGTAAAACTCATGAGCATGATCTGTGGTGTTAGGTTCATTAGATTTCAATAGCATTTTTACAGCATACCAAGTACAATTAATCTCTCATTTAGCCCATCAGTAGCCCCATGGGAAAGATGAGGTTGAACAATAAGTAGACTTCCCCTGAAGGCCAATTTTCACTACAAAAATTTGTAGTCTGCTATGCATACCAGCATACAAAACACACAAACCTCCTGCTGTGTGTAAAAGGCATCTACATAAGAGGCAATGCTTTAAAATGCTCAGAAGAGCCAATCAGGAAATAACTGACCTCTGCTTCCAAGCATTTTCATGAAGAACTTGCCATGTTTTAGATGCACACCCATCACATTTGAGAAGCTGTCTCAACACCACAATCAAGAGTCAGTTCACACATTAATCACAATAATCATAAACTAGTAACTGTTCCCTCTTGGCAAGATTGCACTTCAGAGTATTGGAGCAAAGGGATACAACTATACTAAGACTCAGGATTCACAGAAGTACAAAAGCAAACTTGGCACATCTAAGAAACATACATATACATATATACTCATGCCTAACTATGGAAATGAGCCACTGCTGAGAACACCTTATTCTCTAGCTGTGAACACCATTTGTTTAAAAGAAGTTATTTTAGCAGTCTATTGAACTTCTTTTCATTCTGAAATCCACCCATACCTAGTCTATTTCAAATCACTCTTTAGTTATACCCTTGGGCTACATTATCTCTTCTATCTCTATCTACAAACAACTTCAACTGTAAAATAAGCATACAGTCGCTGCCTTAATCCTATCAATAGACTACAATATAAACCATTTTTTTCTTATAAATTTGTAGCACCTTCCAAACTGTTTACCAGACAGCTAAGGCTGGCTCTAAGAAGCAAATTAACGCCATAGTTCCAAAACCTAACTACATACAGGATTTTTAGTTCTTTTAAAACAGTTCCAATTTCTTCACAGAAACATTCTGAATAAAATACAAGTTATGCAAGGAGAGCCAAAATAATACTCCTGTAAGTGATGGGTTTTTGTAGAGTGATTTAATCAAATATTTCACAAAAGCATTATATCAACCATCAGTACTAGCACTCCTGTATCCAGAGACGATGGTACCTTTTTCCACAACTCTGACTTTGATTTCACTAGGTGTGACAACAATATCTGGAGGGTTCTTGACATCGCAGATGAAAGTGCCATTGTCCCGGAATTGCATGTTGGATATACTGATAGATGCATCTTTCTTGTTAAGGTCACCCGCCCAGTTGCTTCTGTCCTTAAATTGTGTATCCTTCCCAGGATATGATTTGCCATGGGAATAATAGAAGAACTGTAATCGGGAATATAAAACAGGATACAGTGTTAAAATCCTAGTTTTCCCCACAAAGGAAGGTGTGGGAGTAGCTACAACTGCTCAGGGTGAGACCTTACTCTGACTCACTTGCCCCAATTTCCAGCTGCTGTTACAGGATCACTATTGGACCTCATACACCTTTAAACTTGACATATCCTGCTAACAAAATAGGAACCTATGGTGAAGTGTGGGTAATAAATCAACTCACTAGACAAAATCAGAATACATAGGTGGGTAACAATTGTGTCACTAGTTCAAAACAATCCCTCACCTTAATAAGACTTTTGCCACTGAAGTATTGTGGAGCAAGCACAGAAGGACAACTATCCATGATACCAAACATAATAGGATCAACTGGCATTCCCAGGCAGCCTAAATACCTAAATCCCAGGCCAGCGATAAAAGTGAGCAGGAGCAGACAGGTATGAAATAGCATTGTCGCAGGCTCTTGTTCAATTCTCATCTTACTTCAATCACCATCTCTTACCGACACAGAAGTAGTTGATCCCTCTGGTTGAAAGCTCCAGGTAACAGTAGCGGCACTGCTGATCACCTCTGAGGATGAAAAGCTGCATGGAAGCTTTGTTTCTGTCCCATTCTCCACAGAGAGTTCTGCTGGTGTGTATACTTCCACAGCTGAAACCTGGGCTGTCAAAAACACCACAAAAATCAGGATGCAGGACCCATTGTAAGCAATGCAGAATGAAATGATAGCATTACACAAGAGAGCTAGATGAAGAGCTACATTAGAAATCTTATAGCCCAGAATAAATGCCCCATCAAATATTTGTTGAGTCGCACTTAGTCCATTTGCTCTGGAAACATTCAGCGTTATTTCTGCTTTTGTGTGAGATCAGTCACCGTATAAACTTCATCCTGAATGCAATGCATACCCTCTGAACTTGATCACTGAATATTTACCCAATTGTTGAGCGTTGGTCAAGGGCAACTAACAACAGCTCATCTAAGTAACCGTTCTAGTAAAAGACTGGTAAGTTAAAACATCCTCCAATGACTGAAGAATGCATAGAAAGTTCTTGTGTATTGTTTGCCTATCCATCCTTTGGCAGAGGAGGAACTGTTATTTGAACTTGGGTAAGGTTTTGTAACTTTGTAAAGTCCTATTTTGCTCAATAAAATTCAGCATTTTTCCACTAGTGCTCTGTCTTTGCTTCAAGGATCCTTTAAAAGGAAGCCGTTTGTCTTTGGCAAAACACCATCCAAGCCCTAAAGCCAGTTCACACAAATCTGGTCAACTCCATACCACATCTACCGAAATCTTGGCAGGTTCACTACCAGAATACACATGATGCACCATGTAATTACAATAAGCAAACATGAACTAAACTCATATGCAAGCTGCAGACAGTCACAACAATGAGTTGTTCTCCAAAAGTAAGTAGTAGTCCTTATGGCTAAGCTGTGACTCTCCAAAAGGTGCTAGACTATAGCTCCCACCCTACCTGGCCACTGGTGATGCTGGCTGAGGCAGATGGAAACTATAACCCAGACACATCTGGAAGGCCACAGTGCAGCCTGCCTGCCTGCCCCCGCTTTACATACCTGTCCTGAAGCATATATTTAATTTGCTGCCAACATTGTTCTCAAATGCTTTCTTTCTGCCTTCACTGAATCGTCTAACATGTCCTTAAGAGTTTCTACAGCTCACAAAAGTGGGATGGTTTTGTATTAATCCTGGCAGGAGCACATTGACAGCAGCTGTTTCATGGCCAGAGACAAGGTTATTTCATATGCTGCACTATCAATGCTGTCCTTCATAAGCTGTGCTAAAGATTCCAGATTCCTGACAGTCCAATTCTGTTTTAACGCAAAAACGCATAAAAAATTAAACAGGCCAATGTGTTTACTGAATGGACAGAAGAGAAAGGGAATCATTGGGAAGGCTTGTGTGTGCTACACAGTTTGACAGGGCTCCCTGTGAATTTAAAAAAAGTACCTCAAGACTTACAACTTGTGGCCATTCAGCGGTTTGTTAGGAACAAGAATGAAAACTGGGAGCTTTCCCAAGCTCAACCCACACCAGGTATAGCTAGCAAGCAAACAAATCAGCAGGGATTGATGGAACGTAGAACTATCAAAACAGGAAATAGAACATTCTTGCAATGTGGAAATGCCTTGGCACTTCCACATTCACTGCACTGCCTTCACGTCCAGCATGCAGTAGAATAGAGCAGAATACCACTTAGGCAGGACACTCAGCATTACACCATTGTGCAAGCAATGTCTCCCACCTCACAGCTGCTGCGCTATGATACTCAGAGTTAAATGCTTAAATGTGCTTAAGAAAACCCACTCACATTTCCATGATTTATAGAAGATTTATAGAAGCCTGCATTTATAGAAATGTGCCATGATATTATAGGCTTTCACCTATAAAGCCTTGTGTGGCTCAGGACTCCAATACCTTAAAGACCACCTCTTCCCACACAAGCCAACCCACACCTCACATTCAACATCTGAAGCCTTTCTCTATTTCCCCCCACCCAAAGAAGATGTGGAGGGTGGCAACATGAGAACAAGCCTTCTCAGTGGTGGCTCCATTTCTGGAATGCTCTTCCTAGAAATGCATTCCTAGCACCCTCTCTGTGTGTTTTAAGAGACCAGGCAAAAGCTGAAAAAGCTGAAAAAAGCTCTCCTGGGATTGTGCCTGAAGTGCAAAGACAGAAGATGACAGACAATATTCAAAGCCTCAAAAACAACTCAAATGTGAAATTGCTGGCCTATAAAAATTATGTATGCTATCCCCAAGATCCATCTCCATACCTAAGTAATGGAAAGTGGCCAATTGAATGCCTTTTTTTAAATGGATCCAGAGGAGGTCTGAGAAATTACAGGCAGTTACTGTACACTAATGCTTGTTCCAATAAAATTGCTAGAAAGCATTATTAAATATAAAATTACAGAAAGTATATAAGAACGAGACTTCTTGAATAATAAGCATGGCTTCTGTAAGGGTGTTTTCTGTGTATTACATAGCTCTTGAGTGGTCCTCATATGGACCACTCAAGCATATGGCAAGCATATGGACAGGAGCGATGTAGTACATGTTGTGTCAGATTTTGAAGGACTCCTGAGTGAGTTTAGCAATCGTAAGATAAACAGAAAAGTTCTCTTAGGGATCAGAAGGAGGTTAAAGAACAAGAATCAGAGAATCAGAATAAATGATCACAATTCAGGAACGAATGAAGTGGGATCTCTCCAAGGATCAGTATTGGGACAGCTGTTTTACACTTATTTGTGAATGACCTGAATTTTGGGGTAGGCAGTGAAGTGGCAAAAGTTGCCAATGTTCAAAGTGGTTAAAACAAAAAGGGATTCTGAGGTCTAAAAGGGTCACTCAAAGCTTGGTGAATGGGCACTAAAATGCCAAATGTGATTCGCTGTAAGCAAATGTAAAGTGATGCATATAGGGGCAATTCATCCTCCCCTCCAAAAAAAAAGTCACATGTACACTAATGGGGTCTGAATTGGCTAGGAAGGACCTTAGGTTCATGGTGGATAGCGTGATGAAACGGTCAGCCCATTTTGCAACTCTGAAAAATTCCATTTTAACGACCATTAAGAAATGGTCTGAAAATAAAATTGCCCAAATAACAATGCCATTCAGAAACCTATGGGGCGCCTGCACTTACCATATTTTTCACCTCATAGGACGCACCGGCCCATAGGACGCACCTAGGTTTTTTTTGGGGGGGGGAATAAAGAAAATATATATATTTACCCCCCAGGTGGGGGCCTGAGCTTCCCCCGCGGAGAGCTGCGCGAAGCCGGAAGCATGAGGCGTACTGAGCTCAGCATGTTCTGCTCACCACAACTGAAAAGAGTGTGGAAAGTTTTAGAAAAGAGCACCAAAACTGACTACGTGGCTGAAATAATTCCCCTACAAGGAAAGGTTAAAACATTTGGGGCTTTTAAGGTAGAAAAGCAACACTAAGAGGGGACATGATAGAGGTCACAAAGCAACCTGTTTTGAAGAAGGATTCTGAGGGTATAGTACAGAGTCCCTGCATCCATGAATTAATGCAAAGACAGCTGCTGATGTCTTTCCACCCCTATAGGCCCAGAAGCATAACTTGGTGTTGGCAAAACCTATCAGGCATTGGAGTCCTTCCACAACACCTGGAGCACCAATCATGCACATGCATGGCTCAGCACTCCAGGACTTGCTCTGTCCACAAAAGGAATCCTCTGGTATCTCCAGCAGGAAAAGCCACTGCTGCTGCTGCTGGAGGGGATGGAAAGTGGTCCTCAGAGCAGCTCCAAGGCAAAGAGCAGTGCAGGCACCCTGCCTAGCCCTCCTGTCCAGACAAGTTCACCTGCTTTTCGGATTTTATTTCTGTGTGTGTGTGTGTGCGCGCGCACACACACGCCAACATAGCTCCTTGCAAAGAGCACAAGGGACCCTAGGTATGCCTTTGAATAGGCCCTGGGAATCCAACAGTCTTTTTCTGTGCATATCCTTCTCAAAATAGCCACAAGTAAGCTGAGAAACAGACTCATGCATCTACATGTCCCCACTGAGTTTACTGGTTGAGCACAACCAGTACTACTTGTATTCTGTTACAGTGGAACCTCGGTTTTCCAGCATCTCGGAAACCGAACAATTCGGAACCCGAATTCCAAAAACCCAGAAGTAATTGCTCCTGTTTTCGAACACGCCTTGGAAACCAAACAGCTTTTGAGGCGCGTTTCTCAATTTTTTCAATGGATTTTGCCAACCGCCCATTGATCCTAGATTTTCGAACATTTCGGGACTCGAACAGCCTTCCGGAACAGGTTACGTTTGAAAACTGAAGTTCCACTGTATCACATTTGTCCTTCTCCAAGTTTTGTTACCCAAGATTATTATACAAGGAGAATTCATAACTGCTATTTAATTGCCAAGAGATCCAGACTAAAAGGCTATGGGTGAAAAGAGATACTGTACCGTATTAGCCTACCCACATGGTTTGCCATCACAGCAGCTTTCTAAAACAGGACACCTTGGGATTGTGGTCCACCAACTAGCACAAAGATGATGAAAATGCAGCTGTGCTTAATTTATCATCCATCACTACTATGCAGACTAGAGCTCTGAAGGCTCCGAGAAGTTGTAGGATCTCAGACTAAATTGCATTTGGAAATGCAATTTACTCTGAGTAGCTAAGGAACAAGTTAATCTGAAGAATTAAAAGGCTCTTTAAAAACATTCACTTAAAGAGAGCTGATTTGGCCACAAAGAATGAGCTGGAGGGATGCTCAAGACAATCTTCCAGAAGAAGCCTGTCCAAGTTGGACATCGGCCAAGGAAGATTGCAACACAAGACAGCTTCTCCAAAAGCACGTATTTGCAAGCAGACAGCTCTCAGCAGTGTAATCTAGTAAAGAAAATGCATCAAATCCTGAGACAGACTTAATACTGTGGTGATTACGAAAAGGTGACAACCAGTCGGCAACACAGCTCCCAACTGAATAATTGATATTTCATTATTACACATGCCAGTTATCCTCACCATAGCATACTAAAGTGGAAAGAAGTCAAACTAATGTCTTCTTTTCATAGCATTCACGTTTCTTCGTTAAAGACTTTAAAACCCTCCTGTCGTTCCTCATTTTGTCTAAAACAGAAACTGCTAAGCTGTCAGACTGCAGCCGACATTGTCAAGAAAAATAGTTGCAGTGTTTCCTTATGTGTTCCTGGAACTATCAAGAATTTGCAAAGTAAGGTGGCTTACAGTAATGTTCTTCCATTGGTGAATTATGGGCGACAATCAGTCCTGTTAATCTGGATTCTAAATGTGATTGTGACCATATTGAGAAGGTCTTAAGCCTGCTCCTAAATGAAGACAGAGGAAATATGTGTGTTTAATCCCTGTCCCTCAAAATAAGATAATAGTTTGAAGTTTGTTTCTGTAGGAAAAAATCACAATAGAAATTTTATTTTATTAGATTAACCTGCATTCTCCAAAGGAGCCAGGAAATGTTATAAATTCTGTGTAACAACTAGGAAAAGCAGTTCACATTGAAATGAATTATCTTATATGATTAGTTAATGGTTTCCAAATGAATAGATTTCCAGCATATGAACTTTGTATAAGAGCTGGTTTATGGATAGAAATGAGTCATGACCAGACTTCCTGAAAACATCTACAACTTTTTTAATCAAAGAACAATTCTTCTGTATTCGATTACATGAAATTATTCTGTATTTGATTACGTAACACAGAATTTACTTCTACTTAAAGGGATGCTAATGAAGTCAAACAGGAGAAAGCTTGTGGGCTTTCCATAGTTACATCTGATGCATAGTGCTGAGTCTCTCCATAGATTATCCAACATTTGGATTAAATAAGCATCCAGCTTTAATTTTTAATACTAGACCCTGGAAGCCATGGATATGGGGGATCAGGAGTTCAGGGCATGGCCCCCTTCTCACTATCACTCCAAAATTAACCCACAGAGTAGAAAATACATACTTGATTAGTAAATGGTGTGCAGAAAAACTGCTCCCCTAATTTCTCCGCTGATCCCACTCAGGTACCACCAGATGTTCTGCAAGGCAGGAGGTATGCTAGACTGCAAAGGCTGGGAACAAGCCAGTTTGTATAGGTTCAGGTGTTTATAGTAACAGTTGTCCTTTTATGTAAAGAATATATTCTGTCTAAAGTCCCTAGTGTAACATGGTCATGGTTTAATTTTAATCAATTTTTTTCCTTGTTGAAACAGAGTAGCTCTGTTGAAACAGAGTAGTTGAAACAGAGTAGCCTGAAAGTTGTCTGCTTTAGAACAACTTGTGGTCAATCTTTTCGCTGCATCAAAAAGTGTTGTATCTACAGTGGTGCCTCGCAAGACGAAAAGAATCCGTTCCAAGCCCATTGACAGAGTAGCGCTATTAGCGCTATTGGCTAAAAAAGGGCTAAAAACGGCTTTTTAAAGGGGGGGGGATTAGCGGTTTTGCTGCTAAAATGCTTTTAGCAGCTTAGCGATTCAAAATAAGGGGTTTTGGAGCAAAAAAAAAACCCGAAAATTTTCGTCATTTTTCGTCTTGCGAAGCAAGCCCATAGGGAAATTCGTCTTGTGAAGCGCCTCTGCAGACGGAAAACCCTTTCTCCGTCTTCTTCTCTGCAGACGGAAAACCCTTTCTCCGTCTTCTTCTCTGCAGACGGAAAACCCTTTCGTCTTGCGGGTTTTCCGTCTTGTGAGGCATTCGTCTTGCGGGGCACCACTGTATATGTAAAATGTTAATTGAGATGAAATTTGGCCATCTTATGGCTACAAAAATCCCATCCGAAGCAGATCTTCAAATAGAAATGCCTAATGAAAAAGGAAACCAGTTTGGGGGGCAGGGGAAACCTCTGAGACCAGTCTTAGCTCAATTGAGAGAAATATAATTGAAGCTCCTACCTAGGTGGTATCTTTCTCCTTTGCAAATATCCTATATGATACCAGGTGTACCTCCTCCCTGTTGAAGGAGATATGGGGAGACTGGCTCCTTCATACATATGTGGTGGTTTTGCAAAGCTGTTTGATCCTTTGAGATATCAATTTTTAAGGAACTTTGTTTAATAAATAAAATCGAGTTAGAATCTTTTCCTCAGCTTCCTTTGGTTGCAATAATGGATGTGTCTACTCCGCCAATTCCTCATAGAGTACTTTTAAAAATTTCTCCTTGCAGCGGCATGTGTGGATATTGAGAAGCAGTATAGCAAGATCTAAAATCTACTAGGCTGACGGAAGTCAAGTTTACAACATGTAAGACTTCATATATATTAAATGTGAACTTTTGGTAATACAATACATACTTTCATACAAGACACCTAAAACTGTAATAAAATGATCATATGCACATAAGCTACTAGCATATCAATTTAAAAGTTGTTGTTTCTTTTTACTATGGGGACACTGAAGAAAATTATTTACTTTTTAGAATCTATGTTTAGAATTTCCATTAAGCCAGAACAGCAATTCAAATGATATTAACCGGACAAATTCTCAAGTTGCTATTAAAATAATAAATTGCAAAAATAAATAAATAAATAAATAAATAAATAAATAAATAAATAAATAAATCTGTTTAGAAGAGCCAATGGCAGCTGGTGCCCACTTGGCCTGGTAGTGCTAAGAGGCCACAGGTCATGGCCAAGTTGTCCTAGTATTCTCCCTATCCTACTCCCTTGCAAACATACTGTTGACACCTAAGCTTTGCTTTTTATTATTTATTTATTTATTTATTTAGTCCCAACTGGAAACTTCTCACTTTGGTACCAAAGGAATCTCTGCTGCCAGAGGAGGAGACTGATGGAAGAAAAGTTTGTGTGGCTTCCACCTGTCCTGGTTCTCTCCCTTTGCAAAGAAACAGTGGACACTTAAACACTGTAGTCTTACTAATACATAGCCCCTAAGTGTCTTACCTTGGTTCAGAAGGGGCCCTTGCTGTCACAATTTCTATTGTGCATCCATGCCATGATTAGTGTACATAACATAGAAGTAATAAGAAGCGATAAGCATGTAAATGACTGCAGCCTGAATTTGTTAGTCTTAAAGGTGCCACACTGGACTCTTAAACATGAACCCCATATATTTCCAGGCCTTATGGAGAAATATTATTCCTCTGCCCCCTGCAGCTCAGAGATGAAACATTTCCAGACTTCTAAAAACTGAAGGTTTATCCAAACTGAAACAAACTTCTACTCTTCCACGTCTCAGTTTATTTCTTGATTTGGTGTACAGTGGTATCTCGGTTGTCAAACATAATCCATTCCAGAAGACCTTTAAACTTCCGAAATGTTCAACAATTAAGGCGCAATGGGTGGTTGGCAAATTCCATTCAGAAAGTGGAGAAACATGCCTTGGGAGCCATTTCACTTCCGAGACACGTTCGAAAGCGGAAGTATTCACTTCCAGGTTTTTGAAACATTTGGCTTTGGAAACGTTCGACAACTGAGATACCACTGTATTTCCAAACAGAGACCAGGTCCCCCCACCCCCCCCCCAGCACACACAACCATCCTACTTGAGATGAAAGTATCTGACATGGCTAAGAAGCAGTTGGTGTCAGAGGCTGTGCTGTGCAAAGGCCTTGACACAATCTTGCGGTAGCGTACGCTTGGCAGAATCCCAGACTGCATTCCGTGGCCAAACCCCTGAATATGTTCTGTATGTTGCAACATTTAAAAGCACCTTTCCAACAAGCAAACAAGCCCTAAGCATACTGCTTGTTATGTTATCCTGTTAAATGCAGAAGCTGTGCTTACATTTCCACCTTTGAATCTTGGTTCCAACAGATTTGCAGCAGTCTGAATTGGAGGTAACAAAATTACACTGCTCTGTACTTTCTCCCACTCCCAGTCCTTTGAGGACTGGTCAAGAGGTCAGAAACAGATCCACCAACCATGCCAACAAATTAAAGGCCACAAGCAAAGAAGGCATTCAATCCTCCTTCCTTCTCTTGAGGCAACAGCAGTGCCCTCCAAGAGGCAGAAATGCATCTTGCTCTTTCACTTGAGTATTGTACTCTCAAGGTACAACTCAGGACTTGCCTCCATATACAGGAACTGTAACGATCTGAAACTGTACCTAGTCTTGCATAAAAGTCTTTCTGCTATGCAGCTTCAGAAATTATTTGGGGGGATTAATTATATGAACAGCTTGTCTCAAACATTTGTTCATCATTCTAAAAGAAAGTGTTTTATAAACAAACAAACAATACAATACAATCCAACAGGGGGAAACAGGGAAAAAGCATGTCCCCCCCTAAATTTTCCAGTTCTTTTCTTTCTTGGCCTTCACATCTCTACCTCTGCTTTTTCATTTCTACATCTTTTTTCAAGAAAGTGGAATAAAATGCAGGGAAATTAAGTGGATTAGGACCTAGGGGAACAGGGTTAAAAATCACCATTCAGCCGTGAAGTTCACCATGTGACCTTGGGCCAGTTACCATCTCTCAGCCTAACCTACCTCACATCGGGGACTTATGAATGCCACCTTGGACGTCTTGGAATACACATACCTATATCCAGCCTGCTGTCCCTGATTTTGAATGGGAGGAGGGGAAGATTTGAAATCATGAAAAAACCTAAAATAAAACAATAAAGAATCTGGGAAACAACCGGAATATACAGACCTAAAAACTTTGGACTTTATATGTAGTTCCTCAGCAAATCCAGCGTGGCTGCCTGCTAGAACAGGCTTGCCTGGGATGGAGTATGCAGGCAGGTTGTAACCCATGCTCCCATATTACATGTAGGCTCTGCACACTGCACTCTCATCTGAACCATCCCCTGCAGCTTTCTGTAATAGCATTTTAAATTTGCCAAAGTGTTTTATATTCTTTTATCCTCACATCAACCCTGTAAAGTAGGTCACAGTACAATTTTAGCAGAACAGCAAACAAAACAGCACTGCCATCTTAAAGGCTAGAAATTGTATTCTGGCATAAGCTTTCGTGGGCTAGAGTCCACTTAATTGGATGCATCATTCTTTGTAATACATTAAGTTTATGCAATAATCAAGGCTGGGTTAAAGTGGTTGTGAGCTTGATGCTCACAATTTCCAAAACAGGGGCCTCTTCTCCTAGAAAGGAACACCTGAATTTACAAAATAAGACTCATGCTACCTTCCAACAAATTTATTTATGGCATACAGTTTTGTGAAATACAAAAAAATGCCCTGAGCATGTGAAGTATTACAACCCTCAGCAAAACGTAACAAAAACATTTTGTAAAACCCGATAAGCAGAAAGCAAAGATAGAGACCTATGACCACAACTTCCTGTCCGCAGTAGGCAAACAAACTTGCAGAACGTATCTGGGTGGGACTGGAGGAGATGCACAGACCGCAACCTCCTCCGAACTTTCCAAAGGCCTTTGTGAGCAAACAAGCTTGCAGAAGAGGGGTTTTTAACACTGCAATCCTTCAAACTTTCTGACAGAAATCTCATGGGCTTATTAAATGGAAATGCAGATGGGACATTAAGCAATAATAATAATAATAATAATAATAATAATAATAATAATAATAATAATTTATTATTTATACCCCGCCCAACTGGCTGGGCTTCCCCAGCCACTCTAGGCGGCTTCCAAAAAAAATTAAAAAATTAAAACACTGCAATACATCAAACATTAAAAGCTTCCCTAAACAGGGCTGCCTTCAGATGTCTTCTAAAAGTCTGGTAGTTGTTGTTCTCTTTGACATCTGGTGGGAGGGCATTCCACAGGAAGGGCGCCACTACCGAGAAGGCCCTCTGCCTGGTTCCCTGTAACTTGGCTTCTCGCAGTGAGGGAACCGCCAGAAGGCCCTCGGTGCTGGACCTCAGTGTTCGGGTAGAACGATTGGGGTGGAGACACTCCTTCAGATATACTGGATATACTGAAGACATTTTCTTCATGCTACCAACCTTCCAAAAGCCTTCGGGAGCAAATACACTTGCGGAACAGGAAAATAAGTATGACATTGGACTGCAGCCACAATGGCCAAGCTGCAGGGAGGGCATGTGGGGGTATTGGGTATTAATTTTCCTTCACCAGCTACCCCACTCCCAAAAGTCCATCAAGTGCAGGGATACCGACCACAGTTCAGCATTTATTCTGTTCTTCTCTCTCTGTATTAGCAAATAATTAAGTACACATCATGGAAGATCTCCCTGTCTTTATTTCGGCTTTGTTGATATGTTGGTTAACTGTCATGCAGCAGGGTAGGAAAAGTCAAGATACTTACAACATTAGAACAATTTGTGATTAGTCTAAAGCTGCTTTAGATTTTGATCAAGAGATAATTGGCAAGCCACTCAGGTTGCAGATTAGAGATTCTCTTAAGAACATTCCCTTGTGAAATTATTTCTCATAACACAACCAAGAACTACAGATAATGGGTACAAAAGGGATATAGAATTACTGTTGCCACCACTTATTCAGGGACACCCAAGCCAATACTTTCTGTTACGAAACTGCTAAAAGGAGTAAACAACAATAAATTGCAATTCAATGCCTGTTTCAGAGTTCATATGGCTTCCAGAAAAAAGCCTGTGCAAAGTCCATAAGCACCAATTATAGGGACACCGAGCTAGATAAACAAAGTACACATATAGACATCAAGAGTCCACACTAAGATGTTTTCTCAATTACACAGCATATACTGTGCATGTGTAAAAATATTAAAGAAAAAGTCTTACTTCAGCTGAACTAATATCTATAAGACTACTAGCTAGTTGTGCTATTTCAAGTACCAACAGAAGGCTCTCAATAAAAACTTATCTCATTGGTTTAGACAACAAATCATGCCTTCTGAGTTGTATGGTTGCTAATATGAACCCAAAAGCACACAGACAGCAGTATACAAGGAGCCCTGTATAGTAGGTCTCAAGATGTTGTTGGACTACAACTCACATCATTCCTGACCATTGGGTATGCTGACTGAAGCTGTTGGGAGACCAACAACATCTGGAGGGTCACAAATTCCCCATTCCTGGCCTATTTCCTCCCAACAGTGTACTCAATAAGAAATGCACTAAAAAAAGCTAGAAGATGGATGTTGGAAATGTGTCATCAGAGAGCTCTTTACACTACCTTTGCTAAACATTACGTACGGCTCTGTTGAGCTGGTATTGCAAAATTTTGGAAGATGTTTCAATACTGAAATAGCCCCATCTTGCATGGAAAATTACAAAACACGACAAGAAGGTCATGGGGATTATTTTCAACAGCTCCACATAACCAAAGATCACTGTAATTTGCAACAAGTATTTGCTGGCTTCCACGCATATAGGTAAAGAGTCACCAGTCAGTAGCAGTTTCCCCTAACAGTTAAGGTGGGGCAAGGAGGAAAGAATGTATACTTAAGTCCAGTTATAAAAACTGACTTGGTCTAGGGAAAGCTTCTAAGTTATCCTTGAGGAGAACAATACTACGAAGTTTCACAACAATGCTACAACCACAGCCACAAACTACAGTGCTACCTCGGGTTACATACGCTTCAGGTTACATAAGCTTCAGGTTACAGACTCTGCTAACCCAGAAATAGTACCTCAGGTTCAGAACTTTGCTTCAGGATGAGAACAGAAATCGTGCTCCGGCGGCGCGGCAGCAGCAGGAGGCCCCATTAGCTAAAGTGGTGCTTCAGGTTAAGAACAGTTTTAGGTTAAGAACGGATCTCCGGAATGAATTAAGTACTTAACCCGAGGTACCACTGTATAAGCATCAACAACTATCCAATCAGAAATGAAACTATATTTTGTATCAATCAACTGAAATGTTAAGATTTGAAAATGAATCCACGCAAGACTAAAAAAAAATACCATATTTTTCCATGTGTAAGACTATGTTTTTTCCCAATTTTTTAAAGTTTAAAATTGGGGGTCGTCTTATACACGGAATGTTTAAAATATTTATTTCTTAATTTTGGGCTCAAAAAATAGGGGTCGTCTTATACATGGGGGCATCTTATAGACGGTAAAATACGGTAAGTTGCGTCCCCAGTCCAGCTATATGCTTACACCAGCAAAGATACATATACAGAACAAGCATGTAAGCACAAACACCTTAATTGTTGCTTTGTGAATACTTTTCCTTTCCTGTCTCAGCATGTGTTTGAGCTACCTCTATTGCTTATATTTTTGAGAAGTCAGAATGTTTAGCTGAAAAGTTTGACGTGGTGCAAAAAAACCAAATACAGATTCAGGAACCCTGTCAGTTATCCTAGAATTTATTGAACAAAGAGTGAAAGTAGCAGTCTATAATATTGTTTTTTCAAACTGAAGCTAGGTTAGAAATAGGATTAGACTCTGAAATGGCCATTTATCTGACTGGAGCTCTGCAACCATGCCATAATGGACTACTGTTAATAACAGTTGAGAGTCCTATTATTCTCACTCTGGTGTATCTTAAGGCGCTCCATTTAATGGAAGAAAAGAAATACAAGTGCCTTTGTTTTGATTTGCTCAATAATTGTAAAGTGTGGGAAGGAAGTATATGACTAAATCTGAGGAGGGGAAAAACCTTCCATCCTGAAGCATACAGATAATGGCTTCTAAACTGTGGCCTGAAGGAGCACTTTTAGTTCATTTCTGCACACTGGTTAAATCTAGGAGGCACGTAGTGGGTCCTCAGAATAAAGACTCCAGACTCCACAAGTTCCAAATTCGACATGCACAATTTACTTTAGTAATATCACTAATTTTCTGTGGTGCCATTTTCAATCCATGGCATCGATGCAACACAAAAATAGAATTTTTTGAAGACTGCCAAGTAGAAAGGAAAAACAAAATCTGACCTATTTCTGTTACTAAAGCTTGCTGATCCTGAAAGTGATCTCAATGGACTTGCTGGAAGAGGCAAGTCAAATATATTTGGGCACACAAAAAAACTTGGGTTCAAAAAGGGAATAATTCACTATCCTCTTTAGGTATAATGTTTCAGTAAACCACAACCAAAATTGTTTTCATTTTTTACCACTTCCAATAAATCCCATTAGTGCTACCAATGCCAGTTTTTTTCCTCCTATGAGCCAGTTGTGCAAAAAGTTTTAAATTCTAATCAAATAAATGCTACATCAAATTAAAAAGTCTTACAATACGTGTCTTGATTAGTAGGAACTATGAGGTTTGCAACAGGAAAGAATATTTTGTTTCCATTTGAAGTAACTCTTTCATTATTATAAAACAGCACTACAGTGGTACCTCTGGATACGCACACCTCCAATTGCGTATCCTTCAGGATGCGAACGTGGCAAACCCAGAAGTATTTTTCTGGGTTTTGTCATGCGTGCATGTGCAGCAGCAGTCTACCGTGTTGTGCACATGTGCAGAAGCAGTCTACCACCATGCATGCATGCGCAGAAGTGGTCCCTCTGGTTGCGGAAACCTCGGAATCTGACCAGAGATCCAGCACAGGTCCTGTCCGCAACTGGAGGTACCACTATATTTTTGCTAGTACAGTGGTACCTTGGTTCTCAATGAGCTTGGCTCCCGAACAAATAGGCTCCCGAACACTGCAAACCCAGAAGTAAGTATTCCAGTTTGCGAACGTTTTTTGGAAGCCGAATGTCTGACGCAGCTTCCACTTCACTGCAGGAAACTCCTGCAGCCAATTGGAAGTCGCGCCTTGGTTTTCGAACCATTTTGGGAGTCAAACGGACTCCGGGAACAGATTACGTTTGAGAACCAAGGTACCACTGTACAGGCATATTCACAAGACCTGCTTGTGGGACTGTTTTTGCGTGACCAGCTGGATTAATATCCAATACACTTATAAACCAGTGTTTGAAATTAGCCAGGCACATTTTGCACCTTGCTTTCAACCACTTGCAACCAAGTGAATATGCCTGGCTTCTAGGATGGCACTTGACACTTCTACCATCTGCAGGTGCATGCCTGGGGATCATTGGATCTGGACTGTTTTCACAAACTAATACCCAGTGGTATTTTTCTAGGAAAAGGGATGCTGGAACTCACCATGAATGCCTCCTTTTTTCTCTTATAATGGCAATGGCACCCTCCTAAGAGGTGCCGGAACAGAGTTCCACCAGTCTGACTGAAAAAAGGCCTTGCTAATACTCCAACCTGTAGAATTCTACCAGTTATGTTTTATCAGCACAATGAGAATGAATTTCTGGAACCAAAATGCTTCTTCTGTGCAGTCTGAGCAGGGGCAATCACCATTAAGAGAGAGATTCAAAAAGACCAATATATGTGTGGACTGTCCCTGGATCAAATGACGTTTCTTTCTTGAGTTATCAAAGCTCAAGGTTGTTATCTGAACTAGCCAGATGCTTAACTGAGAATCACAATCAGTGCATCGTCTGATAAATAAGACTTCAGAGCTGTCTTGCCCCAAAATGGCAACTAAACATTCCATTTTGGTGACTAACTTTGGTTTAAGGAGCCATTTGGCACCTAGCTTATATATCGGAGTTCCTAACACTAATTTAAGCCAGGTTATTCATTACCTCATGTATTAAGCAGCACATGAAAAAGTGCTTATGTTGATTCTATTTAATATGTTACTTCTGGAAGCAACTGAAATGTCCAGAGAACAGCTACTTGGGGATTAAAACAAAAAATATCATTCTAACATAGCTCAGCAATAAGGAACAAAAGGGAGTTTCAAACAGATAATATTCCATAGGTCCAAACCATTATCCTTTCACAAAATAAAGCACTGCTAGTTCATAGGGGGAAAAACCCTGCCCAGCTTACAGATGGATTGATTTCATTGCTGCAGAATAACAGGACATTACTTAATATAGCTAGCCAGTAGCCATTTTGCATACTAGTACATTTTATATTCAAAGAGCGTAACAGAGAAATGGCCAAGGCAACATTGTACATTTGTGAGATGAGTCAATTTACCCAAGAAAAGGAAACGGAAGTATGGGAAACTGTGTTTAATAATTATGTTGGTGCCTCAGAAGGAATCTGTAAGCTGATCACCCTCAGGCAGATCTAAGTCAGTTTGACCAGGTTGTGTAAAGCCAATTTCTCTGAAAGGCACGTGTAAAAACTGTGTGCAACAACTCCTAGGATAGATTTTCATTACTGACTGCGTTAACACACATTTGACTTGAACTGACCCAGGCTAACTCTTGAGCATGTGCAGTGAAGCAGTATATCGCCATACCTGTTTGCGGGACTGTTCCCGTGACCAGACTACCTCATCGCATCCATTGCTTTACGACTAGTAAGAACTGTACACTGCTTTAAGAAAGCAGCGCTACAAATGAAGGCAGGAAACTCAAAGCCAAACAATGGCAACACCAATCCTAGACATACGAGGTCTTGGGCGCTTTATCCGGTACCAGCAGAAAGGAAAGAGATTGATTCATGGACGCAGCAATTTCCCCTCTTGCCTGGCTCAGCACTTACCCCTTATTATTATCTGTGCACAGCTCAACCTAAAGACCCAAAGGGCGGAGTAGCAGAGGGAGAGAGAGAGGTCACCTGCTCTTCCTTGGTCTCTGTTCCGCCCTGGGCTCTTCTGCAAAGCGATTCACACGTACACCCGCCACCATCATGACACGTACGTTACCTCACCCCCACCCATTCTTCCTTTTACCGGAGAGAGACCAGGGAGGGGCTGCGAGGGGGGCTCCGGGAGACCTGGAATCCCCCGCCAACACCCAACAGCACCGAGAAAACAGCGCTCCGCTCCGCCGCAGCGTCGCGTTCACACGCCCCAGACGACTCGCCTCCCGCGCGCGCTCCGCTTCCCCCGCCGCCCGAGTTCTGGCGGAGACGGCGGGGCTCAGCGAAGAGGAAAGGCTTTTCTCCCGCCCTGCCTTCTCCCTCCTTGGCTCCCCTCCTTTCCTTTTATGCCCGCCGACCCCGACACGGGAAACCCACTCACACAAGCCGAGAGCCGCCGCCAGCAGCAACGAGCTGAGCCAGGCGGCGAGCGGAGCAGCGCCTTGCCTCGGACTGCAGCCGCCGCCTCCTCCTGGCGCCGTTAACGCCGCCACCGCCACGGTCGCCGCTGCCATTTTCCTGCCTCCACCTCCTTTTCCTCTCATTGTTCCACCCCCGCCCATGGTTGGAAGAGGGGTGGGAGAGCCGAAGGGAACCTCCACGCCGGTATTGAGCCGGAGCGCTGTCAATCACGCACACCTCCTGAATCCAGCGTCTTCCTTCTGGCCAGGCTCTGCCCTTCACTTCTCACGTCGCAGGGTGATTGGGAGCTCGGGATTTCACTCAGCCATGGGAGGGCCATTGAGAAGAGAAGCTGCCCGCCCACTTTGGGCGCCTGTCACGTGACTGGAAGCTACCTTGGGGCTTTATTGTGAGGGCTGGGCAATTGCAGAGCGGTCGCTTTGCTATGGCCTGTTTCCGACAGAAAGGGTGCGGTGACGCAGGCTCAGTAGTAGTAGTAAGGCGTCACCGTGGATCTTGTCCTTACTGGGGTTTTTTAGGGACTTGCTCCACGCCACTCCACTCACATCTGTGCACATTTCCGTAGCCTGACATGCGGAAGCCCTCTTGGTTCTGTTCATGGTCCATATCGCTGCATTCATCGTTTAATACTATTTGAAAAATTATCAGTTTCCCCCATTAAGTCCTATGAAACTGCGAGCAGAGTTTAACAGGCTGCTTTCACTAAGTTTGGGGTCTGGCATCACGTACAGTCAACAAAATAATGTTGGGAGTATTTACCTATATAGAAAATATGGAAGTGTATATAAGTATGGGGAAAGTCAACATCGTGCTACAATTTACAGCTAGCAAATAGTATAATTTGGTAACTCGTATATCCACCAATATTTAAAGTTCCTACACCAAAGCAGGACAGTTGCTGTCATAAAGAGGTTTTCTTTTAACATTCCATTTATGCCTTGGAGGAGAGCTAGGGGTTCAAATACTCCACACTGCAACCTTTTGTTGCGGGTCCCACTTTTCCCCCTCCTGATAAAGACACACAAACACCAGGTAAAAATATTATAAGCAAATGTGTCAGGAGCATTCTAGCAGTAAATCACATTATGCCAGTTATAGTTACGTAATTCTTTATTAGCAAAAACATCTGCACAGACTAAACAGAGTGTCAGGCCTAGTGAGCATAGCAACTTGATCTCCAGTAGGTCCTGCCTCCATGAAGCAGTCAGGGAGGGGAGCTGTTACTGTCGAGTAGGCAGGCAGGAACTTCCAGTAGTAGTTTGCAAACTCCAAGAACCTCTGCAAATCCTTCTTAGTCTTTGGTGCCTGCCAAGACGCCACACTGCTGACCTTAGGAAGATCAATCTCCATCCCTTTGGGGGTCAAGCGAAATCCCAGGAAGTCCATCATCATGACACAATGCATACTCCTAACTCTGGAAGGAATTTTATGGCATATTTGACATACTCAGCGTCTCTGAAAAGAGGTAGTGTGAAGATAGACATTGGTAGCAGCTTGCTTCCTAGGGCTACTGTTACTCTTGGCACTGGCTGTGGAAGAGCCACACTTCCTTCACTCACTTTGTACAGGGCATCCACACAAAGTCTTGAACTAAACATCTTCTCTAATTTTACCCTTTCCTCTCGAGTCCAGTTTCTCTTCCATTTTTGTCAGAGCTGAGAAATCTGACCTTTTCTTCCTCTGCAACTCAATGGAATAGCTTCAGAGTTTCCCCAGATGTAGATGGTCTCTTCTGTTATTGTTCCAGACAAGTGAAGCTAGTCACTTTCTTTTCTTTTCTTTTAAGGAAATAAATTTTATTTAAGATTCGACAATAACAATAAATCAACAATAACTAATACAATACATCAATTCATTGCAGTTGACCATCTTTAACAAGAGTTAACAAACTACAAAACATCACTTCTGGTTAGTCAACTTTTCATATTTAACTTTATCTTTTTCTTAGCTGATCAGAAAAAAGGATACTAAAAGAAGAAAGTGAGAAGAGCTATCTTAATATGATCTAGCAGTAAGCTATATTAATAGACTCAAAGGAGTCTGCATTGTATAATACCGGAACATAAAGTTTGAAGTAAAGTAAACATGAAGTACGAACATGAACCTGACCAAACTGCGGGTGGCAGTGGAAGACAGGAGTGCCTGGCGTGCTCTGGTCCATGGGGTCACGAAGAGTCGGACACGACTGAACAACTAAACAACAACAACAACAAACATGAAGTAAATGAATTAAATGAAGAAAAAGGGACAATGATGAGCGCAAGCTGTCAAGATCGATCACCAGTAACTAAAACAATCATAATTTGTAAATCTAATATTCTGATTTAAAGAATGTATAGTGTTATAACAAGTTACTTAAATGTTTATTCACATAAAAATCATATTAATCAAAAGGAGTGCATACTTAATAGGAATAACTATTGAATACCTAGAAATATTTGTATAAGTCATTATTGACTATTGGTAGACACACAATTTAGTAAGATCTTTTGTTTGAAATATTTTTTCTTATGTCTCCATTGGTTGCTGAAATACTTTATACTGAACTATGCGTGTCTTGGTTTTTTTCTGATTTCCTTAAGGAAATATGTTTAGCAAAGTAATTATATTGTACCAAAGGAAATAAGGAAAAACTTTAATTATGCAGCCTATATCTTTATTTTGCAGTGTTACTGTTGTGCATCATTCATTCCAATTTTACAAGCTACTGGGAGGAGAAAACAATGTGTAGTTCAGTGCTGTCCTGTCCCTGACTACCTGGACAGCTTTTGAAATCTCAGGAGGCATTACCCACGTTTTCAAGCATATTATCTTCACAGTGTAAAGGCTAGAAACTTGATTGTGTGTCTGTATGTTTTAAGTGGAAGCTTAGATTATCAGGAAGCTGAGCTGACTAACCCTTTACCACATTGTGTGCTTATTCTGTGCTTCTACAGAAGCATGCGCACAATCCAGACACTGCATTTCCTGTGTTTTGCTGAGCACTGCAGAAAGTCAAATGACAAGTCCAAAACATTTTCTTTACAGCATCTTTTTGAACTATAGGTCTTCCTGCACACATTCCTGTTTCATTGACCCCATCCTTTTGTTCACAATTACGCTGTGACCCCCTTCATATTTCAGCAATATGGTAAAATTAAGACATATATCCTAGTTTATTTAATAGGATTTAGAATCTATTCTGATTCCCCTCTTGTTTTGCCCTTGATACCCATTAGGCAATAAGCAGGGACAGTCTGACTAACAAAAAGAGGAACCTAAAGACTATCAGATGACAGGCATTAAAAAGGGAATCATCTTGCCCACTAAGCGAAATATTTGTTAGTTATTTTATCCGCACATCCCAAACAGACTGGAACCAAAATACGCTGTATTCAGCAGATAATTATGAGAAACTTTCACATCTCTACCCTGAGACTCAGCAGCAGGCAGTACATGCAACTTCCTGGGGAACAGATTGGAGACTTTGCATGCTAGGCAGATCCAGTGGGAAGATTCTTATGATTTCCCATATGCTACTGCCTGTGTGCATGTTTATTTCAATATGTACTCATTTATGTTACATGTAAACTGCCTTGGTGTCCTGGAAGGTATAGCATAAATTACTGTAATAAATAAACAGGCTTAAGGAATTATCAAGTATTGGTTAAGCATTTTGGTTTGTAGGAGTGTTGTTCCTGTGTCAGAATGTGACCTACCAATGGGTCTCTTTCCCACAATTCTAAGAAAACAATAAATATACTTGATTCAGTGAAGTTGTTGGGTTGTGCAGAGTGTTATAATGTCTGTCAGTGCAAAACAGCTTAGTCCATATGGCAAAACACACTTCCAGAGCTATATTGCTGAAGAATGGAAGTTGGTCATGCCTAATCCTCATAACGATGGTTCAGAGGACCGGCCTACTGAAAATGCTCTAATGTTCCTCCAGCCTATAGGTCATCGGTGTTTACCTCAACCTACGAATTTCTATTTAGGTTTCTAATTCAAACACATGCAATGTGGGCTCAAGTTCCTGATTCATTTAATGCCTATTCATGAGCACCAAGTTACTATGGAAACCCCCACATTTTATTTTCAATACTGGAAGGAAACATAATTTCAGTGACTCCTGGAATACTTGGCATCCCCCACTCCTTTTGACACTGATAACTTGGTTCTCTCCTTCTCATATACGTACAGTGGTACCTCGGGTTACATATGCTTCAGGTTACATACACTTCAGGTTACAGACTCCGCTAACCCAGAAATAGTGCTTCAGGTTAAGAACTTTGTTTCAGGATGAGAACAGAAATCGTGCTCCGGCAGCACAGCAGCAGCAGGAGGCCCCATTAGGTAAAGTGGTGCTTCAGGTTAAGAACAGTTTGAGGTTAAGTACGGACCTCCGGAACGAATTAAGTACTTAACCCGAGGTTCCACTGTACTTATGGCATTTTGGGATATTGATAGTCCTAACAAGACCTCAATGCAAAACAGTTTGAGAAAAAAAGAGAAAGACAGGGTCACACAAATCTGAGTTGGGGCTCTGTAAATCTATCTTAGAATGCTGGTTGCCTTTCTTCCTAGATATCTGATGTGGCAGGTTGGACTTTGCCTGTTTGTTTTAGTGTGTAAGTTGTGTTTCTGCCTTTGTTCCCCCTGTATGTTTGGAAAATAAATGCAATCATTACAAATTTCCAGTAAGCCTCCAGTGATGTCCTTCCATACACACTGTGCCCTATAAAATACCTCCACACTGTATTACACATTGTGTCCCTATAACTTCTCTCTTGGAAAATGTGGTGTGTAATTAAATATATTTTGGGTCTGCAGCAGTCCAGACTTACATGGAGAGCCTTGTACTTTGAGGTACAATAGCCTAGTGTGACAGATAAGCTTTGGGTCTGCCTCTTTGTGACCCAACAACCAGTGGGAGCTGGCAAGTGGATCACTGAATTAGGAGAGACAAAGAGAGAATGGAATTTAAGTTAGAGGTTGACAGTCAAGAGATAGGGATGTCTGAGAGAGCACTGGCAGGGGTTGTCTGTGGGGTAGGCAGGGATCTGGATTTTAGAATTAGGGACTTTCGGTCTGTCTGTCTGGAAAGAAGGGTTCTCTGGCTATATGAATAGGCTCAAAGAGGAGCTACCTGTTAAAACAGGGGTCAGCAACCTTTTTCAGCAGGGTTTCCACCATCCCTCTGACCATGTTGTGGCCCGGACTATATTTTGGAAAAAAATATGAACGAATTCCTATGGCCCACAAATAACACAGAGGTGCATTTCAAATAAAAGGACACATTCTACTCATGTAAAAGCATGCTGATTCCTGGACCGTCTGTGGGCAGGATTGAGAAGGTGATTGGGCCGCATCCGGCCTTAGGTTGCCTACCCCTGTGTTAGAGGGTACAGATTGCTAAATGGCTTTCAGTTAGGGTTAGGTCTAATCTGTGGCTGGACAAGGGTTTATCTATCTATCTGAGGGAAAGTTAGAGGGTTTGGAAGTATTTTATGGCTAGGGTAAAAGAATATACATCCTAAAAAGAATATTTCTGTCCAGTAACAGTTTGAAAGCAATAAGACAGTTAATAAAGTTCTCTTTTGCCTTGCAAAAGTAATCACTAAGCAACAACTTCTTCAGTGTAAACAAATTAAATTCCTGTTTTGTTTTAAAAGTGCCTAGTCCTTACCTAGTTCTTCTGAGTAATGGTTGAGTGGTCAGAGATTACTCTTTACTGATTTGTAACATCTTGCTGCTGGTAAATAACCACATTACCACAAACAGTTAATCCTAAAACCTTTGCTGGAGAAATAAAGGGAGGATGTAACCAATAAAAGGTAAAGGGGCCCCTGACCATTAGGTCCAGTCACAGACGACTCTGGGGTTGCGGTGCTCATCTTGCTTTACTGGCCAAGGGAGCTGGTGTACAGCTTCAGGGTCATGTGGCCAGCATGACTAAACCAGAGCAGCGCACGGAAACACCATTACCTTCTTGCTGGAGCAGTACCTATTTATCTACTTGCACTTTGACATGCTTTCGAACTGCTAGGTTGGCTATATAACCAATACAGTAGTACCTTGGGTTAAGAACTTAATTCATTCCGGAGGTCCATCCTTAACCTGAAACTGTTCTTAACCTGAAGCACCACTTTAGCTAATGGGGCCTCCTGCTGCCGCCGCGCCGCCGCCACGTGATTCCTGTTCTCATCCTGAAGCAAAGTTCTTAACCCAAGGTACTATTTCTGGGTTAGCGGAGTCTGTAACCTGAAGCATCTGTAACCCGAGGTACCACTGTACAGTATAACTAATACTGATATAACCAATAGCACACCAATAGTGGCTATGTTATCCAGCACCCATCCTAAGCGAAGATGTCTGTCACAACTAGCTTCTTTCAGTTGTTTTGCCTGTTTTACAGTCTGCTCCAGAGAATGCCATTCAGATGTTGTACTGGGAGAAGAGATTTCTCCTAGTCCTTTGTCCTATTAATAGTTGTACAGAGTACTCCCCTCACAAGTCACAGTGTGTTATGTGAAAGTAACATGCCTGTTGTGATAGACACAACAATCCTTATTATAAAGAGAAGCTTGCATGAAAACAATGCAAGAATTGTTTCCTGAATGATTATGCTGCCATTACCACATATTACTATAGTTTTAGAAGTTGAGTGTATGAGATGCTATGTTTATCTACAACCGAGGTGAAATTTTGGTCTGGCTCTGCGGAGAACTGTAGCCCTTCAATAATAACACCGCCCCACCTCACCTCGCTTGTGTTGACAAGGGAAAAAACATACATGGAAGAGGATGGTCAAAGGCCTGGTACAGGTCACCAAGGCAATCAGTAGGGTCAAGCAGAGAGAAGAATATTATTCTGTCCCTGCCTCATGCATTCTAGTCTTTTCTTTTTCAGCCATTTTCAGTAGGTAGGCAATTGCCATGAAAGGATAGCTTGCCTATTCCCCCAGTATTTTTTTTACTGTCTCTCCCATGCTGTACTCCTGCGTAGTGAGGCATGCCAGAGGAAGTATTGCAGAAGTGGATATACTGAAGTTTATGGCACCTAAACAATATGGAAACACAGACTACTACCCAAATTGATTTCTCTAACAGGATGAAGGCGTGGGTCCTATTTTAGGAACTGCATCAGGGCCCCCAACCACTTTAACCTGGCTTTGGAGGGTTAACTCTAAGTATGACTATTACTGGATATGATTCACTGTGCTTAAGCACAGACCCCAAGCTTTCTGACCCTAGAGCACATTTAAAAGTTTAAGGCAGGGGTCATCAACCTTTTTCAGCCGTGGGCCGGTCAACCAGCCCTCAGACCATGTGGTGGGCCAGATTATTTTTTTTGGGGGTGGGGAGTGAACGAATTCCTATGCCCCACTAATAACCCAGAGATGCATTTTAAATAAAAGGCCACATTCTACTCATGTAAAAACATGCTGATTCCTGGACCATCCATGGACTGGATTGAGAAGGTGATTGGGCCGCATCGGGCCCCCCGGGCCTTAGGTTGCCTACCCCTGGTTTAAGGCACTGTGATGGGCACCACGAAACGACCATTTCACAGAAGAAAACCAGGTGATCCTCAGAACCACATCCAAAAGCAAAACATGGGGTGGGGATTACAGAAGGGGGGTAATCAGGACCCTGCTCTGTAGGAATGGCATTCACATGGTGAGAGGCACACCTCGCCTGACACAGACACGCCACAGCTTGTCCAGTATGCCACATTATATCTCTGACCCTTTTGCCTCCTTGGCAAGAGCGTTGCTCTATCTCAGAGGTCAGCAACCTAAGGCCCATGGGCCGGAAGCAGCCCATGAGGGTTGCTTAACCAGCCCATGAGCCGCCCCCAACCTGAGCCACCCGCTTGGCAAGTCCCCGCGTGCTGCGCTAAACCAGCGTAGTGCGGCGTGGGGACTGACTCTCTTCCGCAGCTCTGGAAATTGCTTCTGTGCATGCCCAGACACCGAAAATCGCTTCTGTGCAGGCGCGATTTTCGGCATCTGGGCATGCGCAGAAGTGATTTCTGCCACTGGGGACATGCGCAGACGCGATTTCCAGTGCCGCGCCGGTCTGGCCCATGGAGGAGCTCCACAGGAGTGATCCAGCCCATGCCCGGTAAGTCTTGCCAAGTCCTGCTCTATCTCTAACCTTTGAATCCTTGGCAGAAGCATTGCTAAAAATCCCCTTTGATAGGAACATGACTGAAGGAATGACCGCCAGGTGTGGAGCACACTTCCACCCACAGTCAAGCCACAGCTGTCTGAACATCCTGCCCTCTATCTAACCTTTGGCTTTCTCAGTGGTCTACCGTGCCCTGTCTGTGACCTTTGTCGTCATACATTGTTCAAGGGGAGAATGACACTGTGGAAACAGGTGCCAAAATAACTTTGTACCAGCCCCCGATCTCATGATTGGAAGATGTGTAAAGGGTACACTCCCAAATGTATCTGACTGGTTTTGCATATTGCTAATAAAAAAAAGGGACCACAGAACCTTGGGATTTGTCGATCAGAAGGTCGGTGGTTCGAATCCCCGCGACGGGGTGAGCTCCTGTTGCTTGGTCCCAGCTCCTGCCAACCTAGCAGTTCGAAAGCATGTCAAACTGCAAGTAGATAAATAGGCGCTGCCCTGGCAGGAAGGTAAACGGCGTTTCCGTGTGCTGCTCAGGTTCGCCAGAAGCGGCTTAGTCATGCTGGCCACATGACCTGGAAGCTGTCTGCGGACAAATGCTGGCTCCCTCGTCCAGTAAAGTGAGATGAGCGCCGCAACTCCAGAGTTGTCCACAACTAGACCTAACGGTGAGGGGTCCTTTACCTTTAATAAAAAGGCTCTGCAGGGCTTGCAGCTTTTTTCCGCACAGCCCACCTGCATCCTCAGCTCTGGTGTCGTCTCGTAAACCCATAAACCCCTTTTAGCCAGTGTAACTTCTGCTGGGTTCTTCAGCCATGTGACCAAACTAAACAGAGTTTGGAGCAAGGGTAAGTGTTTCCGTCCCTGCCATGCCAGCAACACACTCATTTTCTAGGAGTTACCCTGGCTGAGCCCCTACTGAGTTGAAATGAGAGACTTCAGTACATGTAGCCCTGACAGTGCCCAGGATTAGCCAGTTTAGCTGGAGATCTACCTATTCCAAACTCTGCTCATCCCGGTAGATTTTGGGCTTGGATCCCTAATTTTTAAAGCAATTAACATTTGGAAGGAGCAGTGGAATTTCAAGGTTAACAATGCTAGTGTCTCGGGATACCATGGTTCCTCTTGAGTGCCACACTAGGAACTTCAGGCACCAATAATTAGGAAAAGTTATCCAAGACCTTCCCAAGCACAGAACTGGAAGTACAAATGCATTTCATTTTTTAATAGGTTATAGTAAAACCAAAAAAACCACAAACTGCTGATCGTGTCATAATAAAACATCCTGAGTGCTTCATAAAGCTGAATTCATATCACCTTGACAGCAAAAGCAAGGTGGCATTGCAATTCATTAGACATTTCTGAAATGCCCTTTTTAATCTATTCATCCAACATCCATCTAGTCATCCAAGTCATGTATATAAAAACAAACAAAATCTCAGTGGTTGTTTCATAACTAAGAAACAACCTTCCTGCAGAGGAGGTGCTGCACAATTTCCCTTTGCTGACTAGGATTAAGGTTGCCATGGGGAAATGAGCTTTTAGTACATTTTAGTTAGTTGCTATTTCAACGGGACAATATTATTTGTCCTGCATATTGCAACTCATCCCAATTCCTTCTCAACCCCATTGCTAAGTGTACAGATAAATGAGATACTGGAGAACATTCTCAATTGCCACGAGAGGTGTGTTTTATTTTCAGAACAAGTAGTTTGGCAAAGAGGCTAGAATGCAGCAGAACTGAAGTACAAGTAGCCAGCAGGATGAAATATTTCCGGAGCTTGGAGGAATATTCTCTTTCTCTACAACTTTAACTTCAATTGGCCTTTCTTCAGTGACTACATCTGGAGGGTTCTTAACATCACAGAAATAAGTGCCATTGTCTGTAGGTTGCATGTTTTCTATCTTGATGGATGCGTCTTGCTTTAAAAAATCTCCAGCCCATGTGCTGCGGCCAGTGAATTGTGTATTCTTCCCATCATATGCTTTCTCATTGGAGTAATAGAAAAACTGTAAGCATAAAACCAAACACAATCACTTTGTTAATAGCTGCTTTGAGTTGAACATAGTTGTTGAAGAAGCAGGATACAAATTTTAAATCAAACCGTGATTAACTTTGCAGGAGCACATTAATAAAAAGACCACAAAGAAACACAAATAAGTAATTCTGTTAAATGAAAGGGAGAGAGATCAATAGAAGAAATATGTGAGCAAAGTATCTCAAAGACTGCAATTTGAGGACAGGCAAAAATATGGGGCTTTTCCACACTAGAGCAAAATGTGGATTTGCACTTGCCTGTTTCCACATCAATGTAAGGGCATCCAAACAAGTCTCTCCCCATCCCAGTGTTGTCTTCTACTTTTAATGTGGGATTTGCAATTACAGTGGTGCCCCGCAAGACGAATGCCTCGCAAGACGGAAAACCCGCTAGACGAAAGGGTTTTCCGTTTTGGAGGTGCTTCGCAGGACGAATTTGCTATGGGCTTGCTTCGCAAGACGAAAATGCCTTGCGATTCCTGGGTTTTTTTTCCCTCCCCCCCCTTTTTCCCAAGCCCCTAAGCCGCTTAACAGCTGTTGGCTAAGCCGCTTAACAGCTGATCGCTAAGCCGCTTAACAGCTGATCTAAGCCGCTTATCAACTGATCTAAGACGCTAATAGCCTTTTAGCAGCTAATCCGCTAATCCCTTAAGCCTTTAATAGCCGCTAATAGCCGCTAAACCGCTAATAGCGCTAATGGGCTTGCTTCGCAAGACGAAAAAAACCGCAAGACGAAGAGACTCGCGGAACGGATTCTTTTCGTCTTGCGAGGCACCACTGTATTGGAAAGTCTACAACAGCCAGGATTGAAAAACCCCAAACTGAAAGTGAGGAAAGTCTGAGACATCACTGGGATGGGGAGGATGTTAATAGCAGGACAGGGAGGTACAAATCCACATTTTGTTCCTGTGTGGAAAAAAACGCATTTGGTTCTTATTGAGTGCTGTCAATACACAACAGACAATACAGTTGTGAGTTTGGTGGGAGGTTAGACTTCTAATTCCAGGATCCAACAAGGATTTGATTGCTGAAATAGCCAGACCAGCTTTTTGGTGAGGTAATTGCCCCCTAAGCAATGCTAGAAATGGAGATATGAAAGCTAGGAGTTAAATGGCACCTTAAACCTAGGTTATGGGCACAACAATGGAATCTCTGGACGCGATTTTTAAATGAAAAGAATCCAAAGCTGAAAATGAATGAACTGCAGCTAAAATTTTATGTTCATTTTTCACATGGTCCAGTCCTTCCCCTGCCCACCCCTCTAATATTATTCAGAGGGTGTCTTCTCCAGTCTTCAGAGAGTAGCTGGAAGTGGAGAGGCAGAAAAAGGTCCTCCTTTCCTTCCACTCTGCAGTTTTAATCTGAAATCTTAGGCGCATTATTGCGCCCAGAGGTCAGAAATTGCTCACACTAATGAAATTCCAGGTCGCAAAATGTGCCTAGAACAATGGGAGTTTCAAACACTGCCCCTAATTATGGGTCCTTAAGGTAACAAAGGAAATGGCTGTGAGCCAGAGAACAAATGGGTGTCTCCCCACCAGTGCCCCCCTACTGGCTGGTGGTTAGAAGGACAAAAGCCAGAGTTGGTATGTGTGAGAGCTAGATGCTAGAAGCATGCTGCAGACAGCAGCCTGTGAGGGGAGACATGCTTGGTTTCTGCTGGAATCCAAGGTTGTGGAGAAGCAAGACCTGCTGGCGTGTTAATGCTGTAAGCCCCTGCACCATAGGGTCAGGTTGCATATATGTGTAAATAAACCATATATCATAAAGACCCCCCAGTCTCTGCTGCCCCTCATTCTGAGGAAACCAAACCTATGGTAAGCACCTGGAACCCCCGGAATCTTGTAACACTCAGAGATTAGGGTGGTGTGCAACAATACATTGCTTCAATAAGGCATTCATTCAGTTCACAAAAGAAAAGTAGTGGTTTCCAAACCTGTAACCCACTTTCACCACAAAATCTAATGCAAATCTAGCTTTCCCTCAGGCATTAACTCTTACAGTTATGGGACGGTCATCTGTTCCCCGTTTTCGATAGCTCCAGGTAGCAGAGGCTGCAGCAGTAATCTTCTCTGATGATGTGAACTTGCATGGAAGCTTCGCTACTGTCCCAATCTCCACAATCAGTTCTGCTGGTGTGGACACTATAACAGCTGCAATATCGGCGGTTGCAGAACAAAATACCAACCAGGTCCCTTTAAAGCAATAGAATTACACAGTTTACTTTAGAGCAATGTAAAGCTAGACAAGGGCATGCATAAGTTAGGCTACTTTGAATCTTTATTTATTTTTGCTTAAAATGTTGATATATCGCCCATTATGGGGGGGGGGGGAACCTCGAGGCGGTTTATAATAAAATTGATTAAAAACAACATCTAAAAATCAATGCAGCTGCATTTACAGACAGAACAAAATAGTCATGAAAAACATACGGATGGTATCTAACACCGTCCATTAGCACAATGCATTTTGGCTGCACAATGGAGATTCCTCTTCCCATGCAACCTGCTTGGGGGGTTCTCCTAAAATTCTGGAGAAGATTTGAGGGAGGGGACTGAGGAGAAGTTCCACATACTGCACAGCTGCAAGTTCTTGTGCCACAGACTATGACACTTATTTCCATGATCTCAAGAACCCTCCAGACATAGTCACTGCAGAAATGCCAACTGAGAGAGAAAATCCCTGGGAAAATCCCTGGAAAGATCACAACCACAACTTCTGGGAAAATTGACTTAGAATAGAAAAAATGGTTTAAGGTTTGAGAAAGGGTTAGCTAGGCCAAAGGGGTGCCATTGCCTTTGGCCCAAGCTACCCAGAAGTGGGTGGAGCTATCCCACAATATTGGAGAGATGCAGGACACACAGCCTGCAGATCAGCTGAGAAGCAGAATTATCACCCTTTCCCTACTCATCAAATGATTGATCTGATGAGTGGGGAACAGGCAATCTGCATCCCTATTAGGTCACTAGGCTGGGAAGAGAGATTTCAACCTCTCCACCCACCCCAGAACCACCTATATTTTAATCCCTCCCCCTATTTTTTGCTGCTGCTTCCTGTTATGTACTGAAGTTCTCACCCTGGGCCAGCAGGGGGATACTGTAGATAAAGGGAGATGGGAAAGGTTTCTCTCAATATTTTATTCTGTTGCTCTCAAATATTATCTACACATAGTAAATTCCGGCACTCTGCTAGGATGGTTACACAAGCTCAAACCCAAAAATGCAGTTATTTGCAAAGTCTAAATCAGACAGGTCAGGAGGCCGTTTCCTGTCTAACCAGCTATCTGAAACTGCTGATGCTAGTTACAGGTCAGAAGGTCGCTTCCTGCCTAGCCAGAAACTGCTGTCAACTAAAAACCACTAGCAAGATGTTTCCTGCTTTGCTTCTGCTTTAAGTAATGCAAGATAAGAAGAGATACGAAGGGAATGTTTAGCAAGCAATAAAATGTGTTAAGCAAACAATATTTGCTAGCCGATTGGGGAAGTCTGGGGGTATAAGAAAGTCTGCTGAAGTGTCTTGCTTTACAGCCAGTGTATTTCTAGGAACTAACCAGCAGGCTGTCTCTGAGTACAGACCTTGACTCTGTGCTCAGATCTCAATAAACTCTTTTTCTCCAAAGAAGATTCTGCTTTCCTGGTACTTTTGTTCCCTCCGAGGTCCAGGGGATGGCGTGGCTAATGGATCCCTAGGTAAATAAGGCTTCATTTCTTTGGGGGCTCGTCCGGGATCAGCCCCCTCCCCAAATACGGACCGGAGGGCCAGGCTCAACTAAGGTGAACAGCTCCAATCGGCGTTCGCATTTCCGGTGCACACCCTGCCAGTTTGTAGGGGGAGATTGCCACACCGTCCTGGAGCGGAGACATCTAGTTGAGGGAGAACAAGAGGACAGAACGGCGCCGAGGGGACAGGTCCGCAGCGGAGAAAGGTAAGCCCGAGGGAAAGGGCTAGGGGCCCGAGGGAAAGGGCCAGAGGCCTGATCAGCCTCACCTGGTAGTTGGCAGTAGAGTGCCCGGCAGTAAGAATGCCACCAGGAAAGGAATTGGTAAAGGTTTGGGAAAGGGAATGGGGCAGAGGGAATTGAGTGTTTTGTTGACATGTTGTGTGTCAGATACTCCAGTGACTGAATTGTTGTCAAGTGTGGGTCGGGGCCTAGCGCTCCCCTTGGCCGAGCGATTGCAGGGTTGTGCGTTTTCTGCCAGGGCGACCTCGTGCAGACCACAATCTGTATCGTGTGAACTGTGAAAGAATTTACAGCCCAGTCAGGTGCGGAGTATCTGAAAAGAAAAAAAAAAAAAAAAAATAGGGTCTGGAGCAAGCCAATGTATTCCTCTGGAATGCTTTTTTAATAACTGGAAAACAGCCACGAAGAGTGATGATTCACATTGAAAAAACAGAGACTCAAAACTTTATGTGAGGTGGACTTGCCAACCCAGAGAACTGCGTGGCTTTGATTTGCAATTAATCAACCCCCTGTGGCAAATCAACCCCCTGTGGCAAAATATATTAAATGTCCACCCAGACCAGATCCCCTATATCTCTACATGGAAGACCAATGTAAAGAAAAGAATCTACCATGGCTAAAGTCTTGCTGTGACAGCAACACACAGAACAGGATTTGTACAGTGAAGCCTCTGGTGTTAGAAGACCCAGAAGATGAGGAGGGGGAGTGATTAAGCCACCACCTTACACTCCACCAACAGCCCCTCCAAACCCCCCCCCCCCCCAGGCCAAGATCAAGAAGCACAGGGAGGTGCTGGTGTAGGGGGGAGGAGGACCTGCGAAGGAGGATAGTGAGACGGAAGAAGAGGAAGATGAGGAAGATAACGAAGAGTTTAGGAAGACACTAGATGATATGAATCAAGGAAAGAAAATGTGGACAGAAAGACAGAAAAAGAGACTAAAGGAGTTTGTAAAGCCATTTGAGGAAGAAGTTGGATGTAAGCCCCTTGTTAGTTGAGGCAGCAGAATGCTGCACCCCTGAAAAGAGGAAGAGATGGCAACGTAAGTGGGGACAGGCGGCGAAGAGAGTTATGTCTCACAGATAGTATGAGAAAACCAGGAAGGATCAGGCAACTGGAGAAATGCCCCTTCAGAGGGTTTATGATCCACCAGCCCCTGTCCCAGCTGAACAAGCGAAGGCACCACAGACCTACACGGTCCAGCATATACCCTTTTCAAGTGCAGATGTTTGTAATTGGAGAAATCAGAACCCCTCTTTTGAGGAGAATCCAGCAAAGATCGTAAAATTGTTTGAAGGGATTTTTTTTTTTTTTAAACCTATAATCCCACTTATGATGATGAACAATATCTCCTGGACTCACTACTAATTACAGAAGCATTGCTTGGCCCCTGCATGAGTCAACTAGGGAATAGAGAAGGATCCTTTTATATGGGGCAGGGAACAGCAGCAGGCTTTTCAGGATCTCAAAGTGACAACAAGCCCCAGTGCTTGGCATCCAAACCCCAAGAAGCCTTTTACGCTGTTCATAGATGAAGACCAGGGGGTAGCCAAGGGAGTCTTATGCCAGAAACTGAAAAATTGGCAGCAACCCGTCGCATACTTGTCAGAGAAGCTAACCCCAACAGAACAGAGATTGCCCCCCCCCTGTATGAAAGCGATTGTGGCAGTGGCCACCCTACTCACGAAGGCAGATAAAATTCACGTTTGGACAGGACACCACCTGTGTGACTCCACATGCAGTCCCAGCCTTACTTGACATGAAAGGCACCTATTTCCTATCACAAACGAAAATGAGGAAGTGCCAGATGCTGTTATTACATTCACGCCTGAAGTTTCAGGTTACCACAGCCCTTAACCTAGCTACCTTATTACAGGTAGGAGAAGGTGAACAAGGGAGCTGCCCACTCAGTCTTACCTGTGCCTGTAACAAAACCCACAAACCAAGTGGTTAATATAATTGGGGCCACAGGTAAATCACAAAAGGCCCCGTTTTTTGCAGTCTGTTACCTGCTGCCTAGGTGGCCAAGTAGTCCAGCACAATTTTTTGTATATACCAGAGTGTCCCATTCCTTTATTGGGCCAAGACTTGTTAACAAAATTACAAGCCCAGATTTCCTTCCAACCAATGGGGGAAGTAATGATGACAACTGGACCAGCAGGAGAGTTTTCTTTAGAAATGCCCCTGAGAGACCATTGGTGCTTGATGATGGTAAAAGAAGAGGAGGGAATCCTCCCTGTTAGCCTGCCTCATGATGTTGACCCTGGACTATGGGCGAAAGATAAAAACCAATACCCCATCCCACGACAGGCAGCTGAAGGAGTGTGGGTGCATTTGAAGCGATTGCTTCAACATGGAATCTTGAAACAATGCCAATCACAGTGAAACACCCCACTGTTGCCAGTGAAGAAGGAAGATGGTGGGTACCGCATATAGGCCCCAAAGTTCTGGAAAAGAGGAAAGGATGAACAGGACTTTGAAAAAAAAAAAACCATTGACCCAAGAAACAGGGTCTAATTGGGTGTCCATGTTGCCCTTGGCTTTGCTTAGAGTCTGTAGCCTCCCATTGAAACGTATTCACTTGTCACCCTTTTGAAGTGATGTTTGGGAGACCGGTTCCTTATGTGTGCATGCTTTCACCTATCCCTGCTCAAGATGTGGAATTGAACAATTATGTACAGTCTCTCTCTCGAGATTTTCTCTCTCAACCCAGGCCCGAACTTCTTGCATGACCAGTTTGAGCCAGGTGACGAGGTGTGGATGAGACTGGTCCCAGGCACCACTGCCGCCGTGCTGGAAGGGCCCATCTGCTCTCCACACCCACTGCTGTGAAGGTTGCCGGCATCACCCCGTGGGTCCACCACATAAGAAAGCTGCTTCAGATTGGACTGTGTCTCAGCATCCTGAAGATCCCCTCCAGTGACGACCGCCTTGCTGATATCTCTACGCACGGTGAAGAATTGGATGGGAGGGGCGCCCGCAGGCAGCGCCCCCAACGTAGACATTTGTTCTCCAGCCAATTTAGAGGCACCACCGGGACTTTTGATATTGGTACCAGAACTCACTCCAGACGATGTGGAACCACGTTACACCCTTGATGAACAGCAGTGGACCAGCCAAGAAGGAGCAACGCTCCAGGAAGGACCGGACAGCCGTGTTTTTGTGCCCCAACATCTGGCCAGCACAATTGTAAAGAATTACCACGAGTCCACCCATTTGGGAGGCCCAGCTGCTAAGGCGCACCTTGGGAGAATATTCTACCTCAACTAACTGCTGCTATAACTAACTGCTGCTATATCCCAAAATGTGCCCTGTGCGCCAACCAAGAGACTGAGAACTATCACCCTTTGAACTTCTATATGGCAGGCCAACCCCTTTCGTCCGAGGCATCCCCGCCGGTTTGGACAGATGGGAGATCACATCACCCAAGAACAAGTGCAATCCCTGTGTTTGTTGTGTGTGTTTGCTTTCTTTCCAGGTATTCCCTCAAGCGTACACCTGCAGTCCCGTGGCAGTCTCGCTGAGCCGGTTCACCAGTCCCTCTGAGTGACAGCGTCTGGCGACCCCCTCATCCCTAACTGCAGTGAAAGTAGTCGAGGTGATCCCCTGGGTACATCACACGCATCTGAAGAAGGGTGTCTGGACTTGCAAAAGAAATCCCGCTGACCCTCTGAAGTTGATCATCACCTTGTGTCTGACGCTACCAGGAAAAAGCGTTAGGCCACGGGCAACGAGATCCTGCGACTAATCATCACAAGGACAGTTACAAAGACTTTCTCTTTTCTCTCTTATTTTCTTTATTGACTTGCTCTATGTCTTATTGCCCTGACCCTACCGAACCATACCAACCCTATTGGCCTGCTGGCCTCTGCTACGACTGGTTCGTCTTACCGGTGGTAAGAGATGGTGTGCTCTATGGCTATTGGAAACTGGGATTTGATGAGATTACCGTATTGAGACACCCCACTGCCCCGTTGTGGCTCCTCTCCCACACCACTGACCAGCATGCGTGGACAGTGCTCTTACGGGAAGCTGTAGAGACGATCGAAATCTATCTAGTTCTGTACCGCTCTTGCTGTTGTGGGAGGGTAGTCAACTGTTATCTGGAAGGTAGAGCACTGTACCAACCTCATTTGATAGACCAGGTCCTACTCTTAACCCAGGTGATAGATGGGAGCCTTAACCAGGTGTGCATTGAAATTGCTAAACAAGTGGTTCAATCCACCCATCAGGGTTAGCAGAAAAATTGACCCACGTAGTGGGAGCATCAGCTCACCGGTGGGCTCTCATCCTTGAGGCTCAACAGATAGTCGGGCACAAATATCAGTGGGCTCTTCAACAATGAGCACACCCCCTGAATATTGGTGGGAGGAACCATGGAGATATTGGGTTTGGTGGGTAGGAGTGATATGTACCGCCCTTGTCATATGGATGCTCTCGTATTTCTGTTGGCATGAACGGTATCGTATTTGTGGGGAGAATAGGCCCAATAATGCTTCTATTGCTTTTCTGCTTCTGTATACCCTGCTTAATGCAATGCCTGCAACATATGATGAAAAAGATGATGTCTCGCATGATGGGACCTCGCGTGATTGCTGTAATGAGAGAATATAGACCCCTACCCCAGAACGAATCTAAGTAATAGATTGTTCAAAAGAAGAGGACGGAGTAAAGGGAGATGGGAAAGGTTTCTCTCAATATTTTATTCTGTTGCTCTCAAATATTATCTACACATAGTAAATTCCGGCACTCTGCTAGGATGGTTACACAAGCTCAAACCCAAAAATGCAGTTATTTGCAAAGTCTAAATCAGACAGGTCAGGAGGCCGTTTCCTGTCTAACCAGCTATCTGAAACTGCTGATGCTAGTTACAGGTCAGAAGGTCGCTTCCTGCCTAGCCAGAAACTGCTGTCAACTAAAAACCACTAGCAAGATGTTTCCTGCTTTGCTTCTGCTTTAAGTAATGCAAGATAAGAAGAGATACGAAGGGAATGTTTAGCAAGCAATAAAATGTGTTAAGCAAACAATATTTGCTAGCCGATTGGGGAAGTCTGGGGGTATAAGAAAGTCTGCTGAAGTGTCTTGCTTTACAGCCAGTGTATTTCTAGGAACTAACCAGCAGGCTGTCTCTGAGTACAGACCTTGACTCTGTGCTCAGATCTCAATAAACTCTTTTTCTCCAAAGAAGATTCTGCTTTCCTGGTACTTTTGTTCCCTCCGAGGTCCAGGGGATGGCGTGGCTAATGGATCCCTAGGTAAATAAGGCTTCATAGATAGTTATGCAAATAAGGGATCGAAAGTGACGTTCAGTGATTGGACAGCTTTAGAAAATTGTTACAGTTACGTTGTACTGGAGCTCTATATAAGCAGGCTGACTGAACCCTTCAGTTCAGTTCTGTTCTGGCCTGTGAATAATCAAGAGCTGTTTGAAGAATCGCTGTGTCGTCTGATATGTTCACCCACAACTTAACACTTCCTACATTGGTGGGGTCTTGGGGGGCCAAGCCCAGAGTCTAGAATCACTTACAGGCAGGAACCATTATGATCTGCCCATGAGTATCTGGTAACAGAAGGTGTTTGGTCATAACTGAGCCAAAGCAAGAAATGGTTTGAACCATCCTTTAAACTCTGTTTTGTTTTGTTACTGAGCCGCAACCCACTTTAAAGCTTTGTGCTTTCTTCATGGCAATTCTAACAGCTAAGGAAAGCAAATCCTGTTATGAAGTGGAATTAGCCTGTATAATCAGTTCCCAAATGAACCTGTTCCTGCCGCAGCTAATGTGCATAGAAAAACACACACAAGACATTTCGCAGCTACCCAGAAGGCTCTTCAACCACAGACAGCCTTCTTTTGTGATTCTGAATCTCACATAACAAAATATTTACTTCTAATAAAAGGGATATTTGTCAATTGGACACATGAAATTATATGTGTTTCCAGAGATAATTGGATGCACTTTCATTCTGTACTGGTGCTCAGTACTGAGAGCTTCTTTGATGGATCAAACTTTGGGACTTTAAAAGCATGCAGCAAGTTTATTTTAAAGTAATTGATATTAGCTCATTCCATCAGAAGCAGAGCACATCCAATTTCACATTGTACTATAAGGATTTTCGTTCACAAATGTTTCATTGCTCATATTCTTTTGTTTACTATTCTTAAGATACAAGTATAGCTGTGGAATTGGCTGCTCAATTTATACTTAAGTTCCCAAGATTTTTCTTTTTGGTGATTATATACTGCATATAAAAAATACGTAGACTAGAGAACGGTCAAAGAAACTTGGAATCCAAAGCACACTTTCTCAGAAGTAAGGCCCAATTAATACAATGGACTCCGGATGCAGGATTGCAAGCTTAATTTACAAGCCCTCGGCATGTGAGCCGGACACACTGCACCGAAAAGGAACGCGGAAGGTCTGCAGTTCCTAAGACTGCCCGCGACCCAGAGATCGACGTTAACAGGACCAACCTCTGCTCCGCCCTCGAAGCCACCCCTCTTTTCCCGCCCAAAGCGACTTTTGCTCCCCGCCAGGGACCCCAGGAAAGGGGGTGGGGCCAGGCCACGTGTCCTCCCCGCCCGGGAGCCGCTTGCCCCGCCCTCTCGCCATTCCCGCGCCCCCCAGGGGAGACGGAGAAGAGCTGCAGCCCTCACCGTGGCCCAGAGCCAAAGCCAGCGCCAGGCAGAGCACGGGCGCGCCGCCGGGGAAAGAGCGCTTTCGCTTCCCCGGGCCGCCGGTTGCTGCGGCCGTGGAGGCGGAAGCCATCCTTCTGCCTCCGGACACCCTCTCCGCCCCATTGTTGCGCCGTCGCCCACCTCACAGCCATTGCTGGGGGGGGGGGGGAGGCAAAGCGACGTCGTCGAGTCCGGCTGGCGCGAAAGTCAAAGTGCCCAAAGCACGAGGCCCTTCGCCAACCAAGGGGGCAGCTGCCCTCGAATCGTGCGCGCAGCTATGGGAGCTGAAACTCCGAAGGGAGACAGCAGGGAAAGGGCTCAGGAAGCTGACCTTGTGGCGGGAATAAAACTCCCCTACGAGGAATGCTTAGAACAGTGTTTCCCAAACTTGGGGCTCCAGCTCTTTTTTTGGACTACATTTCCCATCATCCCTGACCACTGGTCCTGCTGGCTAGCGATGATGGGAGTTGTAGTCCAAAACCAAGTTTCGGAAACCCTGGGTTAGAACAACATTGGGGGAAACCCAACAAACTTTGTGTGCTCACCTTCACAAAAAACACATGAAGTGGTTAAGCTGAGCAATGGAGACTTGCCTCCTCTACATGTCCCCATTGAGCTTACTGGTTGAACACCAGCCAGTACTATCTACAGTATTCTGTTATCGCATTTGTCCTCTAAGTTCATTTACCCAGGAATGTTCTACAAGAGGAAATCAGTACTGTAACTTGTTTATTTGACAAGAGATCCAAACTAAAAAGGCTAATGGGAAGTGGTGCTGTACTGTGTTAGTGTATCCACACATTTTGCCATCATGGCAGCTTTCTAAAATGGGAAGAAAATGTGGCTGTGCTTGATTTATCATCTTTCACGAATATACGTATTACAGCTGTACAGGCTCCAAGAATTAGGATCACAGAGCTTAAAAAGGCCAAGTTGGTTCCAATAGGAAAAAGGTTATTTGAAAACATTCACTTAAAGATGGCTTGTTTGGTTCCAAACATGTTTAAGACAGTTTTCCAGAACAGTCCTGCAGATTGCAACACAGACAGCGCTTCTCCAAAAACACAGATTTCCAAGAATACCATGATCAACAGGATAAACAAATTCCTTTCAGTAGCATCTTAAGAGACAAAGTTTGTTATTGGTATGAGCTTTCGTGTGCATGCACACTTCTTCAGATCAGCAGGGTCAGCCACTAAAGCCATAAAATGCATCAGCGTCTGAAACAGGCAGATTATTGTGGTCACTGGAAAAAGTTGTCAATCAGCTGGTGACACAGATCCCAAGCGACTAATTGATATTTCATGTAATGTATGGGGTCGCTCTGCAAATGTGCCCATCCCTCACAGAACGTCCCCAAAGGGGGCGGGCAATTTCTCTTTAAATGGCCCTCCATTGGGTGGCTGGCAACCTGAGCTCCCAGTCGCCCTGCGACGTGTGAAGTGAAGGGCAGAGCCGGGCAAAAGAGCTCGACACTCGCACGTTGGTTCGACCTGGTTCCCACAGTCCCCTTCCCGGCAGGAAAATGGCAGTGGCGACTGTGGCGGCGGCGTCGTTAACGGCGCCAGGAGACGGCGGCTGCTGCAGTCCGAGACTCGCCGCCTGGCTCAGCTCGTTGCTGCTGGCGGCGGCTCTCGGCATGTGTGAGTGGGTTTCCCGTGTCGGGGTCGGCGGGCATAAAAGGAAAGGAGGGGAGCCAAGGAGGGAGAAGGCAGGGCGGGAGAAAAGCCTTTCCTCTTCGCTGAGCCCCGCCGTCTCCGCCAGAACTCGGGCGGCGGGGGAAGCGGAGCGCGCGCGGGAGGCGAGTCGTCTGGGGCGTGTGAACGCGACGCTGCGGCGGAGCGGAGCGCTGTTTTCTCGGTGCTGTTGGGTGTTGGCGGGGGATTCCAGGTCTCCCGGAGCCCCCCTCGCAGCCCCTCCCTGGTCTCCCTCCGGTAAAAGGAAGAATGGGTGGGGGTGAGCTAACGTACGTGTCATGATGGTGGCGGGTGTACGTGTGAATCGCTTTGCAGAAGAGCCCAGGGCGGAACAGAGACCAAGGAAGAGCAGGTGACCTCTCTCTCTCTCCCTCTGCTACTCCGCCCTTTGGGTCTTTAGGTTGAGCTCTGCACAGATAATAATAAGGGTAAGTGCTGAGCCAGGCAAGAGGGGAAATTGACTTTTCCTACCCTGCTACATGACAGTTAACTAACACATCAACAAAGCCGAAATAAAGATAGGGAGATCTTCCATGATGTGTACTTAATTATATGCTAACACACAGAGAGAAGAACAGAATAAATGCTGAACTGTGGGTCGGTATCCCTGCACTTGATAGACTGTTGGGAGTGGGGTAGCTGGTGAAGGAAAATTAATACCCAACATCCCCACATGCCCTCCCTTCATATGCTTGGCCATTGTGGATGAAGTCGAATGCAGTACTTATTTCCCTGCTCTGCAAGTGTATTTGCTCCTGAAGGCTTTTGGAAAGTTGGTAGCATGAAGAAAATGTCTACTTGCTTAATGTCCCACCTGCCTTTCCATTTTAAAAGTCCATGAAATTTCTGTCAGAAAGTTTGAAGGAGACGTCTCATTTGTTCAACTCAGCTTTCACTGCCTTCTTAAAGGTGCAATCCGAACCCCACTTACATGGAAGTACCCCACTGAATTCAATAGGTCTTGGTTGTAAGTAGAGAAGGTTAGGATTGCAGTGTAAGGTGGTGATTTGCTCAGTTAAAAACCCCTCTTCTGCAAGCTTGTTTGCTCACAAAAGCCTTTGGAAAGTGCAGAGGAGGTTGTGGGGTGTGCATCTCCTCCAGTCCCACCCAGATACCTTCTGCAAGTTTGTTTGCGCACAGTGGGGAGGAAGTTGTGGTCATAGGTCTCTATCTTTGCTTTCTGCTTATCGGGTTTTAAAAAATGTTTTTGTTACGTTTTGCTGAGGGTTGTAATACTGCACATGCTCAGGGCATTTTTTTGTACTCCACAAAACCTTATGCCATAAATAAATTTGTTAGAAGATAGTGAAGAAACGAGACGAGAGCTGAGGATGCAAGTGTGCTGTGCGGAAAGAGCTGCCTCTACGAGCCCGCAGAGCCCTTTTATCAGCAATATGCAAAACATTCAGAGACATAAGAAACTTTGTGCCTCAGTACTTTTCCATCATGAACTGTCTACATGACCCAGGTGTTTCCTTGTTTATTCAGACAAAGCCCCTCCCCCCCCCGTTCTACCATGTCATGTGAAGTGAAGGACATGAGTTAGTAATGCAGGTGAGCTGTGCACAAGCACAAGCAAGTTGCCAGCTAGCTCTGCGGAGGCTCTTTTTATTAGCACAATATGCTTAACTAGTCAGATACATTTTGGAGTGTGCCCTTTACACATCTTCCAATCACGAGATTGGGGGGTGGTACAAAGTTATTTTGGCACCTGTTCCCACAGCGTCATTTTCCACTTGAACAATGTATGACAAAGGAGAAAAGGTCACAGACAGGGCACGGCAGACAACTGAGAAAGCCAAAGGTAAGATAGAGGGCATGATGTTCAGACAAATTCAGGCTGCAGTCATTTACATACTTATCGCTTCTTATTACTTCTATGTTATGTACACTAATCATGGCATGGATGCACACTAGAAATTGTGACAGCAAGGGCCCCTTCTGAACCAAGGGGCTATGTATTAGGGGCTATGTATTAATAAGACTACAGTGTTTACGTGTCCACTGTTTCTTTGGAAAGGAGGAGGATAGGGAGAGAACCAGGACAGGTGGAAGCCACACAAACGTTTATTCCATCAGTCTCCTCCTCTGGCAGCAGAGATTCCTTTGGTACCAAAGTGAGAAGTTTCCAGTTGGGACTAAATAAATAAATACATAATAAAAAGCATTTCCCCATTGCGATAAAGTTTTATTTCCTGTTTTGGTAGTGCGATGTTTCATCAATCCCTGCTGGTTTGTTTGCTTGCTAAAGACACCTGGTGTGGGTTGAGCTTGGTAAAGCTCCCAATTTGTATTCTTGTTCCCAACAAACAGCTGAACGGCTTTTTACAAGTTGTAAGTCTTGAGGTGTTTTTCTTTAATTCACAGGGAGCCCTGACAAACTGTGTAGCACACAGAAGCCTTCCCAAGGATTCTCTTTCTCTTTCCATTCAATAAACACGTTTAACTATTTAATTTTTTAATGCATTTTTGTGTTAAAACAGAGTTGGACTGTCAGGAATCTGGAATCCTTAGCATAGCCTATGAAGGACAGCATTGATAGTGCAGCATATGAAATAACCTTCTTTGCCCATTGTTATTACATGGTGCATCATGTGTATTCTGGTATTGAACCTGCCAGGATTTCGGTAGATGTGGTATGGAGTTGACCAGGTTTGTGTGAACTGGCTTTAGGGCTTGGATGGTGTTTAGCCAAAGGCAAAAGGCTTCTTTTTAAAGGATCCTTGAAGCAAAGACAGAGCACTAGTGGAAAAACGCTGAATTTTATTGAGCAAAATAGGACTTTACAAAGTTACAAAACCTTACCCAAATTCAAATAACAGTTCCTCCTTTGCCAAAGGATGGATAGGCAAACAATACACAAGAACTTTCTATGCATTCTTCAGTCATTGGAGGATGTTTTAACTTACCAGTCTTTTACTAGAACGGTTACTTAGATGAGCTGTTGTTAGTTGTCCTTGACCAACACTCAACAATTTGGTACGTTAAATATTCAGTGATCAAGTTCATAGGGTCTGCATTGCATTCAGGATGAAGTTTATACGGTGACCGATCTCACACACAGAAAAAATACTGGATGTTTCCAGAGCAAATGGACTAAGTGCGACTCAACGAATATTTGATGGGGCATTTATTCTGGGCTATAAGATTTCTAATGTAGCTCTTCATCTAGCTCTCTTGTGTAATGGTATCATTTCATCTCCATTGCTTACAATGGGTCCTGCATCCTGATTTTTGTGGTGTTTTTGACAGCCCAGGTTTCAGCTGTGGAAGTATACACACCAGCAGAACTCTCTGTGGAGAATGGGACAGAAACAAAGCTTCCATGCAGCTTTTCATCCTCAGAGGTGATCAGCAGTGCCGCTACTGTTACCTGGAGCTTTCAACCAGAGGGATCAACTACTTCTGTGTCGGTAAGAGATGATGATTGAAGTAAGATGAGAATTGAACAAGAGCCTGCAACAAAGCAGATTAAACATTTCCCTGCTATTTCATACCTTTCTGCTCCTGCTCACTTTTATCACTGGTAAGAGTACATATTTAGGCTGCCTGGGAATGCCAGTTTATCCTATTATGTTTGGTATCATGGATAGTCATCCTTCTGTGCTTGCTCCACAATACTTCAGTGGCAAAAGTCTTATTAAGGTGAGGGATTGTTTTGAACTAGTGACACATTTGTTAGCCACCTATGTATTCTGATTTTGTCTAGTGAGTTGATTTATTACCCACACTTCACCATAGGTTCCTATTTTGTTAGCAGGATATGTCAAGTTTAAAGGTCCAATAGTGATCCTGTAACAGCAGCTGGAAATTGGGGCAAGTGAGTCAGAGTAAGGTCTCACCCTGAGCAGTTGTAGCTACTCCCAGACCTTCCTTTGTGGGGAAAACTAGGATTTTAACACTGTATCCTGTTTTATGTTCCCGATTACAGTTCTTCTATTATTCCCATGGCAAATCATATCCTGGGAAGGATACACAATTTAAGGACAGAAGCAGCTGGGCGGGTGACCTTAACAAGAAAGATGCATCTATCAGTATATCCAACATGCAATTCCGGGACAATGGCACTTTCATCTGCGATGTCAGGAACCCTCCAGATATAGTTGTCACACCTAGTGAAATCTCAGTCAGAGTTGTGGAAAAAGGTACCGTCGTCTCTGGATACAGGAGTGCTAGTACTGATGGTTGATAGAATGCTTTTGTGAAATATTTGATTAAATCACTCTACAAAAACCCATCACTTACAGGAGTATTATTTTGGCTGTTCTTGCATAACTTGTATTTTATTCAGAGTGTTTCTGTGAAGAAATTGAACTGTTTTAAAAGAACTAAAAATCCTGTATGTAGTTATGTTTTGGAATTATGGCTTTAATTTGCTTCTTAGAGCCAGCATCAGCTGTCTGGTAAACAGTTTGAAAGGTGCTACAAATTTATAAGAAAAGTTTGGTTTATATTGTAGTCTGTTGATATGATTAAGTCAGCTACTGTATGCTTATTTTACGGTTCAAGTTGTTTGTGGATAGAGATGGAAGAGATAATGTAGCCCATGCATATAACTAAAGAGTGATTTGAAATTGACTCGATCTGGGTGGATTTCAAAATGACAAAAAGTTCAATAGGCCACTAAAAGAACTTTTAAACAAATGGCATTCACAGTTAGAGAATAAAGTGTTCTTAGCAGTTCAAAGAGATAGCAGTGGCTTGTTTCCACAGTTAGGCATGAGTGTGTGTGTGTGTGTGTGTGTGTGTGTGTATGTATATATATATATTTCTTAGATGTGCCAAGTTTGCTTTGGTTCTTCTGTGAATGCTGAGTCTTAGTATAGTTGTATACTTCAATATTTTGAAGTGCAGGCTTGCCAAGAGGCAACAGTTACTAGTTTATCATTATTGTGATTAAGAGCCCAGGGCGGAACAGAGACCAAGGAAGAGCAGGTGACCTCAGGAGAGCCAGTGTGGTGTAGTGGTTAAGAGCGGTAGTCTCGTAATCTGGGGAACCGGGTTCACGTCTCCGCTCCTCCACATGCAGCTGCTGGGTGACCTTGGGCCAGTCACACTTCTTTGAAGTCTCTCAGCCCCACTCACCTCACAGAGTGTTTGTTGTGGGGGAGGAAGGGAAAGGAGAATGTTAGCCGCTTTGAGACTCCTTAAAGGGAGTGAAAGGCGGGATATCAAATCCAAACTCTTCTTCTTCTTCTTCTTCTTCTTCTTCTTCTTCTTCTTCTTCTTCTTCTTCTCTCCTTCTGCTACTCCGCTCTTTGGGTCTTTAGGTTGAACTCTGCACAGATAATAAGCCAGGCTAAGCCAGGCAAGAGGGGAGATTGCTGCGTCCTTGAATCAATCTCTTTCCTCTCTGCTGGTACCGGATAAAACACCTTGTATGTCTGAAATTGGTGTTGCCATTGTTTGGTTTTGAGTTTCCTGCCTTCATTTGTAGTGCTGCTTGCTTAAGCAGACTGATGGATAGTTTACTTTCTGGCTGGGTAGTTGTTAGTAGTTATAGTTTGAGGCTGAGAAAGTAGCATTTTTTTAGCGTAATGTTTGTTTCTAAACTATGTTAATCTAGGAAAAGCTTTTCCCTAGACCTGTTGAGGTTTTTAGCTCCATTGAAATAACTGTTTGCTCCCTGTTTACCCCACCTTAATTGTTAGGGGAAGTCACTGCTGATTGGTGACAATTTACCCATAAGCATGGAAGTCAGCAACTGCTTCTTGCAAATTACAGTGATCTTTGTTGATGTGGAGCTGTTGGAAATCGCTCTCATGACCTAAAGTGCTCTGTGTTTCCATTTGCCATATTAGGCTAGTCTATTTCAGTATCTTCCAAAATTTTGCAATGCTAGCTCATCAGAGCATTAGGTAGTATTTACCACCATCCATCTTCTAACTTGTTATCATGCCATCTTATTGATGACATTGTTAGGAGCACATAGGCCAGGGAAAGGGAATTTGTGACTCTCTAGATATTGGTCTCCCATCAGCTTCAATAAACATAGCCAATGGTTAGGGATGATGTGAGTTGTAGTCCAACAGCTGAAGGAGTCCGACGCATGATTCTTTGTATACTGCTGACTGTATTGTATTGTTGAGCTCATATTAGCAGTAGTACATCCAGAAGGGAAGGATCTTTGCCTAAACTAATGAGATTGGTTTTTATTAAGAGTCTTCCTTTGGTAATGAATTTTCACAATTGGCTATTTTTAATTATTAGTGTATTTGACATAAGATTTTTCATCAAAAAGTTTTATAATCTATTTGCAAGACTCAGCACCATACATCAGTTGTGACTATGGAATGCTTGTAAGGTTTTTCCTGTTGGATTTCATTAGCATTCCATTAAGTAGAAGTAATTTCTCTGTTACATAAAATTATTCTGTATTTGATTATGTATTTGAATAAGGATGAATTTTTCTTTGACTCAGAAGGGTGTAAACATGTTAGATTAGGGTAATCTGCTCTTGAATCACTTCTATCCATACTAGGTCCGCCTCTGGTAGAAAAATGCAGATTTTGACAAGAATCACTAACTAATTATAAAATACAATTCATTGCAGTGAAACTGTTTTTTTCTTAGTTAAGCAGAATTTATATAAAATCTGGGCTCTTTTGGAGGACAGTGTTGGGGTATAAAGCTGATAAATAAAATAATTTTTCTACTGTTATTTTCCTCACAAAAAACCATTCAGACTGCTACTATATTATGCCAAGGGACAGACAATAAAAGAAAGGCAATTTAAAAAAGAAGTGTACAAAAATATCCTTGTTTTGTAAGTCATGTTAATTTTAGTAGTTTGCAAAATAGGTACTAGAAAACTTTTTCATTTGCTGCTGCCTTTCTTCACTTAGAATTTTGGTAAAGTCAGATCAAAATTTTCAGACTTAACCTCCCTTTAAAAAAAAGAACTTTAATTGTTTGAATGTATACTTGTTCAAGTGTTCGTGTGGCTCCTTGTTTGTGGTGGATAGGTTGGCATCCATCTGTCTCGGGAGTGAAGTCAAACTGTTGGCGATAAACCATAATTAAATTAGAAGGTGAGTTGCAAGCTCACTGGGGTATTGAGCTCATGATTTCCTGGATTGTAATTTTATTGTTAAGGACTCCAGCCCAGTTTTTATTTTTAAAACTTTGGTCACGATTTGGCAGGTCAGATACTCAAAATTGACCACATATTTTTAGAGAGCTATCACTGCAATGATTAGAATGTCACGTTAAGAGATCAGCATTTAAAGCCTGCTCAGTCGTGAAGTTTAATGAAGAAACTTGATTAGACACCATCTTTCAGCCCCGCTTATCTTACAGGTTGGTGGTCAGGATAAAATTATGTGGGGAGATGAACCTTTTATGATGCTCTTTGGAGAGGAAGAGTGCAATAATTTATTTATTTTATTTTTAAAAAATTAGTCTGCACTGTGTTCAGGAGGAACACAAAAGTAGAAATACTATTGGATGTCTCTGAAGGATCAGGTCCACAATTTAGGCATGCTTCTGGATCCAGCTCTGTCCCTGGAGGCTCAGGTAGTCTCAGTGGCTAAGAGAAGCTTTTTACCAGCTGTTCAACAGCTATGACCATTCCTTAACCAGGAAAGCCTTGCCACAGTAGCTCATGTGTTGGTTATTTCAAGACTCGGTTATTGCAATGCGCTGTTTGTGGGGCTTTCTTTGTGCCTGATCCGGAGTTTGCAGTAAGTGCAGGATGCTGCAGCGCAATTGCTGACAGGAGTGAGGCCTTGTCAGCATGTAACAGCTGTGCTCAGAGATCTGCACGGGCTGCGTGATACCAAGCCAGGTTCAAGGTGTTACTATTGGTAGTATATAAAGCCCATAACAACTTGGGACCAGTTTACTTACGAGATTGCTTTTCCCTAGATGTGCCCACTCAATCACTTCCATCAGTGGCTTGGGCACTACTACATGTGCTACAGAATCCCCATTCTGCATTTGTAAGAACCTGATCCTTTAGTGTGGCTGCACTTTCACTGTACTTCTTTTGGCACCTGCTAAAAACAGGCAAGCATACCCAGAAGCTTGGAAAGTTGTTGTGAATGTTCATCTGCGTTAGTATTTTAACTTGTGTACGTTTTAAAGTATGGCTAAACAGGTTTTTAATGAAATAAACAAATAAAATAAACATTTGAAGATAGAGTTTGCAGATAGAAGACATGCTGTAGCCCAAAGGTATAGCTAAAAGAGTGATTTGAAAGAGATATTAGATCATGGTGGGTCTCAGAATGACAAAAGTTCCTATGTAAGCCGTTAGCAGGTTGATTTAGTTTAGGGATAGTGGGATGCCTTCAGCCTCTTTTATTTTGCAGTACTCTAGTTGCTCCTTTGGGGATTGCTTGGCATGCACGTAACCCATACATAAGTTAAAATCTTTCTTCAAAGAGCAACCTTTGTTAGCCTTTTAGTAAACGTTTCATGTTGGTTCATAAAATGTTGTGGTCTCTCCTTGTCTGTCTTCTGCATTAGTAGTCCCGAGGCTGCAGCATGCTGAGGGGCAGGTTGAGCAACTGGCACGGCGATTGCAGGCACTGGAGCTCTCAGCAGGTGCAGCACAGCGCATGATGGAGGAACGAGTGACCAACCTCACCCACAGAATCGAAGCACTGGAGCAGGTCATGCAACATCGCCCCATGCAGCCGTGACACCCAATTCTTTTGTTTTGAGCCTTCCTTGGTTTTTGTAATGCTCCTCTCCCTTCCTGCCTTGCAAGTTCACCTGCTGTTTTTTATACTTCTGTGGTTTATTTTTTTTTATACTCCTGCTTGTGGTGGTCGGGTAGGATTGCTATGAGGAATTATGAAAAATGAATCAAGCCATTGTGTCAGTGGTGAAAGCATCGTTTTGACTGGGTTTGGGTCATTTGACATGATTTCTGATCAATCCAAGCCTCTGCACCTCTGCCCCATTTCTCTTGCCTGAAAGTCACGTAAACAGACCAGTTGCTTCACCAGGCACCCTGAGCCATAAAGGTAAGGAGGTAGCTTTGTTGTAGCTTTTGTTTGTTTTTGTTAATTTTAGGGCCAGGAAACAGAGTTTCACATGGAAGTGATAAAAATGCCTATCTTTCCTGTTTACTTCCTGTTTATCAGGTTTGCTAAATACATTCCTCCTTGATTCCTGTTTTATTTAGCCTAAACATGTATGCACGCTCAAATTAGTTATTTGTAGTTAAGAGGCTTCCTCTGATCTAACTTTGTTCCAACGTGGGGGTTTTTTTGAAATGCTCCGAGGAAATCTGATTGGTTCTTACAAATGCTGTGTAAAAGTTCTTTCGTTAATAAAACGGCCTAGACAAGGGAGTGGTTATTGCACTTCCTCCCAGAGTCTTGCTGGTCAAGCCTTGCGTCTATTGAATTAATCAGCGTCCAATCCTTCCTTTGCCTTCAGAACGCAACATGGCTTAGTGGTTTGCACAAATGGTGGCAGCAAGCCTGATGCCCCCCCCCCCACACCCTTAATACATTCCACCATGCTTGCTGTTGTTTTTCACCTGACGCCTTTTGAATTAATTTCCTTCTTTTTTAAGATTGTACTTTAATGCTGCGTAAAGCCATACTGTGGTGCGAAGCTTGAATCCATGGGTTTCTCTGTCATGCTTTTATCTTTGCTGTGTATCCACTGTAAGCATTTTGTTTAGAGGGAGTATTATTTGAATGTCAATTAGTATAGTATCATGTCGCTATGTTAGTATTACTTTAAGAAAGTGCCTTTTTGTCAATGTTCCAACAAAAAAACCAACTGTTGGCTTTTTGAGCATCTGCGAAAATAAACACAAGAATTTCTTTATAGCCAGTTTGTCTCATCCCTTCCTGGGTGTGAGAGGCCGTGGATGTGGCAGCAGAAAGCAGTGTCTTGCCAACTGCAAATTTAGGGGTGGGGAAGGGAATACCATTCAGACGTTATGCTGGGAAAAGAGGCCTCTCCTAGTTCTCCGTCCTATTAATAGTTGTACAGAAAGCTCCCTTCACAAGTCATAGTGCGTTATGAGAGATTAGCATGTACTGCAATGTGAAAGACACAACACTTCAAACAAAAGAGAAGATTGGACAGAAACAATGCAGAAATTATGTCTGGCATGCTTAAGTTGCTGACACCACATAATTAGGGCATTTTTTTTCACTGGAACTCACTGGAACTCAGTTCCGGCACCTCTCAGGTGGGTGCTATTGCCATTATAAGAGAAAAAGGGAGCCATTCATGGTGAGTTTCGGCATCCCTTTTTCTAGAAAAAGAGCACTGCACATAACTATAGATTTCAGAAAACAGTGTATGAGATGTTATGTTTATCTAGGAAAAGGTAAAAAGTAAATGACCCCTGGACAGCATTGCAATTGGTTGGGCATTTTTGAAATGTTCTCTTTATTCTATCCATCCATCTAGTTGTCAAAGTCATGTATAAACACACACACACACACACACACACACAATCTCAGTGGTTGCTTCATAACTAAGAAACAACCATCCTGCAGAGAAGGAGGTGCTGCAAAATTTTCATTTGCTTACTAGGATTAAAGTTGCCATGGGGGAATGAGCTTTTAGTACATTTTAGTTCAAGCATAGGCAAACTCCGGCCCTCCAGATGTTTGGGACTACAATTCCCATAATCCCTAGCTAACAGGACCAGTGGTCAGGGATGATGGGAAATGTAGTCCCAAACATTTGGAGGGCCAGAGTTTCCCTATGTCTGTTTTAGTTAGTTGCTATTTCAGCGAGGCAATATTATTTGTCTTCCATATTGCAACTCATCCCAATTCCTTCTCAACCCCATTGCTAAGTGTCCAGATAAATGAGATACTGGAGAACATTCTTAATTGCCTCAAGAGGTGTGTTTTATTTTCAGAACAAGTAGTTTGTCAAAGAGGCTAGAACGCAGCAGAACTGAAGTACAAGTAGCCAGCAGGATGAAATATTTCCGGAGCTTGCAGGCATATTCTCTTTCCCCAGAACTTTAACTACAATTGGCCTTTCTGCAGTGACTATATCTGGAGGGTTCTTAACATCACAGAAATAAGTGCCGTTGTCTGCTGGTTGCATATTTGCTATCTTGATGGATGCATCATTCTTAAACAGATTTCCAACCCAAATGCTTCGGCCACTGAATTGTGTATTCTTCCCATCATATGCCTTCCAATCTGAGTAATAGAAAAACTGTAATAACAGAAATAAACACATGTAACTTTGCATTTATACCTTTAATTTTCATCCTCCTTCATAACATTGAGTGGATATATTTCCAACACGCATGATTTCCAGTAGTTACAGAGAGCAGAACACTCAGATGTAGCCACCTGACACGCAAGCCTTTATTTTTGTCTGGGTTTGAAAGAGTGGCATTTTATGAGAGAAAGAGCAGGTTGCACTAAACCCATGGGTGACCAAGGCAGCTGGACGCTACTTCTGCTTTTTCTGGATATATTGAGAGGCATCTGGCTGAAAGGTTCAAGGTGTATCATCTCAGCATAACACTGGATGAAATTGCTTTGACCTCCAAGACTTCATCCTGCCTGGGGGTTGTTGGGATTAATTGTGGGTATGGTGTCATTCTTACTGCATAGTTTAATTCACAACAGGTCTTCCTGGCAAGGCAGCTGTGCAAGAAAGGGTATAAGCAGGTTCCCCTAGCCTCCCCTTTCCATTACAAATCCCATGGGGTTCAAAGGAGCTTACTCTCAGGTACTATGCACAGCCTAAGACAGTAGATTCAAGAAGAGATTTGGTTTTGACTGAAACATCTCTCATCTCAGACACATATACAAAGACATAAAGGTTTGCATTTATGCAGTAATTCCACATGCCCGGGAGGAGAAGAGCCAGCTCGGGTGCTACAAGTGGGATAGAAATCTTCCAATAACACCTTTAAAAAGAGAAAGGGGGGAAATGATGAGCAATCATCCCTAAGATTCTGCAGGAGGCTTAATTGAAAGGGAAAGGAGGCAAAGCAGAAACACAATTGGAATGGTGGGTGGGGGAAATTGGAGACTGAGATTGCACTCCTATGAATGCTTACCTGGGAGTAAGTCCCCTTGAATTTACATGGGATTGGGGTTGTTTATGGTTTGTGCTTTATGGGGCAAGATCAAATTCATTAAGAGGCTACAGAGACACAGTAAAGAATTGTGATAAATAAAGGAGAGAGCCCAAGAGAAGAGAGATTAATAATGATGATGATAATGTTATTTATTTATTTATTTATTTATTCCCCAGCCACTCTGGGCAGCTTCCAACAAAGTATTAAAATACAGTAGTCTGTTAAACATTAAAAGCTTCCCTAAAGAGGGCTGCGTTCAGATGTCTTCTAAAACATATGAAAGGCTGCACTTTATGATATCTGAGGACAGGCAAAATCATGGGCGTAGCCAGGATTTGTGCTGTGGGGACATGACACCCACCTGTCACCATCCTCTTGTCTGGCTCTGTTTAGTAGCAGATTTGCAATGAAATGTCTCAACAACAGTGGTTTTAAATTACTTTCTGAGCCCCCAAGGGCTCAGAAAAATCTGTCAAGATCTTTCTACCAATTTCTACTTTTAGTTAAGTTTTATTTATTTATTTATTTATTTATTTACTTGATTTAGGGGAGAGCAGCACTTCCCCTGCTCCCCCTCTGGCTGTGCCAATGGGCAAAATCTAGGACTTGTCCACACTAGAGAAAAATGTGGATTTCAACCTGCCTGTCTCTGTGCTCATGTAGGAGCTCCCAGTGTTGTCTTGGAACCTCCCCTGTTTTAATGTGGCATTTTTTTTTTATTATCCTTGGAAAGTCCTGAACAGCCAGGGTTAAAAAATGTCCACATTGAAAGGTCTGAGACAACACTGGGATACAGGTGGGGTGGTGGAGAGACAGGCAGGTTCTGGGTTGTGGACAAGCCCTTGGCAGGGCTGGCCTACCCATCCAGTGTGACCAAGGTGGTGCCCCATGTGCAGCCTGCCTGTCCCACCACTTCCACCACTGGTGGAGAAGTGGCACCAGCCTTGGTGCCTATTTCCAGAGAAATCTCACGAGATCTTGCAAGATTTCACCGGAACTTGCCATTGCTGCTGTCCCTTCCTGCTGGTGGTATTTCGCCTCAAGCAGTGAAAAGGGGTACGCCTCCCCTGTCCCTACTGAGTGCTATCATTCCACGACATACAATTAATTTCTACAACACATTCATACAATTGACAAAGGGTGGTGGTAGTTTCAAAACATGTAACCCACTTGCACCACAAATGCTTGTGCAGAAATTTTCTCTTACAGTTATGGGACGACTGTTTGATCCCAGTGCTTGATAGCTCCAGCTGACAGATGTAGCAGCACTAATCATAATTGATGTTCTGAACCAGCATGAAAGCCTCGCAATTTTCCCAGACTCCACATGGATTTCTGTTGGTGAAGATACTGCAACTGCTGTCTTCTCGGGTGCTGCAGAGCAAGATGTCATCCTGGCCCCTTTAAAAGCAATAAAATAAGACTGTAGAGCCAGACAAAGCTGTGCAGAGTAATGAGGTCTCCAGCCTCTTGACATATGACACTCTGGGAGATTAGTGAGTATAAAAAACATGGCAGCATATATGTTAAACAGATTTGTCCTCTCCACACCGTATTCCAACTTACTGTACATGTAGACTTTTCTGTCTAGTACACTTAAACTGCAATATTATCTCCTCTGAAATGGCATCTCAGACATCAGACAGGGAAATCCCATGTTGGAACTTTCCTCTCTAGAGCGACTAGCTCCTCTGATGTCCCGGCCCAATCAACAGTGGATCAAACTTTGGGACTTTATAAGAACTGCTAAGCTGTACTCCTCAGAGCTTCACTGCTCCAACTGAAGAGACACTTAAGGAAAAGGGGTAAGTTAGGTATGAGGCCGAAGATGGTTCTCAGTACCATCTTGGCAATTCCTAGGTCCTTGACTTGATCTACAAGTACAAATACAGTATCACTGGGGTGCAAAGCCACCAAATGCATCTAAAAAAGTAATTCTGGGGTCATTCACCTTGCCGTGCTCCAGGAATAACTTAGAAGATAGCACTACAAGTAAAAACAGAAAACCAGAAGGCTGAAGTAACCAGTTCCCAATATTTTACTTTTTACAAAAAGAGGTGTAGACTGAAATCCAAAGCAGTTTCTCTGAAGTAGGTCCTGTTAGAAACAATGGACCCCGCACCCCTGGTTAGGATCTAAAGCTTCCGAGAGGGTACTAAGGCCGCAACGTCAACACCACACAACCAAGTGTGAGATCCCTCCGTAGCATTAGTTAATCTTCCTCTCTTTGCCACTGCTCATAAAGCCGCCTTCTTCCCAGCGTAATTCCTCATCCAGTGATTTCCCCTTCCAAGCAACCCCTCGTACTAAGGTTTCCCGCAATCCATCCTCTGCTCCCCCCGTCGAAGCCACCCCTCTTTTCCCACCCAAAGCGACTTTTACACCCCGCCAGGGACCCCAGGAAAGGGGGTGGGGCCAGGCCACGTGTCCTCCCCGCCCGGGAGCCGCTTGCCCCGCCCTCTCGCCATTCCCGCGCCCCCCAGCGGAGACGGAGAAGAGCTGCAGCCCTCACCGTGGCCCAGAGCCAAAGCTAGCGCCAGGCAGAGCGCGGGCGCGCCGCCGGGGAAAGAGCGCTTTCGCTTTCCCGGGCCGCCGGTTGCTGCGGCCGTGGAGGCGGCAGCCATCCTTCTGCCTCCGGACACCCTCTCCGCCCCATTGTTGCGCCCCCGCCCACCTCACAGCCATTGCTGGGGGGGGGGGAGGCAAAGCGACGCCGTCGAGTCCGGCTGGCGCGAAAGTCAAAGTGCCCAAAGCACGAGGCCCTTTGCTGCCCTCGAATCGTGCGCGCAGTTGTGGGCGCTGAAACTCCGAAAGGTGGGTCATAAAAATGACCCAGACGCAGAGAAGAATGCCTCTTAATCACTAGTACACTAGCTAGGGGAAAAAGAGGATCTTTCGCTTGGTAGGGAAATCCTTCGGGGAAGATCTTGATGACTTGCTGTTATTTCATTGCTTTTGTGTGTGTTTTAAAACACACTGATATTACTTCAAAGCTGCCTCCTGCCATGATGTAAATAATCATAATATAGGAATAGAGTCGAGGAATTAGATGACTGCTTAAGCAGTCTTTGGTTTGCTTGAGTATTCTTCATGCTTTATATGTTAACAATGTACCAGAAAAACTGCGTGGTACATGAGAGCCACTGAATACCTGTTAAGAAGACAGTCGTTTAAAATGCTCTGAAAAGTTTGAACACTGCACCCCAGAGACTGAAAACAATAATGCAATGTTTATGTTTATATTCTTCAAGAATCTGATAGGCAGTTGCGATCCTGACACTTGGTTGGTGTTTTGATTGGACCAAGGGTTCAATCCCTCACAATTCTATAGGAAACAATACCACCCGATACATGTGGTCCATACTGTCAAGTCATCATTCCCAGGTTGTGCAGAGTACAGTGGTACCTCAGGTTACAGACGCTTCAGGTTACAGACTCCACTAACCCAGAAATTCTACCTCAGGTTAACAACTTTGCTTCAGGATGAGAACAGAAATTGCTCGGCGGCAGTGGAAGGCCCCATTAGCTAAAGTGGTACCTCAGGTTAAGAATAGTTTCAGGTTAAGAACGGACCTCCAGAATGAATTAAGTTCTTAACCTGAGGTACCACTGTATTATAAAGCTTGTCAATGTGTAAGGCAGTGAGGCCACGCTGGAAAAAAACATCTACAGATACCATATATGCTGCCGAAGAGCAGAAGTTGGTCGTGCGTAATCAAGTGACAGCGGTTGAAGATTGGCCTACAGACCAGCTTCTAGTCTCCAGATTATCTCTTCCATCATTCTACCTCAACCTACATTTTTATATTTGGGTTTCAAAGTCAATCACATGCAATGTGGTCTTAAGATCTTGACTCACAAGCATGAAGTTACTATGGAAACCTCCATATTTTATTTTCAGTACTGGCAGGAAATGTAAGTTTCAGTGAAATGACAACTTTTAGAGAAGCCTGGAATTCTAGCCACCACCACGCCCCCTTTTGACACTGATATATTTGTTCTCTCGTTTCTATATAAGTACTTAGGGAGATTTGGGATATTGATATTGATAGTCCTAGGCACAAGAGATGGCAGTTCAATGGAGAATGAGAAAACGACACAGAGCTGAATCTGCAGAAGTGTCTTAAGATGCTGGCTGCTTTCCTCCCACGAGATCTGATGTGGGAGCAGTGGATTTCTCCTGTTGGTCAGAGTGTTTTAGTTGTGCCTCTACCTATGTTCACCCTGTATATACATAGAATAAATGCAACCATTACAAATTACCAGTAAGGCCAGTGACTTGCTGCATAAGCATATCAAACCTGGGTAAGCACTGTGCCCCTATAACTTCTCACTAGGAGAAATGTGGTGAGTTTAGTAAAATATATTTTGGGTCTGCTGCAGTCCAACCATGAAGAGACACTTTGAGGTGCAATGGACTAGCTTCTCCAGGTTGTTTTGCCTCTTTCACAGCCTGCTCCAGAGAATGCCTTTCAGATGTTGTGCTGGGAGAATAGACTTCTCCTAGTCCTCTGTCCTATTAATAGCTGTACAGAGAGTACTCCTATCATAGGTCACAGTGTGTTATTTGAGATTAACATGCACTGCAAAGTGATAGACACAACACTCCAACCCATAAAGAGAAGTTTAGACAAAACAAAGAATTGTGTCCTGAATGCTTATATTACTGATACCACATAACTGTTGCACCCCACCCCCAGTATCCAAGGGTGCGAGATTCCAGGAGTTCCAGACGCTTACCCAGGGTTCCTGTTTCCTTTTGGAAACGAGGCACAGTGGGGACTGTGGTATCTTTATGATATATGGTTTATTTACACATATATACAGCCTGAGCCTACGATGAAGGAGCTTATAGTATTCACATCCTAAGAGGGTCTTGTTTCTCCCATACCCACAGCCTTGAATCCAAACAAAAATCAAACATTTCTCTTAAATGTAGCTCTGACTCTCTCCCACTTTCAGTTCTCACCTTTGTATTTCTCTGTATGGTATTTTTCTACCATATAGGTTTTTGGGGGGGGGGGCACAAATTTACCATCTCACACTGATCCACTTGCTTTTGTTTCTCCTAATGGCTTTTGTTTCCCTAGCATTACTTACACTTCAACACTTGCTGGATCCAGAGGTTAGAAGGGTCTCTGCATTCTGCCTACTTCCCCGCCCCAAAGTCATAATATAACTGTGCAGCTGAGAAGACAGTGTGTTAAAACTCCCTTCTCAAAGAGGTTTGTCTGACAACTTCAGACGTTTTGGCAAATGCTGAAGATGTACCTCTTTGCCCAGGCCTTTGACACCTCAAATATATATTTTCAAGACTTACCCTATCTTTTGTGATGGTATTTTTTTGTAATTCTGAATCTTTAAATAGTTTTTAGTGTTGTATTTTAAATTGTTGTAACCCACCCCAGGACCTTAGAATAAAGGGTAGGCAATTAATTAAAGTAGTAGTAATAATAATAAATTGGAGAACACTCCTAATAATCTTAAGAAGTGTACTTTATTTTCAGAACAAATAGCTTTGAAAAGATGCTAGAATGCAGCAGAATTGAAGGACAAGTAGCCAAAATGATACTCCATTAAGTGAAATGTTTCCAGAGGCTGTCGTTGCCGTTGCCGTTGCCGTTGTGGTACTTGCAGGGGTTGGTGCTGCTCTTCCAGGGCCCAATATTTTCTCTATCTCCAAAACTCTAACTTCAACTTGCTCTGGCTCAGTGACAATGTCTGGTGGGTTCTTAACATCACAGAAGTAAGTGCCATTGTCCATAGGTTGCATGTTTTCTACCTTGATGGATGCATCCTTTCTATAAAAATCTCCATCCCAGGTACTTCGACCATTGAATTGTGTATTCTTTCCATTATATTCCCTCCCATTTGAGTAATAGAAAAACTGTAAGCATAAAAACAAACACAATCACTTTGTTAATAGCTGCTTTGAGCTGAACATAGCTGTTGGAGAAGCAGGATACAAATTTCAAATCAAACCATGATTAACTTTGCATGAACATTTAACTTTTCTTCCTGCTTTAGTAACATTGAGTGGATGTTTCCAACACCTCGGGGACTGATTACACAAAACTTGGATTCTAAGCTTGATCTTCAGAGGATTCACAAAGGGTAACACCCAGATGCAGCCAGCCAAACCACCAAACTTTATTCTTGTTACATTTCGGAAGCCTCTCTTACTTTTTGCCGAATCCTAGGCATCTTCAATCTGAAGTACCGTAAGTCTCACTAAGTTCAATGGAGCTCAGGCTGTGTACACTTTACTACTTACTCTGGCTCCAGCATGCTGCCACTACAGTCATTTGAAGCCAAGTAACAACAACAACAACTTTTTTATTTATACCCCGCCCATCTGGCTGGGTTTCCCCAGCCACTCTGGGCGGCTCCCAACAGAACACTAAAAAGAGAATAAAACATCAAACATTAAGAACCCCCCTAAACATGACATTGCCACAGTCCATAGGCCTCCCATAACTTCTGGTGATATACTCCTGTCTGGTGTGCCTTCCTTCAACCCAGTTTTCATCCAATAAGAATATGGAAACCATGGTTAAGCTATGTATATTTCAGGCAGCTGTTGCACATGTGCAGATGATAGATTTAGTGAATTGGAGCTTGCACCCTCTGTTGTGAACAGCAACATTTAAAAGTGATTTGAAATGCAGGGGGGTGAGGGTGATGACCTTACTTCATTTCAAGCTGTTAATGTGCACATAGCCCTACTCTCAAGTATGTATACATAAACAAACACCATTAGTTGTGCTGCTGGATAAGTGTTAAATGGTTATTGTATTTGTTTAAAAAAACAATACAAAATTTATGTACTGTTCTTAACCTAAAGCACCACTTTAGCTAATGGGGCCTCCTGCTACTGCCATGCCGCCAGAGCATGATTTCTGTTCTCATCCTGAAGCAAAGTTCTTAATCCAAGGTACTATTTCTGGGTTAGCGGAGTCTGTAACCTGAAGCGTATGTAACCTGAAGCATATGTAACCCGAGGTACCACTGTAATCCACTTTCACCACAAATTCTTATGCAAAACGAGGCTCTCCTCAGACATTAACTCTTACTGGTATGGGACGAGCCTTTGATCCCTCTGGTTGAAAGCTCCAGGTAACAGATGTTGCACTGGTGATTTCCTCTGATGACCTGAATGTGCATGGAAGCTTTGCATCTGCCCCAATCCCCACAATGAGTTCTGTTGGTGAGGAACCTTCTTCATCAGTTGTGCTATCGACTGTTGAAGAACAAGATGCCATCCGCGTCCCTTTGTAAGCAACAAAATTACAGTTTTTAAATATGCAGAGCAAGACAAAACTGCATAAATATTTGCTTTTATATATGGATATGTCGTCTGTTATGAAAGCATCTCAAGCTGATTACTAAAGGTAACAGACATCACAACTCTCTTGGTTCCACAGACACAAAACACCTGCATTCCTGTTTTCATTATATTTTTAGTTTCTAATTTTGATTTTATTTGGTACTCTGTTGTCATTTTATATTGAAATTTGGCACATTTCCTGAAATGTGGGATAAAAGCTTGACCAATGAATAAAACTGAATGTTGAGAAGATATTTCTGAAGATATTTGAGTTACAAGTGCGTATACAATCTCAATGAGGAACTGGGGTGCAAAACCGCAAACTGCTCCCAAAATAAAAAAAGAATAAAAAATTCTGGGATTATTCATTTTACTGTGTTCCATGAGTTACTTAAAATAAAGCACCAAAAGTAAAAACAGAAAACCAGGAGGTTGAAGCGACACCTCCCAGTTTCCAATATTTTACTTTTTAGGGGGGAAAGGCGTAGACTAGAGAATTTTTCAATAATGCTGCAATCCAAAGCATGGACATAGCCAGGATTTTTGGGGGGGGCAGGCTTTTGTTGGGGGGGGGGCAGAACCTCAGATTTGTATTGATTTAGGGCGGGGGGAGGCAGCTGCCCTCCCCTTGGCTATGCCCATGATCCGAAGCACATTTAATCCCATTGAATACAATGGATTCTGTAAGGACTGCAGGTTTCCTTTGCATGTTTTCAGCACGTGTGCAAGGCACCCTTGCAAACCGAGGAGATTGTCGAGGGTGTATGGTACTGAGACACGCGCAACCAAAGAGGGGTCACAACGTGCCAGCCCTCCAAACTGATATTTCGTGTCTTCCTTCATCCTGAACTGCCGCTCATAAATAGTGATCTTTTTTCAGTGATCTTGCATCTATGGACCGGCCAACCACTCCCCCTTTTTCAAAGCCGTAACCCCAGCAAAGGGGGCGCGGCTAGGCTCGTTCCCTTCCCGCCCGCCCCCACCCGCATAGACGGAGAATACCAGGAGAGCTCACAATGGCCCAGAGCGAAAGCCACCGCCAACCATAGTGCGGGATCGCGGGCGGCAAACTTCTTGCGCTTCCCCGGAGCGCCGCCTGCTGCCGCCGCGGACAGGGCGCCCATCTTTCTGCCTCTGCCCACATTTTCTCGCCCATTGTGACGCCCACTCCCACCTCACAGCCATTGTTGCGGGCCGTGAGGGGCAGGAGGCTGGGAAAGAACGCGGCCCAGTCCAGGGGAGCCGCTGTCAGGGCGAAGCAGCCTCCGGGGAAGGGCTTCGAAATGCTCCCAGGCTCCAGCCGGAGCGTAAACAGAGAGCACTTAGGAAAAGCGCCTTGCCGCAGCTGCAACCCCATTATGCACACTTTCCTGCCTTAGAGGGTTTTTGCGAAGATAGAAGGAGAGAAGAACTATTTAGACAGTCTTGAGCATCTCGGAGGAAAGGTGGATTGTAAATGCAATAAATAAATAAAAATGGGTAAAAACAACAAATGTCCATAAGCCAAATTCAAGGTGTTAGCACACACCACGGCTTGGGACCAGGGCCGGATTTAGGTTTGATGAGGCCCTAGGCTACTGAAGGTAATGGGGCCCTTTATATGTCCAGCTTTCCTTTGTCAACAACACATTGTTGCTGCTTTTTGTGTTGAATATATGCTATATGGCAATTTATGGACCTAATAGGTTTCTAAAGCCATTTGCACATGTTGCCATGCAACCTGTCCATGCAGAATGTAGGTGAAGGGAGAGGGGAACGGTTAATCATTAATATTATCTACACATAGTAAATTCCGGCACTCTGCTAGGATGGTTACACAAGCTCAAACCCAAAAATGCAGTTATTTGCAAAGTCTAAATCAGACAGGTCAGGAGGCCGTTTCCTGTCTAACCAGCTATCTGAAACTGCTGATGTTAGTTACAGGTCAGAAGGTCGTTTCCTGCCTAGCCAAAAACTGCTGTCAACTAAAAACCACTAGCAAGATGTTTCCTGCTTTGCTTCTGCTTTAAGTAATGCAAGATAAGAAGAGATACGAAGGGAATGCTTAGCTAGCAAAAGAATACACGTGTACAAGGAGGTGGGAGGGGGTGCTTACTGAGCAGAGAAAATGCTTAACCAGCAGAAGAAGTGCTTAGCTAGCAGCCTTAGCCAGCAAATATAGATGTGCCATATAAGGAATAAGTTGGAAACTTGCCAGCTGATTGGGGAAGTTTTGGGGGGAGGTCTGGGAGGTGGGTAAATACTCTAAAGTATAAGAAGGCTTGCAGATGCGTATTGCTGGACAGTCAGATTTCAGAAACTATATTCTGCTGACTGTCTCTGTGCACAGATTTGCAATAAAACTCTTTTCTCCAAAGAAGAAACTTTCCTGGAATTTTTTTATTCTCTTCTCGGTCCTGGGGACGCGGGTAAGCAATTCTCTGGCAAAGTAAAGGGCATAAGCCTACAGCTTGGTGCGTTGGCCGGGAATTGCCCCACCCCAAGGGGGCCGGGAAGAGCCAGGCTCGACCAGGTGAACAGCTCGGACCGGAGTTTGCAGGCTTCAGCGCGCACCCTACTGATTCGTGGGGGAAACCGGCCACACCGCTCCTGAGTAGGGACCTCGGTCGAGGGAGGAAAGAGGACTGGCCAGGAGGGAATCCGCAGCGGAAAACGGTAAGCCCAAGGGACAGGGCGTGGGCCCCAAGGAAAAGGGGGGCGAGGTCTGATCAAGCCTCACCTGGTTGTGCAGAGGGCCGCCAGTAAGGTTGGGTACAAGGGAAACAGAGGGGAGAACTGGCCGATTGCAGTCGTTTGCCGCCAGTAAGGTTGGGTACAAGGGAAACAGAGGGGAGAACTGGCCGATTGCAGTAGTTTGCCGCCAGTAAGGTTGGGTAAAAGGGAAACAGAGGGGAAGTTGTATTGGTGTGTTTTGTGTGTTGCATGTTGAAATTATAATGGTGTGATTTGTATGTTATATGTTGCATGTCAGATACTCCAGTGACTGAATTGTTGTCAAGTGTGGGTCGGGGCCTAGCGTTCCCCTTGGCCGAGCGATTGCAGGGTTGTGCGTTTTCTGCCAGGGCGACCTCGTGCAGACCACAATCTGTATCGTGTGAACTGTGAAAGAATTTACAGCCCAGTCAGGTGCGGAGTATCTGAAAAAGAAAAAAAAAAAAAAAAAAAAAAAAAAAAAAAAAAAAGGGGTCTGGGGCAAGCCAATGTAGTCCTCTGGAATGTTTTTTAAAGAACTGGAAAGCGGCCACAAAGCATGATGATTGGGGAATCAGATTGCGAAAACAGAGAATGAGGACATTATGTGAAGTTGACTGGCCCGCACAAACTAATTGGCCGTCAGGAGGAAGCTTTGATTTGCAACTAATCAGCCCATTATACCAGAACATATTGAATGTCCACCCCGACCAAATCCCTTACATTTCTACTTGGAAAACCAATGTAGAAAAGAATCCACCGTGGTTGAAAGCCTGCCAAGGCGACGCCCCACGAAATACAATTTGTACAGTTCGACCGGCAGGGAAGGCAGAAAAGCCCCCGGTGATACCAGACCCAGAAGATGAGGAGGGGGGAATCATCAAACCGCCACCACCCTATGCTCCACCAACTGCCCCTCTAGCAATTCCCCCAGGCCCAGGTCCCCAAGCACCGGGAGGAGCTAGCCCCCAGCCTGAACCCCCCAAGGCTGATGAATCAGAAGAGGAAGAAGAGGATGATGAGGAATTTGTAAAGGGATTGGTTGAGTTAGCAAAGAAGGGAAGAGAGTGGACTCAGTATCAGTCTTTGAGATTGCAACAGTATGTACAACCCTATGCGGAAAAAGTGGATGTTAGCCCCCACGTGTTGGCTGCAGCAGGATGCTCCTCAACACAAGGGAAGAAATGGCAGAAGGAATGGATAGAAGCAGCAACCAGGGCAGCCTTCCATAAGTCCCATGAGGCACAGAAAAAGGGTGGGGTCGGAGTAATGCCCCTCCGAAGGGTTTATGACCCACCGGGACCTCCAGGGCCTGGTGGGGCGGAGGCACCACGGACCTACACGGTCCAGCATATACCCTTTTCAAGTGCAGATGTTTGTAATTGGAGAAATCAAAATCCTTCCTTTGAGGAGAATCCAGCTAAAATTATAAAATTGTTTGAAGGGATTTTTAAAACCTATAATCCCACTTTTGATGATGTGCAGTATTTGATGGATGCGCTGCTAACCACAGAAGAAACTAGGCGAATCCATGTTGAAGCTCGAGTACACATGAGAGCACAGGGAACACCGGATCCAGACATTATAACAGGATACCCTGATAGTACCCCGAATTGGAATTATCAGACTGCTGATGGCCAGAAAACCCTCACTACCTACCGCCAGAACGTATTAAATGGTATGAGAAGGGCAGCCAGGAAACCCACCAACTTTGTGAAGGTCAGAGAGGTAGTGCAGGGGAATGAAGAGGCCCCAGGGGCTTACCTGGAACGCCTGAAGGAAGCCTACCGTCAGTATACTCCTGTAGACCCAGATGAGGCTGCCAACGCCCTTATTGTAAAGGCTGCTTTTGTAGCTCAGGCAGCGCCCGATGTCCGCCGAAAAATTCAAAAACACGAGGGGTTCATGGGCCACACCCTTGAGTGGATGTTAGAACTGGCTCAAACCACTTACAATCAGAGGGAAGAAGAGGAACAAAAGAAAAAGGAGAAGTATCAAGCAAAGAAGTTGATGGCATTACAGGCCACCGCACCCATCCCTCAGAAAAGAGGAAGTGCCCGGGGAGGAGGGCAAGGCCGCCTGGGGAGGAATCAGTGCGCCATCTGCCGGCAGGAAGGGCACTGGAAAGGAGAATGCCCACAGGCCCACTTAGGAGGGAGAGGACGAGGAGAACGAGCCCCAGGCCCAACCCCCAGGGGACCTGGACAGGAACTGAGACCTTGGTCATCGACAAATGCCAGCAGGGGTAGAGGACGTGGACAGGGACCTCCCTGGTACCCCTCAGCCCAAAGGCAGCCCGGCATGATGAGCCTGAGAGAGGAGGAAGAATACTAGGACAGACCGGGCCCAGCTGCTTTAGGTTCCCGTGAGCCCATGGTCAAAATACAAACAGGGAACCAAACTATCCCCTTTATGGTTGACACAGGAGCCGCCCACTCTGTTTTGCCAGTACCAGTGTCCAAGCCCACCAAGCAAACAATTAACATAATAGGAGCTACAGGCAAATCACAAAGAGCCCCATTCCTGCAATCTGTTGTCTGTCGCCTGGGCGGCCAAGTAGTCCAACACAAGTTTTTATATATACCAGAGTGTCCCATCCCATTATTGGGCCGAGACCTGCTATCAAAATTGCAAGCCCAGATTTCCTTTCAACCGACAGGAGAAGTGACAATGACTACAGGGCAAACAGGAGAGCTTTCCTTAGAAGTACCCTTAAGGGAACACTGGCGCTTAATGATGGTAAAAGAAGAGGAGGGGATTATTCCAGAAGACCTCCTGCAAAAAGTAAACCCTGGTGTATGGGCAGAAGGCAACCCGCCCGGAATGGCAAAGAACATCCCACCTATAATAGTCAAGCCCAAACCATTCGCCAACCCTGTGGCTGTGAACCAGTACCCTATCCCCCGGCGAGCTGCAGAAGGAGTATGGGTACATTTGGAACGGTTACTTCGCCATGGCATCCTGAGGCAGTGTCAATCTCAGTGGAACACCCCACTCTTGCCGGTGAAGAAGGAAGATAACTCGTATCGTCCGGTCCAAGACCTCCGATTGGTCAACCAAGCCGTGGAAACCCTCCACCCCAATGTGCCCAATCCTTACACACTGTTGAGTTTAATACCTCCTACTGCCTGCTATTTCACGGTACTGGACTTGAAGGATGCATTCTTCTGCTGCCGTCTGGCAGAGGAAAGTCAGCCCCTGTTTGCATTTCAATGGATGGATCCAGGAACAGGCACCAAGGTGCAATATACGTGGACGAGGCTTCCACAAGGTTTCAAGAATTCTCCAACCCTTTTTGGGGTAGCATTGGCCTCGGACCTGTCTAGCTTCCCCACCAGCCCACACAGGGTCTTGTTACAGTACGTGGATGACCTTCTTTTGGCCTGCTCAGACGAGGACACGTGTATGAAAGCCACCAAGGATTTGTTGAATCACTTGGCTGAAGCAGGATACCGGGTATCTAAGAAGAAGGCCCAAATATGCCTACCCACTGTAAAATACCTTGGATTTGATATATCCCATCAGCAACGGACCCTTAGAGAAGAAAGGAAGCAAGCCATTATCCAGATTCCAGAGCCAAAGAATCGCAGAGAACTTCGTGGTTTCTTGGGCTCGGCAGGATTCTGTAGAATATGGATCCCTGACTTCAGCACAATTGCCAAGCCTCTGCACGAGTCAACCAGAGGAACTGAAAAGGACCCCTTTGTGTGGGGAGAGGAGCAACGGCAGGCCTTCAAGGATCTGAAAAGGGCATTGCAGCAAGCACCAGCGCTGGGTATCCCAAATCCTGAGAAGCCTTTCTCCCTGTTTGTGGATGAAGACCAGGGAACAGCAAAGGGAGTGCTATGCCAAAAATTGGGAAGCTGGCAGCAGCCCGTGGCATACCTATCTGAGCGCCTGTCGCCTACAGAACAAGGCTTACCGCCGTGCATGAGAGCAGTTGTGGCAGTAGCCACCCTACTGAACAAAGCAGACAAATTTACTTTTGGCCAAGACACTGTTTGTGTGACTCCGCATGCAGTCCCAGCACTGCTTGACATGAAGGGTACCTATTTCCTCTCCCAAGCGAAGATGAGGAAGTGTCAGATGTTATTGTTGCACCCACGTTTGAAGTTCCAGGTCACCACCGCCCTCAACCCAGCTACCCTGTTGCCGGTAGGAGAAGGTGAGGAGCAGACGCACGACTGCATTGAAGTAATGGACGAAGTATATTCCAGCAGGCCTGATCTCAAAGACAAAGCAGACCCCCACTGGCTTTCATGGTTTGTGGATGGAAGCAGCTTTGTCGAGGCTGGGCAGCGAAAAGCAGGCTATGCAGTGGTAGCCCTGGACGACCAGGTGGTCGAAGCAAAGTCACTCCCGCCTGGAACATCGGCCCAGCTGGCAGAACTAACTGCGCTTACCAGAGCCCTGAGCCTGGCAAAGGGACAGAAGATAAACATCTATACTGATTCTAAGTATGCATTCCTGACCTTACACGCCCACGGAGCCTTATGGAAAGAGAGAGGTTTGCTTACCTCCAGAGGAAACCAGGTGGCCCACCCACAAGCTTTGTTGAACCTTCTGGATGCTGTATGGGAGCCTGAAGCGGTAGCGGTTATCCATTGTTATGGACACACAACTGGACCAGGGGAAGTGGCCAGAGGAAATCGATTGGCAGACAAAGTGGCCAAGGAAGCAGCTCGGGAACTAGCCCCCATCCCGGTTATCGGAGCACTAGTCCCAGAAGAGATTTTAAGCACCGCTGACAAGCCAGCTTATACCAAGCAGGAAAAGGACACTGCAGACGCCCAGGAACTGACATTGACCAAAGAAGGATGGTACCTTACCCCTGATGACAGGATATGGATTCCAGAGTCTCTTTCGCGGCAAATAATTCAGAGGTACCATGATTCAACCCACATAGGACCCGATGCTACAACCAAGCAGCTGGAAAAATGCTTCTATATAGCCCACCTCTACCAACTGGCAGCCCAGATTTCCAGGAAATGCCTGCTGTGTCAGAAGAATAATCCCAGAGCCGGACCACTGGCTCCCCCAGGGATTCAGCACAGTGGAACGGCACCTATGGAAGATCTTGTCGTGGACTTTGCTGAATTACCCCGTTGTGGACTGCACCGCTACCTGCTGGTAGCAGTGTGCACCTACACCGGATGGGTCGAAGCATGGCCCACAAAGACTGAAAAGGCATTTGAAGTAACCAGGTGCCTGCTTAGGGAAATCATCCCTCGCTATGGATTGCCAAGGTCCATAGGATCTGATAATGGACCAGCATTTGTTCATGCAGTCCTACAGGGGCTGGCAAAAGCGCTCCAGATCAACTGGAAGCTGCATACTGCTTATAGACCCCAGAGTTCTGGAAAAGTAGAGAGAATGAACAGAACTCTAAAGAATCAGCTGTCCAAGCTGACACAGGAAACCGGGTCTAATTGGGTGGCCATGTTGCCCTTGGCATTACTCAGGGTCCGCAGTCTTCCGTCAAAACGGACCCACTTGTCATCTTTTGAAGTTCTGTTTGGGAGACCAGTCCCATATGTTAGAATGTTAAATCCGTATGTTAGCCAAGATGTGCAACTGAATAATTATGTACAGTCACTCTCCCGAGTTCTTTCTTATCTCAACAGGTGGACCCAGGCTCGCACCCCATGTGTGTTGACTGAACCGTTCCATCAGTTCGAGCCAGGTGATGAAGTGTGGGTGAAAGACTGGCAGCGAGCCCCCCTACAGCCCTGCTGGAGGGGACCATACACCGTGCTACTCTCTACTCCTACTGCTGTGAAGGTTGCCGGCATCACCCCGTGGGTCCACCATACTCGAGTGAAGAAAGCCATCTCGGATTGGACAGTAACACCAGATCCAGAGAACTCCCTTCGGCTGACCATCTCCAGACGCCTGGCAGACGACCGCTCTGCTGATATCACACCGGAAGCTGATATCTCAACGCACAGCTGAAGAATTGGATGGGAGGGGCGCCCGCGGGCAGCGTCCCCAACTCCGTGCCAGGACTAACCCAGGAAGCTCACCAGGACATTTAATATTTCCATAGGGACTTTCTCTTTTCTTTTTGTTATCTGCTTTATGTCCCATAGCCCTGACCCCACTGAGCCATGCCGCATTTATTGGCCTGATGGACTCTGCTACGACTGGTTCGTCTTACCGGTGGTAAGAGATGGTGTGCTCTATGGCTATTGGAAACTGGGATTTGATGAGATTGCCGTCTTAAAACACCCCACTGCCCCGTTGTGGCTCCTCTCCCACACCACTGTCCGGCATGCGTGGATAGTGCTCATACGGGAAGTTGCAGAGACGCTCGAACTCTATCGAGTTCTGGACCGCTTTTGCTATTGTGGGAGGGTAGTCAACTGTTATATGGGAGGTAGAGCACTGTACCAACCTCATTTGATAGACCAGGTCCTACTCTTAATGCAGGCGATAGATGGGACGGAACCTATCTTAATGCAAGTATTGCAGGGGTGGGAGCCTTAACCAGGTGTGCATTGAAATTGCTAAACAAGTGGTTCAATCCACCCATCAGGGTTAGCAGAAAAGTTGACCCACGTAGTGGGAGCATCAGCTCACCAGTGGACTCTCATCCTTGAGGCTCAACAGATAGTCGGGCACAAATATCAGTGAGCTCTTCAACAATGAGCACACCCCCTGAATATTGGTGGGAGGAACCATGGAAGGATTGGGGTTGGTGGATAGGGGTTATCTCAACCGCTCTTGTCATATGGATGTGTGTTTTCTTTTGCTGGCATGAGCGTCACCGATTTTGTGGGAGGGAACAACCAGCCCCCATCCCCTTGACCCTTCTGGTACTAGCCCTACTTGGGTTGGGTCTGGGAGATGACTCACATATACGGAAAACCGGCCGGTCAGAGCCCTATCATCAGATTTGGAGTAATAATACCTATGTTAGAGATATAGATCGTTTCTCTTCTATGCTTAATCTTTCTGAATGCTGGGTTTGTATGCATATCCCTCCACAATTTAAGAAGCCTGGCATACTACTGCATAGTATTCCAATAAATGAGTCATTTAGAATTAGTAATCTTATGTCAGATGGTCGCACCTATTCACCCCCAGTGTTTCTGTCACTCATGGAACAGGCACCTCGTTGTCTCCGTTTCAATCATAACAGCAGCAATTTTTTAGGTCACTATCCATATTGCAATTGGACTTATGAGTATATTAACGGATCCTCCTGCTTCCAAAAAGGTACTTCCATTTATGATGCTATGTGTGTCGATTTTTATACTTGGTTTACCTGGATGACGGCGCGCAGCAGATCTAACTGCCTGCTCCAGTCTGATTTGTGGTTGCTCTGCGGCACAAGAGCCTACAAAGAAATCCCCTCTGCCTTTTCTGGAACCTGTACTTTAGGAGTAGTCGTACCCCTGGTGTATAAGATGGATAAGCTCCCAACAGTCCGTCTGCGTAACAAAAGGGACGCGAAATCACCTATTAACCAGTATACCGGCACAGCCATCTCTAGGTCCCTTCTACCCCCTTTGGGTGTAGCCATGAATTACCGGGATCTGCATAGATTGGCAAACTGGACCGAGGCTTTGTTTAACTCCACCATCTCGGCCTTAAAAGCAATTAATAAGGAAATGTCAGAGATAAGGGAGGTAGTCCTTCAAAATCGTTACGCTTTGGATGTAGTCCTTGCCTCTAAGGGCGGAGTTTGTGCCTTAATTCATTCCCATTGCTGCATGTACATTTCAGACCAGTCAGCAAATATTTCAGCCACCATCAACCACATGGAAACAATGATAGCTGAAAACCCGCTGAAAGCCACAGGGAGTGATGCATGGGGTTGGATGTATTCCTGGCTCCCTGATGGCAGTTGGCTCAGGAATGTTATAGTATTATTAGCAGGACCTCTATTAATCCTTTTGCTTCTTTGCCTCTGTATCCCCTGCTTATTGCAATGCTTGCAGCAAATGATGCAAAGACTCCTGTCACGGAAGCTAGGACCCACAGTCATCGCTGTGATGAGGGAGTATAGGCCCATACCCCAGAACGAACCTAAGTATTAGGTTGTTCAGAAGAAGAGGAGGGAGTGAAGGGAGAGGGGAACGGTTAATCATTAATATTATCTACACATAGTAAATTCCGGCACTCTGCTAGGATGGTTACACAAGCTCAAACCCAAAAATGCAGTTATTTGCAAAGTCTAAATCAGACAGGTCAGGAGGCCGTTTCCTGTCTAACCAGCTATCTGAAACTGCTGATGTTAGTTACAGGTCAGAAGGTCGTTTCCTGCCTAGCCAAAAACTGCTGTCAACTAAAAACCACTAGCAAGATGTTTCCTGCTTTGCTTCTGCTTTAAGTAATGCAAGATAAGAAGAGATACGAAGGGAATGCTTAGCTAGCAAAAGAATACACGTGTACAAGGAGGTGGGAGGGGGTGCTTACTGAGCAGAGAAAATGCTTAACCAGCAGAAGAAGTGCTTAGCTAGCAGCCTTAGCCAGCAAATATAGATGTGCCATATAAGGAATAAGTTGGAAACTTGCCAGCTGATTGGGGAAGTTTTGGGGGGAGGTCTGGGAGGTGGGTAAATACTCTAAAGTATAAGAAGGCTTGCAGATGCGTATTGCTGGACAGTCAGATTTCAGAAACTATATTCTGCTGACTGTCTCTGTGCACAGATTTGCAATAAAACTCTTTTCTCCAAAGAAGAAACTTTCCTGGAATTTTTTTATTCTCTTCTCGGTCCTGGGGACGCGGGTAAGCAATTCTCTGGCAAAGTAAAGGGCATAAGCCTACATAGGCACCCTATATACAGAAACGAGCAAAACAGTGATATTTTAGGGAGCAGGCTAGGCCTATTACATCATAGGAGCCTACACAACACAAAACACTGTTGCTGTATGTAGGTTTTATTTTATTTGTTTTTTATCTTATATTCTGGAAATGTACATCAATGCTTTTTCCTTTAAATTTTTTTGGGGGCCCATTGGGACTCTAAGCTATAGTTTGTTTAGCTTATACATAAATCAGGCACTGCTTGGGACCCACCCAAGTACCTAATTATCAACCATCTCAAGCTTCTCCTGCTAGAGGTTGCTCTGTCTGCAGTAGCCCATGGCAGGGCCTTCTTGGTGGCAGTTCCCTGTCTGCTGAATGCCTTCCCTAGTGAGCTATGCTAGTCTCACTCAACTTTTAGGAGAAATTTAAAAATTAAATAATTCCTGTTTGCTGTGTTTTTGGATGACTGAAATTTCTGTCCGTTAACCCTGCCATCATTACTGTGACAGTAGGTCAGTGCTTTTTTCCTGGGGGGGTCCGCAGGGGTCCGCATATCACTAAACATTATGTGAATCTTTGTACTTTTGTCCATTTACTGTATTTACTTTCCCTGATTTGAACTATAAAATGTTGATTTTCTTGAGTCAAAATGAGAGTACCCCTAAACATTATTTTTGGAAAAAAAGCACTGCAGTAGATGATTGCTTTTAGGGTTTTAGAACTTTTTTTAATGGTTGTTTTAAAGTCTGTATGTGTGTTTTTTTAAAGACATTGGTTGTAGGATATGTTTGCAGATCTGGCCTCCTTTGGAGTAAAGTGTGAGGGTATAAATCTGATTATGATGATGCTTATTAGCAGTAGTAATAAAAAGTCCAAAATATACAGCTGGATTCTACAAAATGAAATTGTCACAAAATTATGGCAAGCTTTTGAGTTGCCCTTTTTGAGGTGGGTGGAATGGTGGGAGTGAAAACTTGTGCTAGTTTCCCCCCCCCCCCCTTCACTCCCAAGTATTAGGCTGGATATGGATATTGCAACTCATTATTTAAATGGTCTGTCTCAGGCAGGAGGGGCATTTCTCATGAAAGGCTCTTCCAGGGAAGCCCTTCTCAGAGTCCAGCCACCTGGCGTTGTCCTCAGGCGAGAAGGGCCTTTCCCGTGGCTGCGCCCGGTACATGGAAGACTCTTCCCTCCGAGGTAGGTGGGACGCTGCTGACACTTCAGTTTTGGCGCCAGTTCAAAATATGGCTGCTTACTCAAGGCTTTTGGGGATACCGCAGGTCTCAGCAGTAAACAGATGCCGTTCTGCAGTTTCAAGATTACTATCTCGTATTGATTTTAGTCGCTCTCTTCTCGTTATAGCTATAATAATACGGTTGTTTTAAAGCGCGCTTCATTGCACCCGCGTCCTCAGATCGTTGCAATGAAGGGCGCCTTCTAAATACTTTGCATACACTGGAATGAGACGTCTCAGGCCGTCTCTCTGCTGCTTTGATAATAATTCTATTAATTTTCAATTGCAGTCCAATAACAGCCTCATTATAACAACGTCAAATTGTAATACAGTTACTAATACCAATCGTTCAAATCTCTCTGCTGCTTTGAAAATGCCCCCCTCTGCCAGCCTGTTCCTATGACGTGGATGAAAACAAGGAAATACCTTTCTTTACATCATTACGTTGTGTGAGGCAAAGGATCTATAGCAGCTGCAATACGTATAAGCAGAGAAACAAATTTTGCTCGTGCTGCTGGTGTGGATTCACGCCCCCTCCCCATGCAAATAACACTGTCCTAAAGTAAACCACCTTTGAAAGGCGCGTAGGTATTTAAATGTTTTAATGTTGCTTAGCATTTTAAAGAAATTAAACTCTCTCCCAGATACGGCCATAGACTCCTTGTACAGCAGCGAGAGAAGCCGCAGAAGGCTGGCTCGTTGGTCTAGGGGTATGATTCTCGCTTAGGGTGCGAGAGGTCCCGGGTTCAAATCCCGGACGAGCCCATTTTTAAATTTTTTTTCTCGGTCGTCATCGTCCCCCTCCCACCAGTGCTAAAAGCACAATAAAAATGTATTCCACCCCCCATGGCTCCCGCCGCCCCAGAACTTAATATACATTGTCACGGGACTTATTGGTATGGTCGTTGTGCCATTTACTGGTGCACTATGATGTTTACTGGTGCACTAAGATGTGAAAATACGTCCCTTTTTCTTTTTCGTTGCCTATTGTGTAACTTTAAGAAGCGGAGTAAGATTTTTTTAATAAAAAAACCCTTCTTCCTATTCACCCAGCTCCTTTCCTGCATGTGTACTAATACTACGTACTAATAATTCATGACAATGGTGCTAGTAGAGGCGGTTTTATTAGGAAGCTCAGAATATAATAAAATAAATGCAATCGTTCCACGTGACTCTTAATGGAAAAGAGCATCCGAATAAAAGGCTATTTGATGCCTTTCTCTTCCCTTGCGTGCTCCGTGGAGGCGTCTTAATTTCCTTCTCCCGAGTCCTCGATTTGGGAATATGTTTTAAAAATAACCATGGCAACCTTCATGTCAAAGCAATATTTTCGCCCCGTTTTTCAACAGTGCCACCTCCTGTTAATCTTTATCTATTTATCATTTTCCTCTCGTGAAGGCTCGATCGCTTTCATGGTTATGTACCAAGCACCTTGTCTCCCGCTCCTCCTCCTCCTCCCACCCACAAGGCCCTGATGATAGAGCTGCAAAATTAATAAAATGCGGTCGTCCCCCAAAATAGGAAGGAATTATACCACCCCCTCCAACAACGGGCTCGTCCGGGATTTGAACCCGGGACCTCTCGCACCCGAAGCGAGAATCATACCCCTAGACCAACGAGCCGCTCTCGACACACTCCTCCTCAGCTCACTTCTTCACTTTTATCCCGCCCCTGTTGCACTGCGCAAGTATTCCACTTAATAGCCGGGTCGGTTTCTCACATAAACACGTGCACCCCTTCCATTTTGAAGAATGGTTTGGCCCACCGTCCCGGGGGACACTATTATCCAGTCAAATAGCTTCACGGCATTTTTCGCCCACCTCAAGGGAGAGTCCTTTTTCCGCAGAAGGGGGGTTCGGGGGAGGACGAAAATTCTGGGCGCCTCGCGAAAAATCTCTCTGTTCCTTTATATACCCCGTGTGAAGAAATGCAGTCAGCCGCGTTCCGGCCCGGCCGCCGGATTTCAGGGCAAATCCATTCATTTCTGTCGGCAAAACTAGGAAGTGAGCGTGGCCGTTTCTCCCTCTTCACAGAATTCCTTGGCCGTTTTCTATTGCTGAGGGGTCCCGTTCACTCACCACCCCCTGCTCCGCGCGCATTCTCCCTTCCAACGGTCCTAGTTTAAATTCGACGACGAAGAGCGAGTTCCCGGATGAGGAAGCTCTTGTGGTGAATGATATAGCCAACTTCCACCCACCCCTTCCCTGTCTGGGCTCCTGTGCTCTTTAACAGCAGCATATGGCAGACAGAGGTCAGTGTAAGTAAAACTTTCCTTGAAGAATTGATTTTGGGGGAACGCCATTTGTCAATTTATTCATGCCTGTTATGGGCTTCCTAAATTGGAGTGCTGGATATAGGCAAGTGTGTGTGTGTGTGTGTGGAATGAGTCGTATTCATATATTTCACATAAAAGCGAAATGGTCTTCAAACGCACAAAAGGGCACTGTTTCCCCTCAGCCTTAATAAAGGCAAAATACCAGGTGTCAATACAATCTCCAACATGGATAGATTGATTTTTTAAAAATTGGTTGTTCAATACAGTGTACACATGTAGAAAGGGGCTTTATATATTTTATTTTCATCTGCCTTAGCCTTTCTACATAACAGAAGGCTTGTTTCATCCATAGTTTCATCAAAGTGTTGGTGTTGACCTTTAAAACCCTAAACGGCCTCGGCCCAGTATACCTGAAGGAGCGCCTCCTCCCCCATCGTTCTGCCCGGACACTGAGGTTCAGCACCGAGGGCCTCTGGTGATTCCCTCACTGAGAGAAGTGAGGTTACACAGGGAACCAGGCAGAGGGCCTTCTCGGTAGTGGCACCCACCCTGTGGAACGCCCTCCCACCAGATGTCAAAGAGAAAAACAACTACCAGACTTTTAGAAGACATCTGAAGGCAGCCCTGTTTAGGGAAGCTTTTAATGTTTAATAGACTATTGTATTTTAATATTCTGTTGGAAACCGCCCAGAGTGGCTGGGGAAACTCAGCCAGATGGGCGGGGTATAACTAATAAATTATTATTATTATAGTCACATGTTGGGATTGGAAAATGCATATCTTCCTTGTGCTTAAATAGAGAAAATAGTTTCCTGACCCACCAGAGGTGTTAATTAACATAGTAAATACAGTATTGGAAGATTGTGTTACAAGCAATAGTAGTTGAGAATGGTCACTGTGTTTATTTTGCACATACTTCATTTAATACAGACTATATTTTAACCATCTCATGATCATTTGAGCCCAGTATTTATACCCACCTCCCACTAACGTGTTTTTTAAAAAAATATTCCTGCCAACTGAGAACAGTACTTCATGCATCTGATGAAGTCCACAAAACATTTTGCCTTAATAATTGTGTTTGGCTTATTTTGATGCAACAGACTAACATGGCTCCCTCACTGGAATATCTTTCTATCTTTAACTGCCTAAAGCAGTGATGGCCAAACTCGGCCCTCCAGCTGTTTTGGGACTACAATTCCCATCATCCCTGACCATTGGTCCTGTTAGCTAGGGATGATGGGAGTTGTAGTCCAAAAACAGATGGGGGGCCAAGTTTGGCCATCACTGGCCTAAAGAGTCAACTGAAACAGAACCAAAGCAAAACAACATGGCTTTTTCTGATGATTCTCCTACTTCTGTGGAGCTCAAGGTTTCAGTTGCTGCTATGGAGCACATTATTTATAACCCTGTCAGGTATATGTTTAACATTTCTCCTACAGGCTTGCAGAATCTGTTAATTAATTGTATTTTTGAAACATGAATGGTTAGAAAACAAATAAATTTTACCATGATTAAACCATGGGCCCTTTAGCAAGATTGGTCAGTACAAGTTGACACTAAATAAAGCGGGGTAATCTAGTAGTTTTATTAGATGGGGAACTTGTGGTCCGCCAGTTGTTTTTGGACTTCAGCTCCCATCACCCCTGGCCATTATTATTAATTATACCTATCAGGTATCCCCCCCCCCCGATGAGCTCAAGAGGACTTACAAAAATGAACAGTAAAAGCAAGCATAAAAACATCTTTAAATGCTCACCAATACTCACCAGTACCACATTTGTGTGTGTGTGAGAGAGAGTGAGTTAAGAGTTTGGGGAATAGGCTATATGCCTGAGTCCCTTTCTAATTCCTAATCCAGCACAGATTCAGTTCCTTGAATAGCCAGGCTAGCTTCCTGGTGAGGTACTGGCCCTCTAAGTATGGGCCACTGAGGTAACAAAGGAAGTGGCTCAGGGGCCAGGCAGAAAATGGGTGGGTTTCCTTCCCTCAACTCACTGGTAGTTAAAGAGGCAAAAGGCCAGAGTTGAGAATTTAGGTGTGTGAGAGGTAGAAGGTAGAAGCAAAGCTTCAGGCTGGGCAGCTGGGAGGCAGAATCATGCCTGATTTCTGCTGGAATCCAAAGCTGTGACTCACAACACTCATAGCTTGGAGTGATACGCAACAATATAATATAATGGCTCTTGGCCGTGCTAGCTGGGGCTGATGGGAGTTCAACATTTGGAGGGTCACAGGTTCCCCAACCCTTAGGTGATGATTCTGCAACTTGGTGTCATCAAAACATTAAATAGATAAGGACTAATTTAGTGCATTGGTCTGTATATGGTTTGGGACTGTGGTATATTGAGTATCTCTTAAGATGCCTGTAACGGAACAGTCAGTTTTCCCTTCTACCACTGGCTTGATGTTGTTTAGTTCCACCTCTGTCCATGTATATGAACAAGTGGAAGGCAGTGTTCCTAAGAAAAAGGAAGCTGTTTATAAACCTGTCTTTGCTGATTTGGCATGAAGGTAGGGATGGAAAGCACTATGCCAAATCCAGGTTCATGGGGCATCAGGACAGCCTTATATTGCTGCCATGCAGACACTTTAAACTTTAGGAACTAGTGCATGCTTTCTGCTCCCTTTCACTGTGTCACCAGTTACACAGAACCCCAACTTGAGTAAATATGGTTTGGTAGCTTCTGCATGAGAGAGTTTTCCTATTTTTAAACTCATCCCATTCCAATGTTTTGTCTTCATTTTACAAGGCTAACATTGTTTACTCAGTTGTTAATTCAGTTGCTTACCCACCCTACTATATTTCACTGGACACTTCATTGCCAACAGTGCTTATGTTGTTTTGCTAATGAAATACAGAAGTTAAAGAAGTCTTACTGCATTACATGCAGGAAACTAATAAATTCCTTGTCTCTCCACAAGGCTCGACACCATTTTTCAGCAAGTGTCTATTTCCTAACCTAATTAGAAAAAAAGAGCTCATTAAAGGCACAAAGAATTAAACCAACTAATGCTTATCATGTTTTAATTTTGCTTTAGGCACATTTTTTTCTCCTTTGAAAACTTTTTAATAAAAAAAATAAACTAAATTGCTGTGTAAGAAAAGACTTACATGTTTAAACACAATTCCTTGAAAAACACAGGAAATATTTGAATGTCTTACAGTTAATGGCAGAATGTTCTAGGTTGTGGCATGCCCTGGCAGGCTATCTTTTCAGATCTATGGCATCTGAAGCTGTACTGTATCTCCAAACAACTTGAATAGCACCTGCACCATTTGTGCACTTTAAAAAAAATGCCCAATATCTTGCCCACTATTTATCTTTAAATAGGAATATTGTATTCATTAACATCAAGTGAGAACATGCCACATTTCTCTGTTTTGATTTCCAGGGAGGAAGTAGTATTTATTGCATTAGATTTATCCTTATGAGCTTTTAAAGTTAATTCTAGACAAAGATAAATTTCTGTGGCTTGCAGTTTATATGCAGTTGGAAAAAAATAGGCAAAAACAGTTGTGAGGGAGTAGGCAAAAGTTTGTTGTACTGATGTTTGGCTTGTGGTCATTTGTGCTATATTTTCATTAAAGTTAAATAACTATACAATTACTTACATCTGTATCTTGCCAAACACATAAGCCAAGGACTTTCAGGAATCTTTCAGTTATATTTGTTGTTATGGCTGTCATTGTGGAACACTCATAAAATGGCTACATTCTTGCACTGAAGCAAGCAAAGTAATAAATTATGACATTTAAATTTAAGATGAAATAATTAATGAGCTGGAGCACACAGGTGAACAATAAAGAAAGAAAATTTATCATCACAACCTCCTGACCAATGCTATTTTTCTAGAAAAAAGAGGTGCTGGAATTCACCATGACTGATTTAGCTGATAGCACACACAACCTTAGTCAGGAATGTGACTACAGGAAGACAAAGGGTACAATTTGTATACGGGTGACATTTTGTCCGAGAAGGGGAAACAATTACTAGGTATCAGCTGTATTTGTGAACAATTATGCCACAAACCATTGTTTAATAGGCTAAATCCATATGTGGAGGAGAGCTACATTGCCATCGAGAGCAAACAGGCCTGGGGGTGGGGGCAGGGTAGATAACAGAACACTTTACAGCAGTGATGGCCGAACTTGGCCCTCCAGCTGCTTTGGCACTACAATTCACATCATCCCTGACCACTGGTCCTGTTAGCTAGGGATGATGGGAGTTGTAGTCCCAAAACAGCTGGAGGGGCAAGTTTGGCCACCACTGCTTTACAGCGAAGCATTACCATTAGGCAAAATGAGGCAGCCACGGGTGGCAGATTTTGTGAGGTTGTAGCAGTAAGGGGCTAGTGGCTAGAGCTATGTGCATTAAGTGGCTTGCCCTGCACCCCTTGCTGTCTTTAGGTATGGTAGAAGATACTGTCTCAGCACCAGTGTTTTAGTAAACAGCCATTCCAGGCTACATCTGGATTGGGGAGTGCAATGCATTTTCTCCACTTCATATTAAAATTGGACCAAACCCTGTGCTGAAGAGAAACCTAGCAAATAAATGAACATGAACCAACAGTAGCAATATCAGAGGATAGCTCAGTGGCCCTGCTGTCTTCATGAAGTGTCCACTGAAGTGGCATTGTTACATAATGAATGCAAGCTGCCATGAAGAAACAATGCTCTTACGGTCTTTTGAGCTATTCTTGAGTGATGATGCCTAGGTTCACCTGGGTGCAAAACTAGAGTTGGGCCTCATTAGGCAGTAAATGGACATACCTTCCAGCACATCCCAACAACTAAGGGTTTTGACAGCTGTCTTTCCTCTGGATTCAGCATGTGAGATTAAGAGTGGGATTGAAATGTTGGCAAGCCTGAATAGTCATATCACTGCCTTGGCTTTTGCAGCAGATGAGAGAGAGGGCATGTTGACCTTGCTTTCACCCAGAGAAACATGACAAATCCAAAGTCTTACTAAGACAGATGGTTGCCACAAAAATTCTGTGTGTGTCAGGTCTTTGACTTTGCCATGAGCATAGTCAGCAGTGTATCTATTTTGAGCACTGTAGCAAGAAAAAATTATTTTCAGTTCAGTCGTTCTATCCCTTGCTACACACTATAAGAAGTGCAGTGAACAGAACAATGAGTTGCCCATATGGGTTGCGTTCTTTGATTTTTAAAAATAAAGGAAAGAATGTACATAAATATATCATCTGTCTGAAATACAACACCTTTTGCACAATTCATAGTGAATATACAGAATTCACAGCTGCTGAATGCTGTGTTGGCCATTAGAATAGACTGCTTTAAAACTAATGTAATATAGGTTTATCAATTACCATTATCCATAACAACTAAAACAAAGAACTTCTATGTCCTGAATCAGTAAAGTTTTGATTTCCAGATTCTTGGGACAAATAAGAGATGATTATCTTCAATTTGCCTTGCTTGAAAGTCACAGAGCATCTAGTTAGCCATTATGGAAAACAATGGTGGAGATGCACCTGAGTTCTGATCAACAAAGCTGTACTTATGTCACATATAAATCCCATGCAGTTTGATACCTTTTTGAAATGCATACTGTTTCTTGCACTTCTATCTTAGTGCTAAAGTTCAGAACCTGTAAGGTGTGAAGCTTCTACCAGGACAGGCCTTTTGAAAGGGACGAAAAGCAATCTCATGTTCACCGCCAGCCAATCCATTGGACAAGGTGGACAATTGCCAGGACTTTGGGAACCTGTAGTTCTCCTGATGTCGGATTCCAATTTGCATCATCTCTGTCTAGCATGGCTAGTGGTCAGGGATAGGAATTGTAGTCAATCAATATCTGGAAGGCCACAGGTTCCCCAGTCCTGACCTACAAGGTGTGTTATCCTTAGAGACTTTGGCATCACACACCAGCAGAACATTGGGGCTTTAGCAGCATAAACATTGTTTTCAGGGGGAATCCACTCAATAACTGGCTTAGTATTTATGGCAAGTGCCTTCCAGGACCTATACAAAAAGCCAAAACCACAAGATGATCCAGTTCATTTAGTAAGGATGCTTTCTGCCTGAAGACCATCTGGAATTCATTGTTTGGGAACCTTATTGCTCACATATTCCTACTTAGTTACAGCTGGTAGCAGTACAGTGATTTCCTGGCAAGTTAGGAAGTAAAATAATAATAATAATAATAATAATAATAATAATAATAGTTTTATTATTTATACCCTGCCCATCTGGCTGGGTTTCCACAGCCAATGCTGCTTGGCTTTTCATAAGTCAGCTTCTTGAGGAAGAAACATTACTAATTTTTAAGTTCTTAGCAAATTTGAATAATCATAAAATAAATTATTCTTATTTCAAAATACCATATTGTAGTTATACAACTTTAGGTCCAACAGCAGATAAGACATGGTCATATCCATGCATGATTATTGATCGCATATTGGCTCTATACAGATAATTCCCCCCACCATTCAAGAACAGTAGTAAAGGTTTATTTCTGCTATTAAACTAGTTCCATTTCTGTAGCCATGGCATGGGAACTAGTCAAACATATTAGGGCAGGGATGGAGATCTTATACAGGGAGACTAGCCTTTCTAGGGTGGGGGAGATACTTTACTCCAAGGGCTATATGAGTAAATGTTTGTCTTATAAAGGGCAGGATGGCAGATAATTATATAGTCATTAGTAATGTAAAGGGCACTGCTCTATCATATACTTGTGACAGTCACTGAAAGAATAAGGTCTCTTCCAGCACAGATGCACATATACACATTTGAGCAGCACACTGTGTGCGCACAGGTCTGTTATGGTCTACCCTTGCCTTCCATCTTCCCAGTGATGTTTGCAATGTGGGGCCAATATATGCAGAACTGGATGTGATAGGGAGAGCTTGCAACTTAGTGGTGGTGCATATGGTTAGCATCTAGAATATCCTAGGTTCAGTTCTTGATCTCTCCAAATAGGGCTGAGGGGAAGCACTGTTACCAGTCAGTATTGACAATACTGAGCTAGATGGACAATGATCTGACTTTGTATACTTCAGAAAAGGGGATGAGAAGAGTTTGCTAGATATTATTCTTGCAAATGGAATTTCTTCCTTTACCACATATAACAAATTATTCCATAGTCACAAACTAAACCAGAAGGGATTGTTTTGTGTGGTTGTGTGGGTGACCATGTAATTGTTATGCATGCAGCATAGTTTACAGCTGACAAGCCACAAGAGGTTTGGAAATGTCCACTTTAATCAGAAAACGTAACTAATATGCATGATAGTTCTTTCTATATGAAAAATGCTTAAAAAGCCCCAGTAATTGTTGCATTCCTTAAGTCAACATACAATAATTCTCTGCGCAATCATTCTTCTTGGTGTGCCACCAGCTTGAAAAGCCTAGAATGTTAATTGTCTGTATCAGGCTATCCTCCATCACATATGACAAGATTTGCTGCAGTAAATAGCCTAAAAACTGCCAAAGGAAAAGGATAACACTGATATCTTTGGGGTTTTCCTTTAAGGAAGAACTTTTGCTCATTCATAAGAAAGTACTGTAGTGGGAATCCCTCCATAACCTTGGTTTCCCATTTACTGTGTGCCCAATGATTTTACTACTATCACACTCTGGAGCTTGTACAGGTTTCTGTGTCTCCTGCAAGCTCTGGAGTTGCAGTGTCTTGTTTGTCTGATATCAGCTGTGTGTCCTCACTCTCTCTTAATTGAGCCACCCTCTCTCCTTTATCTTTTATTTCCTGGTCAGAAGCAATACCATCTTCCCTATCACTCAAAGTGCTCTTCTGTGATTTTATTTTTGTATCCTCTGCATTGTCATGATCTGGATTCTTCTCTTTGTCGTCTTTGATGTTCTCACATGAATTTCCCCCTGAAACATTCTGATGTGGCTTTTCTTCTTTGCTGTCTTTGCATAACACCGTTTCTTCTGCTCCTGCTTCTGTCTCTTTGCTTTCTGTTCTTCTGGACACTAATCCTGGTGGGGTTTTTTCATCAGATGCTATCTCTTTTTGTTTCTCATGGTGATCTAGACCATCCACAGGGGGAGAGAGTGACTTTGTTGCCTTTTTCTTGTCCATAAATACACTATTCTCCTCCTCGGCACCATTCTCCTGAGATGAAACTGTCACCCCTATATCTAGGTCATCTCCATATTCTGATTGAGACTTTCGAAATCTTCTAGAGGGTGGTCTGCGTTTTATTGATCCCCGTGTGCGTACCTGAAAATGGATAGAGCTGTGATTGAAAACCATAAAGGAGATCAATGCTGCAAAGTCAACAAAACACCCAACATGGATGTTTACATGTTTAGACTCTTAGTCATATACTGTACTATTTCTCCTTTACATCAATAGCATTTGGCATCACCTTCATTTTCATGAGAGAGAACAGATGGTTGCCCCTTATCACAAAAGGGGAAAAGAGGTTAATAGATTATTTTCTGTGCCCACCTTTGTGTGTATATGACTATTGTGTTGTTACACAGATGGGCAACATAGCATGCATGGATGACAAATATGATTCTCTGGTCCATGCCAACTTTAGGGATTCTAACATGAGATTGTGTTCAGATCTGAAAACCAAGAATTTAGGCTGAAGAGTCCTTACTCATTCTCTTCCTGCTTATGATTAAGAAATCTATGTCTACGGAAAGCTTTTTATTTATTCATTTTTTGATCCCAGACTAAGTGAAAGAAATAACGACTTCACATGTTCAGCGGCACCAGTGAATGGTCCAAGAGTACTTGATGCTGCACTGCAATATCTGGGATACTGGTAGTTTGGGCAAGACTGAACTTCATGGCCAATAGCTTATGGCTTTGGGATCAGGTCCTCAAAAGCAAGCATGCACAAGATGAACAGACAAGGTCAGCTTTCAAGCAGATCAAATCCAAAGTGGCTGTTTGGAGATCAGGGAAGAGAGGAAGCACAAGAAAGGAATATCAGGGAAACCAGACAGAAGTAAGGAGGTCTAGATTAAGATGGTGCTCAAAGTAATGCATATGTGGGTTGATTTTTCTATGTGCTTTATTTTACACTGAGATTACTTTCAGTTGTTTGCCTCCAAAAACCATCTCAATGTTTCCAATCTACACTAACGTATTTTTTGTGTTTTCCTTTTGCATTTTTATTCTGTAAACCACCTTGTGATCTTCGGGTGAAGGGCAGCATATTAAATAAATAAATAAATAAATAAATAAATAAATAGTGGTGCTTGTGCTGTGTATTTTATCACTTCCACTCGGTTACTACTTCCCCACCCTACAAATGTTCCATAAACATGTCCTTTACTGCATGTGTGCATATGTTTATTTACCAGTGTGCACAGGCCTTAAAAAAAATATTTTGTCCATGGCGTTGTGCAAGAATTAAACTTCCACCAAAGCAAATATTTCAAGCAACTTTCACAGTAGGCAAAATGGACATTAAAAAACAAACAAATAAACCCCAAACATGTTTTACAATTTACTGGTTTTTGTGTGTGCACAAAATAGCAGATTCAGAAATAAAAACATATCTGTATATCATGTCCAGTTGTGCAGCAACAGAGAGGCAAGGCAGGGCAGGGCAGGGCAGGAGGAAGCATGGGTGCCTCTGATCTCCAGATCCTTTCCCCAATACAAAAAGCCATATTCATTCTCTCTCTCTCTCTCTCTCTCTCTCTCTCCCTCTCCCTCTCCCTCTCCCTCTCCCTCCCTCTCCTCTTTCCTAACAAGTCGTCTCCTGCATTCTGAAAGACCAGCACACATATACCATACCTTGTTATAAAATTGAAGATGAGTGCCCTCTGGTGGCTTATCAAAACTAACTGGTGTCTCATCAGCTTCACTTGATTGAGACTTTGGGCTGACAGGAGTGGATGGAGGGCTGTTAAATGGAGAAACCATTACTTTTAGGCCAGGGCTTTTCGGAGAAGCTCCTGGCAGCAGGGCAGCTGGAGCAAATGCCAGATTGGCCTGCAAAGAAAAGAAAACAGTTGTGCCTCAATATTATCACCCCACATATTACCAAAAGTTTGTTCTGGATGTGAAGTACACTTAACAGATTAATATATTAACACACATGTTCTCAACTGTTTGCCTTAACTCGGAACCCAGGTCTCAATGCCACACCAATTGCTGTCACTGGACACATGCATTTGGTGGTGGCAAGTTCCCATTGGCACTGGTGGGTTGGAAGGCAGAGAGATCAATGGTAGATGGAGCCAGAGCAACCAACAGGCAAGGCCAGCCCCCCTTCCTCTCCCTGCTGAATTTTACAGAGGCTACACTGAAACTCAGGAGGAAGAAGCTGACAGACAGTGCTCCATTCGTCCTTATGGACCAACTTGTGCTGTATACAGAAGTACCTCTCGGAATCCTGTTCGCTTTTTCATGTGAGGCATGGAGCCTATGGCCTTCATCAATCCCCACCAGCATAGCCAATAGTCAGGGATGATGGGAGTTGTAGTCCAACAACATCTGCAGGATCAGAGGTTCTCTACCTGCCCCACTCCCAAGCTTCCAGAATGACCTACTGCCCACCATTTGGAAATTACTATTGTTTAACATGACCGTAGGGGGAGCCCTTGCTCTTAAAACATTTGTTTAAGCAGCAAATGTATCTAGCAGTGACATTGTTAACAAATTATCTGGAGAAGAGAAAATATGACAGGATAGTTTCCCTTCCCAAATAGCTGGATCCAAAGACTATTCTTGTGTCAGTGAAAGCCTGAAGGATTTTCCAGCCCCTCAGCCAAGAGAATATATCTTCAGTGGCTTGGCACGGGAGAGCTTGTGAACAAAGCCATAATAATATTAGATTTAAATCTCTCTATCCATCTTCATCAAGAGAATGCTCCTAAGCTTCCAGTGTTGTGAAATCTTTCTCACTTCCAGTCCAGATGACTACCAAAAATACCACAGGAGAAAAGCATGTGGTTGTGATGTTGTTCATGTCTGAATCCCCAGATAATGCAGCTGTTAAGGTGACCAGTGTAGCTGAAAAATCTGGGTGTCATTAGCAGGGCAGTGATATGAGGAAGCTCATATTGCTTGGGATCCTGGAATGCTTTTGTAGTGGATTACTAGGGCCAAGTTCACAATACCAATAGCATGAGCTGGGACAAAAACACGCTCTCATCTTTAGCAATTAGCCACACTAGCATCAAGCAGGCATTACTGACAGAAGCAAATACCATTGCAATTTTAAAAGCACATGGAAAGTGATAAAAAGGGGAATACATGTATAGCAAAGATGACTAACCCTTTTTGTCCCCAAAGCCACATTCACCCTTAGCCAATCCTCTGAGGGTCACATGCTAATGGTGGATATGGCTACCCCACACTCTCACATGTGTACATAACACACACAGCCCCCCTCTGCAGCTGATGTATGCTGATCAACCAAGGTGAGGGCCCCACCTCATTCATCAAATTATTGATCCCATGACAAGTTAGGGGATGATTTACATCCTATTAAGGTACTGGGCTGGGTGGTAATTTTTTAAACATTTTTTCTTTCTGCTGTGACTAACAAAATCAGTGAGGTGTTTTGGGGGCCCAAAAATATTTACTTGGGGGAGCTGAGGGGATAGATTTCCTTGGAGTATAGGACTGCATCCTAACTTGTAATGCATATGTAATCAGATCTTACCTGTAGCTTTTCAATTAGGGGAGAGCTTTTTACCTTAACCTTTAGAGGATGTGAAGCATTTGGAGATGGCTTCTGTAGAAAGAGAAACAGGAGATTGCTGCAAATAGGCAGTTTGCTACACATTAAGGCTCTGTGCGCATAAGGGATGGAGAAAGGTGGAAAAGGAACAAAATGAGCTGTCGTTACAATCCTTCTGATAATGAATTTACCTTATAAGTCAACAGTGGCCACAACTGGGCTCCTGAGAAATAAGAGGGAAACTTCAGAATGCATGTGGGAACCTCAAGGTGGGCAAAAGGTGGGTTCCCCAACAGTTTTAGGGGAAAAGACGGCCTGGCCTTAGCATGCTGGGCAAACACAGATGCCTTGGGCCCCTTAGGGTCTACTGCTGCTGTTTCCACCTTAGGGCAGCCCAAAGTATTTTTGCTGCCTGAGGTGAAGGCAGGGTGCTTCTGCCCCTTCATTTCATATCCAGAAGATAAGCAGTCTGGATTTTATTTTATTTTTTTTACTTCCATACTGGTGACAGGACAGCATTCCTGACTGCACTTGAGAGCAGCAGGCTAACTTAGAGGGTGCAGGCCAGGCCTCCTCATGGCATGCACTTGATGACTGGATATTCTACTAGTTTTGCATTTAAAAAACAACAAAAACATTCTGATGTATTTTAAATTTTGTATTGTATGCTTTTTAAAAAAAATGTAAGGCAATTTTTGTAGTGACAATTAAATATAATAAATAATATAACATTGAACCATGTGTACATGTACACCCATCTTCTTCTGGAACAGCTGGGTTGTTCATAGAGATATGTGGCTTCTGTGTTCCTTTATCCTTTTAGATTAGCCTTCCCCATCTTTGTGTCCTCCAGATATTTTGAATGACAACCTACTCCAGCCCCAACAAGCATGGCTGTGCTGGCTGGTGCAGATGGGAAAACATATGGAAGGCACCAGTTTGGAGAAGCCTGTTCTAGATCCTCAGCTAGAAAACCAGTTCAGATTCTCCAAACAGACTGATGCTTATTCTAGTTGTATATGATCCAAGCAAAGCTGACATCTCATACTGTCCAGGTAGAAAGAGCTGCCCTTTCTTGTCCCGTATGCTACACAGCAACACTAGCCTTAACCTTAATGAGGTAGGGCACCCATAGGCTAGCCTGAAAGGTATCTTCTAGTAGTAGTGAATTTATGCAGCTGTGCCATGGCTCAGCAGTATCAGTGGTTCGTGTGGATGGAATCATGTCCCAGTGGTAGAAGGAGAGCACCAATTGTGTCTGTGCACCATTGTTTGACTTGTAATAAGACTGACTTTCCCTACTCTGTCAGCATTGAAGGATGCCATTGGGATCTAAAGTGACATAGGAAATGTGTAGCATAACAACATCAACCTGATACTCATTTAGTCAGCCAGCCCACCCATCATACTAACCTCTGGACCTCATCTTTAGAGAGACTGACACTGCTTACAAAAGGAAAGGAAACAATAACTTCTTGAAAACACTGATACTTACTAGCTCACCATTCTGGCCAAGCTCTGCCTTGTTTGTGTGGAGAGGAAGGGAGCATGGTGGTTTTCTACGGGTTGGTTTAGTGACTGGTATCTAAAAATAGAGGAGCAGCTTATCAGTTGACAGAAGAGGAAGGAAGGAAAATCAAATGGAAAAATGCAATCTTTATATCGGGAAAGGACCTAAGAGCAGATGGTTGGGGAAAGCTCTTGAGATGTTACTGCCTATTTAGCAGAACTCCACTAATGTCTCTCAAGACAGATGGAGGCCAACAACAACAATCATTATTTTGCTAGACTCACCTGTCTTTTCTGTTCTGAACAAAAAGAGTATAATCATGATTTCTGTTTCCTTTTGTTTCTTGTTAGAAATATGCAATGCTTTCTCCACTCAACAAAATTACTACACTATGCTAGGCAGAAAGTGTCACAGTCACCGACTGCATAGTGTCTATAACATTACTGATAACAAGTGACACAACTCTCTCCACATGCCTGCTCTGTGTCTCAAGGCAAAGTAAGGAGAATAAATCGTTTTCTGAGTTCACTAGCTCCTGTGAAGCAACAAAGCTTGTTACATTTGAAAGCTTTTTCATAACTGACTGTCACCAAGCAAGACTTAAGGTGCAAAGTTATATTCACAAGTACTATCAGACTAGTTGCAAGAGCTTGCAACAGTAAGGAACAAGGGGGTGAGACTCGGGGGCAATTTTGCAAGTGCCTATGAAAATGGTATTTGCAGTTCTTGCAGCTGTAAACTGAATGAAAATATATTAAGGAAATATACTACAGTGGTTCCTGATTATCAGCACCCTGGAGCCCTTTATGATGCATGCTCTAATTGCATTTTAACCTCTGCACAATACTGCTACAAGCCCTGATCTGGTAAAAATTGTTCAGTATCCTATTAATACATCATTTATACGAAGTGGGTAAATGTGTTACTGCTTGCATATGCATCCTTAAAAATAAACCATAGCTTGTGTGTGCTTCCATCTAGAAGAGGGGGTGCTTAGCTTACAAAATAATGATGAAAATAGAAGATTTACAAACAATTAGAGATGTGTGTCTCTGTTGATAAGGCTTTTTTTACTGGTGTCACTGGTGTTATGGAATGCACTTCTTGCTGAAGTTTTTTAGAGGTCCTATCTGTACTGGCACTCCACTGGCTTTTGAAGACACACCTATTTAACACAAGCGCTTCTTTGATCTCTTTGCAATGGTCTCCTATTTTAACTGCTGTGTTTTAATGGGATTGTTTTGTTGCATATTTTAATTATGAATTTATTATTTTTTTAAATGATTTAATAGGATTGCTTCCAGGTGCATTTTAATTATGGTTGTTTATATTTTAATACTTGTATTATTGGTTTTTATACTTGTAAACAGCTTAGAAGCCTATTTTGGCATTCAGTGCTTTATATATTAGATAATGCTGCTACTAATGATAATACAAAACAGGCACCATAGCAATGGATTTGCTACTCTGAAGAAAGAATTAAGACAAATTAGTAAAAATAAATAAAAATGCAAATTTATTGTGGAAAAGTGTTAGGAAAATTCTAAAAATCCCAACTCAAGCCATTTTTTGCATGCAAACACACCCCCTCTCTTCTTGCACTGTTGTTTTCTGAAACTGAAGATTTCATTAATTTTGTACAGTTTAGTGCCAGCAGCAATTGGCACAAAAGAAAATCTAGTTGCAGACCATTTCATCCAACAGCGAAACTAGAATAGTAATGCAAAATAAATAAATGCATTTCTGTGATTAATAAAGCATAAGCACACATGATTTACATTATTATTAAATTTGTGTACTGCCCTTCATCTGAAGATCACAGGGTGGTTCACAATATAAAAGTACAAAATGGGAACACAAAATACTTAACACAACAAAAACAAATCAATAGTCCTCCTCCCACAAACACATTGTGAAGTCCATAGAACGTTTTATCAGCCAAAGGCTTGGTTATAGAAAAACATTTCCCCAGGTGCCTAAAGATATGAAGGTGCCAGGTGAGCCTCTCTGGGGAGAGCATTCCACAAATGGGGTGCCACCCTCTGGGCATCTCATGGAGGGGGCAGATGAAGAAGGGCTTCAGATGATGATTGCAGAATCTGGGTCAGTTCATATGGGTAGAGGTGGTCCTTGAGGCATTGCAGTCCTAAGCCATTAAAAGCTTTATAGCAGCAGCCACAGACCCGAGGGGTGGCTGATAGGGCTACCATAATTCCCCTGATTGGAGGGAGGCCTGGCACATGGCACAGTCACTAACACCATACCTCCCCTTTCCTAGAACCACTGTGATTGGGGTGCCCCCTGCTCTCCCCAGCTCCTGTCTTCCCAGGCTCATCTTACATCCCTTAATTTTAACAAAACAGCCAAACCCCCCTGAAATTTTAAAACACACAAGTTTAAAAGTACTGTACCGTAGTTTAAAACAATTTAAAATATTTTAAACAACTAGGGCAAGGCCTTTCCCAGAGAAAATGATGTTATGTGGGCAGCCCTTGCCTCCCCCCAAAGTCGCTCCCCCACAAAGGGGAGACTTCGCCAGACCAGGTAATTATATAGCCCCGACTCCCCAGGTAGATTGAGCCTAGGCAGACTCTCAGTCAGTCATTCAGCAGGGGTTGGTCAGGCTTCCCTAGGCCAGCCAAAGGTATGAAAATGCCAGCTTCCTCAAGAGGAAGAGGAATTCCAGCAGCTGTGGAGGAGGACCAGATGAACAGCTCGCCCCCTTCGCTGATGGTCTCTCGTTCCTGTTGCCTTCGAGAGTGAAACATCAGATCTCCAGATAGCCTGTCACTCAATTTCCCTTTCCTTTGTGGTTGAGTTTCAAACTATTTTAATGCTGCCTCTATAACAGGAAGTGTTATTGTTTATTGTTAGGTTTCATTATTATTGTGTTTTAATATTTTTTTTGTAGTAAGCCACCCAGAGAACGTTTGTTGATGGGCAGCTATAGAAATCCACATAACAATGATAATTGTACCTAACCTCCTTTCCAGACAGAGACGACTGATCTTGGAATTTTCCTGCCAGCTTTGCCACCGAGGGAGTTGTGGACTTCTCTTCCACCATGTTGGTTCCTGATTGCTTGTCCTGAAAAAAGACCAGAAACAAAAAGCTTGTCACTGTATGAAAAATATGGCAATCAGTGGAGATTCTGAAGCTAAAAACAATTATTATAAAGCAACAGGGGCAGTCACATCCAGCTCTGTCAGGAAGTCTTTGAGTGATAGCCAACTAAGCTATACTCAGACTAGACCTATTGAAACATGGGTGTAGCCAGGGGAGTGCAGGGGCAGTTGTCCCCCCCAATCAAGTCAATAAATAAAAATACTTAAGTAACTGACGAATTGTGTCGCAGATAACTCAGATCGGCCCCCCCTAAAGTCTGCCCCTGAAAAATAAATCCTGGGTACGCCCAGGTATGAAAATCAATAGACTTACGGTACATTAGGGGTTAGCAAGGTTTACCTTGCCTGGGCCGGTTCACTCCAGTGGAGATCCCTCCATGGGCCAGATCGCGGGTGCGCATAAGAGTGCGCACCCGCAATTTCCAGCGTCTGTGCAGACACGATTTCTGGCACCGCAGAAGCGAGTTCCTGCGCTGCGCTGCGCCGGTTTAGCACAGCGTGCGAGGACTCGCCAAGCAGGCGGCTCGGTTCGGGGGTGGCTCATGGGCCGGTTAAATGACCCCCGTGGGCCGCTTGTGGCCCATGGGCCTTAGCTTGCCGACCCCTGACTTTCATCTATTGCTTTCAGTCGATCTACTCTGAGTATAACTTAACAGGGCATGTCAACCTTTGTCTATTATTCAGCATGATGATTTGACTTATTCTCTGTTGAAATGTTGGAAATCTGATTTTGTGGGGGGGGGGGTTCCATATTCATTTTCAGAGTGGTTTCCTCCCTTTTCTGTTTTTATACAGGGTGAGGGAGTTTGAAGTATCCCAATAAATAAAGGTAATGATCGGGGCAGGCGACTGGGGGGCGGGGGCAAGGCATAGTTGCAAGAAATTGGTTTGTGGGAGAGGATGGGAAACTTAAGCCCCTGCCCTGTTTGGTGTTTCCCTCCTTTAAATGCTACGTAGCCCGGGCCATTTTTACTGGCAGAATTCCTTTATAGGTCTGGAGTCCATCTAGGGAGAAAATGCTCAAACTGGGGAAAGGGAAACACACACACCCACACACAATTTGACCCATATTAAGAGCCCCTTGAGGTATTCTAAGAACAATAGCAAAGTGGCGCAGTACAAAAAGGAAAGGGACCACCAGGCCCACTCTGGATCTCCTGTAATTCAAGCACTGTTTAAAACTGCTTGAGGGGGAGAGTTATTGGCAGGAGAGAATTGGCAGGCAGTAGAAAGGTTAAACAACTCCCACCCCCTTACCCTCCAATTCTTTCCTGCAAGAGCTGGGAACTCTCTGTTTTCCTCCTAACTTCTATTTCCGCCCATATTGTTCCCTATGTGTGAGAAAGAGGTTTGTCCTTCAATTCACAGGAGGCAGCTAACATACCATTCTAAGATTAGACAAGAGCAAACTAGCTATGGACCGTGGCCTGCAGGATTGGCAGCTGCAGATGCTCAGATTATGCTCCCAAATATCACAATTAAAGGAAAACCTTTAAAACAGAAATGCATATACTAGGGTAAAGTGTACATATGCACACGTTACTGAAAATAGCATTAAAATGTATCATATTAGGGAAAATAATTTTGCAAAAATGTGTACAGTAGGCAAAATTATTTATAAATATATGTAGGTTTGGCAAAATTAGGACTAAAATGCTGATGAATTTTTATGAAGAAAGACTTAAAAGAATAAATCACCAACTGATCTGGAACTTAAAACTGGAAAAATGAGAAACTGAAACTGACAGATTTGTCCATTCCCAGCTGCTACTTCATTTTAACAATCTTGAGATTGTTCCAGGTTGGGTCTCTATATCTCTGTAGTATTAATATTTGACCTCACATTTGCCCTCTTTCTGAGAATCACAACCATATCTATGAGTTCTCTGTCTGATGATGATTGGATAACTATTTAAAGTCCCCAACAACAGCAGAGCATTACACCAAAGGGTTGAGGTGGGTGGAATTAGTGCAAAGTTGATAGCACAATCGAATGGAGCAGAGATGCAACAGGGAAAGAGTGAGACTTCATTGGAATCTTGTGCCAACCCACAAATCTGTCCTGCAACATTGCCAGCAGAATACTACACGTGCAAAAGAGGTGGCATAAACATTCCCAGTCAAGTCAGTGGATGTCCCCAAGAGACTATCCCCCCACTTTCCCTCAGAACTGCAGTGGAAGGTAGGATTCCACCTAACTCTACAGCCCATCACATCACGTCTCAAAGGAAGAATCAATATGATTTTTGCCCATGGAAGTATTGCATCACTAACCACCTAGAATTGTTGGAGGATATCCACAAGTGTGCAGATCTATATATATATTATATCAACTAGTAATTTGCAAGAAGGCAAGAAGCAGAGAGGAGGAATAAACTGACAGTTTTCACTACCAGGATAAGTAAATAGCAAGCTTGATCAGGAGTTGGGATGAATAGCAAAGTAGTCAAGTTTCCAAATGACACCAAATTATTCACAGGAAGATTACATCCCAAGCAGACTGAGAAGAACTCAACAAATCTCTACATATTGGATGACTGCCAACAAAATGGCAAATGAGATTAAACTTAAGTGAGTGCAGACTGATATATCCCGGTACAAAAAAAAAAAGAGAAGAAAGAATCATCTAAATTGACTATAACCACTCAGGAAAAATGATTCTGAATCACTGAAAATGTTAGCTCCATGTGTTGCACCAATGCTAAAATGAATATTCAGAAATGAAAATAATACCATTACAGTGGTACCTCAGGTTGCATACTCTTCAGGTTACATACGCTTCAGGTTACAGACTCCGTTAACCCAGAAATAGTACCTTGGGTTAAGAACCCAAGAACCCAAGGTTGCTTCAGGATGAGAACAGAAATCGCGCGGTGGCGGCGCAGCAGCAGCAGCAGAAGGCCCCCATTAGCTAAAGTGGTGCTTCAGGTTAAGAACGGACCTCCGGAACGAATTAAGTATGTAACCAGAGGTACCACTGTATATAAATCTACACTTGTGCCATGCTGTATGCAACTCTGGTTGCCCCATCTCTAAAAATATACCAATGAATTGGTGAGGTACAGGAAGGGGTATGTAGAATGATCAAGAAGCGGAACATTTTCTCCACAACGAACTGCTTAAAAACTGGAGTTTTAATTATTAATATTGTGGACAGTTACAGCAGCCTCATACCAAGGTAGACTATCAGGTCACATCTGCATACAGTTTAATCACATATAATACACCTACTACACAACTTTGTTTTCACAGATGAGGCTCTTGTGGACATTGTAAGAAACAGAAAATAGTCTAATTTGTATATGGTTCCTACCTAAAATTTGTGTTTAATTTTAGTCTAATGTGTCTTTAATAATAATAAATATGTGCTTTTGTACATCTGATATGTACCATGTAGGTATCATACACAACAGGCTGAAACTACTATATTTACAAAAATATGCCGGATATTAAGAGCTGGAAAAACAGAGTCACACAGCTCTCAACAGCCAGTATCTTAAACACAGTAATGGAGACAATATTTGCAAAGGATAGCTTATTATCATAATCCTTCTTAGTAAAAAAAAAAAAAAAAAGAAGAGTTGCAATGGAAAAAAAATTCACCCAGCTGCATCTGTGAGTGTCAGGGAAAGACACTCAGAGGAAGTGGGCCTTGTTCCCACAAGATAGTGGAATGACCCTGAGGCTAGCTTTATCAAAACTTAAGTTTTTCTCTTCTCTTTAACTTTTCCTTCCTTCTAGAATAAGCAGTCTCATTTACAAACAGTGAAGGAACAAGAAGATTGATACTGCTGTTTATGCTTTACAATTCTTAAAATAGTTGAGAGGTATTTAAACATTGGAAGAACAAGGGCCAAGACTACAGATAGCTTGAAGAAGGACCACAGTTTATGGTCATATATGGTATATTGCACATTCTGAAAAGTTAACAGACATCCGGTTAGCTATAGGCCACGCCAAACCTGATATTTTTGAAGCAACTTGGTTCCTTTCATGTCCTTTAATTGTCTGTGGACAGCATTAGCCAACTAGGGTCCCAGGAATCTATTGAGCATTGCTGGATTTTTAAAGAGAAGATATACATAATCATCCATGGTAACAAAGAACAAAAAAAGACAACCAACAGAGTAAGATCCTGCCACTGCCCGTTCAAGTACATACAAAGACCAGGGAGGGGACTGAAAAGTAAACACCAGTAACAATCATAGATGCAAAAAGGAAGCAGCAACGCTCAAGATTCCTGGGACCCTATGATATTGAGATACACACACACACACACACACACACACAGAGAGAGAGAGAGAGAGAGAGAGAGAGAGAGAGAGAGAGAATATGGTGCTTGTTTCAACTGAGGCAATTTACACACCATGCATTTCAAGCCGATGACTTTCCACAAGGAATCCTGGGACCTGCAGTTCACCAGTAGTTAGTGCTGGATTGCAATTTAAACAGAAAAACTTACACTGGTCATAAAGCTCATTCGTATTTCAAATGCCTCTTTCTCTTTACATATTAACTATGGTCTGTCATTTGTAATATATATGTAGTGAGAGACTCATAAACAATGGTTAAATTGCATGTCACATGTGAAAATGGTCTCAAAGGGCAAGCATTTAATTTGTCTTCTTTTACCATAAGTATATTGCTTCAATTGTTAAGTGGAGGCAAGAGTTCTAGTAACTTAAAGAAGAAGCCAGTAAAGAAAGTTGGTGAAAAAACAAAAAACAAATAGGCAGAAACAGTGATTCCCCCCCCCCCAAATACTGTTTAGGGGTGCTCTCATTTTAACTCAAGAAAATCACCATTTTATAGTTCAAATCAGGAAAAATAACTACAGTAAATGGACAAAAGTATAAAGATTCACAAAATGTTTAGAAAAAAAGCACTGGACAGAAAGAATACTTGCTCAAAAAGAGAGTGAATCAAGAGAGCCTCAATTGAGATTGTTAACTCTTTTCATGGGCTCAGCCAACGCAGAAGTTACTCAGGAAGTGGGTAGACTCATGTTGGTCTGTAGATATTCCCCTAGAAGGAAATTCCACAATGACTATTCTGATTGGGAGCACACAGGAGCAAGCAGGGGCCCCTGCACAAGAAATAGCGCATATTAAGAGTTGAGTAAACAAATCGCTCCATTCTTACCAACTACACTGATCTCTGAGTGAACATCCTTTTTCTACAGCCGGCTTTAGTTTTATTTCCCCCTCTCCGTATGTCATGACATTTGGCAATCTGATGCACTCCTTTGTAAAGAGGAAATTGTGCAATTTTTCTTGCATCCTCTGCAGTTAAGCCTCTGTTGGTGTTTAATAAAAAAAAGTAGCTGCAAATAATCACAGCTAATATACTCAGGCTCCCAGTGCAACCCTTTCTACAAACTAAAGGTTGCTTTTCAGATGGCTGAAGTTCTTTTGTTAAAACTTCCATGTGTTTTACAAGTTGAACCCTTGCTGTTAAAAGTAAGCACCACTGAGTTCATTGGTGCTTGCTCCCAGGAAACTGCACAGAATTGCAGTCACACTGATCCTGATAAACTTACAGTAGTATGTTATATACTACTGTTCCTTGGTGTAGGTGTGTATAATAACAGATAAACACAGTTGCCTACATTTTTGGATTTTTGTTGGACTGTGACTATAGGGTCTGTCATGATGTGCTCTTGTATTTCAGAATTTACCACTGGGGAGGAGGGATGGGTGGAATCTTTTAAAGCAGTCCATCCCCTAGCAAATATTAGTATTAATTGTAATGACAGTTTCCTACTCGACAATTCTCTAACTCGTGTCATATTTAATAATTGTAAAAGTGAGTAGCTAATTATGTGACAGTGGTGGACAGAATTCAAGATGGTGGCAGTTCTGGGAAAGACGTAAATATTATTACCCTAATTAAGATGCAGGTTCTCAATATTTTCCTACAACTCTTTAAAGTTTTTTCAAGGAACAAAACTTATTTTGCCAGGACCACCAAGAATAATGCCAATAGTTAAGAACGATAATCATAGAACTAAACAAGTGCATAAAAATATTCAAATGTAGATATATCAGTGTTAATGGAGATGCTTTGCCTGAGATTAATACCTGAAGTTGTCAAAGGCAAACTTTAATAAAGTTGCAGGAAAAGCAGAGGCTATAGCTGACCTGATCTGCCTTTCCCAGGTGAGTTAAAGGAAACATTCAGGAACAGCAGGAGAGTATGAAGGTAAAAATATTGGCCATCTTTCCTATTTAAAAGGAACTGTCTCTACAGTTTGAATAATGAACAATATTTCTATTTAGAATAATGTTTTCATAGAATTCTGTCCTTTTCTCATTGGTTCTATAACTTCTTTGCCTGAGCAATGTAGAATAGCATTACACTGTGTCAAGAGTTCCTGTGACAGCTACAAGTTCAGAAATAGAACCTGGACAGAGAGATGCCCATTCTCTGTTCGCAGTTTTTTCTCATGAGAGTAAATTTGAGTGAAGGCTAAACTTGGGTTAGCTTTTAAGGGGGAATTTGCTTTGGGGCCTCTAGAAACATTCAGCTGTGTAGAAAATGTAGTACTGTATTCAGAATTGCTAAAATTGTTGTCTGAGGGAAAGCGTTATGCCGTGCAGACTAATACCACTGAAACACACAAGAGCCAGGAAGAGCCTTATATAGCACAGTTATACACAGTTACCCAGTAGGAGTTTTTAGCTGATGTTTAGTTTTTTTAGTCTGGATTTACAGTAAGTTGTTATGCTTTTCTTCTTTCTGTGGTATGCAAAGAGCAAGCAGCCACTTCTCTTTAAATATTGTCTGTGCAGATTAGTGAAGTTTGCAAAATTCATATGCGTAACCCAACATGGAAGCATAAATCCCTTTAATCAGAAATAGGACTCAGCACATGTGCACTACTTTTATTTTGTATTTTTGTGAGTAACTTTGGTGCCTAATTTTGAGACAGAAAGGTGGACTAGAAATGTTTTTAATAATAATACCTTATGTGTACATAGCAACTTTCTGAGGTAAATGTGCATGACTTGTTCCATTTTACAAAGAGGAGGAGATATTGCATACCTGAGGGGAAATAGAAAGAAATGGCCACGTTTACAATAATTAATGAAGTCCAAATTTGCATTAAGACTGAAATTTTAAACAAACATACTTTGAAGTAAATCAAGTTGAAATCACTAAGGCTCAATTCCTGGTTAGCTTGGTTTAGGATCTTTCTGGATACTAAAATTAAGTATCCATGCACACTTACTGGGGAGTAAGTCACATTGCGTTTAATGGGGCCTAGCTTTGAGTAGACATGTATAGGTTTTCACTGCACCTGTTCCCAGCAGATTCTCAAACGTTTATGTCTTCTGCCAGAACAAAATGCTTCCCTACTTGTATCACTGTCCTTCCCTTAGGAATCCCTTTAATCTTGTATCATATAACAACACTAACTGAAGGTAGGCTGTGGTTCACCAGAGGATCTCTGGCCAATTCCTGGTGGACCACCTAGTGCCTGCTGGTTGCTAGGATTCAAAGTAAAGAATGCTGGATTAAATTATCCTTGGGTTGATTTAGCCGCTTTAAAGCAAAAGCGCATGCTCAGTACCAGCTATGCATTAACTATTGAGATATCCTGAGTATGCCCTCTTGTTTTGTCAATATAAAAGGCTTCGGTTCACCACAGTGAAGTAAGCAGGAGTGGACAGTGGGGCACGACATTCACCTGACCTACGGTTTCACAGGATCTCTGGTTGCCCGAGCTCCTGCTATGTACTGTGATAGGGGTGTAGTGGGAGTGAGGTTGGTGTAGTGCAAACGCACCATTGAGAGTATCAGATGTTGGGGGGGGGGCACCTGTGAAATGTGCAACCACTAATCATCTTCATTTTTAATACTTCTGTATCAGTCACTTCAGCCCTCACATTTTCTTTCACGCCTTTTAAAACCATTTTGTTAATAAATATTAAATAGTAAAATGTTTTTTAATGAAGGTGTCACTCCAAGGAAGGAAACCTGAGGTCTGTTGTGGGCATGCATTCAGGTATTTGTTTGTGTGTGTGTGTGTGTGTTTTGTTTTTTTTAAAAAAATACATAGTTTTTTATATACCAGATTTACACAAAAGAGCAGTAAAAAAACCAACCCAACCCAGGCAAGGATTTGGTGTTGCTCGCATGAAATGCTGCTGCTTCCTTTCCTCCTCTTTGCCTTTATTTATTATCATTTATTATCATTATCATTTATTAAAATTATATACTGCTCTTCATCACAAGATCTCAGGGCAGTTCACAGAATAAAATAAAAGATAAAAACACAAGTAAATAATTAAAAGAAAACCAACAAAACAATAACCCCCCTCTCCCACTTCCTGCAGGCAATTTTAAGCTTAAATGCAAGTTATGCACAAAAACAGTTCTGTGTAAAATACAGTGGTACCCCACAAGACGAATGCCTCGCAAGACGGAAAACCCGCTAGACGAAAGGGTTTTCCATTTTTCGATGCGCTTCGCAGGACGAATTTCTCTATGGGCTTGCTTCGCAAGACGAAAATGTCTTGCGAGTCTTGAGAATTTTTCCGCTCCCCACCCCCTTTTTCTAAGCCGCTAAACCGCTAATAGCCTTTTAGCAGCTAATCCGCTAATCCCTTAAGCCTTTAATAGCCACTAATAGCCGCTAAACCGCTGATAACGCGAATCCGCTAAGCCGCTAATAGGGTTGCTTCGCAAGACGAAAAAACCGCTAGACGAAGAGACTCGCGGAACGAATTAATTTCGTCTTGCGAGGCACCACTGTAGCTGCTTTAAGAATAAAAAAATACTGGGAATGTGCCTTCAGCAAACCTGGTAAAAAGAGGCAGGTTGCAGCCTTTCCTTTGGGCTGATGGAAACAAAATGGAAGTAGGTGGTGTGACAAAAGGTGATACCCAGTGAAACAAGAAAAACCATACACAATGCGCGTCAGTGCACCCACTGTTAGGTAACGTAACTTTTATATTGAATTTTCCCATCTTACTGGATTATCCGCAGATTGGGAAAATCTGAAAGCAGCAGTGGGGGCAGGCAGGCTGTGGCCGATATCGTGTGGACACTGCGCAAAAAAAGCAAGAGACAAGTGGCTTCAGATCCACATTCGACTCCAGTGTGAATGTACCCAAAGTAACATTTTGAGAAACATGGCCCCAAGAATCTCTTTGAGCCTTTGAGACAAGTTTCCCCCCCAGCATATGAACTAAATTGTTATTTTGAATGGATAGCTTTTTATTATTTAAAAGCTGTAGTAGCTGGCACGTAGTTACTTTTGAGTTGCAGCAAGGCAGCAGATATGTAAATAACATTGCACATTACACGTTTTGTTTCTCTGTCACATGTACAGCTTGATTTTCTAGACTGAGGCAGAGTGTATTTTGTAAATTGTAGGTTTCTTATGTAACTAATCGCATATAACCACAATGTCCTTTCATAACAATAACATCCTGATCTAAACAAGAAGTTCTCCATACCCCAAACTATACATGATCAGCAAATTGTGTACAGAGAAAAGGTGTAAAATGTTGTGAATAAATCAGGCCAGAAAAATGTGAATCCAAATAATGGAAAAAGGAATCAAAGGGGGCAATAGAAGGAGGGCATTTAATTCTCAGTGCCACAATAACCTGGAAGGAAAGGCATCATCCTTTATTTATTATTTATTTAAAAGGTTTCTATACCACCCTTCAAAATAACCTCCAGGGCAATTAAGCTTACTAATGAAAGTACTAACACAGCTGTGAGGGAAAGCATACTGGGTGATCTCCAGCTAAGAAATACTCAAAGTATGCCCACTGGTTTCAGTTACCCTTCTCCAAGTATGACTAACACTGGACATTACCCATGATTAATAATACGAGTGGGGAACCTCAGGTGCAAGGGCAAAAATGGCCTTTCAGGCCTATCTCACCCTCAGGATTCTTGCCCCTCACTGGCCCTCCTCTACCTCCTTGAGTGCTTTTGCTGGGTTGGAATGTGTCCTTGAATAATCCATCCCCTGGATGGGTGGGTGGGTGGGTGTGTAGAAACCTCTGAGTTTTGCATGGCTTGAATATAAAGGCATCTGCTGCTCTACCCATTTTTGCCTCTGGCCAAAGATATATAACCCCCAGAAAGTTGCCCATGAGGGAATGTAGCCCTCAGGCTGCAAAAGACTCTTCACTTGGTTTATAGTAGCTTATGAAAAACTGAACATAAGGATTTGTTATTAAAATTGTGTCATAAGGTGAAATATGCAAAGATCTAAGATCACACAGGAAACTAGTCTCAGACTCCAATTCTATGCATACCCATTGAACTCAGTAGCACTTACTTCTGAGCAATGTAGATTATTTTAAGGGACAGCAGCTGTACTGCAAAGTGACCATTTTGTTCTGGAATAAGCGGCGACCCTCCCTGAAGAGAACACAATAGCAAGCAGTGGTCCTCCTAAGAGGGTGTGTGCAAATATACAAACTTAGAAATAGCCAAGTCTTGGAACTGTCTCAGTTTTTACTCCACAGGACAAATAGCATCACTGGCTTCCTTCCTTCCTTCCACAGCTGGCAACAGCTGTTGTAAACATTGGGCCTCAGCTTGTCTGGACCAGGGTATCCTTTATTCTCTGAAGTATTCACAAGCCTGTCCTTATTACAGAATGTTTAAAGCTCAGAGACGGTTGTGCCAAAGTGAAGAGAGTACTAATAAACAACCCAAAAAACAAGAGTGGGCTAATGCAGTTAGAAGCACAACAACCCCATCTCCAAAAGTTTAATCATTTTTTTTTCTGTGTCTCCAAAAAAGTTCATTTTGGTAAACATTGCACATTTGTTTGGTGAACGAAGGTTTTAAAACTTTTATCTTCTAAACCAGAAAATTATAAAGTCAACTATCATATGGATAAGCAAGACCTCGCCTACACACTGGCCTCCACATGACGAGGAACTAGGAAATGGAAAACAAGGCTACACATGATGGTCATAAGGGTGTAAAACTCACATAAACATGAACATACGATTTTCCAGTGGACTCCTTTGATGTGTAGACCAACCCCCCTCTCCCATGCCACTCTTTGTTGATCTCTGGTACTTCAGCTGTGAAGTCATGTGTCTCTCATTCTGGGAAGAACCCGAACAGCAAGGTAGATTTGTTCACGGTTATATGTTAAAAGCCATTACTTCCCTTCTTCTGAAGCAGCTTCTCTCCCATGATCTCAATATGCAAGCCTTTGGCTGCTCACCACTACCTCCACCCCTTCCTCAGCCCATGAGACTAGTTAATGAGGGAAGGGAAAGCAGAATCGCCCAAACAATAGAAATGATTTTCAAGTAACAGCTTTAGTGCAAACAGTACTGTATTCTCAGACTCTTACTTAGTGCCATTTCCAAACATGCACTTTGTAAGTTTATAATAATGGATCAACACTTGTGCCTTAATTTTTCAATTCTCCTTGAGGACATGGATATAAGAACTATTATGATGATCTCCTGCACTTCAGAACTTACCCATTTTAACTGGAGATGTCTGGGAATGAATCTGGGACTCCTGCACTGCTGGGGCCTGGACTGGATGACCCTTGGGGTCCCTTTCAGCCTTACAATTCTATGATTCTGTGATGTTGTGCATGTGAAGCATGTGCTCTCCCACTCAGCTATGGCCCCTCCCCATTCCATCAGGCTGCTAAGAGGAAGCAGGACTATTCCATCACCTCAGCTGAGAGACCAGCAACAGCTGTCTCTTCCTCTCCTTGAAACGTTTCCATCCTAGCTGGAACTTGGAAACAAAATACTAGTACCTGAATCTGTTTTTTTCCTCCTTCCCCCAATCTATTTTCTTTCTGTGTTGTGAGGACAAGCACTGTCTCAGTACGGATCATTGTAATCTGCTGTGGGAGCCCTTTTCAACCAAAGAGCAGGATGAAAACCCTTCAAATGATCAATATTATCAGACCCCTGTTGATCACAAATTGAAAAGGCCTTAGCAGCTGGGAAATGCATTTTTGCATTGAGATTAGCCATGGTACAACAAAAGTAGGTGAGGCAGGTGGTGGTGTAGTGTGAATGACTTTTCTTTACGAAAGTATTAACACTTGAGCTATTCTTTGAGGATACAACATGACATGCCTGCAGAAAAAGGTTTGGAGAAAACAGTTAAATGGCACATTGGCCAGCACTGGATGGCTTGCATGCAAAAGACCTTAGTACTATTAAGGCTGTTTCCACCCACAATACATCAACAAACCCAGGGCAGCCAGTGCATGTGTGGCACACTCAGCAGAGAGTCACAGCCAGTCTTAGATCTCTGAACAGTAGATTATGATGCATGTATTTTCAAAAAACAATTTGCCACTTTTACACTTTATAGTTTTTTGGTATATCCTTGCAAGCATAATATTTGCATTCAGATGTAAAAACAAACTATAGTTTGTCATAATGTGATCAAAGTACAGTGAACCTTGGGCTCACATGCCTTTTTCTTCTATTTCCAATTTGTTTGTGTGTAAAGGGAATAGATTAGATAAACTCCTATGGTTCTAATTTGCCACAAAGAAGCAGCTTACCCACCACCCTCCAAACCATGGTTTCGAGGGTTGTCTGAATCGAGTCACTATGGAAAGTGATTCTTAATTATGGAATATCACTGAAATGTGCCTATACCAGTATACTGGGATGATAGCAGTCCTTTTAAAATTTCAGATATTCTCCAAAAAAATAACAATCCATGAACTTTCCCTCTCTATATGAGCAAAAGGACTGTAATGAAGAATAGAATAAATGGCCACACCACAGTTAGGATGAATGTATAACGCTTTTGTAAAAAACAAAATATGCCAGGCTATCCACCAGAATTGTTTGAAGGCACTAATCTAATATGTAGGTAATACTGATCCGATAGATATTGTATTTCTAGTCCTTCAGAAATCTTGTATGGTGCATTACAATTACAAATCCCATGGCAAAGTGTTCTTAAAAATAGCCTGGCACAGGAAGAAGGGAATGGTATTTCACTGACCAGCAGTTTGTTAAGAGTTAGCAAATTAAGATGTAAGGATTAATGGCCGCTTTTCATAATAGATAAAGGTAAACAATTGTATGTTCTCATAGATCTGTGTTGGGCCTGTTCTGTTTTCTTCTTCCACTAAAGATAAGGGAAGTGAGGCACACAGTGAAATGGAAAAACTGATACCGAGAAAATGAAGTGCAGAAATACAGAAGGGTTATAGGATAAGATGAAAGGTTCAAAGCGGCAGATACCAGGAGGAATAGGGATGATGACTATGTATATGCCGCTCCATCCTGCTTTTGTGATAACTCCTCATACAAGTGATGGGTCTTAGGGACTGATAGCTGAAAATTACAGGCCCCACATCTGATCCTGATCTCATCACATATAAAGTGGGGTAATATATAATTCAAGCAGGCCCAGATGCAATGAATGGGTGATGGACCAGATAGACCATCAGCCTGACCTAATATGCAAATTCTATTTTTTCTTTATTTTTAAAAATCATATATTTAAGCCAAAAGGACATCAATTATCTTGCTTCCATAAGCTGATAAGTGGAAAACATTTCAACTCCATCTGTACACTTATATTTTCTGGCTTGCTCAAAATGTTGATTCTGGGAAACCCAGTTAATGTAGAGTGTGTAAGCATCTCTAATCAAGCCAGCTTCAAAATAGTTGGGAGTTGAATGAAAGCTAAATTAAAGTGGCTGGCACAAGGAGAAGCGAAAGTGTCTGTTTCCTGTTGCTTCTATGCATTATGCCTGATCTGCAAAGATGAACTATTTTTACCATTGCACCTGGCGAGGTTATATAGGCCAACAGCTTTTCTGACCAGTTTTGTCAGATGTTGCTTACACGACTTAGTTTATTTCAAGGTCACACCACAAAACTCTGTAAGGTTGTGTGCACAATATACCTTTAAAGCACACTGGAAGCCCCTCTCCCACAAGAATAATGGGCACTGTACTTTGTTAGGTGTTGCTGGGAATTGTAATGCAACCCTTTGGGCTGGGATGCGAGGAGAATGTGCTTCAAATGTGCTTTAAAGGTATAGTGTGTATCCAGAAGGTTGTGTACACATTCCCAGTATGCATCCAATGCACTGCCACCACTGCTTTGGGAACTGGTTGTATACACATCGTCACATGCCATCTCTATCTTCTACTGTATCTCATTGTGCATTTCCCCAAAATCAGCTCTGAATGGAGAGAAAGGCTGAGCTAGCTGTGTGTTAAGATGGCAACGAGTACACAGCCCAATACTACAAGTCTGTGTCCCTTACTTTAGACTATTGACCTTTTAACAATGAGATTGAGGAATGGAATCTAGAGAAAGGAGCTTGTAAATCTTAACACTCCTCTGAAAAATGACTTCTTTGAGACTTCTCATTTTTTTTTGTCAGATACATGTCTACTCAAAAGTAAGCCCCAAAGGGCAAGTGTGAGAAGCCAAATTCTCTGTTTTCTCAGCCACACAAGTACAGAAATACTTGATTTATTGGGCTGATATTTTTATGTAACATTTCTTCTATAGTTTCAATTCTGCAAATGGCTATAATTTAATTTATTATTAAGACACAGCTCTGGAAGCCAAGTGTTCATATTACTGGAGCTGGCAAACTAAGATGATCAAAGGTAGAGGGTGCCAGGAGCACTTTATATAATTACAGGAAACATTTGAAAGGAATGGAACTAATTTCTCCCAAGGGAAAACCCAAAAACAATAGAAGCAAAATAAGAAAAATATAATTACTTTAAACCATGAGGTGGCAGTTTTAGATTAAAGTTCTAAAACTAGGTCATATGTCAATTTCCTCAAACTAATTGATTACTTACCTTCAGTTCTTTACACTTCTCCCCCCCCCCAGAGGAACACCCCCCTCCTGCCTGCCTCCAGTTCAGCGAAAGGCACTGTTGAATGCTTCTCCTATTCTGATGGCCTAGATGTGACCACTGTTTGTTCCGGATATAAGCTGGTAGCTACTTTTTGCATGTGATTCTCTCTATACAGCAATTAATATCTTGTGATCCGATTTGCCACTGCTAGCCTCTAAATTACAAAAAAAGGGCTTCAGAAACTTGACATTATAAAATATTTCATTGCTTATGACACTGATTAACTGTTTGCTTCCTGGAAAGCATATCTACGAGAACTACTTTTTGAGAGGCTTTGCAGTCTTCCATATGATGAAGGAAAGCATTGGCAAAGACGTGTCGAAAAGGGCCAAACCTGAAGCTTTTAACCAATTTGATGTGCAGCCGTCCTCTCTCAAACAACAGCTCATCCTGATAGGTTACACTCAGTCTTAATTTTGTTGTTGTTGGCATCCGTCTGTCTCGAGAGACAATGGAAGGGTGAGTGAGTAATCATGATTTGTTTGGCAGGCTGGCTGAGTTGGGAACTCCCAACTTTTCCCTTTAGGGCAGGCTGGGAAGCAGGTGGCCCTCCTGATGATGTTGGACTCCAACTCCCATCAGCCCCAACCAGCATGACAAATAGTAAGGAATCATTGGAATTGGAGTCCAACAACATCTGCATAACCATAAGACTGTCTTAGAACATTATATCATATTGATGGAGAATCCTAGTTTAAGAATTAGATGTCTTTTTACATGATGTCAGGAGCTGGAGTAGGCCAGGGGAGAAAAACACCAGTGCCACATGATAACATCAAAATGTGCCACCACCTTTACCTTAGCCTTTTGCAAGTCCTTTTTCAAAGATAGTACACAACATCCAGTCTGTACACACTAGATGGCGGAGGGCAGGATAGCCATGTTGCTTTCACCCTTTCCTCTTTTAAAAACACTTTGCCCTCTAGCCCAGCAGAGGGTCCAATGCCTCCAGAAAATTAAGGGTTCCACTAGAATGGGGTTTTTTGCAGGTGTATTCTGCAACATGTGATTGATGCAATAATAAGACATTGGTGGTGGATTTATACAGGACTGACCACATCCTTTTACTTTTCTTAGTTGTTCTGCAATACTTCCCCAATGTTACGTTACTGCTGTCTCTGAAGTAGCTCTCCTGCAGTTTAGTGCAACAAAAGCAGGACAAACCCTTTAAACACCACAGTATTTGTAGCATAAAAAGTTACAGGATTTCAGTAGGGCGTTATGGGATATGCACAGATTGGAAACGAAGCAATATGTCCACCCCAAAACTTTTGCAGGTCCAAACAGCACTGAAAACAGAATTGCATATATCCACCCTAATGCTATAATGAGCACAAATAATCATGAATACACAATAAAAATGATATCTGTAGAGGCCCAATAAACAAACTAAATAAAAGGCTCGCAAAATGGCAGCATGCTGGAGAAGGCTTGCTGTCAGCCACTTTACCAAACAAAAAATAAAACAAGCCTAGTAGGATGCATGCTTTCATCCTGGGGTTGTAGTGGAGATGGAAGGAAGCACACAGCTTGAAGAGATTTAAATTAGTTTTCAATACTAATAAAATAAAATCACAAAATGGTGTAGTTGTGGAGACGGATGGGTTGTTCATCGCTAATTGCATCACAAACACAGAACCTTATTCTGCAGCAGTCATAAAAGCAATCAATGCTCTGGTGACGGTCAGATACAAAATGCTGCAATTTGACTGCAGGGAAAATGAGTTAGCCTTGCAAGGAAAGTGCAACATTGAGGCTAGATATGCAGACATTGTGCAACATAGGTGTATTTATTATGCAATAGATCAACAGGGCAGCCTGAGATTTGGCTGAAGTTATCAGAATGACGAAGCTAAGCTAGTATGGTGGAAAGCAAGAAGCAATGGAGAAAAGAGGATCTATCATATGCATTGAAGACTATTAAGAATATTTATAAAAAATATGAGCAAAACCACCGCATTTTCTGGCAGCAATCTAAGCCCCAGCCATATTTTTTTGAGATTCTGTGGTCTTACCTATTTTACCTATTGACCCCATTCCATATTATTTGGCCAACTTTGCCCACCCCCCTCATATATCAACCTACTACTTCTAGATACATAAACAAAATAAAGAAATGCCGCCCAGCTCACCTAAAATCTTATTAAAAGAAATTCACTTGCCAGCTTTTTTTCTGGCAAGGCACCTGAGCCTTTAATATTTGTATGTCAGACAGAATTTCAACAGGTGAAGCACTCAATCACCACAGATTTTCCATGGGAAGAAAAACTTCAGCAGTTGGATTTCTGCAACTTGTGTGTGGTGAGTGATACAGGGCATGAGAAATTCTGCTACAAATAAAAAACGGAACCCTACGTTCGGTCCATGAGTGAGTGATAAGAAACTGAGCTCTAAGCAACAATGTACTGTAAGTTCTGAGAACATACAACTATGACATTCCAAGCAGAGAAATAAGCTTATGCCTTAGCAGCAGATTATGTATATACTGTAAAGTTTAAAACTGGATTTCTGCATTCTGTCCCAAAGAACGTCATGCCAGTTTCAATTTAAAGAAAAGTAGGCAAAGTTTTAATTCCTTAGTGACAGGCTCAGAAGTGAATGAACTTCCACACACTCTTGGACACAAACAGATTCCTGAAGCCAAATCAAAGCAACCCACATTCTGTCAGGAAAGGGACATGAAAATTGCATTTCATCCAAAAGCTACAAAAACAACAAGAGCAGCAGCTCAGTCATTTGAGCTGTTTAACTTGAACCACATTTACTTGAGTCAAGTTCCAAAACAACACAGAGATAACCAAAGACCGAGACAGGGAGAAAGGTTGAATATTTTTACCTCTCTGTTGTGCAGGTGTGGGATGTTCTTGGGAAGTACTGGTTCCCCCATCCCCTTCCTCTTTGGAGCTTCCCTCTGTCTGTCTGGTCTGCCTGTACAAAGCCTTGCCACAGGCCGAAAAAAGAACACACACTTCTTGGGAGTGCTTAATATCCAAGCCCCAGCTCAGCTTAAAAACTGTCAGAGTCCTAAGTGGCCTGCACTAGAGAACCAGGAAGGCGGGGAGGTTGGGTGGGGGAGAGGAAGGGAGGGGGAAGGGAGGGAGGCAAAGCGATCAGGGTTTAAATTTAGACATGAATCTAAACAGATACTGGCTTTCTCAGAGAACGCAAGAGAGAAAAAGACAGCAAAGCAGCCTATGCACCCTGCTTATTTCCTTCATTCTCGCTCTTATTTCTCAATTTTCTCCTTCCTCTTCTTGCAGCTTCTTTTTCCGGTGAAGGGTGAAGGGTTTTTGTCCTGGCATCTCATCATTTTATTCTGCCCATACGTGGGCCAACAAAAGTGGAGGCTTTTGTTTTCGTGGGAGTGGGTGTAACAAGGTCAAATGCATATACCGTGTCGTAAATAGATAGGTGAGAAACAAGACTTATCCCATGCACTTTTTTCCTTGTTATCTGTTGCATTGTACAAATGGTTTAGGCACCAGGGAAAAGAAGGCCTCACAGTTCGGGAGTGAAAATATTCCACGTATGCTACACTTCACCCTCACCCTGCAAGAGATTAGGTAAGGTGCAGATCTTTTATTTAGGCCATGGTAGAGTAAAAACATATACACAGAGAAAAACACACATGCACATGTGCCAAACTTTTGTTCATTCTGGCAGCACCTCTACCAAGTGTCACTCACTGAAGTGACAGTGAGGAGAACTCAAGAACAAGTTAGAAAACAACTTTTGTAGCAATAATGCCACCTCTTGAATTCTCCCATATTCTAGTTCTGGGCTAGAAGAGAGAAAAAATAGTTTTAGAATATTTTCTGAAAGGCATTACTTCCCTTTCCACTGCATTGTTGAGACCCTATTTAGCTGTGTCAAGGAAAGCTTCCTAAAGACAAGTAGATTAGGGTTAACTAGAAAGGCATCACAGCTTTAATTGTACTCTGATTATTTTGTTAAATTGCGGCATGGTTTTTCTTGTTGCAAATGCTAGGGGCCTAAAATAATATAATTTTATTCCTCACACATTTGGCACGACTGCAACGATAACTGGAACAGAGTTTCTTTCTACCACCATGAATTCTGGATGGCCATCAAAGCCACTAGATTTTTGGAGCCAGTCTTGCTATTTCTTCCCTCCTCAATTTTCAGGATGATGTAACACCACCCTATTATAGGAACTGTTTTGCAGCAGTTTCTCACACAGAATGCAAAGGATTGATTCACACTATCAAATTCTTTGTGCAAATTTGCACCATACATTTAAAGCACCCTTATATGTCATGGCTTCCCCAATGGAATCCTGGGAACTATTATGTGAGTGTTGTTGCTGACAGACCTCTCACAGTCACAATTCTCAGTAGCCTTCCTTAAGAAACTACAGCTCTCAGCATTTGTTGTGGGAAGTCATGAATCTTAAGATGGTATAAGAGTGCTTTAAATGTATGGTAAAGAATGTGATCAAATATACAGCTACCTGGAGCGGATTAACGATGTACGCACATGAAGCCAGCAGCCACCTCTGTGATCATACTCTTTGGAAACGGTATATAGCTGTCAACGTTTCCCATTTTTAAAGGGAAATTCCCTTATTCCGAATAGGATTTCCCTTAAAAAAAGCTGACAGCTATGAAACAGTATAGCAGCAATCACAAAAATGGCCTAATTCAGATTAGCCTTTCACCACACGTGTGTGCCAAATTGTATGAAATAATTTGGAGTGAAGTAGCCCTTTGTGTCTTAGTGAGGAGTTGCCTTGCACCCAGTCCAACCACTGATTCATTCAATCCCACACTGTCTACACTGGTGGGCATGGTGGAAGAGGAGATAGTCCCACAAGGTGGGGAATATGAGAAGGTAGGTCAAGCCCCAAGCAGGGAAAGTATATTCATAATAAGGAATTTTGATGATAATTTTCACCTGGGAAACAGATACAATCCTTTGTTTCCCAGGGTCAAATTTGGCATGCTGTTAATTGCAGGAATGCAATCAATGTGCATGCCTGAAAAAGTGCAAATAGCAGAAGTAGGGGAGGTCCGCAGCAGCAGGACTGCAGGGGGAAGGAGAGGGAGAGTTTAACCCTTTCCCTTACTGTGATCCCATAACTCATGCACACACTCCATTGCTATTTACCTCAGGAGGAAGCCTTCATTAGCACTGTTGCATCTAAGTTTTCTCCAATATTTTCGGTTTTTTAACTCAAAACACTCTGAGACTGCAGTTCCAGTTCCAGGAACTCCTAGCAAAATAATGACATTTTAGAGCAGGTGATAGTGGGAGGAGGAGCATGCAGATAAAGGGAAGAGATAGGTTCACACAAACTATCACCAAGCACATCACAAGCCAACAAAGACTTCTTTACCCTGGCATTTGAACCTGACCTTAGATAGATTGATTCATCATATTGTTGTGTCTGCAGTTTGTTTAGAACTTATTTTAATATTGTGTTTTAAATGGTTGTAACATGTCCTGAGACATTATTATTTATTAAATTTCCATACCATCCTTCACCTGGGTTTACACTATAAAAACACAAAAATACACACCATAGCAACAAAGAAAACAATACTCCCCCCAGTTTAAAAGGCCATAAATTGTTTAACTAGCCAAAGGCCTAGGTGAAGAGGAATGTTTTTGCCTGGTGCTTATATGAAGAGTGGGTAATAAATTGCATAAAAAAATAATGGCCAAAGGGGCAAGGGTTAATCATCCCCTTCCTCAGCTTCTTTTCCATTTCCAAGCATAGCCTCCCAATGCTAGGTTTTTTTAATTGCAAAAGCATTGGGGGGAAAGACACAAGCTACTGTATGTATTGCTTAGGCCTTAGGTGTTTTCCTCAGATGGTATGTCCTCATTCCACAGACTCTAATCCTTGCAAGGGGATAAGAACAACTTTTTTACCCTTTCAAAACAAGGCAAGTTGCATGGCAACTGCAACAGGGCTGAATACAGGACTGTGGGTGAAGGGTATGTTATCTTTTTCTAGCAGTTCCTTTTGCTAGATCTCAGCAGGCAGCTTCCTCTTCTTGACGTAAGAAGCACACAACAATGAAGCTGAAGCAGAGCAGCAGTGGAATGAAACCTTTAGTAGCTCAGCTCTGCCATACTGAGATACATAACCTCATTGTCTGATCTTGTGACCAACCATTACCAGGTCGAAACACTAGGACTGCAGTCTTTAATTGATTTGATCAACTAATTTGATTTTGATTATCTAATTTCTATACTGTTTAATACAGTAAAAAAGATCTGTAAGCGGTGCACACAACCAGACGCCTTCATCTGCCTCTGCTGCAACAAAACATGTCTCTCCCGTATTGGTCACTACAGCCACAGCAGGTGCTGTAAGCTTCCGAAAGTTTGAGTTCATCCTCAAAGCTGCAATCCTCCATTGTATCCCGAGACAGATGGATGCCAACCAAGATCTGTAAGCAGTGTACAAATAGCTGAAGCGACAACAAAATGTCACAAAAATACGCAGTTACATATAACAATGTTAGATTAATACAAAATAACTAATATATATAAATAAATATCAATTCATTTTCCTTCTTGCGCACCATCCCTCTGTGTCTTCAGGTTATATATCGCCCAGGGTCTGAACAAAATCCCAGATCACCCACAAAATTATCAGAATGAGAAGAGTTCCTGGAAACAGTGGACATCACCTTATTCTCTTACTGTAGACTTACTTTTTATGGGCAGGCTCAAGGTGGATGGTATTTCCTCAGGCTGCTTCCTCAGGCAGCTGTGTCTTATTCAACTGTACTATCTACACTAGTTCCAGATGCAGCAGGTTTGTTGAGTTTTCCAGGGGATCCAGAGGGTGGGAAAAGGGGGCCCCTCCACTCACAGCTCTTTTTTTCACCTTCTGTCCTCTACTCCTCTTCCTCCAACTGCAGCTTTAATTGCAGGTTAAAATTGAGTTTTCTGGCTGAGCCATGAAAAAGAAACATACAGATGGCATTGCCTACCAGTTTTTATCCCAACCCAGCACACACTTTGCATTCAGAACAAAAATGCATTGCAGTGTTTCTAAGAAACTACAGAGAATCCAAGCTGAGTATTTTTAGAGAGATTTCATGTGAGCCATCCAAATCTGCACACCAGAGATAGTGTAGGATCAGATCTATTTAAGAACAAGTCTGGACATCAAACAAAATGTTGCAGTGCAAAATCTTCCAGCTAACAGGGGTTGCAAACATACCCTACAAAGAGGGCACTGCACTTCCCCCCCACTTCCATTTTCAGATATTTTGCATTTTGTGGCTACTGTGCATGCTCATTCCTTATTGCAATTTTGGTGGTTTTTTGTTTTTGTTTTGCTCATTTAATGTTTTTAAAAGATTGGGGGGGGGGGGAGGGTACGCCTGTTAACCCCGACGTTTCCCATAACATAATTATACTGAGTGCTTTTTTTCCGCCAGAGCGCATTTTCGGCACCTCTGATATGGGTGCCATTGTAGGCTGACACTCTCCTCACCCCCTTCTTGCCTTTACGTACTTCTGAGAAGCCTCAAGCAATCATTTCAAGTCAAAGCAGAAGCTGGCCAGTGTTTGCAAGCCTACCCTTTTTTTAGATCTATGACTCCACCTAGTGCCTAGCCACTCCTAGCTGTGATTGGTCAGGCTATGGGGTGGGGCCAATTCATATTTCCTTTTCTTTAATCCATCTCCCATGTAGTGGTGGCAGAAAGCTTTAAGCTTTCTAGCCAGGCCTCTACCATTGTATGTATGTGCATTTGTGTAGGGCCCTTTGCAGCTGCCCTAGCCATCTTCCTGAATCAAAGGGAATGAGGGAGGTGTGGGCGCATTTATTTGACCTGCACCAGAACCAGGGGTGACCCCCAAACCAGCTAGGGAGACAGCTTGCTGTAGTTTTAGTACCTCTGCAGGCAGTGAAAAATGGCTTTTGTCAAACTGGCATCTGTTCACGGCTGCCCCAAGTCGCCCAACAACTTACTATAACAACTTCACAGTCAGTTCTGGCACCTATTTTTCTTGGGGGGAAAGCACTGATTATGTGCCCTCCTGTTTCTCAGTGATCCCCATTTTGGCTTAGTTCTGCTTCACTCATCACCCGAGGTCACTATTAGAAGGTCTAATGTTACTAGAATACTGAAAACACATTTTAATCTCTCCTTTACAGTCTAAACTTTGCAGTTTTCCATTGAGAGAACGGAGAAGTTGTCTGTTCTGAGGTCAACCCCAAAACTCAACGTCAAATTATGACTTCCTCTGCTCCCATACAACAGTGAGAAAAATAGGATAAGGAAACATTTTCTCCTCACAACAACCCCTCCAGAAGAAAATATGAAAGTCACAACAATGTGAGCCTGTTTCAACACGTCAGTCAGCAGCTTTTTTACCCTAAGCTGGGCACTGACGCTTAGAGTAACACCCAATAGGAAGGGCAGCATAAACTATTCCTTAAATGGGTAGACGGAATCTGCCCTTCCATTATGCTTTTATACGACAGACCAAAATAATTATTCATAACGCTATTATAGTATTTACTGCAACAAAAGCAAGCAAAACCGTTCCCAACTGTTATTTAATTTGGATATAAGAGTGAGCATGCAAGGACTTGATAAAATGTCTGGTCTATTTCTAAAGTGATTTGTTTGGGGCTTGAATTGTCATTGGAACTGGAATTTGCTCTGAATTAGTGAAGGCTGTGTGTGCGTTGGTGTATTATTTGGCTGCTAGTTTGCACAGCATTTGCCAGCAGCAACATTACTAAGCAGCAGTGATCAGGTTTCCATCTAGATGTTGAACAGGGCAAGAAGCTGGCATTTGACCACTCACTGTTCCTACCTAAATCTTCTGTTACTAAAGAAGGGAGAGTGCCGCAACAGAAGGGGATTTGTATTTTGTAGCTTAATGAACTCACAAGCTAACATCCTGTTTTTGTTCCAGAGAGTACGAGTCTTTAACCCTTCTCTGATAACACCCACAGGAAATCAAGATGAGCAAGTTTTTAATATGGGAATTTTGTTTTTTAACTCAAAGACTGGCCGGCTGCCTATCTTTAAATATCTTTCCCATTTACTAACCAAATTAGCACTGCAAATCTCTGGGGACGTAGTTGCAAGAAATTATATTAGCTGGAAATGTTTGTACTATTGCTATTTTTAAATGACATTCTGCAGCTGCACTTAAGCATATATAGCACTACAGAGAATGTAGCATTGCAGATACCTGCCACTTTTCAAAGGACAGCAGCTTACTTTGAACTGAAATGTAGTACTCAGACCAAATTAAAATATTTAGAGTATATTCTGGTCACTTCTAGATAATCTGTTGATAATTTATTCTCATTTGTTTGCATAAAGCTTGGGGGAAGGTCATATGACAGCTGTGTCAAGCAACTGTTATCCTACACTTTTCAGTGCATTTCCCTCCTGTCACTTTCCTAACTGCAAAAAGTCCACCCCACCCCCAGCAGGCGTGTTTGTACAAGAACACCAAATCTACTTTAATTGTACAACTTGGATTTACTGGTGAATCCCACCCACAAATAGTGACAATTGGGGTGCAACATTAGGCTAAATGTTTTTACCCAATTTAGTTTCTAACCGACCCCGCAAAAACCAGGGAAAACACCATCTTGCAGATAAACCCTGGACTCAGGATGCCTTCTAAACAATTCTTACTCCCAGGATCACTCAGCCAGGAGTGCCAACTTGGCCTCCTTGGGTGCCCGGGGCTGGGGTGCCATGCAGTGTGCATGGTCCTGGCACCCAAATTTGTGGGTGTCCGGCCCCTTCATGAGGAATTTTGTGGGTGCTTGGGCACCCAAGGCCCCAGGGAGCTGGCACCTATGCACTCAGGTGTGACAGAGAAGGGTCCCCTGTTTGCATTTCTAATGTAATCTGTATGCCAACTGTGGCAGTTTTTAGACTAAATATGACTTTAGATTTCAGGATTACCACTATGGCTCATTTTGCCAGACTAATATTTATGCTTAAAAATCCTTTGGAAAAACAGTGAAAATGAGTTTATATTCGGTGTGCTTTGACTGGAGTTTCAGACAAAAAGCCAGCTGCAACGTTTGCAAATAATTTCAGTACCACAGTATTTAAAGTAATGTTTATGCAACTATCTAATTGTGACAGAACAGGAAATGCCTGTCGTTACGGATATTGAGTGTATCAGCATATGAGCTCTCACATGGTACAGGAAAATACAGCACTTAAAGAACCTAACTTTCAGACACTGCTATATTACCAGTCAGATTCATCTATCACATACTGCAACAAAAGAAAAGAAAAAGGGTTTAATCTTACTGGCTGTCATCTGCATAGACAGAGTTGGCCCTGCTCACAGACTGACCACTATCAAAGACTGCATAAGGATTATACGTATAGGCAAAGAGAGGCTCATATTCATGAACTGATTAATGCTATCCAGACAGGAAGTTGGCCCAGCATATGAGGCAGTGCTCTCTCTTTCTCTTTCTCTCTTAAAAGAAAAAAAAAACCCTCAAACTTATTCCACAGAAAAACTAGACACATTATACTAGAACTGAGGAAGAGGCAGGTTGTGTTATCAGCAGAGGAGGCTGACCAAGCCCCAGAAAAAGATGGGGGTGGTGGGCAAATAACTTGCTTTGATGGCTATCAGACAGATACAGTGGCATTGTGTAATGCAGAATTAAGGCCAGGGCAATAACAATGTTATCCTGAAAGAAGGCAGAGCCTGCCTATGATGGAATCCAGTTATCTGCACACAGGGCTGGACTGGCTCAACTCACAAAGGAAACAGGCTGTCCAGAGAGTGGGCTGGTCCTTCCCATTAAGGGACTGTTATCTGGAGAGACGGAGGAGGTTATCCGGATACAGATGGCTTTGTCCAGAGCAAGAACGATTTCAGGATGCTGGGCTGGCCCAGCTCAGAGGATATTTGTTCTAATAGCTGAAAAAAGCAAGCAGAAACAGTGTTAGGCATTGCTGCAGCACATTGTGCAAAGACTTTGAAACAGCATTTCTCTTGTGAAACCGTAGAAACGTACTTCCATATGATAAGAAAGGGGGATTGATTATTACTTTATTTTTTAAAAATATTACTTTGCCCTTCTGCTTTAAAAAGGTGCTTAGAATAGCTACAATGACTGATAAAAACATAAAAATGGAAAAGCAGAATGAAAGCAATTCAATGCAACACAAAACCAGAAAAATTATAGTACACAAACATAGCAGCAGAATGATAAATAAACTGTAATACTACAAATATATCCAGCCCCTATTTCCTAGCTCAGTTGGTAGAGCATGAGACTCTTAATCTCAGGGCCATGAGTTTGAGCCCAACACTGGGGGAAAGATTCCTGCATTGGAGGGGGTTGGACTAGATGACCCTCATGGTCCCTTCCAGCTCTATGATTCTGTGATATGTCTCTGAAACATGAACACTTCCTTCAGTTTCTTTGTGGGTCCCACATTATCTGCATGGAGAAAAGTGCAGGGAACATAGGAACGGGATTCTGGGTGCCTATTCATTACTCATTTCTCTCATGCAAAGCAGTGTACAGTAACTGGGACATTTCCTGTCCTGGGTCTATTAGCATTTCAGTCTGCTCTTGCCTCTGCCCTCCCTTGAATCCACAGAGCACTGCGCAAGCTCTGCCTGCTATACTACTCCAGCACATCCAGAATGTGTTTCTCAGGTGTGAAAACTCTGTGAAACTTGCCAGGTTCAGCTATTTCCATCACTCCAGCAACTTTTGAATCCACTTTGCCTTCTGTTTTGACAGAAGAATCCTTTCTTGCAAACCAAATTGTGAGAACAGCACCCTCTTGTGGCTTTAATCTTTTGACACACACACACACACAGAGAGAGAGAGAGAGAGAGAGAGAGAGAGAGAGAGAGAGAGAGAATTTTGTTTAACAGAAGCCTGGGACTGATGGACGGACCCAAAATTCTCAACTATGTAAGGATTATAGCTCCAGGAAGACAATCATAATCACAAAATATTTAGCAAATGTAATAGTTATATTTTCACTAGGTATTAAAGCTAGGAGTCTGATCTAATTTAATTGGGTAGATTACTTGATTAAAACACTTCAAATGGTGCTCCTGATTAATCAGTAAGCAGTTTTAATGTTTTAAAGAAATATTTTGAATACGTATGAGAATTACATTTTTTTAAATGGTGCTTGTCATTTGCAGAAGTTGTAAATAAAAACAAACACGTTCTGATCTATTGATTTGTAAATCTATTGGCAGGGACTCTTGCTCTCTCTCTTACTGATATGAGCCACTGTAGGAAACATTAGTTATCTGATAACTGCAGGTTGCCAATATAGTAAGTATTTTATTTTATTTTTACAAATTTGCTGACTAACAAAATGGTAGCACCTCTTAAGTCAATTAAATTATTGTCATTGAAAAATCTGATTTATTAAAGGCTGCCCAACACACAAAATCCATCAGATGAGAGGCTCTAGGATCTACTGGCAGGACTTGAGAGAAGCCGTTGGCAGGAGACACAGAGCTCATCCACACTACCATTTATCCTGTGATTTCTTCTGTTTGTTCCTTGATTTCCAGGCATGGGTCCAGGAATACTACTCAAACCTGAGCCTAGAAATCACGGGACAAATGGCAGTGTGGATGAGCCCAAAGAGTGGAACCTTGGACTGTGAGATGATAGGCCTCTCGGGGTGCACAATTTGGGAGTTGCTGCTGGGTATATGATGCAGTCAGCAGAGGAGAGGGAATGAGGGGTGTGTGGAGGAGGGATGTCTGATTATTAATCCATGCAGTATTCCTCCTGATGGGCTCAGGTGCATGCTGAATGTGTGTGGAGGCTCTCCTCTTTGTAATGTGGAGTTGTACCTTAGATTTGAACCTGGGACCTGCAGCATGTAAAACATAACCTGTTCCACCAGATGCTCTATTAAACTGAGGCTATTCCTGTTAAGAAGGAAGTGCTGTGGCGGGTGGCTCCCATGTCTGGGAATGCGTATTACCTGATTTGGGAGGAGTTGTGCTCTCTAGGAACGAAGAGGTTTGTAGTCTGGGAGTACTGTTGGATTTCAACTTATTACTTGGGTCTCAAGTGGCTTCTGTGGCTAGGGAGGCTTGTGCCCAGAACCAACTTAAGCTGATTCATCAGCTACTGGCATAGCTTGGCTTTAGTTGTTCATGCTCTGGTGACCTCCCACCTGGACTACTGTAATGCACTGTATGTGGGACTGTAGCTCGTGCAAAACGTGACTGCTAGGATGGCAAGTTGGACAGATGGATAGGAATACAACTCACTGGTTCAGAAAGTGTTGCACTGACTGCCAGTGAGCTACCGGAATCACTTCAAGGTGTTGGTACTAGCATATAAAGCCCTAGCTGGCTTGGGACCGAAGTACCTAAAATTTGTCGGAATCTCCGTTACGACCGAGCTAATAAAGCTCATCCTCCTCTGGTCGAGTCCTTCGGAATCCCCTCCGATGATAATTAACGACCTGAGCCTTTGATGAGGCCTCCAGGCACGTTCCCATTACGCAGAGAATCAAAGCAGCAGAAGTGATGAGATTTATGGCTACATCACTATGAGTTTTATTACTAAGTTACGCAGACAGAAAAGAAATACATTCTCTCCCTGTGAGAGCAGAGAACAACTGAAAAACAAAGGAACAGGAAACCAGTAACGTCACATCCAACAGTCTGGAATGTGTGGAATGCTAAACAGAGTCATGTGACTCCAAAGCACTGCACAGTGGCAAACAGAAACTAACAAAATTGTCTTCTGCAACACCTCAGACTCATGGCCAGCAGGTGAGGCTTTGTTAGTGGTGCAGCCACTGGGGGCTGCCTAGTTGGTGTTGACCTGTGACAAGGTCTTTTCTGTAGAATGCCCTTCCTAATGTCTTCTTCCATATTCATTTTAAAGAGAAATCTAAAAACATTCCTCTTTACCCAGGCATTTGATGACACACTGTTCATGGAAACCCTGAGACCACTGTTTTTATGTTTTTAACTGTTTTTATTTTTGTTTTAAATATTTTATTTCAATTGTGTTTGCCACCCTGGGCTCCTTTGTAGGGAAGGGTGGGATATAAAATAACAACAACAACAATATTCTCCCTGGCCATTATGTTGAGTGGTTGTGAAATTGCTCTTTTGCCTGTGGCATTTCCCTCTTGGAATCCAAACAGCAGCTAGGGGGTGAAATTCACCCTTTCCCCCATGGGTCTCAAATGCCCACCTCCTGGTTCCCAACCTCACGTCTTATACAGTGAGCCAAGGGAGAGTGTTGCTGACAGTGCATGTATGCAGCTGCTGTTGCTGTATGTTCTGGTCCATCCATTTGGCTGCTTGTCAAATAAGTATTTCTATCTCTGTGTGAGTTCTGAACTCTTGTCCAAGAAGGGCTGTGTGCACTCCCTACAGGTATCCTAACCAGGGAGCTCTGTTGATGCTGTATTGTATGTTTCTTCCTCCGTCCTCTTTTTGTATATGTACAGTGGTACCTCGGGTTACATACACTTCAGGTTACAGACTCTGCTAACCTAGAAATATTACCTTGGGTTAAGAACTTTGCTTCAGGATGCGCAGCGGCAGCAGGAGGCCCCATTAGCTAAAGTGGTGCTTCAGGTTAAGAACAGTTTCAGGTTAATAACAGACCTCCAGAACGAATTAAGTTCTTAACCTGAGGTACCACTGTATTGGTGCTTCAAAAATGTATCTGAGGAATATAAAGGAATTGAAACCTAGGGGGACCTGGGAGCTGCCAATTATGGGGTCAATATGCTAGCTGTGCCACTGGGGTTGATGGGGATTAGGGCATCATTTTATGTGTTTTGCATATGTGTGTGTTGGGGGTATGCCCTAGTCATGGTGAGTTCGTTGGCTATGTGTGTCCTTGATTGCAGGAATCTCTATATGGTGGCATTTCCAGGAATACCATGTTGTGGTTGCCAGGTTCCCCTAAATTCCTGGGTCTAATAGGTGTTAAAACTGGCTGCCAGATGAATTTAGTGTTGAAATACAGTGGTACGTCAGGTTAAGAACTTAATTCGTTCTGGAGGTCCATTCTGAACCTGAAGCACCATTTTAGCTAATGGGGCCTCCCGCTGCCGCCGCGCCATTTCTGTTCTCATCCTGAAGCAAAGTTCTTAACCCGAGGTACTATTTCTGGGTTAGCGGAGTCTGTAACCTGAAGCATCTGTAACCCAAGGTATCACTGTACAGGCCAAACCCCACTGTGTTCAATGGGACTTCATAGAATTGAAAGGGATGCTGAGGGTCATCTAGTCCAACCCCCTGCAATACAGGAATATCAACTAAAGCATCCAAGATAGATGGCCATCCAACCTCTGCTTCAAAACCTCCAGTAAATGAGGTGAGCGTGCACAGGATTGCTTTTTCATTGCTTCAAGTCGACATTTGACTAAGGCTAGAGGACTCCACACTACGCTTCACAGTCGCCAACTACGTATATGTACTTATTTACTTATTTCACTGTTCTAAGCCTTGCAAACCCAACTAAAGACTCGCGTCTCTCTCCTCCCCACCCTTCACCCGTATAAGGTGAGTGTTTTTGTCCCGTGACACCGTCCTCCGGCAAATCTCATTGGCAAGTTTCGAGGCGCTGTGCCTCATTGGTAGAGAGCTGCATAATCCCCACCCCAAATATGTAAGCCGTCTGCTCATCTCTTCCGCCCTTAGCGCAGCTCTCATTGGCAAAAACGAGAGAATGGAGTGCAGCTATTGGATAAAAATGGCAAGGCCTGCCCACCTGACGGCTTCTCTCACGCTATTTACTTCCGCTCTACAGAAACGGGCAAAGCGAAGGGCCTCTATTGGCTGCGGCGTGCGCGGGGGGCGGGATCGCACGGCTTCGTAGATGCCTGAGCCCCGCCGCCTTGGTCCGCAGACTAGCTAGGCAAAGGTTCGCTCAGGTGTCCGAGGCAGGAGGTGTGAGATACATACGCGCGCGAGAGAGAGCGAGCAATGTGGCCGTTTCTGCTACTGCTGCTTCCGTTGGTGGGGGTCTCCGGGGTGGTTCAAATCCCTCCGCACGAGGACGTGGCTCGGGTCGCGCGCTTCGTGGCGCACTCGTGCGATTGGGGCGCGCTGGCCACGCTCTCCGCGCAAGACCCGCCGATGCGGGGCCAGCCTTTCTCCAACGTCTTCTCCGTCAGTGACGGGCCGCTGGGGTCGAAGCAAGGCAGCGGGGTGCCTTACATGTACCTGACGCCGCTGGAGGTCTCCGTGCATGATTTGCAGGTGAGGGGACGGGCATTTCAGTTATTCTGAGATGAGGGAAGACCTCGCGACACAGCAGCTGCAACTGTCTGAGGCCGGCTGTAGTTATTCAGTGCCCTGAAATGTGCTCTACACGTGTTCAGAGGCACTGTCGCAGGGCTGAGCTTCGTTACTGAAACAAGGTTCTGAAGCTGAGGCCTGGTGAGTTTAGTGAATTCTGAGTTTAGTGAGTTCTGGTGAATCAAGTTTAGTCTTGTGTGTACTTCATCATTATTAATTACAATATGCATGTACAATTGATGTACCCTGATGTTGGGAAAGATGGAGGACACAAGGAGAAGGGGACGACAGAGGACGAGATGGTTGGACCGTGTTCTCAAAGCTACCAGCATGAGTTTGACCAAACTGCAGGAGGCAGTGGAAGACAGGTGTGCCTGGCGTGCTCTGGTCCATGGGGTCACAAAGAGCCGGACACGATTAAACGACAACAATATATAAAGTGCCTTAAGAGGGCATTTGGTTTTTTCTTAAAAAAAATAATCCATAAAATTTAAATTATTTCAATATATAATGACATAAATTATTTCTACGTTTTATCTCATTCATTCTGAGGAGCATTCTTTGTTCCTCATTTCAGTTGTTTTTGCAACAGCTTTGTGAGGTAAGTTAGGCCAAGGTTTATGATTGTCTTGGTGTCTCCCAGCAAGCTGTATGACTCTGCGCAGGGATCTGAATGTGAGTCTTCAGGGCCAAATAAAGTGTAACATGAAAAGGGTCTCCTACATTAATAAATTTGAGAGGGTGGGATAAATGAAAATCCTGGAGTTAAGGGAGGTTTTTAGTCTTTCCCCCTGAGCTATCTTCCTAATAAAACCACATGCACACCCTCTTCCGCAGCTGCTGTTTGTCTTTCAGGGCAAAACATAGTTATTGCTTATCATATGTTTGCCCTGTGTAATAACAACAGCTCTTAGAGACAATTTTGGGGAAGAAGAAAAAAAGGTGCTTACCCATTCCAAAACTCCTGCCCTGTCCGGGTAATTCTATGAAAATGTCAACATACAAAAAATTTTTTCATTTATAGTTAGCATGTTCTATATTTTTCTAAAGAACCTTGTCAGGATTTGCTTTGTGGGCCAAATTTGACAGGTGGGTAGGGCAACCATGGTTTAGCAAGCTCACCTTGGTTTCAGCATCCTAGCTTGTGGCCAGTCCTGAGCTATAGCTTAAGGTCTAATCTGTAGGTCAGGAGCAGGGAACCTTCTACATCCTGAGGGCCACATTCAGTTCTGGGTATCATTCTGGGGCATACATGTCAGGGGTAGGGCAAGAGGCAACTGGGCGGAAGCAATGAATGTAAATGTTATGTTTGTACAGTAGTTTAGTTTCTACACATACACTCGCACATCCCTCTCTTATCCTCCATCCAGACAAGAAAGAAGTATTATCAGAGTTCAAGGACACATTCTAGCCAGGGAAAAACACTCAATGAAGGTGTGAAGCAGTGAGGCGTGTGGCATGGGAAGAATCCTGTGGGCCAGATAGAAAGGGCTGGAGGGCAGCATTGGACCCCCAGTCCAATTGCTCACCCCAGCTTTAGTTAATAAAATGTTACCTGTAATCATGCTTTGCTTTACTTGGATGTGGTGAATAACTTATGTCTGCATATGCTTAATCTTCACAGTTGTTTCAGTTTTGCAGTAAGGTTATTAGTATAGTTTCCTAATACATGTATGCAATTGATGACATAGAAAAATACTGATCTAATTGAAGCTTGGTAAGCGTTGTTATGAGCGGAAGGATTATTAATCTCTTTGCCTGCCCTTCTAAAGAATGCAGGAAGTTTAGCACAGCCTTAATCTGTATGTTGCGAAACTTGCATTCAATTGATGGAAACCAACTAATGGATATGTAACCAAATAAGATGAATACGAACTGCCATGGAAAGCTGGGTAGGGAAGTCTGTTGAATAGGGATGAGAAGACGATCTGTAAATATAAATTGAGGAAAATGCATAAGCAATAAATAAATAAGAATCAATTGACAGAAACCTTCATACTCATTGGGGAGGGGATTCAGTATACCTGCAGTGTGAAAAGACTGAGGAGCAAACACTGCACAGCTATTGCAATAGTTTTGTAATCTGAGAATCTTTACATTTTTCAAACATTTTAGTTGGTTTGTGGTAGAAATAAGACTAGCAATATATTTTTTGGAATCTATTAAATTTACTTTGTCCGCTTCAGGTACACATGTATATTAACAGATTCTACCCATGGGCTGTTAGGCTGCTGAATGAAAAGACAACAACAGGGCAACTGACTTTCGGGTTTGGTGTGTGTGTGTCAGTAAACGAGGGGAATTAAGACTAAGAGAGCTGAGTGGGGGGTGCTCGTGTAATCTCACTGTATACAAGTGACAATCAAGTATTTCAATTTCAATTTGAAAAACGTCTTTTGCACACAGAGAATTGTGACATGATTTGCAGGGATTGATTTGTAAATAAACTTACTGATGAACAAACCCATCTTCAGGGGGTCTTATTTAATTTGAGCAGCTCAAATGAGGCGTCATGGAGGTCTAAAAACAGCATGCCATCCATGTTCTCTCTAATTTGGGAATGAAGAACTTGTGCCCTTCAGGTGTTGTTGGACTCCCACTCTCATCAGCTGCAGCCAACACGGCCAATGGCCAAGAATTACAGGAGCTGTAGTCTGGTAATATCTGGAGGGCATTGCATTGGCTACCCCTACTCTAACCTGTGAAGCCACTTTATTACAGGCAATAACTAGTTTGATATGGCATACTTTGGTGTTAACAAAGCCGTGACTGCTAATAAATGCTCAGTTTTTCTGTAGGGCAGCAATAGAGATCTGTGGCCTCCAGATACCTCTGGCCTACAACTTCCATCATCCGTGACAACTGGTCGTGCTCTCTGGGATGATGAGAGTTTTAGTCCAGCAACCTGTGGAGGGCTTACAGGCTCTTCATTTCTTCTGAAGGAAGCTCCAAATTATTTGCCTTAACATATGTTTTCACAGGTACCTGAATACTCAATTCTTGGGCTTGTCTTCTTCGTTTTTTTGGAAATAATCACAGTGTTTGCTGTTCCTACACATTTTATTGTGGCCTTGCTGATCCCTTGAAACACATAATGATCTAGCTTATATGATTCAATGAGTTTTTGCTACTTCCTTTAGAAACCCCAAGTGAATGTCATCAGGTCTTCTAAGCTTTGATTATTATTTATCTTGTTAGACTTCTCTGTTGAACTGTCTGTTGTGGTGGTAGTTGACTATAACATGCCAATTTTGTCTCTTCGCTCCCATACATCCCAATTTCCCATTTTGCCTAACATCCAGTGTGATGAAGGGATTGGAGAACTTGATTTTGCTTGGTCCCAATAAAAGTATTGGCCTACTATAATTCATGAATATTGCATGCTGATTCTGATATTTCACAGTGGATTTCACTTGTATGCTGTGGAAATAGTCAACTGCAATGTCACAAAACACTCCAACTTAGCATTGCTTCCCAAAATCTTGATATGGTTTAATGGACAATTCTGTTAAGCTTACTCAATAGCTTATTTCTTTTCAGAAAGTAGAAGCAATATCTCAACAAGTGCTGCCATCTCTTATCTCTTGTAACATACAGTACAGCTGTTTGGACTGCCTTCAGTCATATGGAGACATCTGCTTACAGATAACACTCCCAGTGTAACCATGATTCAGCTGTTTCTTGACTGTTTTTCTCCTGCAAATAAGTGCCAAATATGTGGTTTTTATGCTTAAAATCATGTGCTGCTGAAACTTCACTTTTTCTGGCTGAAAAATGAAACTGATGGAATTTCCCAAGAGGTCACTGACAGCTTTACAGCTTTGTGCCTGTAAAAAGGAGAAGCACACACACATTGTGTGACTTTTACAATGTTTCTGTATGACCATGACCCTTGAATTGAAAAGGATATGAAACTCATCCAGACACTCAGCTTGTTTTAAATGTGCTAACCTATTCAGCAAATCTAGAACATTTATGATTATTTTTTTTTGCCACTTGTATTGCAGGTAAATGCCAATGCCTCCCTAACAATGTCCTTGGCACAGACACCTTACTGCAAGAAGGAAGGTTATGATCCTCAGAATCCACTGTGTGCCCATGTGATCTTCTCTGGAATAGTTGAAAAGGTATACTGTGATATTTGGGTATACCAGAAGAATATAATGCTCACTGGCTGAGAACTCGAAAGCAAGTTTCATAACACTGATGATATATGCCTCTGAAATATACTTATTTTGAAGTTACCTTCCATGCATTCAAATAATTTATGAAAGGGGGAGTAGAGCTGTGTATGCTGGACGTGTGTCAAAAATCCCTGTTTAACCTTTTATCCCAAAATTGTTGCGCATTCCCAGGTGTGAAGTGGGAACCAAATGCTTATATATTTTTCCATGCAGTCAGGAACACCAATTGCGTAGGGATCCAAATCACATGAAATGGTCAGCACACATTCATCTAAAACTGTTCTGGGTGGTTTCCATAACCCTTCAGAAAAGATTTGGGGTGGACAAGGGGGTGCACATGGAGATGAGACAGAATGAAAGTTCCATTTCGCAGCCTGAAGTCTTTGAGCTAACAGAAATACTTTGTTGGATACTTCCCTATGTGTACTTACATGTCATTAATCCTGTTGAACTCAGTGGGACTTAGGTTGAGTAGACATGCACAGGGTTGTATTGTTAGGCAAAATCAAAGAGCTGTAACTTTCTTGAAGAAACCCCATGTGTTTTCTTGTTCCATGTATTTTAGGTGTGTTGAAAAATTAGGAAGTATTGTGTGAGCTTTATAATACCTGCCTAACTTCACATAAAATAGCATATCAGAGTATATGGGTCAAGTAGTCATGAAAACATCTTGGTTTAGATCCAGAGGAAGTTAGTCATACTTTTATCTCATTGATTTCTCATTGAAATGTGACTAACTTCCTCTGACTCCAACCCTGAGTATTCCTTGAATAATGTTTATATGTGCACTCTTCTCTCTCTTTTTCTTGCATCTTGAGATAGTTTGAAAGAAAGTACAAGATACGGTGGTTAACTAATATGTCTGTGAAATTACATATTTGGTAACCTGTTTGGTAGGTTCCGAATGGTACAGAAGCAGACTTTGCAAAGAAGGCTCTCTTCAGTAGACATCCTGAAATGGCTACGTGGCCATCTGGTCATAACTGGTTTTTTGCTAAACTCAACATCACCAACATCTGGGTCCTGGACTACTTTGGTGGAATCAAAACTGTGACTCCTCAAGAATATTTTAAAGCTACACCATAGTAAGTATTCAAGTTACATTGCTTGGGAAATCTTGTTTTTCAGCATCTGATTTCTTTATTCCACAATACTCCTTAAGTGATCCTGAAAGCCATAGGATTTGAAGTGGTCACTTATTTTTATATATATTTGAGAGAGACCAAGGAAGCAGAGGGCTAAGATCTTTAAGGACCCCAACAATTTGAAGGAAAGCAGCAGAAGAGCTCCTATGGAAATGCTGCAATAACGTTTAGGTTGTAAAAGAGACATCAAAGGACAGAACCAGAGAGAACTAGGGTATCAAGGGCGTCAAAGAAGAGCACAGCTATATATCTCTCACTGAAATAAATGGGACTTCAAAAGCTGAACCTTGGTTGCTTTAAAATGCTATCCAAAAGTTATGTTGGTTTTTCATCTAGTCCGGTAGTGTCTATTCTGATGGCCAGCAGCAATGTAGGGTCTCAGGCAAATATCTCTTCTAGTCTTTCAGAGAGTGGTCCCTTTTAATTTGAGATTCAATAAGTGAAACTTAAGACTGTCCATATAAAGCATGTACTCTACCACTGAGCTATGGAATATCCTCTGTACAGCAGGGCGTTGCAAGAGAAAGTACCAAGACATTAAAACTGACTACATACCATTTTAATTTATTTTTATTTTTATTTTTTCTTCTCTGTAGGCAAGGAAGATACTTGAATGAAACATTGTCTACTTTTTTACTGGTCACTTTTGTAAGAAGAAACCATCCAAAAACTGAGATAATCTTGTAGAAACTCAAAACTGCACATTCCTTTGGAATTCAAAGGGATTGCTTATGCCATTTGAGTGCAAAAAGTATGGATTCCTTGCAAAGGAAATCTTAAATTCTGTGCACAAAATTATTTAGAGTATGCAAATCTGCATACTATGCATAATTGATTCTGCTTTTGGGACTTTGATTTTTAAAGAAGCTATTTTTCAACAAGCTTATTTAGAGAAAAATACAATTGGAGGTACATCTCTGAAATGGAGAAAAGAGAAAAGTGCAGTGGAGAAAATTTGTTGTTGAAGAAACATCCTGAAATATTCAGCTATATTCTGGACTTGATCCACAGATTCATGTGTAGCATCATTCGCTGGGTGATTTATGCTGTCAGCTGACCATATTGATAAGGGATATGCCTGCAGCCCTAATTCAGCTAGGGTCAGTTTATGCATATGTGTGACTACAATTCCAAGGCAATATATATTGGCAAGTGAAGTATCAAACTTGATGTGTCTAGTAGTTCAGTGAAACTGCCCCAGTTATGTAGAAAGGGGGTGTCATTGATTTTAGCAGTAGAGCAGAGCACATGAGTGTGGGCATTAAACCATCTTTCCATCCACAGCTTACCTCTCTGCAGCATCTCTCTCTGAGTGCTTGTAGCTTAGCAGAGTTTGCTTGTAGTATTGGGGCTTAACTGAGAGGTAAAGCTACTAGGGTACAGACTGCAGGGTGGTAGGCCTTGGCTAGGCAAAGTGTCCTATGATTCTCAGCCATGTGGCCCTTTGCTGTTAAAATTGGACCCTACCCAGACCTTTCTTCTTAAGCAATTTGGGACAGTTCTGTGTTTAAACCCATAGCAATGTTACCACTATATCTTATTTGACCTGATACCATATGACAGAACTACACGCTTAGCTATATTCACCTCTGTGCCTTATTTACTGCTTGTGCCAAAAAACTCTGAAGGCTTCAATTGAACTTAACATAATGTCAGTTCCATTATGGACCATCGTTTTTAAAATCAACTAAATTGTAGTCCTTGATTATAGAGTTTGAAACCAGGTGCTGAAGTATTCTGTAAACCCATTGTTAAAGAAAAATATGATTCTTCCCAGGGCCACAAGATTGATTGTTAACAATCTTTAATTATGAGATATTATGAGAGTACCACACAGAATGCATTGATCATATGAAACCCTGTTGTCTTACCACAGAGCAGAAAAAGAATTCTAATATATAATGTGGAGCCATGTTCCCATACCTGGTGCCCTCCAGATGTTGCTGGACTACAATCCTATCCCTGACCAGCTGGCTGGGGCTGATGGGAGTTGGATTCCAACAATATCTAGAGGGCTGCAGGTTAGTCACCCCTGGGGAAGGCTGATGTTGAAGGCATGCTGCTGTCTCTCTTGATGAATATTGCTTGTTTTGTGTTGAAAAGTGTTCTGTCATAGCGGATACATGATTGAAATCTGAGGAGACCAAGCTGACATGAAAGAAGAGAAGTGCAAAACCCACAAAGGGTAGTGTGAATCCTGCCAAGGACTTGTCACTTTCAAGGCATTAAATGTCTTTGATCACAATCTTTTCTTCATCCACAATTGTTAAGGTACAAAATAATTAGAAATTTTTGGTGGCTGTTCTTGCTGTGTTGCTGTCAGGTTAACTAAACAAGTTAGGCCTTAGTCATCAACATGTTTCCTTGGAAGTAATCTTCACTTATTTGTAGAAATAACTTTTCCTACCTCTGATGTGGCTACAAATGGCTTGCATATTTTTATCTTGAGAAATTACATAATTGTGTTGCACATGGAAGTTCTAGCTTCCATAATAAATCCATAGTTAAACAGTATGGAAATAAAAATATATTCTTGGAAATGAAGTTGCTCTGTTTCTTATTAAGTGTTGTATTTCATATTTGGCGGGGGGGGGGGGGGAGGAAAAGAGGAAAATTTCTAATAGTGTAAATTGTCTGAAAGTGTGTAAAATGTGTGAGTTAAAACTTACAGCATATTTTCCAGATCAGATTTTCTGATGCCTGCCATGATTTTTAAAGAAAGACATAGATTTTATTGTGAAACTTAAATCTGATAACTAATATATAATCTGGTGTTTCTCCTCAGTGTGTGCTTGTAGTTTGCAACATTTCTTTTTTGCTTTTGTACTCATTGGGTAAGTTATTTCAGGGGAGTCTGATTTGGCTTAAGCAGTATGATTTAATGCTTCCCTCATTTATACTGACTACAACCTAGGTTTCATATTCATAAAGGTAAAGTGGCAAGTGTTGGGAAAAGATCCCCTGATAGATAAACCATTTAAACTAGAGGATAATACTTCTGGGAGCTGCCAGTGGGAGCAGTCAGCTGCAGTCAGAAGTAATGATGCCAGCCTAAGAACATGAAAAGAGTCTACTGGATCAGGCCAGTAGCCCATCTTGTCCAGCATCCTGTTCTCACAGTGGCCAACTAGATGCCTATGAGAAGCAGATTATTCGCAATAAGCAAATGCTGCACTTTGAGGCAGCTCACTTGCCTGATCTCTCCCAATCTAAACACTGTATGGAGTGTGTGTGTGTGTGTGTGTGTGTGTGTGTGTGTGTGTTTGGGGAAGAAGAAAGGTCTCAATATTGCAGGGGTTTTGTGGAAGCACAAATTGACTTTTTGCTTTGCACAGACACATACTGGATGAGCCAGCCAGAGTTTCCTACTCCTGTATTGGTGTTCCCAACTGCAGCATGTTACCTTTCCCCTAAAGTGAGAATGGCCTGCTCAGGAATCTTACTGTGATTTGTGCTAAAAGCTGCACTCTGCTCCCAGTGACCTTGCTAGGGCAAGCGGAAGGACAATTGTTTTGCTCCCCCCCCCCCCCACTTCCCTTGCCTTTAAGTACCTAATTGCATTGCCATTCTGGTTTGGATTTTCTGCTGTGACAAAGGTTACACAACTGTGTCACAAACGCAATCAGTTCTCATTGACAACATTATTTTGTGTCTGCTCCTGTTCTTGATTTGAGGCAAGGAAGAATCAAAAGGAAATGAAGAAAAGGGATTCTTCACGAAAGGCAGTGGAGTTTCCCAGCAGAAAGCTGGGTATTATTCATAATTGTCATATCAGTGTTGAACAGAAGAGGGTGCCATACACTGTTAGATTATTTTGTTTGATCAATGAAGTTTTACAGCCTTTACTTTAAAATAGGTTCACTTTTAAATGGAATCTAGGCACAGATTTTCAGTGAGAACAGAAGGAATCTGGGGTGCTGGTGGCCTCTTACATTAAACCTCACTCACTTTTGATTTTTCATTTCTTTGACAGTATAATCTTTTATTGGAATCCAATGGACCCCTCTAAAGTCCTTGCTGGGAATAACGTTGATGATTTGATTCTCATTATGACCTCAGTTTAACATAAAAATATATCTTTATTGGTACTGCATTCCAAAAGCAGTCCAGCACTGTAAGGGAAGGGCTGTAGCTCAGTGAGAGCATCTGCTTTGCATGCAGAAGGTTTCAGGTTCAGTCTCCAGCATCTCCAGGCAGAGCTGGAAGAGACTCCTCTCTGGAACCCTGGAGAGCTGCTGTCAGCCCATGCGAACAATACTGATCTAGGTGAACCAGTGGTCTGGCTCCGGATAAAAGTAGCTCACTACATTCCTTGGATCCCACAGTAGTGCTGTTCAGATGTTCAAAGAACACAAGGAGGCATAATATGTGTAAAGGGTGTGCCCTACTCACTGCATTGAGTGGGAAGATCTGAGGGTGGGATCCCAAGTGTGCTCAGTTGAAGTTTCTGCTTAAAAGTCCCTAAAATATCAGAAGACCACTTCAAGTAACTCAGAGCAGAGCTTTCAGTGCACTTGCCTCTGCTCCATGAAACAGCATCCCTGCTGAGATATGACAGGTGCCCTCTTTCTGTACAATTGAAGCATTTGCGACCAGCTTTTCCATCTGGATGAAAAGGTCTACCTTAAGTGTTCATTTTGCATTGCTTTTAGAGCTCTCATCAGTTGGTTTTGTGTATTGTTTTAAAAATTATTTTAGGTGCTTTTATGGTGTGTATGTAAATTGCTTTGAGGCATATGTAAAAGGGAATTAAAAAATAATTTTTCTGTGATTAGTAACCATGATAATAAAGGGTTCCTGATTGCAAAGTGTAAGCATGAATGAGCTTAGAATTGCCTTTCAGGCCTTCCCAGTCAACATGGGGGGGGGGGGGGGGCGTGTGTTAGGGGTAGAGGGAATGGGAATAGCGGCCCTGTCCTCCCTACACATTTTATACCCTCAGTGCCAGATTTAGGGCTATGTGGGCGGTTCCCCCGCGCAGGGCACCAAGCCAAGGAGGCACAAAACTATGACATGGTGCCCTTGAGAACATGCACAGAGCAGAAGGTGAAGGGTGGCGGAGGACACTAAATTTTGTCCTTGCTCAGGGCACCATATTACCAAAGTCCACCCCTGATATTCTCATGTGTTCTTTGAACACTTGATCAGGGCAAAAGTTAACTTAAATTCAGCACTAGACTCCTAATAGGAAACCCTGGATAAGAAAGTGGATAAGAGCCATAGGTGAACTAATGGGCCCATAGTAAATGATGGAAGGGGGATAATGTACCCCCAGTAGCCTATTCCCTGCCCCTTAAAAATGTGAATAAAAAAAAATCAGTCTTGTATCATGAGAATGCTAGCTCAAGTGTTAACTTGGAACAGGGTTAACCCCAAGGTAAAATTAACTCCTGGGGTCTGAGAGCACCCCCTGCCTCCCTGGGCAGTGATTTGTAGTCTTTAAAAAAACGTACAGAGAAATTCCCTTTCTTGTTCTAGAAAAACTGAAAAAGCTTACTCCTGTTCTCTAGAAGTGCTATAACCACAACAATTAAAATCTGCAAAATGCTGAGTTGTATCTCTGTTCCATTTTTAGAAGCTGCTGGGAATAAAATGGACTCCAGTTAGTTTAGGTGCTTGATAGTTTTAATTTCCAATCTGTTTCAATAGGGGAGAATCAGTCCTGTTATCAGGTTCTCAACCTTTGGATCCCCAGATGTTGTTGGACTACAACTCCCATCATCCCTGAGCTCTGGCCTTGTTAGCTAGGGATGATGGGAGTTGTAGTTCAACAATATCTAGGGACCCACAGGTTGAGAAAGGCTGGACTATGTTTAGCTTCCTGAGGAGGAGGACATGGAACATCACAGTACAAGCCTGCACATCCCCAACAGCAGCAGCAAAAAGGGGGGTCCTTGTGCCCACCAGGCCTAACCAACATGGTCCACGCACTTCTTTCAGGCAGTGTGCTTGCTGAAGGAAGATGGGCTCTGCTGAGCAGGCTGTCATGGGCCAGAAGTCAGCTTCACCTGCTGAGCAGCAGCCTGAAGGAGCAGAAGGTAAAGTGACTCCACCTGCTGCTGATCAGCCTTCTTGCTCCTGATGAGAATCAGCTGGCTCCAGCTTTCTTAAGCAGGGTTTCCAGCCTCAGTCAGTTGCTGGGAACAACATTTGTTGTTCCTGGCCAGACCTTGCTGCTGCTTGCTTTTCATGAGCTTGGACTCTCGGCTTTCTTGACCCCCTGGACCGTCTGACTGCTCTGAGATACTCCTGACCTTAGGACTGGACTGAACCTTGCATTTGGACTCTGCTCCCAGGCAAGTATCCCCCTGAAACTTGACTGGTTAACTGGCCTTGCTCGCCACTCAGCTCTGTTGTGGCTGAGCAGCATGGGACTAAAGGGCAGAGTCTCTGAGTCCATATATATATGGCACTGTCTGCCAGCAGTGCTGTTAGCTGAGACTGTGTGGTGGTGGAGGATCAGTAGCTCTGCCCTTCACCAAAGAGGCTGCATAGGGGCCTGGCAGAAATGATAGGCTGCAACATGGAGGTTGAGGCTGCCAGGTGGAAGGACTTCAATATGCTGCTTTCCATTTCTAGGCTTATTCCGGAGGGTTAGGCAGCCCAGGCAGATGTGGACATAGGCAACTGAGTGCCAAGTATCAATGAGGAGAACATGAGCATCTTGGCCCACATTGCAAGCACGTTTTTTCTTCTGTGCTTCAGAGTCCCGAATCTCCCAGACAACCCTCAGCAGGTCTTCATACTGGATCTGTCTTCTGTACCCACCTTGAAAGTGGGGTGTGGATATGGCCCTGTTGCTCTGAAGCCTGCTCCCATCTTGGGCCCTGCCAGTTGTCCATCCTGGGCTGTGGGTTCTTCCTTTACTGAGCAATATGCCTCAGATGAAACTCTTACTAAGTTTGCATGAGATCAAAGTCAGGTGCAAAAGAGGCAGGGAAGGTAGATCTTATATTTAAAATAAGGAACAGGGTACTCTTGCTTTCAGTACCAAAGTTCAGTGCTACCGTATCAACCTCCAGTCCCAGTTTTCTTTATTTTAGCAATTTTCTTTATTTTATGGGAGGGAGCCTGACTTTTTATTGCTGTTGTTAAATGCCTGGGAGTACAAAACCCTTGCTGATCTCTACTGCAAATTGCCCAGAGATCTACTAGTAGGTCCTGACCTACCTTCTTCCCACTCTTGGTCTAAGACAGGGGTCAAGCAACCTTTTCCAGCCGTGGGCCAATCCACCATCCCTCAGACCATGTGGTGGGCTGGACTGTGTTTTTTTTTGGGGGGGGGGGATGAACGAATTCCTATGCCCCACAAATAACCCAGAGATACATTTTAAATAAAAGCACACATTCTAGTCATATAAAAACACCAGGCAGGCCCCACAAATAACCCAGAGGTGCATTTTAAACAAAAGGACACATTCTACTCATGTCGAAACATTCCTGGACTGTCTGTGGACTGGATTGAGAAGGCGATTGGACCGCATCTGGCCCCCGGGCCTTAGGTTGCCTACCCCTGGTCTAAGGGATGAGAGACACTTCTGTTGTCATATGTGAATCTGGCACCTCATTAAAATATGGAACATATCTGATACCTTGTATATACAACCTGTTACACAGAGGATTTCACATCCATCAAATTTTGACGTGGACAATTGGGATCCAGCCATTGCTTTGCATTGTTTGAGGTTTGAAGGAAAGACTGCTGCTTCAGGAACTTAGATACTTGTAGGGGTGTTGTTCTTTTAATGGGATGGGCAACCTGTGGCCCTCCAAATACTGTTGGACTCCAATTCTCATCAGCCCCAGTCAGTATGGCCAACAATCAAGGATGGTGGGAGGTGGAAGTCCAAGAACACCTGTAGGCCACAACTTCCCCATCCTTGTTTTATGCAAACTACTTTAGGAGCCTTTGTTGGGGGGCTATCCAGTACCAAGTGTTTTTACGTATAAATGAAAAAAGCAGCCTCATTTTGTGGTTTAGGGAAAGGTGCCTTGATTTTGACATAAAATAATCCAAGGTGAGATTTGTATGGGTTTTAAGATGGTGTTGGTTTTGTTTCCCGATGGGCAAAATCGATCCACATAACTTGGGTTGTGAGTGACTCTTGAATTACAGTGGTGCCTCGCAAGACGAAAAGAATCCGTTCCGCCAGTCTCTTCGTCTTGCGGTTTTTTCGTCTTGCGAAGCAAGCCCATTAGCGGATTAGCGCTATTAGCGCTATTAGCGGTTTAGCGGCTATTAGCGGCTATTAAAGGCTTAAGGGATTAGCGGATTAGCTGCTAAAAGGCTATTAGCGGCTTAGATCAGCTGATAAGCGGCTTAGATCAGCTGTTAGGCGGCTTAGCCATCAGCTGTTAGGCGGCTTAGCCATCAGCTGTCAAGCGGCTTAGCTAACAGCTGTTAAGCGGCTTAGGGGCTTGGGAAAAAGGGGGGGGGAGGGAAAAAACCCCAGGAATCGCAAGACATTTTCGTCTTGCGAAGCAAGCCCATAGCAAATTCGTTTTGCGAAGCACCTCCAAAATGGAAAACCCTTTCGTCTAGCGGGTTTCGTCTATCACCAGCTGCCATCGTAGAAGAGAAACGCTTTGGTTTTGTGAGTTGAAATAATTGCTTTTTTTAGTGTAATACAGATTCAGCCATTGCTGCTTAAAACACTATTTGACAGGCCACTTTATAATGAAAGCCTGGCAACAATGGATTGTAATCTTAAAATGCTAGTGTATATATAAGCTCCTCTTAAAATGTTTAGTGCCGCTTGAAGAGAAATGTAATGAACAAGTGATTAAATCGGCACTGTATGGGAGTGCTCTCACCTCTAGTACCATACCTGTGCATTCTTTCTTTTTGGGCATGTCTGCTTGTATGCATGTCCCTCTCTTCCATTGCCTGTCAAGTAGCAAGAGGCAGGCAGCTATTAGGGCTGGGGATGGGCTTCAAATGATACCTATTGTTCAGAGAAACAAGGAAATGTGTAGAGTATTTCTTCCAGGAGTGGCTGCAGTAAAATACAGAGTCACGGATTCCTGTTTACTTTTGTATGCTCTCCGGGGATTGGTCAATGTGGAGGGTGGAGGTGAGATAATCCCTTTGGAAGCAGCAATTAATATCTATTTGCTAGCAATTGCTACATTTTGAGGAGATTAGCACAGTGGAACCCAATTATAGCAGTGAAACTTCCCTGTAAGGGGGAGGCGTACATTGTCAAACAGTAAAGCAATTTGAAGACTACGATTCCATTAAACTTTCTCAATATAAATGACTGGTTTGTGCTCTGTGGATGAGATTGTTCTCGTTTTCTGCACAACAAACCACCTGTGTACCCCACTGAGGGTTACCAACTTACTCGCCATACTGTGCTACTTGCTACTTAGCGCCCATTATCTTTGTGTGAGCATCTCTAAAATCGGCTTTAAGTATTAGCTTTGATTTTCCTCCCTGGGACTAAAATATGATCATTTTTGACTAAGCATGAGCTGGGCTCTGCGGGAGACTTTTTGAGAGTGCCTTTCCCCAAGCTTTACACATCTCCACCTCCTGCTCACAGGTGACAAAGTTATTCATTTTGCCTGCCAGCCCTATTTGTATTAAGTGGCCTCAGGAGAGCCTGTGCATAGGCAGCTGGCTTGTTCTTAGCTGCAGTTTGTGAGTGATGATTATGGATAAGCTGTCTGTGGTAACAATACATGAGTTATTTATAACTCCCAACTTGGTTCTGACGTAGGTTTGTTTTTTTGACTTTTCATTTATTTCCTGTTAAAGCTTCAAACCCTGTGGTTGCCGTTACTCCAGGCAAGAGCACTACACAAGAACTGAAACACTGAACGGTTATCTCTGAGGATGAATTAGCTTCCTAAATCATATGGGGCAATGCAAGATCTGTGTGTTTTTCTCCCCATGGCTACATATTATGGTTGTGTATTGAAGTGTGTGTTAATATTGGATTTTACAGGTCCACTGTACCTACGTTGATTTGACACAATGCTGTCTGAATATGCAAATTCTGGAATGTCAAAGTCTGAAAAGTTGAGAAGTTTGATAGCGGAAGGCTGAGGGCACCTGCATATGACGATTTATTTACTGAATGATAGGAAAGCGTCCACTTTGAATTTAACGGTTTGCAGTTAGACATGTCATAGTTAGTATTTGCTCACTCATTTACATGTTTTGCAGGGTTATATAGTTCTGAGGTGGAGCATTTATATGAACATGTAATTACAGCTCAGGAGCTGCTCTTCTGTAGACATAGGTTTACAAAATCAAATATTCACACAGATTTGTTTACATATTCTATACTGTGGTACCTCTGGTTATGTACTTAATTTGTTCCAGAGGTCTGTTCTTAACCTGAAACTGTTCTTAACCTGAAGCACCACTTTAGCTAATGGGGCCTCCCGCTGCTGCTGCCCCGACGCCACGCGATTTCTGTTCTCATCCTGAAGCAAAGTTCTTAACCCGAGGTACTATTTCTGGGTTAGCGGAGTCTGTAACCTGAAGTGTATGTAACATGAAGTGTATGTAACCTGAGGTACCACTGTATGGTTCTTTGTATGTTTCAATTCAGAACCAGATAATGTAATAGAATATGCTAGTTATCACACTGCAGTAAGAATTTTTAAAAAAATAATTTAAAAATCCCTTTATGGGTGCTTTTATGAGGTGGATCTGTTCAAAAGTGTCTTATTTTTGCCCACCCCAACTCCCATAGCACATGCTTGATTGCGTGTGGAAATTTCTTCTTACTACCTAAAATGACAATGTTACCTGTTTCTAAGGGGCTTGTTTATCATTTTGGAATTGCTGTTCCTTGTTCAAAGTGTTCAAACCATGCTATAGCGACATCTAGTGATGGAAAACAAGTATTACCACATTAGACAATAAAGGGTACAAAAAAAAAAAAAAGATTTGTGGATCATATTGTTAGAAATAGTGAGGGATATACTTGTGCTGTGGTTCTGGGTACCTTTGTCTTGGTGGTGATGGGTGATTCTTACCCAGCTGAGTCAATCCATATCTGAAAAGTATCTCATTTCTTATACCAACTGGGGGTTTAAGAACACCAGAAGAGGCTCTCCTGGTGGTTCTGCCATTCTCAGAGTTTTAGCAGTGGTTGCTTGGTGATGGTCCCAAGAATGTGGAACTCCGTCCCCATAGAGGTGTGTGTTGCACCATATATTCACAGCTTTTGTCAGTTGCTAAAGGTATATCTGTTTACCTTGACCTTTGGATGTTGAATTCCATTTATTTATTTATTTATTTAGTATCTTCCCTATAGTGTGCTGTTTAGATTACAGTGGTACCTTGGGTTACAAACACTTCGGGTTACAGACTCCACTAACCTGGAAGTAGTACCTTGGGTTAAGAACTTTACCTCAGTATGAGAACAGAAATCGCACAGCGGCAGCGGGAGGCCCCATTAGCTAAAGTGGTACCTCAGGTTAAGAACGGTTTAAGGTTAAGAACGGACCTCCGGAACGAATTAAGTTCATAACCAGAGGTACCACTGTATTGACTTTGGAGTTATTGGTGCGATTGTTTTGTGTTTATATGTTGTAGCCTAATCTGGGACTTTCCAGTTAAGGGCAGGTAAGAAATTATTCTTACTGTAACTACATTAACTTATATGACGACAGCTACTATTAATTCCATTATGTCATCACAGAAATAGAACTGATGGAGGAAAAGATTCCAGGATCCTGATTACCAGGAAGCAAAGCTGTTTTCCTTCACCCTAGTTGAGAAGCATTATTAGTGCAAGGAAGAGATCAATTCAAGGCAGGAACATACACACACCCTTTCCCACCCCATCGCTGTTGGAAGATTTTGCAGCAGATGCTTCCCAATGATAAGTACTTTGATTATAGCAAAGTAGCTGTTGCCTGTGAACATTCAGTGACAGTACATAATGGTATATCTGTCTGTGGAAGCATAGCCTATCCCGGGAAAATTACCCCTCTTAGACGGTTGCTGTCAACAACAGGTGCGCCTTAATTCCTCTGAATATAGTTAAACTCCCACTGTAGGCTAGACAAACCCAATATAGGATTGTGACATTAAATCATTTTCTTTGGATTAAACATAAGACAGATCTATGTACTGTTAATAGTAGCATGGGAGGGACAATTTATTAGGTACATCTCCCTACAATGCAGTACTATGACAGCTAGGGCTGCCAGATGTCCTTTATTTAAGGCATTCCTCTAATTTTGAATCACATTTACTTTTTCAGTCTTAGATGCACACCACACCACACTACAGCAGTAAGGTTTTTGACATCTTGGTCTGGCAGCTGATCTGATTTTTGGAGAAGCTGTACCTAATGAAATTCTCTTTTCTCTTGGTTATCAAAGACATGGGAATGCTGCCATGTACTGAATTGTGTAACCCTATTATTTTGACAAATAACTCTTAAAATACTCCTAAGCATGGAAAGGTTAAATATGAGACCCAGCTACTCTGCCTATAGTATTACAAAAAAGGAGAATGCATAATATCAATCAAGTATTTATTAGGAGGAGAAGGAAAAAAATGTACCTGTCTGGGCAGCTCACAGCCCTCTAATAATTAGTCTCAAATGGTTAAATGAACACTAGTCTTAATAAACTGCAGTTCAAGAAGCTTGATGGTGCTCCACTTTTATATGCCACCTTTTAAATAGTTCTCTAGCATTCTTGCACTTTGCTTCATTTCTCCCAAGGCCAAGGGGGCTGCCTATTCACAGGCTAGCCATATGCTTGCTTTGTCCAATGTGCTCAGTGTGACTTACTCCAAAATAACTGCACATAAGGCTGTGTACATGCAAAACACATCCCACCCGAAGAACCCTAGAGACTGCAGTTTGCATCTCACAGAGCAACAGTTCCCAGCACCCTTAGAAAACTACAGATACCAGAATTCTTGGGGTCTAGGGATATGCTGTGAAGGTATGGTGATTACGGAGCCTTAGCAGCATGACCTTCTGCCGGGAAATGATCAACCCTGTTTTCTGATCCGTAAAACTCTTCCTACCTCACTTCATTGAAGTGAGGCAGCCTTCAAAAGAGTTTTCTTTAATAAACAAGGGCAAATTACGTAACAACATAAACCTGGAATCAAGCTGGCCATAATGTAAAAGGGAAGGAACATTTGTTTGAAGAGGAATTAGGAGGAGAAAGGAAATAGGCAGGCAAGCGCTTACAAAGATACTGTGATGGTAGAAATTGCAATTGTGGGACAAATGGACTTTTCACGGAGCAGATGCAGTCTCCTTAGGAAGGAAATTTTGCCTTTGTTCATTTACTAGAGGGGTTCAAACTGGGCGGGTAATGCCAGCCTGTTTTCTCTGTGATGAGGAATTGTCGTCGTCGTCATCCCCCCTCAACTTGGTGCTGATGCTTTGCTAGGGACAATTTAAAATGTACATATATTTAAATGAATTTCCATGCAAATGAGCAATGACTGCTTCCCCCACTGCCCCCACAAGAGGTGGTAACATTATTTGCACATGTTAATTAATTTAAATGCATGCACATTTAAAAAAAGCATTGCATAGAGTAGATGCTGAACTACAAAACCAAAGTAAAGTGATGGGGGTTGGGTGGGCAGTTCTGGCCAATGCAAGTCAGTGTTGGCCCAGGGCAGTTTGCTGTTTGCACTGTCTTCAAGGGTCAACTTAAAAATCTGCCACCCTTCAGACACCTAGTTATGCCTTTATTTCCCCCACTCCTGCCCCACTCCTTTTGCATGGCAGGGCTAGCCCTGGTTTAAGTCTAGCTTGTTGTAAAATCCTGACTTTTATTTTATTTTACCAATATGCATTTTCCCTGCATCTTGTAGAAGTAGTGCCTGTTTTCAAAGTTATGAAGGGCACAGAATCTACCATGAGGGCTTTGCTCACAGTCCAAACCAGAGCTCTGTGTGCTAAATAATTTGAAATTGGTGGGCCTAAGGGCACTGAACTGCAGGTTTCAACGTGCCCACTGTCTACACCTCACTTAAAAATATATTGAAAGTGCATTGGGTTTTGTATTGGGTAAGCCTATAGACAGAAATATATTCTCAGAAAATCAAGCATAGTTGCTTCCTGACCGCTCTGAGGCTCGTCATTTGAGGCTACTGTTGTTCTCCAGTACTGCTGATCAAGGGGAACTTCTAATTTATGTATATTCAAGTGAATTAGCATAACTGATTGGTGTTGTGTGTCTTTTCCTCCCTATTAACAGCTGCACAAAGCACACAGCTAGTCTAATTTAGCACAGCACCTAAATTGGCATTGTACATTGTTTAAGAATATAAGCTATATGCTGGAGATCCCTGGTTGAAACCTCATGAACTGAACCAAACCATTACATTCTAGCTCCAGCCTCCTATTTGAATTCCCAGGATAATAGTCCCTTGCAGGGCTTTTATTAGAATTCCATGGAGAGGGTGTATTTGAGTACTGAAGACAAGAGCTGCATTGTAGGTTCTACTATTAATAACAAGTTTGTGGTAAGGCAGTGACGTGACTTCAGGTAGGAACTAAATAGATTCAAGCAACGGAACCAGTTCACACAACCTCTTTGTTCCATTTGGACTGAAACCCTAAATATGTATAGGACTGACTTCTGAGTAAATAGGAATAGGCTTGCACTGAACAACTATTGCAAAGAATCAGTGGTGAGGTCTGGGGATCCTGGAGGCAAGGTCAGAGGTTGGCATGGTTGGGCCCCTGCTGAGGCCTGGGATCCCACTGCTGTGTGCCTGTTGGCCCTGCTGCCACACCTGTTCACCATTGTTGCCTGCTCATCTACCATCTAGTAAGTGTGTGGTGACACAGCAATCATAAGAGAGCAGCTGCTCCTGTTGGAAGAGAGCACCAGCTTCACTCTGGAGTACCCACTGAAAGTCTGTTGTAGACAACACTGAGCTAGATGGACCAACAATCTGACTCTGTATACAGCAACTTCCTATGTTTATATGATGGGAGATGAGGAACAGCATGTTTTCCAGGAACCCTGAGGCTCAACACCCTTCCTCTGCTGGTAGCTGCAAACGACTGCAATCTCATCTGGATTTGATTATTAGTTTGGGCAATAAAGTCTGGTAACTATTTTTTTAAAAAAACCACCTGTGCTAGCCTTTTCTCAGTGGGGAATTGCAGTGGGGGAAGGATGATAGCTCAGTGACAGAGCATCTTAATTAAAGCGCGTCCTAGGTTTAATCCCCAGCATCTCAAGGTAGGGCTGGGAGAGTCCCCTGTCTGAAATCCAGGAAGGCTACTACCAGTTGGTGTAGACAGACCTGAGGTTGATGGACCAGTGAGTCTGACTTGGTACAAGGCAGCTTTCTTTGTTCCTATACCAGAAACATAGTCAACACCTTCATCCATTTTTAAAAGCAGACACAGCATCTATACAAATCCTCTTGTAAAGTGAGTAAATTAATGTCTTTAATGAGACGTCTTTACCTGTTGAGCTGCTGTCAGCTGCTTTTTTTAAAAAAACAAACTCATACTAAAAAAAAAAAACCCTAACAAAGTTCTAAAAACTCTCAAGCTTTCTGTTTGTGGAGCAAAAGGAGGTGTGTGTTTCAACTAGCTTGCCAGCATGTGGACTCCGAAAGATCTTATGAGCTTTGCACTTCCTGTGGAGGCAGGGAGAAGAACAAAGCCAGTGAAGGTGCCTTTTCTTTTCCTTTTCTCCACTATCTGCTAAATTGTAGCCTCCAGCCTCCCCCCTGCCCTGCGACCTTGGGGGGAGCAAGATGAAGTGTAAAGGAATCCTTCTTGCCGCCATCCTGCAGGCATGGACCCCAATTACAGGTAAGGCTAGCTTTTCATATTTTGGTACGAAACCCCTTTGAAACTCCTTTCTAAATGGAGGCAAGATGACGCCGCGGTTGAATATGATGCTCCCCTTGTAGCAGGAGGGGAGTCTCTGTTTGAGCTTCTGCCGTTTGTGCACCCTCTTAGTTACAGCTAGCTATGATCTAGTGGGAAAACTGCAGCACCATAATTAGTTTTAAAAGTACAGCATATATTGGCGCTTTGTGTGCTGGTGAGGAGCACAGGTGGCATATCTGGAGGTGTAAACTACACTGTGGCCTGTTGGCGTCTGCATGCAGAGGTGGGCAGGAAAGAGTATCTCTGGAATTACTGACCACCTGCTAGTTCCTCCTTTGCCCCTGCAATCATCCGTAGTAGAGTTCTGTTCCTCATGATGACCAGACCACAAAGCATCCCAATTATCCTCTGGATGAGAACCATTGCTGCCGTTCTTGAAACTTGGTTAAGGGAGGAGCTATCAAATTCCAAGTTGTTAGGACTACTACAGAAGCACATATTGCTCCCATGGTGGGGGAGTCCTTCTCCAAAAGAAGCTGGCAATGGTCAAACTCTGAATTGATTCAGACATTGGAGGGAAATAAGGAAGCAGCAATGGCGTGTTTGAATATAGCAGCTGCTTCTATGATTGGACTAAGATGCTATGCACATTTACTTTGTCCTTAACATAGTGGGGCTTGCTTCTGAGTAAGTAAGATTGAGACCATGCTGTATGCTTTCATCTTACCCAACTGTTTCTATGTCTGGGATGGAAATCCAGCAAACATTTCACATATTTAGCACCTCTGTGACTGCAATCTTGTGTGCTCTTAACCTGAGCGTAAGCGTCATTGATCACAGTGGGACTTGCACGTCTGAATAAACAAGCATACACAAGCCATACAAATGAGCACAGATGTATGTCCTAATTTTGTGTTAAAACAAATCTGTAAACTTTGGTTTGTGTTTCAATATCGGTTTCCAAAATGTTAGTTTGCTTCAGTTATACTTCTATGGTTTTCTGAGTGATATAAACTTTCTTTCAAAGAAAGCACCCAAAGCTGTTTATTCTTCTGCGTTTCTGCTCAAGATAAATTCCCAGCAAAAGTAAAATGTAAAATAAGTTGGAAATATTGAAGGTAATTCTAAGTTTTGCACTGATAGGTTCTACTAGATTTTGTGATAAAACTTGCATTAATTGGCTGCCTTTCAATACCTTTATACAATTAATAGCATAATAAGGACTTTAGTTACACTAAGCCTAGTCTGATGCTTAATTTGCGTGTGAAATATTTTAATAGCTATTAGCTATGAAATAACACATATTAGGAGACCTATATTAGGCTATGGCACAATACCTACTTTGTAAATTCTTTTATTTCTCCCTATGTATACTTCAAATATTGATAAAATAATCAAAAGTGAACTGGTTGAACCCACTCAGCTTTATGTGGGAGCTGATTACATTCCGAATGGCATTCCTATATGGTATAATGCGGTTGAGATATTTGGTATAGAGAGCCATGAAGAACCCAGAGCATTTAGAAAGCTTTTGAGGGAAATGGAGCATATTCACCGGGCTCTAGATAGAAGTTATTCCTAAGCTAGATCTTTATCTATTTTAATTTGTATTTATACACACACACACACACAGAGCTAATACAATATTACAGCTGTGCAATTTTGTTTAAAGTATCTTCCCTGATTGGATACAGCAGCTTCCACAAATTGCTTAAGAGAGCTATGTTTCTATTTTTGACAAAGGTGCTCCCCCAGGGAAAGAGGTGTTGGTGGGGTGGGGGGTGGGGAGGTCTGTGCACAGACACACTCCATATTTCCATCCAGCTCTCTCTCAATCCATTCAGTCAAGTTATGTGAACTTCTGTGCTAAGGCAACTCAGCTGAATGGATTAGGAAGACTGGATATCATACAGGCCTCTTATTCCTTAAAAGTAGCTTGTCATTCTGCTTACACACACTTATATGGGCATGCTGAAAGGCGGAAAGCTTTGAATGCTTTGGGGATCTCCTGACTCCTGCCATGTGGCCACTGTACCTGCCCAGGGATAGAGGATACCCATCATGTGTATGGACATCGGAGGGAAATAACCTACAAATATCCCTGAAACAAGAAGTTATTTTCTTCAGTCTTTTCTAGTTTCACTATTATTATTTATTTAAATGCACTATTATTTAAATATTATTTATTTAAATTATTATTTATATAAATGTATTAATGTAAGCATAACTTTCAAGAGAAAACGGTTTCCAGAATGGTAGTATTAATATCATAACATCCATTTAGTCTAGGGTTCATGTCTGATAGTCCTTGACTGAAAAAGAAATATAGCTACAAGGGCAAAACGAAGGGCACGTCTCCCAATAAATAATACCAAATGAATGATTTTTGTCAGCATATAACTGTCATCTACATTAAATAACAAAATGGAATTCGACTTCCATAAACATGTATTATTTTTGCAGACTCCATGCTGCTAAAATATATATATTCAATTCTTAATAACTACTGGGTCTCATGGTACATCATTTACTAGCCAATACATTTACTAGCAGATGGCTTATCAATATATTTGGCACACTCGTCATCAAAGCAATTTGGTAATATTGCTATTTGGACCTCAAGAAGAGAGCTTTTTGTTTTAAAGGTATGTTCCATCAGAAATGTTTCAGTGATCAGAGACCATCTAGTAAAATTTTTGCAGTTTACTCCTGGGCACACTTTAAATTGGTCTAAGTATTAACACCATTCTTACTGCTAACCAGTCCAATTTATTGTCAATTATTACCAATGAATATATTAGTATAGGGAAATACTAGCCATTTTTTCTTTTTCGAACGTGGCCATAAAGATGAAAGACCATTAAAAATAAAGCCTTGGAAACAGTCCACTGGTTAAAAGCTAAACAGGTAGGAGCCAAGGGAAAAGTGATACGCCAGCAAGACTATATCCATTTATCTCTGTGCATGAAGTTTGGTGATTTATTTATTAGTTCATTTTGAGATAAAAACTGCATTGGAGCAAGGTACAGCACAGGTGACTTTGGAAACATATAAACAGTTTCTGATCAAAAGAGAAAGCAAATTAAGGACTGAAAACTATGCAATGTTGAAATGCATGGCTATGATGAATGATATGAGCATCCATTTCACCAATCCAGTTTCAGCGCATGAACTTGATAATCCTATATGATTATCCATCACCTCTATCAAGGTGTTAAGCAGAATCCGTCTGTTTGTTGATTGAAAACACATCTACATATAGCATTGTTTGCATAAACGATACATAGGCCTATAATAGACCTTCATTCATTGGTAAGTCCAACTAGCTCCACTGGTGGGGGCGGTATGCCTCTGAATACCAGTCACTGGGCATCACAAGTGGGGAGAGTGCTGTTGCACTCAGGTCCTGTTTGCCGGCTTCCCATAGGGATCTGGTTGATCACTGTGAAAACAACATGCTGGACTAGAGGGGCCTTTTTGGCCTTATCCAGCCGGGCTCTTACGTTCTCAGTGATTTAAATTTCTTGGTGTTGATAGAACACATGGCAGTTTTCATTATCATAGCCAGTTGCTAGGGTCCACATGCTTTTTGAGTCGCCTGGTAGCTGGGCTCTTCTAGGTGGTGTGATGAGTTAGTAGTTTCCAACTCAATTCCTTTGTAACACAAGATACACAGGAAAGCCATAGATGCCACCTGTAGCTTATGTAGGCAAGTCCAATACCAGTAAACAAAACACGCCCACAACAACTGCTGCCACCATCGCTATTAGGAGTTGTTTTCCACCCTGTGTTCTTTGAAGACACGCAAGTTTGCCAGCATAGCTGTCACAGCCACCTGCATTTAATGCCATTGTTTTTGAAAAACTGACTGCAGAAAGCAGCTTTGTGTTTTTGTGTTTTAGATTACACTGAAACAAATGCATCAACGTCCTTCAAGCATTCAAGATGCCCCCAGATTGCAACTTTTAAAAATATACTTTTTAACCAAGAGCAATAATCTGAAAATGTCGGTATCTGGTAATGAGAGTAGAAAAACAACCTTCATTTGTATGAAGTTTAGTCTCATTTCGCTTTCCTGAAAGGTGATTAGAAAAATTGTATGAAAAGAAATACGTTCTTGCTCTTGGCTAGTACGTATATGGTTGAATCAAAATTAGGGGCCTGTCTTTGTGAATATTGCCTTGTTCCCAGAAACCACCCTCTGGTTTGGGCTGGGAGAGTCTTAAAAAGATTCAATCCTACTTGCGAATGGTTTCTGTTGCTAAGACAATTGAGTCAACAGTTTTGTTCCTGCCAGCCCAGCTGCCTTATCAACAAGAATGTTTGCTCCCTTCCACATACCAATATGGACAAAACTGTGCAGCCCAGATACTTCAGCTATAGAGTTATTGTCCCCTCTCTAATTTTGAATGAAGGCGAAGCTATGCACTCAGTGACATAAATATGTCACAGTGCCATGTAACTCATAACATTTCTCATGCAATTCCCAACTGGCTGGTGCTACCCAGGGAAGACAGAATTCCAAGGAGGAAAAAACCTTGTTTTTCAAGGAACATTGTGAATCCCCCCCCAACAAAAAAGTTCCCCTTTTGTTTTGAAAATGTATGTGGGCAAAAATACCTCACAGTCCAAGCCAAGGTAGTCCCTCTTTATTATGTTTAATAATAATAATTCATTAATATCCTTTAAATATGAAATTCAAATGAGGATTATTATATAGGGATTATCCGAGATTAAACAGAATCAACTGTTGTTCATTGCGTGTGGAGGGCACTGATAGTGTATTGCTCTTGAACACTCTGTAACCCACCAACCCTGCCAATAATGAGAGATGTTGTATACATACATAAGTGGGGGACCCGTAGATGTTCTCGGGGGGTTGTGATTAGTTAAATGCCAATTGTTAAAATTTCCCCAATTCCCCCTCCTCTTACAATTCTCCTGGTTTGCAAAGGGGCAAACTGGAAAGAAGAATGACGATGAAATTGGATGTGTATCATCTGAGCCCACTCCCCCCCCCCCCGCTTCCCTGTTCTAATAGACGACGGTGAGTACCTACTCAGAGCTCTTTGCTGCTGGGAGATTCCAGGGGGTTTGAATGCAGCGGTGGGAGGGGATCCTGACCCCCCCCACTTGTTGTCTTCCCTGCTTGACCCCACTGTTTGTTGCCTTCCAAGTCCATGTGCTGATACCCTACATTTCAAATAGATATATAGATTAAACGACACACACCACCCCTCTCTCCATATCCATTTAATATCGTTTTTCACTTTCCTTGCAGGTATGTGTGTGAGGATTTTGATTATATTACTAGTCTCTAGAGAATCAAGATAGCTCTTGGCTGACATTTACCATAAATTAAGCAGTCATTTCTTCTTCTGTACAGCTTAACCTCTGTAATGCTGTGAGACTTGTCACAAGCCATGGGACTAAATATGCTAACACAGATAATCAATACTATGCTGATTGTTTTGGAAATGTTTATCAGTTCTGCTTTCCAATTATCAGATGTTCTCCATTGATCATTGTCCGTTCCCTGTTTGTATATATGAATGCTGACAGGAAAATCTGAAAGAGACTTTAATATTTATAGCCATTTTGCACCTTTTTATGCACAGTGATTTCATTAATTCATAGCAGGCTGTGAACTGGGACGTTGATGCATCAGACAAAAAGAAGCAAATTGGGTAGCTTACATTAATGGTTTAGCAGCTAAACTTGTATGTATTTTCTGTTTATCAGCATAATCTAGTAAATGTGTTCTATTCAGACATTGATCAATTCCTAAGGAATGAAGCAACATGTTGTTTTCCTTGGCGTTATCCGGGCTAGAAAATGGGTCAAATAGATAAAAATTAACAACGTATGGCACATTAAAAGCAAAACAAAACTCAATTTCTATTTGTGTGCCTTAATATTTAATATTTCTAGCAGATGTTCTTTACTTAAGTTTAGAGTGACACAGCAGAAGTGGACAGTGGTGTGTGTTTTATAAAGAAAAGAAAATGGATTTTGCTTAGGAAGAGCTCTATGTGTGTGGACATGCATTTTTTGACATTATTTAAATGAATTGTGTAATTAAAAGTTATGTTAGGACTTCATAATTTCCCCCCTACAGTAGTAACTTTGGATCTTTCTCAAGCAGAAGGCCAGTAGTTGTTTTTTAAATCTGTTTAAACATCATATTTTGGTTTGCATCCTTTTGGTGCTGTTGTCTTTGGAATTTTTTTTCATTAATAGGATGTAAGTATTTAAGAGGACGTTCAATCACAGTTTAAGGGTTGTGCTGTTTAGACATTACCCAGTGTGTTGACTTTGTGTTGTGTGTCCCTCTGGGAACATATGACATGGAAGAAGTCCAAATGATGGCTGCTTCCACACCATGTATGCACTGTATGGAGGCACTTCATGTAAGTACACAGTGTGCTGTGTAAACACACAGCATGGCTGTTCCATGTGGGCAGATGCTTTATACATTTGCAGAGTGGGAGAAATGGTGGCTTTCCAAGAACCCAGAAGGAGTCTGAAATGTGGTCTGAAACCAGTAAGCCGTCTGAAAATAGCTTTCTTGCTATTTTGAAGTGCAAAAACAAAGGGATCTTGCTGTTTACCAGTACAATGTGTCAGAAAAGCAGAAATATAAAGAGAAAGAGAGATATTGTGAGAGGGCTCTATAAATCAGCAATACTATCTATCATCTATCTGTCTGTCTATTCCTCCTTTCCTCCTGAAGAAGCCCAGGTAGAATTAAAGTTTAATGGAATTCCAACGGTGTTTTTCAAGGTACTGAATCTGGAACTCTGCATACTGTTTCTCAGGTGCTCCAAACTCTGTTATGAATTCAGGTTGTCTTGTGGTACCATTAGTGGTGCTTGGTGGGCAGAAGGCTGAAAGGCCAAAGTAGTTGCAGCCAGAGCCAAAGGAGGGGAGGTATCTGACAGGCAATGCTGCCACTCATTGGGTAATCAGGCAGGCAGGTGGAGGTGTCTAAGGGAAAACTCAGATGGTGGGGCATGGTCCACCTAATGGACCAGTCTCCACTGGGTGCCATAAAGATTAACAGTGCATCTGATGAAGTGGACTGTGGTCAGTGAAAGCATCATAAATGTATTGGTGTTTAAGGTGCCAGAATTCTTTTTGCTGTTTATGATCTTGAGCAGCCATGTATAGGATTTATGCTGCTACGATTTGCAGTTAGGTCCCCCTGAAATCAATGGGACAAAATTTACCTATTTTCCCCAGTGTGGGAGTATGGAAAGTAAAAATGTCAGAAAGATCTGATCTGTGCACATTGCAGGGGTGTAGTGATTTATGTTGCTGAAATGGTATCATCATCATCATCATCATCATCACCACGTGATATGAATGCTAAGTTCCTAAACTAGGAGTATGGAGTTGGACCAGGCTTCCTCAACCTCGGCCCTCCAGATGTTTTTGAGACTACAATTCCCATCATCCCTGACCACTGGTTCTGCTAGCTAGGGATCATGGGAGTTGTAGTTCCAAAACATCTGGAGGGCAGAGGTTGCGGAAGCCTGAGTTGGACCATCTGAAACGTTGGGACATACTTTTGAGTAAAGATGCACAATACTGCACTGTATATCTTTAAAAAAAAAAAAAACTTTTCAGAACTCAATATTGTAAATACTTTTGCTCCAGAATTGAATCTGTGCAGTTAGCTAGCCAGCCCAGGGTCTACTATGTTGGAAATTGCTGCTACTCCTAGGAGCTTATACTGTATCTTTTAAAGGCACTTCAAGGAACTGAAGAGTTGAGTTTACAATATAATGCTAAGTGGATCATCAGGCTGGCTTATTCTTTGAAACACCTGGAAAAGAAGTGGAGTACCACTGAAATGCCACCTTAAGAAGGTGCAGCCAATATAAAAACTATGCTGGAAGATACTAGACAATGAAACGGGTGAGGAACCTCCTGAATGGGGCCAAATGTGAGGACTCTGTCCAGCTCCAAGGACTCTCTCTAGGTCACACCCCTCATTTGCTCTGCTGTCCACCCTCCTTGTGTGCGTTTACCTGGCTGGAATGTGTTTTTGCTCTGCCTGGATGGGGAGATGGAGAGAGAGGTTGTGAAAACCTTTGGTTTTTGCATGGTTGGAATGTAGAATTCTGTGACGAATGACCCACTTCAAAAAGTGTCGTCAAGATTGGAAGGTTCAGAAACTCAAGCAAGGCCAATTCCCATAAAAGCATACAATAAAGTTTATTAAAAGCCAAACTCTGTAAAAATGAAAAGCTTCAAACAATTATGCAAGTTAAGACTGCTCAGAGTCAAAAACAAACATAACTATCTTATCTAGTTAGCTGACAGAAACACATGCACATAAATCCTAGCAGGCTGAGCGGCAAAGCAAAATACAGTGGTACCTCTAGGTACGAACTTAATTCGTTCTGGAGGTCTGTTCTTAACCTGAAACTGTTCTTAACTAAGGCGTGCTTTCAACAATGGGGCCTCTTGCTGCCACTGTGCCACTGGCACACAATTTCCGTTCTCATCCTGGGGCAAAGTTCTCAACTCAAGGTAACTCTTTCAGGTTAGCGGAGTTTGTAACCTGAAGCGTTTGTAACTCGAGGTACCACTGTACCTTCTAGGTCTGAACAGGCGCTGACCTTCCATGAAGGGAGAACTGCTTATGCTTGCCCCAGGTTTTAAGGGAACACTGACTATGGGCCTTCACCCTTTCCTCCCAAAGGAATTAGCACCTGCTCCCATCACGTGTCTGATTACCGTTCGACACTGGCCTTGAGGCCTTAATGAGAGACATCTGTGTTTAAAATCATTATTCCAGGAGTTCTAACAAATTCCCACACAACCTGCATGCTAGTCTTAAAGGGAGAATATCACCACAGCCTCAGCCAATTTTGCTTCTGGCCCCTGCAACCTTTCAGAGTTTGCTCTCTGCACCCCTGCAATAAAATTGCTTGGAATGTGCAGGACTGTAATTTCCCCTTGTTTTGATTATTTAAGATCTGTTGAGTTTTGAGGAATAGTTGGAGTTGTTCTAATTCACTTTGATTTGATCACATCCATACTGTCATTGCAGAAAACAGGTCAGTGATAATATAGATAGTGCTTCTAAATAGTATGAAAAGTCTGCCCAGTTAATTAATGGGATGTACGCAGACAGGCATGCTTTCTTCGTCAATTGGATTTAAATGGGTCAGCCAACAGTATAAGCCAGCAACCTCCTAAATGAAGTTAAAATGTTTGTAGCAGAAAGATGCATATAATCACAGCATTTGCTTTCATAGACTAGCTCCCTCTTCATCAAAAGTATATGCAGCAACAGACTAAGATGTTAACCCCTCTGGAAGATAGCTATAACAATGCATAATTCTAGATAATTATGTTTTGTACTTGCAAAAACATTGTCAAAGTATTAATTGCATTATTACAGTTTTGGTCTTTTAGTCATCTGTACTTGATTTTTCAAATTTATATTTCTAAGTAATTTGTATTTTGGGTTGTGGGTTTGTTTGTTTTTTGCTCTTTCCTTACTATGGCATATGTTTACTTTAAAATCTATTAAAATGAAAAGATCACAAGTACACGTGAATCAGCAGATTATAGGAGAAGAGGGAATCCTCAAGGGCATTAAAGGCTGTAGGGAAAATCCAGAAAGTTGATCATGACCTGTTTTTGTTTCAGGCATTTAATGGAACTAATAGGGTTCTCTGTTGAGGCAGAAGGGGAAAGAAGGCAACACTTACAAATGTTCCTTCTAACAGTTAGATGGAAGCTTGAAAAGATGGGCTGGTGGTGAACTGGTTTGTAGTGAAATACTAGTGCCTCTTGAGCCTGGTTGAGAATATAACAGATAGGCAAAACACAGTAGTAGGGTTGAATGAATTTTCTCCATCCCTCCTGCAACCTCTCAGAATGGAGGTTAAAACTATGCATGTGTGTGAAGCAGTCAGCAGCAGACAAAATAATTACCTGGCTGCCTGGTGCTCCTTGGAAAGCTGGCATGTAGGATAGATAATCCATTAAGTCAAAGGCTGGTTTAGACTAGGGAACTGGAGCGATTGTTCTGCACTTCTAGGCATAGCCACAGAGTTCAGAGATATCTTACCATTGATTGATTCATATTTTAAAATTATCCTGTTCTTCTTGTGCCCGTGTACCAGCCAGGGCAGCCACCACCCCCAGCACAGGGACACAGCTTTCTCAGCCAAGTTTCTTTCTCGCATTATATGGAGAACAAGCATGGGGAAACTGTGCCCCTCCCAATGTTGTTGGATTGAAGTATCCACCCGCCTCACCCAGCATGGCAAATGGTCCAGGGTGATAGAAGGTGTCACCCCACAACACCAGGTGGGTCAGAAGTCCCCCATCCCTGACCTAAAGTTTCATCAAGGTAGAGTCTAAAGGACAATGACAATCATGCATATCTGTAATGCACAACGCACCGAGTCAAAGTAAATGAGTGTCATGCCACTGCATGCGCAAACTAAGGGCATGACTGTGAGATACCATGTAGTGCCTTATTAGAATCAAATACTTTGTTTTATAGAAATGGGTGCAGACACCTGTGCCTTGCCCTTTTTTTACTTTCATTTAAGCTTCACTGCAGTTCTTAGAACCAGCCATTTCTCTGAACGTGGGACAGTTAATGAAGCAGGATGTTCTTGCTCTTTGGGCAGAGCAAGTGTGAATTCAAACTTGTGTTGCCTTTTTCTTTTTTAAAAACATCAAGTTATATGGCACAAATGCCTTGGCAGTAATTGAAGCACTGCAAGGAAGGGAGATTCTGACTGGAGCTTGTATTGTCAAGCCTAGTGATCACTGGTGAATCTTATTCAGCGTATCAGAAAGAAGAGATCCTGTTTTCAGAGTGTGTTCAATGCATCATTCCAGTAATAATAATAAGAAAAATATTTATTAGAGTGTAATTTATTGTATAATAATTTCCACCCGTCATCTGCTTGTTGGTACAACCTGTAAAAGCTTTTTTTCTTGTAAAAGCCTATTTTTTGTGTCTTCATTTAGTTCCCCATGTCATAATTATTATGAAGTGTGGAAAAAATGACCCGAGATCACCTGTGGCATGTGTTGTGCTGCAGGGGAAAAGAATTGTGACCAAGAATGTGAATTATTTTTCACTCAGTACTTTGTTTACTGAGATGGCTTAGACCCAGGTCTCTGGCTACTTTCCCCAAGAGTCAGTGGAAAGTCTTGGTGCTAGTAATCTATTTCGCAGAAAATGGATGACAAAATGCATTGTCATTTCAAGTGAACCCACCCACACTTATCTGGTTAATCCAAGGTTAACCCATCTATTACGCCCATTTGGTCTGCCCAGGGAAGCTTGTTGTCTTAATCTCATGTAATAACTGCTGTGAAGTGAAGCTGGATCTGACAGCACCTGCTGGTGGAAGTGACAGCTTCATTCTGCCAACCTGGAAATCTGGGGTGGGGGTGGGGGCGAGCAAAACAAGTAGAGATGGGAATGCTAGGAGTTCTGCTCCTCATGCCTGAGTGTTTTGTGGAATTGAAGGTTTATTTAGAACAGTCAATATCACAGTGGTTTCACCCCACCGTACATCTGCTGGGGTCTGCCTCTTTTACCTTTTCCTTAATATACTCCTCGGTTTCCCTTGTGCAATTAGATGCTGACAACGGATCTTTAATTAAATTTGCTGAAATTAACGTATACATTAAAATGCCAGTAAATATTATAAATAATAGAGGAAAAAGAGAGCTTGTTAAACTGGATTCTGATATTTTGAATTAACAGTATGTAATTCTGCTCCTATGTAACAGAATTAGACTCTTGTTATCTATTCTAGTCTAATAGTGTGTTGTTGTTTTTTATTATAAGACATGAGTTAACCAGGGTATTTCCATCCTGGTACTTGTTTAGCCATTCTGTTCTACTTGGTGCAATATTTTTGCTGAGATCAGTTCTTCTTCGTCCTCCAGATTCTTCCTCATGTTCTTTGTTGTGTTTCTGTACTGATTTCTCTGTAGCAAGCAGTTAAGATCTCAGACTCATTAAGGCGCTACTCTTCTTCACACTTACTTGCATGCAAGCCCCATAGGACTCCTTTTTGGGTAAATATGCATTGGAGTACACTAAGTGGCCTTTAGTCAAGCTACTTACTATTTTAAGAACATAAGAGTCCTGCTGGATCAAATCAGTGTCTAGCATCCTGCTTCTCAGTGACCAACCAGATGTCTCCAGGAAGTCCATGAGCAAGGCTTGATGGCTATAGCTGCCTTCTCATTTTCCCTAGGAATTGGTACTCATCCACCCCCCCCCCAAGCTTTCATGACTCTGTCACTGCTCAAAGGAATTTGTTTCTTTATGTGCTTTCTTAAGTAATGATCTCATATTCCTGCTAATTTTTCCTCTGGGGTATATTAAAGAGGTCTATGTTTCTCATGTTATTTGTGACTTGAGGATGCCATCATCATATCTGAGTTTGCATATTGACATGTTGAGTTAGACCTGCCTTGGCCTTTGTTGCATGACCAACTGAGATATGGCCATGTTCTACCTCCACAGATGGAGGCAGTGTGCCTCTGAATGCCTGTTGCTGGGAATCACAAATGGGCAGTGTTGTTGCACTTGGATCCTCCTTTTGGGTTTCCCACAAGCATCTGGTTGGCCACAACATGGCCCATTGGCCTGATCAAGAAGGCTCTTCTTAGGTTCTTTTGGCTGCCCATTAGCCAATTGTTACGGTTTCCATGTATTCTTTTGAATTACAGGATAGGTGTGTCTGAAGAATTTATTATGAGATTTACATAGTTTGATTAACCTGAGCAACATCTAAAATATTTGGGCAGTTGAAAGAAGCACTATTTGCAAAAAGCTATATTTATACTCACACAGCTCTCAGAAAGGCAGTCAATATGAATAAAAGTGGTATTATGGTTATCAGAGGGTTTGGTTATCCTTTTGATCAAACTAGATGGCATGGTGCCAGGTACGAACATCGTGTGAGAATCTCCAAATGTGCTTCACATGTTTGACACACGTGGGTGGCTGTTTGATGTGGCAGGCCGGTGGCAGGCTCTTCTCTCCTCCACACACCTACATGCCTTCATTTACAGGGTTTGAAAAGAACCCAGCACCTGCAACAGTGAATAGAGGGCTCTGTTCACAAATTTGGGAGTCCCCAACATGTAAGAGAGTCCTCCGTACAATAACAGTTGTTTCAATGAACACATGCATTTGTGGGTTGAACCCTGGCCCCTGCCGTTGCAATGTTGTGAAGAGATACAGAAGATAAGAAAAAAAATTGATCAATGGAACCATTTCAAAGGGAGTGGCAGGGATACAAATTTAGGCTGTCTGTTCTTTTTAAAGGTTAAATAAACCCTTTGCGTAGTATATTTTTGTGATAAATGATTGTGGGACTCTACATGCTCTTTCTTGCATGTAGAACAGCTTATATAGCAGAATCTGAAGCTGAATCACCTCTGCCCGTCCCAGAACCCTGGTGGGGATGGAGATTGCTCCCTTTCATCATTAAACAGATCATTAGATGAGCAGGGAGGGGGCATTTGCTCCCTCTCTGCAGCTGATTTGCCCTGAGAGGGTAACTCTGTGTATGTGTTTGAGAGAGTGGGGTGGCCACAACCATTTCTTGCATGCCCCCCCTGCCCCCAGTGGTTGGCCAAAGGAGAGCTTGGCCCTCAGAACAAGAACTATTAGCCATCGCTGTTTTATAGGTTGCCGTATCTGCATTAAAAATGAACCAACTCTTTTCTTTTACCTTTAGTAAGAGGTTAAACTGTGGTTAAGTAGTTACTCAGAGGGCGTCTTCCTTCCCGGTCGTCTTCACTTCTGGTGTGACTGGGAGAAGGCAAGTGGGGGGGGGGGCAAGAGTAAATCTCCCTTGCGTGCGCACATGTTACAGGCCTTATTAACTTCTGTTCACTTTCTTGAACTTCATGAAAGTCATGATTGAACATCCGTGCTGTGGTGCTTGAAAAGAATTAAAAGAGAGAGAAAATCGCCCCTGCTGAGTGCTCCAGGTGTTGCCTGGCAAACAGAAGAAAGCTGTAACATATGTGATTCTCCAGATCAGGTCTCACCAAGTACAGGCCTGTGCCCTATTCTTGTTCGTAACAACACCAGGGTTCTTAGCAGCTCTTGGAACCAGGCCTTCTAATGATTTCCTCACTGATGCCCCATTTTCAGCCGGGTGCAATTTATGCTTATCAAAGAGAGAAAACGGGAAAGCTTTTCCCTGTATTCTAAAAAAGATGAAAAGGAGACAGGGAGGAGGAGAAAATGGTGGTGACGAGGGAAGCAAGCGAATAAAGGCTGGTTAGAGAAATCAATTAAGCTGTAAAAGGTTAGGCTACTTGCCGAGGCAGGCAAGATGGGGAGAAAGCGAGAAAAGGATAAAAAAAAAGCCCAGTTAGTAGATCACAAGAGTGGCAAAGAATTAGATTAAGGGGGAGAAAACATAGAAAAGGTTGCTTGGGAAGAGACCTTCATGTTGTGTTCCCTTCACATTCAATTCTTTAGAAGCAAAAGCACAAATTGGGGGTAAAAGTACAAGTTAGATATGGCTTTAATCATGTCATTTGAGGCAATGGGAGAATTTGCCTTCCTGGATCTCTTCCATGAACAAAAAAGTAATAATTCCAATACACTTTAGGCAGATTTGCTAGAAATCTTGGAAGCTGTGTGCATAAACAGCTTTTTCACCTGAGGTAAGCCATACACCAAGCTAAGATAAAGCTTTGAACAATCCCTATTAGAAGTGAATGTAAAGTGTGAAGTATCTCTCCAAATTATAGCTTGGACGGAAACAAATAATATCTCCTAATAATGGACAGAAAGGCATAGTGCTCCAGAAGCCTGGCAGGATAAGAAGAAAGAGCTATAATTCTCCATCTGAGATGTAGCAACTATTTAAATATAAAGAGATATAAGCCTGGTGGTTTTTTCATGCCCTTCAAATTATTTGTTGTGCCATTTGATCTGTATTTATTCAGTAGTAAGTTGTCCCACAGGACGAGGGTGGCACTGTGGTCTAAATCACAGAGCCTAGGGCTTGCTGATCAGAAGGTTGGCGGTTCGAATCCCTGCGGTGGGGTGAGCTCCTGTTACTCGGTCCCTGCTCCTGTCCACCTAGCAGTTTGAAAGCACGTCAAAGTGCAAGTAGATAAATAGGTACCGCTCCGGCAGGAAGGTAAACGGCATTTCCGTTTCCAAAGCGGCTTAGTCATGCTGGCCACATGATCCGGAAGCTGTACACCGGCTCCCTTGGGCTATAGAGCGAGATGAGCGCCACAACCCCAGAGTCGTCCACGACTGGACCTAACGGTCAGGGATACCTTTACCTTTTTAAGTTGTCCCACCTACAGTGGGCCTTACTCCCAGGTGTGTGTGCATAGTCTTACATGCTGTGTACACACAACACCTTTAAAACATATTCAAAGCACATTATTTCCGTCAAAGAATTCTGGGAGTAAAAGTAACTCTTAACTGTGGTTAAGAGTTGCTGGGAATGAGAAATCTGATTAAGGGAGATAATGTGTTTTGAATGTGCTTTAAATGTGTTGTATAAACACATCCTTACAGCACAATCCTATACGTGTCTACTGAATTCAGTGGGACTTACTCCCATGTTAGTAGGCATAGGATTGCAGCCTTATTTGCTTTAAATATGGTTGGGCAACATGTAGCCCTCTGGATGTTGTTGGACTAGAATTCCCATCTTCCCTGACCATTGGCTGGCTGGGGGCTGATGAAAGTTGGGGACCAACAATATATGGAGGGTGACACGTTGCCCACCCCTGCCTCAAAACAAAGCATCATCTGTTCCGCTGATTCTTAACCCCCATTGCATTGAGGACTCCTGCTTGGGTTTGCTCATTCTTTACGTCTGCCATCATGTCAGTAAGGCTTTCATATTAGCACTTGTCGTCTATGACAGATAGCAATACGGGTATATGAATATATGTCGGAGACCCTGTTGTTTTTAAAGTTTCCATTGCTCCTATGTACGCTTTGTTTTTCTTGCTGAGCATTATTTTATGATGGCATTTTTAAGCCTTGTTTTTAAATATTTGTTTTGAGTAGTGGTCAGTGGTCATGTGTTGTAGCTTTATTAGATGTGCTGGAGGGTGGATTTTTCTTTTAGATGAAAGGTGGGGTCAACATAAAAATGCAAAAAATGAAACATAGGAAAGTGCTGTAGACAAAGAAAGTCAAACAGATCAATGGTTCTCACACTGTTGTAGAAGGACCGCCTGCACTTCAGGTACGGTAATGAAAATTACTGAGGAACATGCTATATGGCCAAGGGTTTCTGTGGTTTCTAATACATACAGGAAAGACAAGTCACCTGTCCGTTTACGATGTAAGATAAAAAGCAGCTTGTCTTAGTATGTATTTAACTGGGATATCAGAATAGTAAAGTAGGTTTTATAAAGAGGGTTAGCCTTCTTACACAACTGTGGTTCATCACACTTCCCCCCTGTGTTTCAGACTTTGCCCTTGTTGCTCTGTATTTGACCCCAGTATCGGTCAGATTACAAAAGTACTCATTATAAGGTAGATGGGTTAAAGAGAATGAAGAAAACAACATATTCATAAGATAATAATATTTATAGTCATTATAGGCCATCTGCATTGCTGGGCTGCCCTTTGACATTGAGAGGTATTTGGTAAAAGCACAGCAGAAACTGTCATAAGAGCATCACAAGAGTCTGCTGGATCCGTCCAGTGGTCCATCTAGTCCTGTGTCAGATTCTCACAGTGGCCACCCAGATGTTTGTTGGAAACGTGCAAACAGGACCTAAGCACACTCCCCTCCTGCAGTTTCCAGAAACTGGAAACTGCCTTTGGAAACTGGTCTTTTCCTATTCAATATTGTCATATTAACATTCATTGACGTCTTTTTCTCCTACCCCATTTATTTATTTTTAAGATGCATGTCTAAAATGTTTAATATTTCAACAATCTCCATGCAGTATCCACTGTTGTTCAGGACTTTATGTGTTAACAACAAGACCTTGAACATGGCCCAGCAGCTGGTCAGCAGCCAGTACTGTTTCCTCAACACGGAAATAATATGTGCGCATCCACTCAACAACTTGACTCCAGTATTCTGCATCAAGTGCAGCTTTTGGACCAATCCCAAGGGAAGCTACACACTGAATGCATTGCAGCAGTCTAATTCTGAAGTTACCAACACATGAATCACAGTGGCTAAGCTATCCCTGACCACCAGTCTAAGCTGATAATGGGTGCTTCTTGCCACAAAAGTCACCTGAGCCTACAGTGACAAAGATGGATTTAAAAGTACCCCCAAACCATGCACCTGTTCCTTCCTGTCCAGAACTGAACTCCCCAACTTCGACCTGGGATCCACCACTGTCTCTGTGTCTTACCAGGATGCAGTCGCAGTTTGTTGATCCCCCCATTTGTTGGAACCAGGTGCCTTCCAGATGTTGTTGAACTACAATTCCTATCAGCCCCAGTCAATATGGCCACTGGTCAGGAATGATGGGTGTTGTTATCCGACACCTGGAGGTCCACAGGTTCCTTATCCCTGTTAGGTAAAGGGACCCCTGACCATTAGGTCCAGTTGCAGATGATTCATCTCGCTTTATTGGCCAAGGGAGCCAGTGTACAGCTTCAGGGTTATGTGGCTAGCATGACTAAGCTGCTTCTGTTGAACCAGAGCAGCGCACGGAAACACCATTTACCTTCCTGCCAGAGTGGTACCTATTTATCTACTTGCACTTCGTGCTTTCGAACTGCTAGGTTGCCAGGAGCCGGGACCGAGCAACAGGAGCTCACCCCATCGTGGGGATTCGAACCTCCGACCTTCTGATCGGCTCTGTGGTTTAACCCACAGCGCCATCCGTGTCCCTGTTAGCTTTGTGAATTTATTTCATTTTTATTGTTGGGAGTATGGCAGGTATGAGTTAACCACCTAACATTCCTTCTCATATTTTTGTCTGCTAACCAGATTCCTTCTATTTTCTTTTCGTAACTTCTTCTCTTTTTTTGCACTTTTTTCTGTTCTGCCTTAATTGTTTCTTCTGTTTCTTTCCCACCAAGCTGCACTTAACTGCGTCTAGCTGTGAAAGTCACGTTGGTTACCAGTCAAGGCAGCGCTGCGCTGAGGAGGCGGCTTTTATGCTACTGACTTTGAATCCAACAAATGGGGAGGGGGGAGGGAACTTGGTTTGGATCCTGCAGGAGGAAACCATTTAGGAGGTCTTAGCAGGACTCTTTCAAGGGCAATTTCAAAGGTGATTTGATGCAGCGTCCCCTGCGCTGCCGCTTCAGTGTGTCTTCCTGCTGTGGTTGAGGGGACAGGGTGGGGGTGGTTTCTGCATTAGGAAAGGAGGGCGAAGTATTGGCTTTTGCTTGTTCTTTCACTCTTGAGTGGGTCTTTATATAAAGATATGAGAGAGGGGATTGTGTTCAGGTGCTCTTACACATGTTTAGTGCTGGATCCAGGGGTTTTTTGGGGGGGTGGGAGGGGGCAAAATGCCACCATTGGGCTCTCTTCTCTTTGCCACTGTAACTGCTGCCCATTCAGTTGTCCCCTCTCTCTCTCTGGGCCCAATCTGCACTGAGAGCCCAGATGGAGGGTCAAGATTGGCATGTGGGGATGGGGTTCCACCCCTAAGCTTTGTGCAAGCAAATCAGGATGAAAGCCCAATAAATAGCTCACGTGGAAGCACCCAGTGAGATAATTGCTTCCCCCACAAAAAAGCAGCTTATTTTATTTTATTTTCCACTCTCCATCTGAGGATCACAGGGTGGTTTACAGTGTAAAAATAAATAACATAATAAGCAAAAAAAATCAACCCCTCTCCCAAACACAATGTCTTTCATCCCCCCAGAGATTGCTATATGTTTTCACAGGGAATTAATATTTGGGGAATTTGAGGGGATCAAAATTTTGGCCCAGCCTCATATAAATAGGCGGAATGATGGGCTGCTATAATTTGACCTACCACTGCTTATATCTTCCCTATTGCTCTTTGAAACTTGTTTTTCTACAGTCCTTTTCAGCTTAATTTCAGCTTTATTATTGCTTCTTAATAAAATATGAGTTGCTAGCTACATTTGAACACTACATTTGAACATTTGAAAAGCTTCTGCAAGAGAGCTAAATTTGCTTCGTACTATAAAGTATAAACTTTTATGGTAATACGGATTAGGAAGTTATTGACAGCATCGCAAGGTTACTGACACAAAGGCCTGGCTGCAAAGATTCAAAGTCCATGTGCATTCTTGAGGCAATTGTATATTAGACCTGTATATATATTTAATCTGAGTGCACTTCACATTGAGTTTATATTTCACAATGCCTTCCCATGGCTCCAGCAACAATATATATGATAGAATGCTTCATGAGGTATGGCTAAATAACTGAACAGAACCCTATAATCTCTTTGTATATTCTTAATGATACAGGACATTCATCTATGTACTATGCAATTTTTTGTATTGATTTCTGGCTTTAATGGTCAATTTATTACATTCTCCAAAAGGAATGTGAAATTCTGAGAAGACCAGTCTTAAGCAATTGTGTGTTTTTCTCATCAGTCTCTTTCTAACAAGTATACTAGCATACCTTTGCTGAGGAAGGTGGAGTCTAGATAAATATCTCTCCTTGAGGAAACCATTGTGAGATACGTTGGGCTTCAAAGGTGTGTTTGTGTGTAGATGGGAAGCTGAGACAACAAGACTGTTTCTGTGCCCTACTAAATCTGAATTCATACACTGTGTTCATCATCACACAGTAATTTGTTTGCAGCATCAAGTGGTGATTTGTGTGTATGAAATGACCATTACTGATTAAATAAGACAGACCTTTCATTATCACTTGACATCCCTGAAGCACAATGAAGGCCGTTTACCTTTTCGCTGCCACTCAACCAAGTGAAAAGCTTTTGAGTAAGGGTATGTACAGGGACGCGGGTGGTGCTGTGGTCTAAACCACAGAGCCTAGGGCTTGCCAATCAGAAGGTCGGCAGTTCGAATCCCTGCGATGGGGTGAGCTCCTGTTGCTCAGTCCCAGCTCCTGCTAACCTAGCAGTTCAAAAGCACATCAAAGTACAAGCAGATAAATAGGTACCGCTCTGGCGGAAAGGTAAACGGCGTTTCCGTGCGCTGCTCTGGTTCACCAGAAGCGGCTTAGTCATGCTGGCCACATGACACGGAAGCTGTATCCCGGCTCCCTTGGCCTATAGAGCGAGATGAGCGGCGCAACCCCAGAGTCGTCCGCGACTGGACCTAATGGTCAGGGGTCTCTTTACCTTTACCTTTAAGGGAATGTACATGTGTATACAAATGAGTCCTTTAGAGTAGGTCAAAATATGTCTTGCTGATTTTGATGCTCCGTGTGTGAAAATTGCTTCTGTTGTGTTAGTCCCCTCCTCAGATCTAACAAATGTATTGTGGCCACTTCATGAATTAGGGATTTAAGGAAAGATCATGAAGAAATGAGGACATTTAAGATTGTAGAGATGTTCAGTTTTCTCAGATTATTTGGATCCATCCCTACTTAAGCCTCATTAATTTGTGTGTGTATTCTCTCTCTCTCTCTCTCTCTCTCTCTCTCTCTCTCTCTCTCACACACACACACACACACACACACACACACAGAGTTATTGGACAAGTGTATTGACAAGGCAGCTACAGCAATAGCTTCCCTCTCCAAAAGGGTATGGGAGAATGTGATGCTAAAGTCCAATACCATGATGAAAGTCTACCAAGTTTGTGTGTTGAGTACATTACTTTATGGAAGTGATTTGTGGGCAACTTACAAGCGTCAGGAATGACACCTCAATGCCTTCCACATGCACTGCGCCGGGAAGATTTTGAGTATCACATGGCAGGGCAGAGTTTCAAACAAAGATGTGCTCCGCCAAGCCCACATCTCCAGCATGTTCACACTCCTGTCATAGCAATGTCTACGCTGGCTTGGTCATGTTGACAGAATGAAAGATGGCAGGTTCCCCAAGGATGTGCTTTACGGGGAGCTGGCTTCGGGCACCAGACCTGTTGACACACCTGCTCTGTGTTACAAAGATGTCTGCAAATGAGACATGGAGGCTGTCATGTGGGAATCCCTTGCAGACAACCACAGTGACTGCAGAAAGACAGATTGTGTATCCACAGCAGTGGCCACAGGAGGAATGATTGCTGGGAAGAGAGCAGAGAGAAGAAACGCTGAGGTGCTTCAGCAGAAGCATAACTGGATGCTTTCATCTGCCTCAGCTGCAACAAAAAAGTCTCTCCCGTATTGGTCTCTACATCCACAGCAGGTGCTGCAACCTTCCAGCAGTTTATGGTAGTGCCAAAAAAATATTGGGGGAGGCACAAAAGGGACAGAGGGGGCAGTTTTTTTCTACATTTTGTTGGCGCAGGGGGAAGCTGCATTCCACTCTTTATAAAAGAGAAATATTTTGCATGAATGCTCCCATCTGAAATATATTTTCTCTGAACTCAGCCCTATTCATTTTGAGGATGGAGTTTAAAAGTTTTTGTTCCAACTCCAGTTCTGTCACTGACAGAAGTGAGTCTATGGGGAATTCTCTCTCCTGACCACCTCCTTTCTGTGCTGCATATATCCATAGATTTCACAGACATGGTCATCTTCACAGTACATGACAGGCTTATCCCAGTGCATATCCACATAATGAAATATATCCATCTGCTCTTGTCACATCTTAAGATTTTAAATTTACACCATTTCTTTTCAAAATTTTATTTTCAAAATTATAGATTTATTAAAGAAAGAAAACACACACACAACAAAAAGAAGGGGAAAAAACAGGAGAAGAACCCCCAGAACAAAAACGTCAGTTGATAGTCACAATATAATAAAAATTGAAATGTTATTGAAATTTACACTAAATGTCCATTTAGAAAAGCATATGCCAAGATACTGAGAAGCACTTTTACGTCAGGTTTGTGGCGTCTGCTTTTAAAACAGCAGCCTCAACCACCCAAATATGCATTCCTTTCACCATTGTGGGTGAAGGTTTTAGCTGTATAACTGCATGGTATTTTGAAAATATTGTTGAATAGTCATTTCATACTCACAAATCATCACTTGACGTGTGGATGTACTTGGCTGGTGAAGTTGTTGGGTTTGTTTTTTGCAGTTCTTATCTTTTGTACAAGGCCTCTGAAAGCCTAAAAATAGTTAAACTTACCTTAATATGAAAGGAATCAAGTTGCTGGGTAGATGCTGAGGTCGGAATGGCTGAAGCTATTTTTGCTCTACAGTTTTTTCTAATATTGTGGCTGTACGTATTCCGGCCGCACTTCTCGCTCCCTGCGTGAGAAGCGAGAAGGCACTGTACAGTGATATAACCCAGTCTTCATTTAATGGGTCAGCAGCAGGTGAGTGAATATAATGTAGGGAGGGAATATCTGCTTATACCAGAGGTTGGTCATCCCAAGAGCCACATTCCTCCATAGGCAGCCTATGTCTGCTGTGTCCAGTGCTGAACAGGGCCAGAGGCAAAAGCAGATCTGGGCCCAGGTGTGTGAGCTGAGTTTTGCTGACCAGCCAGTGAGGATTGGGGGGTTGCATAAGGCCCTTGGGTCTGAGGTTCCCTAACCTTGTTGTTGTTATTGTTTAGTCGTTCAGTCGTGTCCGACTCTTCGTGACCCCATGGACCAGAGCACGCCAGGCACTCCTGTCTTCCACTGCCACCCGCAGTTTGGTCAGACTCATGTTTATAGCTTCAAGAACACTGTCCAGCCATCTCGTCCTCTGTCGTCCCCTTCTCCTTGTGCCCTCCATCTTTCCCAACATCAGGGTCTTTTCCAGGGAGTCTTCTGTTCTCATGAGGTGGCCAAAGTATTGGAGCCTCAGCTTCAGGATCTGTCCTTCCAGTGAGCACTCAGAGCTAATTTCCTTAAGAATGGATGCATTTGATCTTCTTGCAGTCCATGGGACTCTCAAGAGTTTCCTCCAGCACCATAATTCAAAAGCGTCAATTCTTTGGCGATCAGCCTTCTTTATGGTCCAGCTCTCACTTCCATACATCACTACTGGGAAAACCATAGCTTTTACTATACGGACCTTTGTTGGCAAGGTGATGTCTCTACTTTTTAAAATGCTGTCTAGGTTTATCATTGCTTTCCTCCCAAGAAGCAGGCGTCTCTTAATTTCGTGGCTGCTGTCACCATCTGCAGTGATCATGGAGCCCAAGAAAGTAAAATCTCTCACTGCCTCCATTTCCTCCCCTTCTATTTGCCAGGAGGTGATGGGACCAGTGGCCCTAACCTTGACTTGTAACTATTTACCCATCTGCTGCCTTAGTATATGGTGGGTGTCACCCCTGACCACCACCTCCTGCCTGCCACCAAACTGCTGCTGTCTTGCCTCTTTCAGGTCTTTTAAAGTGCTCCAGGTTAGTGCCCATCACTACCTTTTTGTGGGTGTGAATTCCATAATTCAACCACATGCTATGTGAATAAGTATTTACTTTTGCCTGTTCTGAACTTCCCAACATCCAGCTTCATTGGATATCCCATCTAGCATTATGTGTGTGTGTGGGGGGGGGGGGGGGACCTCCCACTACCTACGTTCTCCATACTATGCATAATTTTATACACCTCTTTCGTGTCACCTCCAATTCACATTTTCTGTAAAGCAAAAAGCCACAAATGTTGTAAATGTTCCTCACAGGAGAGTTGCTAAAACTCCTTGATTGTTTTTCTTGCCCTTTTCTGAGTTTTTCCCCAGTTCTGCAATGTCCATTACAAGGTGAGGCAACGCCATAGATTTGTATACAGTGGTACCTCAGGTTACAGACACTTCAGGTTACAGATGCTTCAGGTTACAAATGCTTCAAGTTACAGACTCCGCTAACCCAGAAATAGTACCTCAGGTTAATAACTTTGCTTCAGGATGAGAACAGAAATTGTGTGGTGGCGGCAGCAGGGCAGCAGCTGGAGGCCCCATTAGCTAAAGTGGTACTTCAGGTTAAGAACGGACCTCCGGAACAAATTAAGTTCTTAACCCGAGGTACCACTGTAACGGCATATGATATGGACAAGCACAGGATTCTCACAGTTGCGGCACACTAGGTCAACATCTTCACCGAGCTCTCTTTTAAGACTTGAAGGTTTCATTCCTGGCCAGTCATTGCCAGTTCAGACCCTGTGAAATATATGTGTGAAATTGATTCCCCGCCCCTCATGCATAATTTTACACTTGCTTAAATTGAATTGTATTTGCCATTTTACTCCCTTCGCCCAGTTTGAAAAATTCTTTTCCTTGCAGTCCCTTTCTGTTTTAACCACCCTGAACAATTTGGTATCATCAGCAAACTGCTACCTCACTGCTCACCCTTAATGCATAAAGCCTTAATGACTCTCTAGGTCATTAATGAACAAGGCCTTAATACTGATCCTTGATGGCTTCCACTTTCTACAGTCCTCCTTCGGGAGAGCTGTCCATTCATTCCAACTTTCTGCTTCATGTTTCTTAACCATTTCCTTTATGTGTTTTGACTCTTGAATCTGATATAGTATGACTACTTTTGTTATGTTGTAAGCTGCCTTGAGCATTGTTTGAACTACGGAAAGGTGGCATACAAATAAAATTTATGTATGTATGTATAGTAGTAAGTTGGAGGATAAGAAAATGGAATTTATGGAAAATGCTGTACTTGACTTTTTCAGAAGGTATGGATGCTGAGCATAAGTAATTGTGCCCCTTGAGAGGATCACTGTCTGGGCAGGGAAGATGGACAATAACTGTTAATATGGAGATGGAAAACTCTGAGCTAATTCAATTAGGTGATTGAATTTGGTAATTGATTTTCCTGAGATTTCACGACCTGCATGTAGATGATAGGAAACTCGTCCTTTGCAATGGCAAAAAACATGATTTCCATGTCCTAGTAATGTGAGGAGAATGCCATTTCTGTCAGCTTGCAGTGCCCATAATTCTCTTCCACTTTCTAGATGGGATAAAAAAAAATGTCCTCTTAAATCATTTGAACTGTTATTGTGTGATTGCATTTATAGCATGGTGCGTTTATAGCATGGTGCGTGCGGTATCTTGTGTGTGTACTTACATGACAATGTAGTCTGCATCAGCTTACCCTCGTACAGCTCTTACTGCAAAAGTCACATTTTCTATCTTTCATATAGAGGTCCCACTTGCTGTTCAGAGACCAACGTGATGATCTCTAGCACAGAGAAGAACAGATATCAGTGTTTGCATATGTTTGAATAAGCAATAGTTCAGTAAGAGGAAAACCAACTACCGTATTCCTTAACTTTACAAGATTGGTCATGAAAGCAATGGTTTCATTTAACATACAGCATGGGTTGCCTTTGTGCCCTGAAACATCTTGCATTGATTTGAGCTCTTTCATTTAATATGAAAAGCTGAGACACTTCTGATGAGAGGCTCTTTTAGAAGCAAGGGCTGGATCTACTCCCACGTTCTCCCTTCTTCACCAACTGTTTACTGGAGGGATTATGCTACATTATGTTATTTACTCATATTTTAAAACTGGTTTTTTTTGGGGGGGGGCAAGTTCACCCAAAGTGGTTTACAACATTTAAACCCCACCCCCACACACCATGGATGAACAATAAATTAAAGTATTAACAAACAAGCCTGTAAAAATCAAGGCTGTGTTATCCAGACCAGAGGTGGGAACCTTTTTGGCCCAGGAGGGTCTGATTTTTATTTCCCCCCATGAATTTGTCTAGCTTCTAGACAAGAATCTCGTATGTGAAGTAAGTTTGGACCATGATTTGGAACATTATTATAGACCAGAGGTGGGACATTTTGTACCCACCAGATGTTATTGGACCTCAACTCCCATTAGCCCCCCCGTCAGTGATGATGGGAGCTATATTGTCTGGCAAACATCTGAAAGGCCAATTTTTCCCCAGCCATCCTGTCAAAACAGTACCTCAAGGAATAACTAATCTATTACGGCCTACATATTTGTGGATTTAATCAAATATATGGACACTGAGAGGACTTTGTCCTGTTCTAAGGAAGCCGAGGAGCTTTTCAGCCTGGTTTTAAACTGGAATATTCTTATGTCTCAAGCAGTATATACGTTTGAGTTTCTCAACACCTCTGCTCAGATTGACCCAGTGTTGATTCACAGGCCCTGCACATATATGTTTATACTTTAAAAACATCCAGTTACATGTACCGTGGGGTTCTGTCTGCCCCCAAGTCTATGAAATGAAGTTCAGCTCACTTATGAACTATAATGTCACTAGGGTGGCAAAGGCATTTGTTTATTAAGCTATGGAATAAATAAATCTGTGTGTTGGATGCTTACACAGAGACTGCGTGGGGAAATGGGCCATGGGGAGAATTGTCCACCTCTGTACAATGCTCGTGGGGGCTTTGACAGCAGCTCAACTGGCTCACATCTACTTTGCACAAACTCTGCTCTCGTTTGCTAACATTGTGAATCTCTTTTGGTTCTAGTCTTCTAGAATTGAAACAGCTGTGCATGTGTGTGTGTGTTTCTCCTCCTCTGAATGTTACTAAGTGTGTTTGATGCTGCTGCCAGCCCCCTCAAGAGATGAATAAGTTAAGAATGGCTGCTGTGGCATGAAGGCAGGTTTCAAAGTTCATATCTTTCCCCTAGACTTTCAGGAAGACACGTGTTCACATGCTGTTGGTTTTTGTGTGTGTCTGTGTTTTAAGAACTTGGCTGAGAAGAAACTCTCCCAGCTTGCTTTTGGCTAGACAGTTGTTCTGAATTCCAGTCCCCTTTTTCTTGTTCTATGAAAGCTTCCTATTGCTTTGGTTCTTAGTGTGTTGTAGATGTAGAAGTATGTCTACAAGAGTGGGAGGAAACTGTGCCCTGCATCTCTTCAGAATCTCGCTTCTTCTTACATGTCTTGGAGTTTGCATTCAGCCTACTGGCTCTTAATCCTTGGTGATCACAATATCAGCAACAAAAAGGAGCACCTCTTATTGCAGAGGTAGGGACTTCTGTGCCCCTCCCCTGCGTTGTTGGGTTTCAAAAAGGGTAGAGCAGTGATAGAGCATCCACTTTGTGTGTAGAAGGTCTCAGTTCAACGCCCAGCATTTTTAGGTGGGTCTCCGACAATGCTGAGCTTGATGGGTCCTAATGGACTCATCAGCTGTAGCCAGTGTGGCTGAATCTGGACAGCCACAGCTTTCCCATCCCTGCTTTATGGCATAAGCTTTTGCTGCACTTGGTCTTGAAAACTTAGTAGAGGAAACGTTGCACTCAGGAAACCTTGCAGGCAGGAGGCACAGCTGTCAGATCAGAGTGGAGGGGGCTGTAAACACTTAGCGTAACCACACCGAATGCCACAAACAGCCAAGGGAACTCTTTGCACTGATGTCAGAAGCTGAGCTCCATTTTACCTCGAGCGCACAGGTTTCCTTTCCTTTATGGTGACTTCCAATCTCGTGCTTCAACAAAACTATCTTGTTACAATGAAACTTCAGCAGGCTAATCTGTTGGGAAATAGACTGCTGTTGTTGTTTTTAACCTGTCTCTTATGGGGGCTACCCTTCCTACTAGGGCTGAAAGAGTTCAGTATTTTGTTAAGATGTGCAAATTTTCATTCAGTAGTTTTCTCTGAAAAGGACGCTCACACCTCATGGCACTGTTTTAAACCACAATTGGACAATTGCAAAGAAATTGACAGTTTTTCCCCATGTAGCTTGGTTCTGTTTACACCTACTGACACTGGCTCGCTGGCACTTCAGACAGAAGCTTTCCTCAGCTGTAGCTAGAGACTGAACCCACTACCATGTGCTCCATGACTGAACTACAGCCTCTCCACACATGGATTGGAGCCAGCATGAGTAGGGCAGTTTCCCCAAAAATGGAAATTTATTACTACATTTGATTGAAACATAAAATCAAACTGTGTCATGACAAACCACTGAAACCATGTGCCAAGAGGCTGACTTTTACCAAGAGACACTTTTTGGGATTTTTTTGGTCACTTCCAGGTTTGGTGCGATGCATGTGTGCGTAGTTGCACACATATGGGACTCGCCTAAAACAGTCATTAACATGGATAGGTAACGTTTAGAAACGAGAACAAGAGCATCAAGTGATACTGAGGATAATCCTAAATGTATTTCTTATCAATAAAAAATTAAGTGTGGCGAGAGCACATTTTTATTCTGAAAGCGTGGCCCAGAGAAAAAAGTTTGAGAACCACTGCTATACCCATTAACCTGGGAGCTCCATTTGATCTTAAGAGTAGACATGCATTGGATTGCAATTTTCATTGCTTGTATTAATATATGAACCAGAGAGCTGCCCAATACTCCTGAAGAACAATCACATGTGCCATAAACATGAAGGTGTACATGTATAAGAGAGACTGTCCTCTTTAAATGTTGCTGTAACTTGACTTTGTTCCATGTGATGCATACTTGTGTTTATTCTGATCAGCCTTTAGCTGGCCTTCATTGAGATTGTGCTTTAATCCCATTGAAATCTATACTCAATTTCATGCAATTGTTTTAAGTTCAATTAATTTCATTTTCCTGAGGAGTAGCCAGATGAGGCCGTTGCAGCAAACTGCCAACAAAGAGTTTTGCAGCACCTTAAAAGACTAATACATTCATTATGGCAGCAGCTTTTGTACAGTTGACTTCATCAGATGCATTAAGCATTATCCTGAGGTGCAGGTGTCTATACACATGGTAGTGGGGAGGGAATTGTAAACAGCCAGATCAAAAGGCAATGAAAGTGCATAAAAGTATACAAATGGCTATTTGGCCATTCACAAAAAAGATGTTGGTGATGAGAAAACCCTGGCATTGGTAAGCCAATTAATGACACATAGTGTGATTAAAAAACCCTGCCCTGATTCAGTCCACAAGTAATAGCACTGAGGCTCTTGATGAATTGTAATTCAGTGGTTTCACATTTCAGTCTCCCTTGGAAGCTCCTTTGTTCTAGAATGACCAGTTAAGGGTTAGAGCTAGAGCGCGGCCTTTGGTGTTTGATCATTGTTATTTGAGACTGGAATTCACAAAAGCTTGTGCCGTAATAAATTTTTAAGGTGCCACAATACTCTTTTGAATATTTTCACTGGGACTTTAGTGTGACTTTATTTGGATCTGAGTCCCAGAGTACTGAATTTTCCTCTAATCCCCAGCTCTGATTTTCTCTGCTGCTTCAAAGACAGCACCCTAATCTTTCCTCTAGAGTAGGCAAATGTGAATATGGATATACAGTATACTTGCATCCTTTTTTGCAGTGTTTCTCTAGAAACCATTGAACAGGCTGGATGTGTCTTTAGATAGGGATGGGGATATGCATCTCAGTCTAGGCAACTGTTACTGTAAACAGCACTTCTGGGAGTAACCAGCAGTCAGATAAGGGGATGTTTTTAGCAACAAAACCAGCATGGTCTCGCAATCTAGGGAGCTTGCTGAGCCAGAATTGGGGCTTGATGGGTGTTTTTTCACTCCAAAATAAAGTGGAGAAAATTTGTTTGTTAAAATATATGACTGACACAATGTGGAGTTTGGTTCTTTAGCTGCAGGAAAGTGGGACGGGGCAGCCCTTAGTGTTTGTGTCACCCATTAATTGTTTACTTTGACAGCACATTGGTACCGATTCATGCAAATATTACTGTCTTGTGAACTGTTCAATCACATCTCTAATGAAACCCAGAGGTGGCCATTCTAAGAAACCTATCAACCTCTTTGTCTGTTAATTTGCCCAATTAGCATTTGTATTATTGATCTCTAGTCACTAAAGGTAAAGGTACCCCTGAGCATTAGGTCCAGTTGCAGACAACTCTGGGGTTGTGGTGCTCATCTTGCTCTGTAGGCCGAGAGAGCCAGTGTTTGTCCGCAGACAGCTTCAGGGTCATGACTAAGCCGCTTCTGGCAAACCAGAGCAGCACACGGAAACACTGTTTACCTTCCTGCTGGAGCGGTACCTATTTGAAGCCACGAAGAGCCACTGCCAGTCAATGTCGACAATACTGAGTGAGGGGAACCAGTAGTTTGACTCTGGACTCAGTACAGGGCAACTTTCTCAATAATCAACACATGGGGTTTTTTTTTAATGCAGATGCCAATGCACTAGGCCTGACAGATCCAAGACTCTGCTACATTCTGGATGGGATCCTCTTGATTTATGCTATAATCATCACAGCCTGTTTTGTAAAACTAAAGGTGAGTCCTCAGCCTCTTTAAAATGGGAAGACACTTGATCTTTAACATACAAAGAATGACCTGTGAAACTTTATTTTTATTTGTAAACTCTGTGTCTTCAATTTCCTGCACCAATTCCACCCACTTTTTCCAACATGAGAATAAGGATGAGCACTGATGAGCTGTTGGGCACTTGGATTCATTCGAGAAACCGGTTATCCATGGTGTTTGGAAACTTCAGCATTTCAACAGAGCATTTCATTGGGCACCTGGTATGCTGGACAATGCTTTGAATGGTTATACAGTCATGTATAACCTCAGGAATTCAAAGATGCCTTGTGCTAAGGAACTTCTCACCACTCAGAAGTAGGTTTCTTTAAACTTGCTGGATCCTCCCAAGCCCTTTCTAGGATCGCTAGATGGAACAAGGAAGTCGTGCAAGGATGGTAAACCGGTGTCCTCTAAGAGTTGCTGGACTACAATTCCCATCACCCCTGACCACTGGCCATGCTGACTGGGCGCCTGGGGTGATGACAGTTGAAATCCAGCCACATCTGGAGGACCACAGGTTCCCCATTCCTGAAGGAGAGTTTCCTGAGAAGTCACTGGAGATGCCTGGCACTTTGCGGTCTCTTCATTGATTCCTTAGGACCAGGTGGGAAATCTCTGGCCTGCAACCTAAACTTCACCTGCCAGTCTTCTCCTTTTGGCTCAAGAGACTTTTTTCTCTCTCTGAAACCATACACACCTGCCCTACCCCTGATGTCAGGTTTGGGGGTAGGTAGCAATGAGGTTGCAGAAAGCAGGACTGAATATCCTGTGTATCTGCTGATGTGCAGAGATCAGTCCTGTGTGGGTGTGGCTTGGCCGAAATGGCCTTGCGGGCCGAATGGAGAAGTGTGGCTGACCTAATGAGGCAGATGGGCTGGAATTTCCCCCTGCTGACCTATAAGCAGGAAGCAACAATATGACAGAAAACTTGGTCCCTTTTCTCACTGGCATTAAATACAGAAGAAGAAAGCTTTAAATGAAGAAGTGAAAATAGGCAGTGGCCAAAATTGACAAGAAGGGGCCGTGATGCTTGCCTCCAGCAGAAAACGGCTGATCTTAACATTGGAAACCTTTCATGAGCTAGCCTGAGGGTAAAGAAATTGGTTTACATTCCCACTGCCTGATACACATTGTTTATAACTACTGGAGTCAAAACTTCTGCCCATCGCCAAGTCAAGATGGTGATCATTAGAGAGGGCATGATAAAGTACCTTAGTGAAAGGGTTTCTCTGTTTTACCACTGAGATTCTGATTGAGGAGTAAGTCAATTGACAACCAGCTGCTTGCTTCCAGCCCCAGATATTGGCCAAGTGAAAAGCAAAAACCATCCCTTCAAACCTAATGAAAGACATTTTAAATGGTGGCAGCAGCTGTTTGTGGTCCTCAGGTGACTCCTTTGCAAGCTGAGTTATCAATGTAAAGACTGAATCTTTTCCCTTTTCCCACTCTGTATTCATATTCACACACAGGCAAGCAGTGTATGCAGAGACGAAGTACAGAGAGAGAAAAGGGAAGATGCAGTCCTGTTGCCAGCCTTCAATGCAACTTTCCCTCTTGTGTACACTCTAGTGGGGGTGTTTCTGGTTTTATCTATTTCCAGGTGTACCCATTCCTTTCATTCCGTCTTCTATGGGATTATGTGGTGCACTTCGTAGGTGATATAGTATAGTTCTGTGTTGGGAATTCCCCATCATTCTGAGGATGGGAGGTGCAGGAATGTGGAGTTTATTCATGTTTTTTGTGAGAGAAGTTAAATGAATGTAGTTTTTTCTGCCACTTATGCCCCCCGCATAATGTCTACGACAACGGTGCCTCATACCAAATGTAAACAAACTGTGAAAATGAACTGAAAGTGGAGATGCTATATGTACTTTTTTTTGGTACACAAGAAAACCTTTAGTAATAACTAATTAAAAACAGAACAAAACACTTTCCCTCTTGGAAATCTGAGATTTCATACCTGCCATTAAAAGGTGCCCAATGAATAGTACTTACTTTGGAACCGTTTTTCCGTTTACCAACAAATGGGTAAATCTCTACCATTGCCACTAGGAGGTTGTTTAGCCGCAAATAAAGTTAGGATAAGATTGCAAGAACATTGCAGAGAAACTTTTCCATACACTATTAATATCCCAAAACATGTTTGATCTTCTTAACGGCTTGGTGCTCTGCATATCACAATGTATGCATAGTTCCTGAGAGTTTAGGAAAAGATGACCAAAGATCTAGAAATTCTATGATGAATCTACATTTTTACGTGCATTTTTAATATGCAGTTTTTATACACTTACGTAATTGGCATGATTTGAATTTGGGAACAAGAGAATATTGGAATCTCCATGAAATGTGTGGGTTGTGGGTTTATAAAGCACCATTTATAAATCACTAGCAGAAATTATCCTGTTAAAGTCACATTCAGAGATAGAAATGAGCTTTGTGTTTTCCAGATAAGCAAAGGCTCTCCTGAACCTCAAACTTCTCAGAATTCAGAGGACCTATATAATGTAAGTACTAAACATGTCTTATCTTGAAATTGAATGATTTTTATTTCACAAATAAAATAAAATAATTATAATAGGACAGACAATTAAATGAGACCAGATTTCATGGATCTGCCCTCAAGATTCAACTAGGACTCCTCCAGAGTCTGGGCAAATCCTAAGCAGATTTTTAAAATTCATTACCCCTTTTGTTCAGAGCCCTCTCAAATTCCCCCAGCTTAGCAAGGGGGGAGAGTTAATGGCAGTGAGATCTTCTGGCAATAGTGGTATCAGTAGTGGGTCTCAGGAGTTAGGTTTAAATCAGAAGTGGAGAATCTTTTCTGTCTGGTGGACCAGATCTTAATCTGTTCTCCTGGTGGACCAAATTAAACAGGTGGTCTTAGGGAGGTCAGATGCTGCTGCACTTTGAAGCCCCAATAGTTGGGACTTCAAAGTACAGTGTGGGTGGCAGCCCCTCCATAATGAGCAGCATGCAGACCCAGTTTTGTATCAAATAACATTACAGCATCCAGTAGATCGCCTCCCAATTAACTAGATTTAAACTATATTCCATTTGGAATATACTCTTGTCTTTCAGTGTGTGGTCTTCTCCATACTAATTAAAATAGTGGTTTTGCTTTGCTGCTTCCCCACTTTAAGAATTTGAAAGAAACATACATTCTAAGGAGTTTCTGGATAGGGCAGCACTCTCAAGCGTATTCTTCTATTTTTAATCACTAAATTAAAGTCTACAGTAAGGCAACCTATGGCTTATCTGGCTTACCTATTTGCTATGAAAGAGATGGCAGTGCTCTGTTCTGATAATATGTACAGAAATACGAGTGTCTCCATTGCCCCCCCCATACTTTACCTTTTGCATGTTAACTTCTGCGCATTCCTCCATTATGTCAATAGCACAAAACTAGAATGTAGCAAGCAACTGATAGGTGCTCACCACAGGCAGTCATCTCCCAACCAACCAGGTGTATGTCCATTGCTGAGAGGGCATTGTGCCAGGCAATCAGCTGGCAACCATGTTGGCGGCTCTGTGGGTGAGTGGTTCCTAGGTCCAGGAAACTGGTCCATCAGCTGTTCTGGGCAGCTGTGTAACTGGAGCATTGCCACTGGAAACTCAGATGTATTCCATGTCCAAGAGTGCTTTTTGCCAGCTTGGGCTGGTATGGCAGTTGCAACCATTCTTGGACAGGGGTGTCTTGGAGAAAGTGGCCCACGCATTGGTAACCTCTAGGCTTGATTACTGGAACACACTTTACATGGGGCTGCCCTTGAATTTGGTCCAGAAACTGCAGCTATTGTTGGTCTGTGGGGCAACCTGTCAACATATGACACCTCTGTTGAAAGCATTGCATGAGTTTCCAGTTTGCTCCTGGGCCATATTACAGTTTTGGACCAGGATATCTGATAAGCCTGTCACTTAGATCTGTGGTTGAAGATTTCTTGACAGTGCCACAGTATCGTGCAGTAAAGCCTGACATGACTTGAACATGTTGGGTTTTTTTGTAGCATTGTAGCAGCAGTTCTCTGGAATTCTTTCCCTCCAGAATGCTATTGCCAATATTGTTTGGTTTAAACACTGCCTATTTGTGGAACTTACACTTTTACATGTGGTTTTTGTTTTAAATATACTACGATTTATTAATTTATTTTTTTGTGTAAACCACTTTGGATATTGTGTAAACCTATAAACACTGGAAATATATAAAATGGTTGCTTTCGGTGTTGATTTACACCCATGGAAGGAAATCTGTGTGTTGGATGTTTGCAGGAGACTGCATGGCTCTGTCGGTAGAACATGAGACTCTTAAGCACAGGGTTGTGGGTTCGAGCCCCACGTTTGGCAAAACATTCCCACATTGCAGGGGGCTGGACTAGATGACGCTTGTGGTCCCTTCCAACTCTACAGTTCTATGATTCAATGAAAAAAACTCATCTCGAATCACCCCTTTTATTTCTGCGTTTAATTCTAGCTGGCTTCACATTTTGAATATTGTTTAAAAATTCATATTATATTTCATAATAACATAGGTTGTTCCAGTGGAAGCCAGTGCAACAAATTCCTTTAGTGCAATGGAACTTCTCCCCCTACACCCTACATAAATCTGCTTGGGAGAGTCAAGAGGGGAAAGAGGGAGATCATTCTATCGGGAAAGCAGAAATGCTTGTACTGACAAAATGATGCCCTTAGCCTGACATAGTATCCCACCCACAGTCTATTTTTGTACACCACTCAGGTATTCTTTTTCTGTACAGCAGTTTCTAAATTCTTAAATCAATAAGCAAGGGAAGCCTTGTGTAGATATGGGGAAATGGCTACACATATAGTGGTCCTATTCTGGCCTAAAGTCTAGAGCCAGGTGGTTTGTGGGCTTTGAAGGAGGACAGAGCGCGACCTACTTGAGTCCTCCACAGCAGTGTCCTATGTGAAAGCAGGGTTAACCTTGTTTTCCTGTTTAGAATCAAGAGATTCTGGTTGGCTCCTGCTAGAAGAGAGACTGAGCTTGCACGTGCAGCTTACACCATGTTGCTGCCATGAAGACTCTATGTGTGGCCAGCTCGGTTTCCTGTTTAGTATAAGAGCCAGCAGCTCTAATGCTAGAAGGAAGGTGAAGAGAGAGGCCTGTTGTACAAGGGCTGTGCATGGGACTGTGACTATGGCTATTCTCTCCTGCAATGAGAGGCAGCCCTGCAGTAGTAGAGAGAAGGATAATTGGCAGAAAAGTTTGGGGCGACCCTTGTGAATGGAAGGGTTTATATGAGAGGTCACTTGGAAGCCTTCATTGGCATCCCATGAAAGGTGGATGGTGGGAGATTCAGGAAGCAGGTACTTCTCGGCACAACACAGAGTTGAATTATGGGATTTGCAGCCCCAAGATGTACAGATGGTCACCAACTTATGAGTTTTCAAAGGTGTCTAGACAAATTACTGGAGATCATCAACAGCTACTAGTTACAATGGCGGTATTACCTCTGGCATTGGGGGCAGTATGCCTCTGAATACCTGGTATGACCCAGGTATGGTCCAGAAGAGTGTTGCGCTCAGCATAGGCCACGGAGAGAAAATAATGCTGAACTAGATGGACTCTCCGTTTCTTAATTAATCCCTTGACTGCGGAAGGATTGGGGAAAGTGTTAGCAACTTGAGTCTAGGACCAGGATTTTATGGGATGGTTTTAACATAACAGAATGTGATTCACTGAGCTCATGTTTGTTTTTGAGTCTATTTTGAAGACACAGTACTGGTCAGCCCGTTAGGAGCTCGGGACTGCAACTTACCAATGAGCTGTCATCCTTGTAAATGTCCCTATCTATATATTTCATTTCAGAGATTGTCTCATGGAACCAGAGATGAATATGCATCGCTGGGAGCGAAACAGACAGATGCTGACATTGAAGGAGGGGGGAAAGCCCAGGTACCTTCACTCATCCCATCCTGGTCCTTTTATTAAATTTAGGCCACTCTTTTCTGTGCAGAGAAAATGTCAGCCCAGCTCAGGCAGCCACTGGGACATGGCATCCCTGACCTCTCCTAAAACAGCAAAGAATCTGATGGCACTTTAATAGATTTATTATTAAGGATGGAATAAGGTTTGTGGATTACAGTCACTTCCTTAGGTGCATGAAGTGCTACTCTGAGTTACTGGGGGTGGGTGGGGGGGTGCACACGCATGTGGTTTGGTTAAGCCACTAAATTGCAATGTTTCAGCCCCATAGCCTGTGGACTGAATAGAGACAAAGGATTGTTCACACATTATATATGTCAGGATATCAGTGCTATCAACAGATGTTGATAGCCCCCTTCCCACTGCCATGTGTACATATACCAGCAACTCAGGATAACGCTTCATGCATCGTCAAATGCAGCTAGAAATTTTGTGACTAATCCAAGACTAGCATCTCTGTAAGAATCTCTGCAATGCCTTGCACATCCCCAAATAATTTTTTGATATTGTCCGCAAGAACAGTTGAAAGAACTGCTTGTTTTTTCCTCCCCTTTTCAGCACAGAAGAAAGCAAGCTCAGGACAGAGTTTACAGTGTAAGTAAAACCAAGAACTGACCATTTCAGAAAAGCATTTTGGTTTCTTGCCATATTGTCTAGAATTTTTCTAAATTGCTTTTCAGTTTTCTAAAATGACCAGCCACCTTCACATAAAACCCACCTAAAGACATCTGAAACAACACTGGGAAGTAAATTGTGCTACCATGTAGGCATCACCCTTATTAATTTATCTCTTTTTGCACACATATGACAATTTGCCAGTGTATTTGTTTGACTGTTTGTGAGCCCATGGGTGCCAAATACCTCTCCCAGAAGGTGTTTCAAGACCCAGATTGTTTTCATGCTGTTAATAAACCCCTAAAGCAGTCTGCTTTGGTTTACAAAAACTGATATTCCTGTTGCATTTTAGCCTCACTCTGCTGGAGACCACTTTTTCTTTCTTTTTAATGTTTTCTGCACCTGCATGCAAACTTTTTTTACATGTGTGCATGTCTATTCCTATGCCATTTCAGCAGCATGCTACGTTTGTGATCTGTTTTCCTCTGCTGCAGCAAACAGCTGCCATGAAATAGCTTATTTCCTTTCCTTGTGAGGTGTGTAAACGAACCTCTCTCTGCCTCCTCCCAGCTAGGTTTATCTTCTATATTCCTACTCCTTGTTTCTATCTAGCTGCTGCATCCCTCCCTTAGTGTAACTTGAGGGAGAGAAGAAAAACTATTGCTGGAATTGCTGCTTCTCAGGCATTGAGGTGCTACTGCGGTATCAGCAATTGGTTCCAAAGTCACGAGCACTGAACTTTAGGAAAGCAAAGCATAAGGCTCCATGTAATCACTTTTCAAATGAATTGTATGCCATTAATGACAGGTAGAATGTGCAATTGAACAGACTGTATGGCAGGCATGGGAAAACCATTGGCCCTTCATATCATGTTGGACTCCAACTCCCATTAGCCCCAGCAAACATGGCCAATGGCCAGGGATGTTGGGGGCAGAAGTTCAGCAACATCTGGAGGGCCAGAGTTTTCCCCAACCTGCTCTGTGGTGTAGTATTCCCCAGCACCTGCCCCAGTTGTGGTAGTGCAAGTTTGTTGTACAGGAGGAAGTGCTGTTGACTACAGCAATCTGCTGTGTACCCTGTCACAAGGCTTCCTGCCCTTTCCTTATGCAACTAGTAGCCCACCAAGGGATGCTCAATTAGTGCAACATTGAAATCCTCCCATGTCTGTAGTATGGGAGTAGCAGGGACCTATTTGACATGGGGGGAAATTACCAAATAAAGAGTAAGTGCTCACCTGCAGGGTCTCCCCATCTGGCCTGCAGCATCCCCCCTTCTGCAAGTAGACTTGAAAGGAGTTTTTTTACTGTACTCAACAAGTGGTTTCTTTCAAGTCTAACTGCAATGTGAAGGAAGAAACATTGCCTTAGTCTGGACCACCAATCACATCTCCTCTCCCATGAATGAACACAAGGAAAGTATTGTTTTGTTATATCTATATAGCAAGGATAGGGAACCTGTAGGTGGCTCTCTAGCTGATGCTAGACTACAATGTTTATCGTCCCTGACCACTGGACATTGCTTGCTGGGGTTGATGTGAGCTGGAAGAACATCTGGAGGGAGAGTCCATGGTTTCTTATCTCTGACAAAGAGGAGTGGTATGACAGAAAACAGTACTTTAATTTTATTCGTGCTGACACTATTTTCTGATCTTCCATGGCCAGGCTCTACAGCGGGATAAGATGGCTGAAGCATACAGCGAAATTGGAAAGAAAGGAGAGGTAAGTGACACTTCTTGCCAATTTGGCTCTACACATAAGGTGCCAAGGTGGCTTCAGGCACTACTCTGCCTGCTTTTTCCCTACCCTTTATTTAAAGCAGTACTGTCAAGCAAAACAGAAGTTATAGTATCCTCCTCACCCTTTTGATATTGTTTGAATGACACTTCTGTGCTTTATAATTTTTATTTATTACTGATTAAGGGGCAGTTGAGTCAGATTGTGCAGCACCTTCTTAAAAGACCAATCAGAAGCAAGCCTCCCACTTCCCCCAGTTAAATTGAGCCAAGTGTGAGTGTAATTATTTGCATGGGCAAAAAGATTTTGGCAGGGAGATTTTGTATTGATGCTGGGCTTCTTTTTTTCAGAGACGACGTGGCAAAGGCAGTGAAACAGTTTATCAGGTAAGGCACAGCAATAGCAAGCCTATCTCCCTACAAACTTCAGGGTCACAATCCTATGGAAGCAAGCTGCACAAAAACAGCTCACACAGGAATCTTGTTTGCCTTTGCTTTAAATAGTTTCTGGCATACATGCACCCTGTCAATTTGGATCACCTATCTACAATGGGAGAACAGAGCACGTGCCCTGTTCCTCACTTTGAGCCACCTAAGAGAATATTTTTGCTTGCCCAGAGGTGTTAATGCAGTCTGTGAAGGAACAAGTACAGAGGCGCTTCTAAGGGCAGTATACAACTCTGCTTCCTCCAACAAACAATGGACCACTCACATTCTTCTCCTAAGCAGGACTTTTGCCTTGCTATGAGTATCAGCCTGTCACCTTTATTTACTCTGGATAGAAAGCCAGAGTTGTTGGACTTATTTTTAGCAGGGGCATATGGACTTAGTACTTCTGATTTATAACTTTGAGTCATCTCATCTTTCTTTATCAGGGTCTCAGCAAAGCAACGAAGGATACATACGATGTCCTTCAAATGCAGCCCCTACCACCTCCTTACTAGCTACAGTTGAGTCTAGCAAGAGAAGAACTATTTCCATGGTGAGCGGGAATCTTGATGACCATTCTCAAGATGATCTGTTCAGAAATCTGTTGCCTTCTACAACAAATGCCACTTTTACATGAGCATAAAAACCAAAGCTCCTTTTTAAAACTAATTTCAAGTTGTAGCTTTCAAAGTGTACATAGCTATAGAGCTTGGGCACCATGTTGTTGCTCAGTTAAAATTTAAGACCAGTTGTTGCGAAGGCTATTTCAAAGTCATTTTCTTTTCTGGAGAAAGATGTTTTTTGAAGCTAAATGTGCATTAAAAACGATGTTTCGTTCCAAAACATCAGATAATTCTGAGCACCAACAGGTTAACTGCCCCCCCCCCCTTGTTATAGGTTTGGGTTTTTATTTATAAATAGCAATTGGGGTTTGGGGGAGGAGATATACAGTGTATCACCATTGCCCTGAAGGACCTTTTTAAACACTCTTTTGCCAAGATACAAAAACATGCACCACCATTGACTGAGTGCAGTAGGGCATTCTTTTGAGTAAACATGCACTGCTAAAGGGATTTAAGATGAAAATTGACTTATGCTGCATGAGAAGTATGGGCAGGCACAGACAGTATGTTCCCATAGTTAAGAGAATAGAAGTAGGTTCTTCTTCCATAGGACATATATATGGTTGGTTGAAATGAGTAATACATTACCTCCTGTTTTAAATGTAGATGCTTCAAATTCCTGTTAAGACAGAATCCTGATCAAACTTGTCAGGTGCTGCTGTCCTGGTTAAGTGAGCTTAATACCAGTGGAGCAAGGGGGGAATTAGCTGGGGAGCCTGTTTACACAAAGGAATATAGCCAGTGGATTTACTCCGTAGTGTGTTTAGAGTTGTAGCCTTAGGACGTGGGAAGTCACAGCTGCCTGTTATGCTTTTTCCCCAGGCAAATGCCTATTGTGAGAATTTTATACCTTGAATCTATTTCCCTTACCTAGTTTCACAGAGGAGTTTTATTCCTTCTGCCCATTTTATCAGACTGGTTGATCCAAAAAGGGTTCACATACATCTCTATCAGCAAAATGGAAGTGAGAGTCTGCTTGTCAGGACTCATACTGGACTAAGGCTGCATACACCCACTTCCCGAACTCAGGGGCTGTAGTTTATTCCTTACAGAGCAATTCCCAGCACCCTTAAACTACAGATCCTAGGATTCTTGGGCTGGATTTAGGTTTGATGAGGCAATTGTATGTCCAGCTGTCCTTTGTCAACAACAAATTGTCGCTCTTTTTTGTGTTGAATATATGCTATATGGTAATTTATGGACCTAACAGGTATCTAAAGCCATTTGCACATAACAAAATATGTATTTTATCAAAGTAATTGTTAAACATCTTCTCAATTGGATTTCAGTTCATCTTATATATTGGAAATATACATCCAGTTTTTTCCTTTAAATTTTTTGGAGGCCTCCAAGAGAGTAGGGCCCCAAGCTATATAGCTCTTTTTAGCTTATATGTAAATCAGGCACTGGGCAGAGGTGGTTAAATGTATGGGGTGTGCACAGCCTAAATCTGATCTTTCAAAAATACACTTCTGGAGCTTTAAATCTATAAATTAAGTTGAAAAGAACAAAGAAAATGCTTTTCTATCTAAAGAACTGAAACCATGTGTTCTGTGTATTTTTAAATAAAAGCTTCTTAAATATACCTGCTTTTCCCTCTTCTGGTCTTATTCTGGATTCGTTTGAACTTCATAGCGCCATGTTGCAGTGGAAAGTAAAAGGGGAAAAAGAGCTTAATGAAAAGGAGCAACAAGTCCTACAAAACCGTAAGATTTAAAGCTAAACAAGGGTGCACAGATCTCACATCACTGACTTTTAGGACAGTTTAGAAGGGCAGCAATATCTATTGTAGGACCAAACTAGTAGTATGCATGACACATGCGCCTGTAGCAATAAACAAATTATCTTGTCAAGGACACAAATGTAGAGAATACTAAATAATGTGCATTACGATGTTGAGCTAGTTAGACAACCTGCACATGGTGGTTACTTAACTGAAAGAATTTAACATATCCTGTTCAACATGGAAGCAGTAAGTTACTAGTAGTGTAAGCTTTTAAAATAAATCTGGCATATTTATTTTCTGCAGAATAACAGAACTGAGAGGCTTACCTGTTTCTGCTGTCCAATTATGTGAGTCTTCTAACCTGAGATGTCTTGTAATTTGTAGTTGGGAGAAAATGAGGAGGAACATCCTTCAGCTCCGGATTGTCAGGTTTAAAACAACAGAAATACAAGGTTCTGCCATTTCTTTTCAGCCATTTCCTTTCACTTGTTCAAAAACCACAAACCAGTGCATGCATGTTAAAACACTTGGAAAAATGGTTTAATGATGTTTACAACAGAAATGAACTGTACAGTTACAGTAAGTTTTATATATATAAAAATTACAGCAGACAAATGCATCTACACAAAATCTACCATTTTCATCCTGATTCACTATAATCTACACAGTCTCTCTCAATGCCCACAGCCACCTGTAGGCAGCCACTAGGGGAAAAATAGAAGGTATATTTAAAGAGACAGCATCCTTTTCATCTCCATTTTGGAGACACACACAGTTTCAAATTAGGGCCTTACAGTTCTCAAATTTAAAGTTAGGCAAGAATGCATTGTATCTTAATATATTTATCACAGTTAGATACAAAGTGTTCATGTAAATTAAGCTGTACAATTGACCACATTAGCAGGCCTGAGGAAGAAATAAGCCAACTTGATGGTTGACGACAGGAAAGCTCTGTAATCAACACAAATCTCTCTTTTTTGCCATAGGAAGAGCTCAGGATTTTATAAATCAATTTCCACAAACCATAGCTTTCTTGGCAAGATGCCTCCCCCCCCCACTATAAAAACAAAAAGCATAAATTCCTAGCATAGTAATATCCGTGCTTTTAGTTATTCAATTGCTACACTTTGAGTCTTGCCTCACCTTTCAAAATTAAAGGACAATGTTTTCAGGGAACTGGACCTTTATGGGAGGGCAAAAGTACAATCTCACTGTTATAAGCATGCTGTCTCTTTAAGGAATAAAGATCTCCCTGTAGGGAATGGCAATCAGAGAAAATGCAATCTAAATCGACAATCTGGTGGAAATCACAGATTATGTACACTTTTTCTCAATTATGAACACCTAGGCAGTGAAAACTGTTGTGTTAATACATACATTGACACACCCAAAACATACAAAAATACTATTATTTCAAACTACTAAGAATAAGACAATTCAGTTATCTCCATGCTATGACTTTAAGAGCATTACACTGAAACAAACAAGAATTTAAACGACATTTTTAATATCCCAGAAATATACCAAAATATACATCTAAGCTTTGGAATTACTGAGGTTAGACTAATGCAAGTGCTGGGTAATTGTACTTAATACACAAGTCTAAGGTTCTGCAGGAAAGAAATTATCTTTGGTATCTGCATCAGGCTAATATTATTAACATTTGGATTTTGCTTTGGGATAGAGCTTGTATGACCCTAGAACCAAACACCCCCTAATCAACTGAGATTTAAAAGATCCATGTAAAAAGTTCCTTCATTGGCAACCCCCCCTCCCCCAAAGTTTAAAAAGTCATAGGCATCTACCTACCTAGCACAAAAGGTTGAGAAATACAATGCATAGTTGCACAGTGGTGCTGCAAAAATAATTAAAGAACAAAAAAAGAAGTGGGGGGGGGGGAGAGAGAAAGAAAAACAAAACATCTTTTTTCAGAGATTTTGCACAACAGGACAGCCTCTTCCAAGCAGTGGCGGGGGGGGGGGGGGGGAGAGCTCAGAAGTGCACCTCAGCGTGTATTAATATCACCCAGCTCCCAAAGGGTTAAAAGCACCCACCAGAGCCGCCAGTCATGCACCAATGTCTTCAGCTTCACAACCAATCTGTGGAGTCCATCACTTTCCCCCACTGAACTCTCCCTCCCAATGGCTGTGCGCCTTTGGATTTGTGGAGGTCAAACAGAACCTGGTCCCCCAAGCAAGTTAGCACAGGATGGGACCGAGCCATCTTAAGAGATATGATTGGTGCTGAAGACGCCCCTTTTGTCTTTGGTTTGTTTGTTTGTCTGTTTTGAGTTTATACAATCATTAGGAAATCTTTGGTTTTGGCTGGAAATTTCTAAAAGAACAAAACAAAACAAAGAAACCGCCCCCCTCGGCATATAGCACTGCACCGTGACCTGGAAAAGCTTCTCTTTCCAAAGGGTGGGGAAACTACATTCAAAGTAAAATGGCAGAAGGGACAGGGATGCAGCTTCTGGTTAGCCTAGAGGCGGGGGGGACGGGGAGGAACAAGATTGTCAAATAATAAACGAAGGAAATTAAATATGGGAGGAGCATGAGAGAAACAAAATTAAAAAGTAGCGAGCAATATGCATGCAGCACTTGGCTGAGAGGAGCCGTCAGGGCCCTGCCGTGACCCTGCAGTACATTATAGCCCTGACATCTCACCAGGGGGGAGGGAGAAGGCAGCATGGAGGTTTCATGCACGGATTGGGAGTGGAGATGGATATTCACAGACTACGAGAGGACCCCTGGTAACCAAAAGAAATAGAAGATTGCAATTTGCCCTCAGTTTGCAGTAGCTTTTAAGCAGCGACATTCAGAGGCTTTAGGGGGGTCACCCCCCAGGTCACAGGATGCTATAAGCCAGAGTTCCACGTTAATCAAGGGAGGGAGGGCAGTCTTGGCAACTCTGTAGGGTTTGGAGAAAGTTAAAGCAAGTTACTCAGTTATGAGTTAGAAATGAGGTATACGACAGCTCCCGTACCTGTGGCGGATAAACACCCGACACTTACTCACACCTAGCCTTAGACACTACCACAGAAGAAGGAAATGGAACAGCGACACGGTGGGACCAGGGGAGGGCAAAACGGCCGGAGTCCCGTGATGCTCTCAAATGCACTTGCACCTGATCTCTTATCTCCTGGATTTTAGAGAAAAGCCTATATCTTCCTCCAGGGAGGTTCAAATAAATGGAAGTAACTTACCAATCAGTATATGGGTATCTGCTGTGGCTTCTTCCTCAAATTCAAATACAGAAACTGGATCGAAAATGCCAATGTGCTAACATGGATTAGATGGGACAAATGACAGTCCCCCCCCCCCCAGCCCTGACAAAAGGTGTTTGTTCCAAGGCTGCTGGCCAGGGTGGGTGGCTTGCATTGTGCAAATATTAATTTGACACAGATCTGTACTCCTTAATATTTACCATTTTTCCTGTAGTACTCTTGCCAGAAACATTCACCATTTACACTTATAGCCCCCTGGTGGGTTAAAGACATTTCTGCTAGAAATACTTCAGGAAGGCTTTTATTTTGATGGGTTCTACATTGTAAAAAGTAAAGAGAGAATTTTTGGTGAGAACAAAGATCAGAGTTTTAGAAATGTTTGGGGAAAGAGCCGACAACAAACTATTAAACCCATATTTTCGCCTGAGTGAGGTAAAGAGAAATAAGGCAGAAGAGGGGAGACGTTCCAACCTTCCTCATAGTACTAAGGATCTTTCTCTCATGATCCCATCTCCCAACTGGTTGTTTCATTTCCTTCCTCAGATTTGTTTTCGTTTAAAGCACACCTTGTTTTCCACATCTTTTGTTCCAAGTGCTCTTATCTTTGAGAAGTCATTTTCCATTTCCCTATTACCTACTTATAAATCTACCTAGCTCTTAGAAAAGTCACACAATATTAATACCACTTTACATAATGTCAGAACAATAAGTCTATTAGTAAAGCTTTCCAGGGAAGTTCTGCAACCCAGCTGATTTCCAGAGGAAGAATAGCTGGACAACTAATATATATGTTTACCTTCTCCCTTGCTTCACACATGAACACGCCAGGCCTGACTGATGCAATTCATCAAGCCAACAGCATGTAATGTGACAATGCCCAAAGCTATTCCGGGGAGGAAAGAAAGACGTCTCCAAGGTTTTCCACTATGAAAACCCACAGGACTTCTGAAATGATGTGAAACAGAGGACAATGCAGTTTTGATATTTAAGAGGACAGTGCAGTTTTGATATTTTAAGAATAAAACCAAGTTTTCCCTACATCCAACAGTTGCTTGTGATCTTGGGTGTTGTACTGAATAGAACTTGCCTCCAGTATGTCCTCAGAAAAAGTATCCAAACCAACCCTGTGCATTAAGAAGGTAGGAAAACCAGCACATGAGGAGATCCTCCAAGTCAAGAGTCATCAAACCAAACCTCAAAGATCACACAATTTTTTGCCGAAGACATCCTGAAAACAGCAGAGCTGCCAAAAACTAAGCAGTATACCTTTGGTTCCTATCAAAACATTGGAAATTCTCCCCCTCCAGCTGAAGCTCAGGTTTTCCTCTCCCACCCCCGGAAATAAACTTCCCAACACAAACACATACTCTGTATTTTTCTGCAATCAGAGAAAGGAGATGCTTCAGAGTCAGGATGGAAGCAGATGAAGTCTCCCAAGAATGCCATCCAAAATCTGAACCATGTCCCTGTGAGAGAAAAATGACTCAACCTTCCATAAAAAGAAACCCACATCCAATATATCCTCTTTTCTCCTGAAGTCTGCCTCATAGAATCTTATCTCTTTCAGGTACTCTCTACTTCGGTACTAGGAGCAGGTTAGCATTTAGTTTGGTTTCTCTTCTGCTATTTTTGGTCTAGACAGGATTAGCATTGCTATTAGAAAATTAAATTAATTACCACATACTACATTCAATAACAAGACAAGCAGGGATAAAAAGAACTGTTTCACTTTGTTCTCCCAAATATCCTCCTCCTTTTCCAAATGTAAAAGTCTTGGCCCAGCTGCAGCCCTAGTGCATCTATGTGGACTAAAATGGGTTGCTAATTCATCTCCTTGTATGCCCTCCTCCAAGCACACAAGCTTGCTCAATATTTACATTCCCACCAAGGCCCTTGGTTTGCCAATAGAAAGAAAGCAGGGAGGCAGAGGTCATGCACACCTAGAAGGACCCTGGAAGCAATACAGCAGCTCAGTTATGTCTGCTGTTATGTAGCGTGTTGACAACGATAGCCAATGACAAAGTAGAAAAAGACGTTGCAAGCAACATTTGTCTTCTAGCACAGCTAACTCTCTCTCCTTCCCTCCCCCACCCCATACCCTATAAAGTTGTAGCCTAAATACAGAACTGCAAATACATACAGCATAAGTCAGGGTCTTCAAAACTAAACTCTACAGCTAGAATTACTTCCATTATTTATAAAGTTTCTCTCTCCCGATTTTCCATTCTGCAAATGATACTAAAGCTATGCTGAGGTATTTTTTTTATTAAAAAAAAGGTGCCAGAAAGCCAGCTGCTACCAAAAAGCATTGTTCCTACAACCCTGTAACAATGCCTGCTTACAGAAAGAGAGACAAGAAGGGGTGGAACGAGACTCCCAAGTTATGTCAGAGGAGAAGCCTTCATTTTGCTCCTTAGGGTCAAAAACATTTGGCTTGCTTCATGCCAACATTCAGCCCAACTACATGTATACCGCATGTTTGGACAAAGGTCAGTAAAGGTCATAGCAGTAAAGCAATGTCAGGCAGTGTGACTACGACCTTTCTTTCTCTCGAGAATAAAGCTAATTTAATTCCAGTGTGACTCAAGAGTCACTTCACACACTGTAATTTGCCTTCACAGATAATGTCTGTGCATAAAATAGCAACAGGCACTGCACATTATGATGCAATTTCCTAAAAGGATGCTATATCTGTATGTAGGAAAGTGAAATGTGTGGAACAGACCTCTTATCATCCTGCATATTATTCCAGGAGGATTAAAGACTAATGTGATCTGTTGATAGTGAGGCTGAACTCAACATTGCAAAACCGATTCAGAAATGTATTAGGGCTAGGCTGTAGCAACTAATCAATGCTAGATCCAATATATCTCAAGTTTTCTTTCACAATCTATATAGATGTCTGTATTAAGAATTTTAAACTTTTGGAAGTCTCCCTAGAAAAGTGGAAATGAAATATAGGTTTCATTTTTCCATTGACTATTAATCAAATGCCTTTTGATTAAATTTGTGTACTCTGAAAACATTTTGGGCACACAGCAAAAAGACAGAGAGGACTGGCATGGCTGGGCATATGTCCAAGGCCCTCTACTGCCAAGAGTCTCCTTGTTCTGCTCCAGTGATAAGGGAGATTTACTGAGGGACCGAGGAGGGTGGAGGAACCCATGGAAGATCTCTTGCTCAAGGGCCCTTCCCAACATGAAGCCAACACTGGGGAGGGTGAATGTTTACGAATTGGAAAGTACGCCATCCCACAACACTCACAAAAGTAAGAAGACTGTGGGTAAATTGGCACTAGTTCCCGGTGCATTCCTTTTTTTCTGAAGCTGTTCATACAGGGCATGGACTTTGGCATCAAAGTCCATTCAAGAAGCTCAGGGATCTCAGCCAACTTTTATCACTTAAGCCAATAGAAAGCTCCCTACTGGCAAGTTCGACTTGGCCTAATAACTGGATGGAGCAAGAACTTTGCAGGTGAATGTCTTAAAAGAGTGTATTGCTTAAAAAACATTAGATTGTAACTTTGTAAAAAAATTGGCTAACGAGTCCTGAGAAGTTTTGGTTAGAGATGAATAACCATAATCAGCCAGCCAGATTCTCCTTTGGTAGTGTTTTATCTATAATGGTTTATACCTATATACATTTATGAACCTCTACAACCCTTTCAGAATTCATCTTCTAAAAAGTGCATGTAGGCACATACAGATCGAGCATAAACATACTCCTAATGTCAGAGAGAAAGGATTACATGTTCAAAGCAGAAGAGAGACTTCTACGTGGGATGTTGTTTTTTTAAAAAGGTCATTAACAGCACGAATATGATGAAATGATGCATCTGCCTAAATGTGCACTTCCATTACAAGAAATTATGTTACTGAAAAATATAGCCATCGATAAGATATTGTTAAATAATTCTACGTAACAAAAGTGTCATCTGAAAGGTTAATAAAGGAACTTGTATGGTAAATATAGCTGCTACACTTGTGTGGCTCCAAAAGCAACAAGGCCATAGCAAAAGCTTTAATTATACCAAACACTAATCAAGTCAGTTAGTGGATTTTGCATCCTTGTGATGCTAACTGCCCCTGCAGCTCAAACCCCAAGCATAACTGTATGGCCCCACAGTGGAACCAGTGCAAGATTACATTTAAATTGGGGGAAATGTTCATAAAGCAAGACTTGAGTGATATTTTCCCACAACTTATCACTTACAAGAATGAATGAATGAATGAATCTATGTGTTATCTGTTCAGTGCTCACAGTTCCTATGTAATATTTGATGCAAATATGTTCATTTTGAATGTGGTCTCACAAAGTTCCTACTAGATCCTGAACATAAATAAATCCCCATGCAAAAATCACATGAACCCTCCTCCTCAGGTGCCAAACACTGCATCAGAGCCAGTCTTTGCTTAGGCTGCAGTATAGCCCAACATCCACTAACTGAAATAAGCCATCAGTGTAGTAGCAAATAAAATACAGGCTTTATCTTGTAATGGGCAGCCTACATTCTTCCAAGGTTTTTAGAACAGCAATTAGAAAGACAGTTAAAGCATGATATTACCAACCTAACCCCACATAATATACAACTGAAATAGGGAAGGGAAGGAGATAAGGCAACAATGGACTCTTAAGCCTGGTTTCTGGCACCGGAAATTCAGCAATAAGTACTTGTGTTCTTCCTTTATAACTTCAATCAATAACATCTTTGGTTGAACTTATCCAGTAAAAATGTCTTAGATGACAATCAACATAAAACTAAACTTAACCTATCAGGTATTTTCCTTGGCAATTGAAGCTTAGGAGTTATTTTTAAAATATAGCATGGATTCACCATTCACAACTGCTTTTTCATCACAGGACACCCAGGCGACCCATTTTTATAACATCACGTTTGTAGCTTTTCCTAGCCGTGTTTATACACAGGCTCAGGCATCAGGGTTCTGGTAACTCACATAAATATGTCACTGTAAAGCAACTTTGTAATGTTTCTGAGCAGGTACAGACTTAGTGCAGAGCAGGTTGTAGGACTGCAATTTCCCTACCCTCTTTCTGTCAGCCTTAAACACGGTTAATGTCTGTGCTGGCACTCACCTGAGCCATGGTTAACATGAACGCAGGGATCCTGCAGCCCACCTTCCTTAGTCAGGGTTAAGATATTGGGAGTATTACATCTGATCCAACTCTATACATCAGGGGAAGTGACATTAAATGACCACTGTCCATTCACATTCACGTGGCATGCATATTTAGGTGGCAGGTGGGAAAAACAGCAAAAACTTTTCAGATCCCCCCTTTTATGAGAAATTGTCTCCATCTCATTTCTGTCATATGTTGTAATCCACTGCACTGGTACTCCTGAGTGCCCTGGGCTAATGACAATTCCTACATTAGGCATGCTTGCTTATCTCCAAGGTAAACTAATTCATGGCCCAGACATCTTACTGCCGGTGCTACTGGGGCAGCATGCAGGAAAAGTGATCTCTGCTGCTCTGGCACTACAAATGGTCATAATAAGGTGACCCAAAGAGCCAATAACTCCACCCTACCTTATATAACCATTGTCTCAGCCTTTGCTCTTCAGTCTTAGCAATCTATCACTCAAGTGAAGGTTGAGATGCTAGACTGTCTGGAAGACTTGCTTGGACCTGCAGAATTATTGGTTAACCTCCCATCTACCAACCCTGACGCAGATATATGGAGCAGTTATACATTCTCAAGATGGCAAAATAATGTAGAGATATAGGGTGGTACTCAACTAATTTTTATGCAGAGTAGACGCACTGAAATTAAGGACAACGACTACATTAGGTCCATTAATTTCAATGGGCCTACTCTGGGTAAAGCATAGTTGAGTATCACACATAGTTTACATTTATAACACTTCATAAGCACAAACCTTACAAAGGAAGCGGTCTATTATATCTACACACACTGCAAAGTAAGGGCACATTCAGACATTACTCATACGTGTGAGCCTCATACATGGGAATATGTAATGTGCAAATTGGTATATATGGGCAGATTCAAAAAGGTGTGGAAGAACAACTTTACTTTGAAATTATGAACCTTGCGAGTTTGTCCATCAGTATGATAAGCTATGTATTCAGCTGGAAGAACAACTCTCCTACAACAGAAAGTGTCCACACTGGCCCTAAGTGCACACAACTTAGGGTAACTTGAATAGATGTTTTAACTCATCTGCCAATGGTTTGTCTGCTCACTATATCCCCATTTTTCACACCTTTCAAGGAAGTAGTATTTGCACCCAATAAGGTTCTGGCACTCTGGCTTCTCTAAAATCAATAGAAACATTCCAACTCATCTGAAAGGGACACGGACTGAACTCTGCCATTTTCATAAGTAACCTTCAACTGTGGAAACTGCAGGTATGAGGATTAACCTACTCCTTTCCTTTTTGGTAATAAAAGGTGTACTGAAATCTCTCAAGTTTGCAAGCAAACGTTTCAGACGTTGGCCTATGAAACAGATCTGAAACTGTGTGAAATGAAATGACAGCCTAATAACCCATGACTGAAAAAATGAAAATAAAATCAACAATCTCTAGAACACTGGAATGCTGGACTAATTTGTTCAACTAATGCAGTAATGGAAGAATGGTTAGTACTGGATATTAGGGACACAGGTATCACACATTGTTTTGGATTACAGGAATTGCACTTGGTAGTGACCAGAAAATTTTCACTATACCAGAACGTTCATTACTTTTGTGATTATCCTTGTAGCTTTGTGGTAAGAGAAATGTATTATAACTGTGAGGTTCCAGGGCAGATTCTCCAATTATCTGGATCTGATTTTCTGTTGAAGTGTGTATTGCAGAAGCTGATTATCCATCTCTCTAGAACAGCCTTTCTTCCAGAACAGCTAGGACTGATGGGAATGGTACTCTGGAGGGCACCACGTTGGGGCTGGCTGCTCTAGAATGGGAAGAGGTGTGTGTTTGTGTTTGTGTTTGTGTGTGTGTTTGTGTGTGTTAATATGACCATGTGAAATATATAGCCAAGATCAACACAAAATAGTGACAGCTATTCAGACCCTGGTATCTCTGTGCTGCTGCAAACAAGCATCAATGCATTAGGTATGAGCGATATGAGGAATGGAATATGTAAAGTAGGATGAATACAATTCAACCAAAGCATTTTAGCTGCATGTTTTTAGCTTCCAGTTTCTTTCACCAGAACCTGCTGTAAAATCTGCTAGTAGTGTGGCAGTGGCATGAATCTAAGAGAAATAAAGATTAAAGGTGCTCACACCAACAATATGTGAATACTGTGAATACTACTGTGAATACTACAGCAAGATTTTTATGGCCATCATCTGAGCTACATTAGTGTTCCAGATTCATCATGTCCTCTAACTGCAAACAGTGAACCCAAGAAGAGGCAGCCAGTCAACTGAATAAACAGCTTCTCTTAATCCTCGAGAGTTTTGGGGCGATTTACAGGGCTGTGTTCTCTTTATATTTTGTACATAAATATGAAGGGCTTATTTCCTCCTTGATGTTTGAAATTCATAGCTAAATAAATGCCACAGTTCAGAAGTCATCACCATCTCCTCTATTAAAATATATACGTATGGATGTGTGTGTGTGCCAAAAAACACAAATCTGATTTCAATGGACAAAAAAAATAAAATAAAAAATCCATGGGATTGATATTTCCTTTGGTAGAAACTAGTCAACACTATGGCCTTGAGACCAACATAGTGGGTACCTGTCTCTCCTCTGCCATCCTTTCATACATTTGACTGCTCCAAGCTGTTGCTATGGGCCACTTAAAACCTTAACACACAGTATTATTCATAGCCCTATATTTTTAAACTGAGACTGAAATCATGGAGACAGTCACACCACAGTATATAGATTGAGCCAAACTGCTAAGGAGGATGTGGGAACAGTTGAATTAGTAACCATCTGCCATTGCCATTCTATTTACACACCAAACCACGGAAATTAGATAATAATCAAGTTGAGATTTTGTCTGCCCCAAGGATATATAAAAGACCACCCCCACCCCCCCAAAAAGGTTAAAACAAGCAGCAATTTTTATATAAAATAAAAAATGAAAAGAAATTGTCAGTAGCATCTATCACCTCTCTGCATCTGAACTGCACTTATACAAACTAGTCCATTAGTACAGCAGCTTGCTAGAAATTGACTTTGGTTCAAGCTTAGTTTTAAAAAAATAAAACATTAAAAAAAATCAAACACACATAAGACGGTGGACGGACATTTGCTCACTTCCCTGCTTACAGTTCACAAGTTTTTAAAGTTTTAGGAAGAATTCATTATTTTTAAATAGCTTGTGAAACAGGAAGTTGGAAATTCAGAGACGAACAGAGAGCAAACAGCATGGCGGTATGCGGGAAGAGACAAAGATTTCTGCTAGTTGAGCATTAATGCCAGCTCTCTGAATTGGGATCAGCAGCCAGAGAAGGAAGTGAGAAGAAAGTTACTGCCATCATGATATCAGGTGATAAAGGATATCGGGTGATGAGAGGTTAAATAATTACCTTTGGCATGAAATGCAATATAATTACATGAGTGTTAGAACTCCCCTTCTCCCCAGGCTTAGTGAAAAGAAAAACTGGGCAGCTCCTCCTTCTTGAAGATATTTTTCAATTCACCTTAAAAAGAGATTGGAGAGTTCCAAGTACATTGCAGTCATCCAATCTCTTCTCAGCAAAAAAATATTTAGATTCAGACCAGCATAACATTTAAGTTCATCTTTGTCTCTTCAGTCTCTCTCTCATCCATTGTCAGCAGCTGTTTGCGCATACCATTTGTTACGTTGCTTGGAAACATTTCCCCCTCGCTAGTAGAGGTGTTTATTACTGCCATAAATGATCTAGCTAGCAGCAGCATCACCCAGAAATAGCATGAAATATTGCAAGACGCATGCAACATGCCGGTGTTCACCAGAAAGACAACACTCTCCACGGCACGCTGGTCAGCATTCCGAGAATTCCTTACCAACTTTTTCCAGAGCAGTGAACAGTGTCAAAGAACATTACAAACTATTTAGAATGGAGCACGCTCTGCTGTGTTGGCATAAAACAGTACTTGTTCACATGACCTAGTTTACTTCTGGAATAGAAATGTTTTAAGTTGAAAACATTTTCAGTACAATCATATTGGAGACACTGGAAAAAGTAAGTTCTTAGAGATGAACCAATGCAGCGTTCAGAAATCCTATGCCAAACAGCTGGTAGGAAGGTTCAACGAATGCATATGAATTATCACCAATACAGGCAGCCTCCTGAGAAAGTAAATAACAGAAATATTCCCAGTTGTAAAGTGGCCATTTCCATGCAATTATGAGACAAGACAGTGGCCAGCACAGATGCTGAAGACAGAACCTATGGGCCAAATCCTTCCTCCCTTGGCATAAACAGGAGCCAAAGACGTGCAAATGAGAGCTAGATTTGGCCCAAGTGTGCTGAGCAAACAGCTGTCCAATCAGAACGCCCATCTCACAAGCATGGACTATCTTTGCACATTACCCTCTGTATGTTCACTTAGCCGCCAACACTTCTGAGAGAATCCCGAAAAACATACCGCCAGGGAAAAGGAAACTAAAGAACATTCGCAATTCGCATGCTTCCCTCTCTTTGCTCCTCCCTCTGTGTGGCATGGGAGCTCACTGAAACTGTTCCAGGAGCAGACAAATGTGTCCGAACTATATATATATATATATTTATAAAAATAATAATAATAATCATAAAGAGATACATCAGTAATACAGGCCTGCCTAAATTGTACCAGTTAAGAAAGGAACCCCCAACACGATTGATAAGATTATAAACACCTTGTATGACATTATGGCCTGTACAACAGACCAATAAATGATAATTAAAAAAAGATATTTAGATCAAAAAGAAAGAAGAAATCCCATTCCTACGTTTGAGTTGATAACCCACCTTAACTTGTCATTGATACTGCTGGAAATGATAAGTAGTCCTTTTTTGTTTTATACATTTTTGGTTAGAAAGTTCTCCAGTCAATGAAGCAATCCTGAAAAGACAGTGTTTATTATAAAATTAGGCAAATGTTTGTCCCAGTTTTAAATCCTTCTTCTTGGTTTTTTTTTTTTTCCTTTTGTATTTTTCCTTCTCTCCCTTGTCCCCAGCAACACGGTGAGAGGAAACCAATCACATTTTGCAGTTTGTAAACCCAGCTGGCAGCCCATCTCACTGCAGAGTAAAATAGGCTATGGGTAAGCACAGCTCAGTCCAACTCACTGCGCCTTGGAGGCAGTAGTAGTGGTGGAGGCAGCCCCGCTGGCCGAGGCCACGGTGAAGAGAGAGTTCTGGATAGACTCTGCTGAGGTGGAGGTGGCATGAAGGCTGGCAACTGGTCCAGAGGCCCCTGCGGAGGCTGCAGCTGCAGAGACCAAGCTAACTGGGTTGCTGGTGAGCAGTGAAAGGTTCTGAGGGTTCAGGAACAGAGGGGCAGTGACGATGTTCGGCGTACCTCCAGCATTGGCAAATACCAAGTTCCCAGTTGCATCCAGTGATGTTATTGGAAGAGAGCCACCAGATGCAAGAGCTAGAGAGGGGCAGAAGAAAATGTCAGCATTCGCAGCCCCACACATCAGCAGCACTGAAGTTTTTCTTCTGATTACCAATGGATGCTAACACACACACACAAACAAACACACACACCCTCCAAAAATAGTAAACGAAGCATCTCAACATCAGGAGGAAAAGCTGGAGTGGATTTAGAGTGACTGAGGGTTGAGAACTGACCATTTTATTACCCAGATAAATACACTATTTTCACCACTGAGGAAAAAGCAGGTGCCGTGAAGACCCATTAAAGCAGGGATGGCGAACCTCAGGCCCAGGGCCCAAATGCAGTTCTTGGGGCCTTTCTACGTGTCCCTTGGGGCTCTCTTCCCTGGCCACATCCTGTCCCTGTGCCATGCCCCTCCCCACAGGCTACATCCCTCACCAGCCCTGCTCTACACCCTTCTGGAGTGCTTTTGCCTAGCTGAAATTCATCCTTCAACTGCAAACATGCCTCTTTCGTTTGCCTGGTTGCAGAGATGCGATGGCTAAGTGTGTGCACCTACTGAAACCTTTGAACTTTCCACACTCTGCACAAAGGCAAAAGTCACATCCATTGTTATGCCCACTTTTGCCTCTGGCCTCACCCGCCAGTGGCATGTGGGCCTCACAAGGCTCCTTGAGGGAATGAGGCCCTGGGGCTGAAAAACTTCCCCAAACCCTGCATTAAAGTATTATAAAGGCTCATGCATAAAGATATATGAAGTCACCTTTCAACCACCTGAAGAATGCTTAAGCCATTGTGCATTATTCACCTTCTGTGCTCTGATAATTAATTCATGGAGTACCTGTTCACTTTGAAGAATCATTTCATATTAAGAGTAGATCAGTTTACAGCCTGGCTTTTTTGTTGACTTGCAAAGCCTGACCAGTCGCTAGCTTGGTTTGGTGGAGGGAAATATATGCAAACAAATTAAGTGCTTGATTATGAATATTAATAAAAGGAATTTTTGTACACCGAGAACATTTGCACATATATGTACTTTTCTTTCGTAAAAAGAGCTACATATTGCTATGAATAAAATGTACTTGTTTGTTTATGACTGTGCAGGCAACAATGTCTTAGATGGACTACATTGTTGCAGAATTGACACAGCATTGGATTTTCAAAAAATGCACTGGGGTGGAATTTTATCCCCAAGGACTAGGTTAGGATTTAATAGTCTGTTTTTCTGGACTCAGCATGGCACTGGAATTGTGTTGGCTGCCTCTCTGAACGATCACCTCCTATAAAGTGATAAGAGGCAATAGCAATCATGCAGTTGATGCTTCAGGTTTCTTACCAATGTATCAGGAACTCACAAGTGTTTGAGTGACAGCCTTCAACTGTGTCGCATTCATTCCTGAAAGAAGGTCTGAGAGGATCCTGATGTATAAAGGTGGATCATTTCCCTGGAGGCTTCTAAGTGAAAATCCTCACAAGGGTGTTTTCATATACTGATTTTACTCAGACTAATTATTATCTCTGAATGTCAAAAGGAGTTTGGAATAAAATATGTCACCCCTTCATTGTCATGAGTGTGAAGTGTGCATGTGTGGTTGATGGAGATTTAAATATATAAAGGTAAATGTTTATGTAGAAACAAGTCTCTTCAATGTGACATTTCCAAGCAAGGAGGTTTAGGATTTGCAGCCTCTCTCTCTCTTTCTCTCTCTCTCTCTCTCTCTCTCTGTGGGGAAAGAACCCTATGAAAAACACAAACATAACAGACATGGGAAGACTGGTGAAAGTCCACTGACCTTGAATAGTTGCCAGAGTGCTGTTACTCATCAGAGCTGGGCTGAGAGCACCGCCTAGTGTCCCTGGATTGAGACTGAGTAAGGCACCTCTGCAATCCCAAAACAGGAAACAAAAACAAACTGAAGACAGAGCGACTTTCCAGGTGAGCAGTCTTAGACACAGAATTAGAATTTAAAAGTCAATTTCGAATTCCCTCCGTTGTTTATCACAAAAACGGACGCAGATCCTTTCAGCAACATTTCTACCTAGGATTTATTATTGACTGGTTGCATTCTTTAAAATTGATCTTAAAAGTGGCAAGGAATGTAAAAACTTGCATTCAAACATTTTTATACCTGAAAAGTGCCAATAATCTCTGATGGGCTGAACTACTGAATTAAAAGAAAGAATTAAGGCAATCTTTATTTTCATACAGCACTTATTTTTAAGTAAAGGTACTAAATGTGCAGTGTATTGACATTTGATGCCTGAAGGCTAGGTAGTTAAAATGGCAAGCAAATTTTATGAATGGCAGATACCTACCCAGCTGCAAACTGTGAGGATGCCATCAAGCCTGGATTTAGTCCTGCTGCTGCTGCCATGGCAGCAAGACTTGCATTTGCAGGCAACTGTGCAGCTCCTTGGAGTGCCGCTGCTGCTGTTTGCAACCCAGAAGCAGTTACCATCACCTGGCTGGTCCCAATTGCTGAGGACATGGGGGTGGAGGTTGTCTGTGTTGTGCTGGTCTCACTGGCACTCGATGCCTCAGAAGTGGAAGCGGAGGCAGAAGGAGAGGGACTCAGGGAGGGTGATGTCACTGTTGAGGAAGCCGGGGGTGCAGTAGAAATCACAGTCGCTGTGTTGTTGGGGATGGTTTCTGTGGTGCCTGAAAAGATGGTTTCAATCAGACTAAAATAGTTAATACTCCTAGAAGAGACCTATAACTACAAGACAGTGGAATGGAATGAAAGTGCAATGCGCGTAAGTGTAAGAAAAAGAGGACTGATTAACTCAGTGGACACTGTGTTAGTACAGTATTGTGAACAGAATCCAAAAGGCACTGTTTATCTTGGATGTGAGTGTATTAAAACTTGTTGCTTAACAAACACCCCTGGATACAAATGATGCCAATGATTCTCTGACATAATAGGTCACTAAATTTTAGTATTTGTAACAGCAAGTATTTCTGTGCTGAGGAAGTCTGAATATTCTCTTACCTGTGACTGCCAAACTAGTTACTGCCGCGCTGGTTAGAGGGAGCACAGGGTTGACAGTCAGGGTTGTAGCTGCACTGCTTGTCACAAGGCTTGGTGTGGTTGCCACCTAGAGGTCAGAACAAAACAGCTAAGCTTTCTTAGAAAGGAAAAGAAATCAGATTTAAATGTTTACTACTTACCTACAAATATAGAAGCTAGCAAACACATACTATTATATAGCTTTGGATTTTCATTCATTGAAGCTTAAAACTATGCTACACTGCTACTTGTAGTGAGAAAATCATTAAGCTATGTATAACGCAAACACCCATGTGAATCACCCAGCTCAATCCAGCAACAATTCATGTCTCGCTTAGTACTCAAAGCCCTCTGGAGGATGTCTTCTTCAATATGGGCCAAAGTAGAAGCAATAGGTGGTGTACTGAACACAGCAGTGACCACTGAAGATTGATTTTGAAATCTGCATTATGACAACCTCATTACCAAGAGGATAGGAGTGATTTTAATTTCTTCCAGTCTGGCATAACTCAAGTTAATTCTTACCAATGAAGTTGGGCAAGGGAAAATTGCTTTGATGGGTGAGCTGCTGGTTCCACCACTACTCGGTGGGTTAATCCTTTTCTCCTTCTGGCGCCGGTTACAGAACCAAACGCGGATCACCTCTTTCTCCATGTTCAGCTGGTCAGCTATCATGGTGATCTCTTCCGAGGTAGGCTTTTGGTTCTGAAAGAGTAGTAATTTGAAGAGAAGAGCTCAGTTATAGTTTGGACACAGGGTGAATTCCCATTTTACAGGGAAGCTGCAACAATGAAAGCCAGCAGCTACCTATAATTGTTGCAGATACATCTGAAATATCTCTCTCATAGTAGGGGAGATGCACCAGTTCCTCTTCTACTTCTTACATGGGAAGGACAGAAGGTCAAGTGATTCATATAGTGTGTCAGGTAATATAGTCTTTTATCATGTTATTTAATTGTTCTTATGCCATTTTATCATTTCATGCTATGCTGAAACTACTCAGCAGCCGTTAGAGTAGCACACAGTGCAACAGATCGACTCACCTCCAGGAAACTCTTCTCTAAGGCCACACGTATGTTGGTCTCTATGCTGGTGCGTTTCTTCCTCCTGCGGTTCAAGCCCTCAATCCCCAGCCCTGGGGAATTCAGGGCACTTGGGCTGGAGAGAGCTGAATCTGATGAGAGGTTTTCTGAAAGCAGTCAACACAAGTCAAGGTCACTAAAGCATGCTAAGAATATATTTTTAAAAGGTACCACTCACAGTACTTGGTTAAACAACTACACATTAACTCATGTAATGGCCCCTCCTCAACCTCAACCTAGGAATGACCAGCACTGGGCCTCCTGATACCGACTACACTCCCATAACTGAGGGTGTTCTCAATAAGGGTACCATGATTGTGGCATGCCCTTCCCTTACAGACCTAACTAACACCCACCTTAATTAGTTTCTAGCACCAGTTAAAAATGTATCCCAAGCCTTTAGTTAAGGGGTTTGCAGCCTGCCTCTGCTGACCTTATTCATTTGCTATATGCGGTGTGGGGTTATTGGCTTTGTATGTTGTGTATGTCATGCAGTTATTGTACATAGTATATTTCATATTGTAATTTAATTTCCTTTATAATGTGAACCACTGTATAGTCCTGAAAGGTAGTATACAAGCAAACAAATATCCAAAAATTCTATGGCTTGAGCAGAAATCCACTCATGGGACCTTCCCATCAAGTTTCACCAATTATCCCTCCTCCCAGCAGCCCCCTGCTCCTCGCCTCCTCCAAATCTGCTCAAGAGAGTTGAGGCACCTTGCAGAAGAGAGCGGGCAGTGGTGTGTGGCGGGCTACAGGATGAATTGCATCACTACCACTGGATCGAAAGCCATTCTGCAAACAGACTGAGCCATTCAATTTGTGGAAGGGACATCTAGAATCTAGGCCTCTGGGTCCTATGTAGCAGAAATACTGAAACTAACAGCACTTCCTATTTAAAAAGCCATACTATACAGCTCAGATGGAAAGTCAGTTCTCAAGATCTGAAGGAGACAAGGTTTGATCAAACCTAATTGCACATGGCCACATTTAGGGTTAGCCACTAACTTTTTATATGCACCAGCCAATATTTTTGCTCATGTATTTTTGAGCATTTTTTTGGTCTTAAGAATAAAAAGTGCCAGAGTAACTTTATGATTATGTGGTTGAAAAACACTGTATATGTGCAATTATTTTCACATCAGAGCCAGTGCCGTACAAATGCTTCAGAAAGACCACTCAAGTAAGTAGCTATTTATACTTCTTCAATCTATTCCACTTGCATAACAGACTGAACAGAATGAAAATATCTGTTGTAAGTATAACAAAAATGAACCCCACCACAAAGAGCATTTGAATAAAAATCTTTACGAAATTCAGAGTTGTTCTGCGGTATTTCAGGAATTTTTAAAGGAAATTCTCACCTGCATCATTGAGCCACTTTTCCAGAAGTGGTTTTAACTTGCACATGTTCTTAAAGCTGAGGTTCAAGGCTTCAAAGCGAGAGATAGTAGTTTGACTGAAGTCATTTCCATAGAGTTTACCCATAGCGAGCCCAACATCACCCTGCACAGTTGAAAGAATAAAAGAAGTTGCTCAACAACATATACTTCTATAGGACAGATGTAATAAAATAAATCTCATTACAAAGCTATTGACAGATACAATGGAGACACACTCAGATTTCTTCCGTCTTGTTGATAGACGTATGCTAGCTTCCCACTGAATTAAACTGTCCTTTTGACGAATTTGTGTCCAACACATGCTTTAAAATTGGTATTAGACAGACCATCTTGCAAAAATGTTGCTCAAGAAGGAATAAAGATGTTATCTACAGGTCACCAAATGCAACAAATTCTGCATCTTCAAAGGCCAATGACTTGATTAGCAATGAACTGTTTCTAAATTTTAAAGTTAGCGCTTGGTCAAAGGATCTGACCCGCACCCTGTTTGGTGAGGAGGCCTGGTGAAGTGTTATGTACAGTCAAACCTCAGTTGTCGAACGTAATCCATTCCGGAAGCCCATTTGGCTTCTGAAGTGTTTGACAACCTAGGCACGGCTTCCAACTGGTTGCAGGAACTTCCTGCATTCAGTGGAAGCCATGTCGGACGTTTGGCTTCTGAAAAACGTCTGAGAGCTTAAACGTTCTGAAACGGAGGTGTTTGGGATCCGAGGTTTAACTGTTTAAGGGATTCTGCCTCAACACAGAGGGCTGAATCACTTTCCACCGCCTTCAAGTCCAACAGTTAAGTGAAGTTAAGCACTTTCTTCCAACGTTAAGGATCTCAGCTCAATGAATGAGTGCTTCTGCATATAGTCACATAAAAAGTATCAGGGTCAAGTACATAAACTCATTTAATTCATGTACAACTCATGACAGATCAAACTGACAACAGCTGGGAAACAACTGGGATAACAAACTGAATTATTTTTGTTTATGCAGGACATCCACCACCTTTGGATACAATGAGGAGTCTAATGACCATACCACTTAATCTCCTACTTTAAATATTTATTTTAAATTGCAAAGTCTTCTTTTGATTTTTTTGTAACTAGAGAATTGAACTGCAATAGGCAATTAGTCTATTAGTCTTCTATATAAACCTGAACCCAGTAATTATTTCTGAAAGACAGAACAATAAATCTATAAGCATCTGAAAATAACTTACTGTACCACCGGCAAATAATTCTCTCTCACACACACACTTTGAGAAATTAAACATTTATTAATTCAGTTTTCTAATTACTATCCTCTCACATAATTAAGCTATCACTATCATTAAAAACTAATTATGTATATAGCTTGTGCAATATAATTGTTAAGTAAATACTATGCTGTTGGCATCCTAGTGGTGCAATGTTTTGCTGCAAAACAGAGAAGTACAAGGTGCCCCTTTGATTTGGGGTGGGGTGGGGGGGAGATGAATTTCCATCCACAATTGAATTTTTGCCCATCTCAGTTAAGGAAAGATTGATTAGGTTGTCACATAGGATACACATTCAATGAAGTTTGAAGTGCATACATCTGAAAAAGCTACAGAAGCATGGATTATCCATATATGCTTAACATAAATAAGTTGATTCTCATTAAAGTCTGCTCAAACAAATTTTATTGGGAAAATTATGATGATCCTTTCCTAGCATTGCTTTTCTGTATGTATGGACCCACAATACCACTTTAAAAATCTCATCATAAGCCCAAAATATTATCTCAATACAGGGAAAGTCCAATCTTCAATCACTACCATGTTTTCTCAAAAGGTGGGGGAACCTTAAGAAAGGCATCCCCAGGTGAGCTCAGAAATGGACAGGTTTGTACAGGAGTAGGCAGTCCTTAAGAAAGCCTGTAAAGCCCTTTATAGCTACAACGCTCAGCACTAAGCCTAGAAATGTATAAGGAACCAACAGAGCTGTTTTAGAACTGATGAGATATCTTGGGCCCGGTCTTATTCAACATCTTTATCAACGACTTGGATGATGGACTCAAGGGCATCCTGATCAAATTTGCAGATGACACCAAACTGGGAGGGGTGGCTAACACCCCAGAAGACAGGATCACACTTCAAAACGACCTTGACAGATTAGAGAACTGGGCCAAAACAAACAAGATGAATTTTAACAGGGAGAAATGTAAAGTATTGCACTTGGGCAAAAAAAATGAGAGGCACAAATACAAGATGGGTGACACCTGGCTTGAGAGCAGTACATGTGAAAAGGATCTAGGAGTCTTGGTTGACCACAAACTTAACATGAGCCAACAGTGTGACGCGGCAGCTAAAAAAGCCAATGCAATTCTGGGCTGCATCAATAGGAGTATAGCATCTAGATCAAGGGAAGTTATAGTGCCACTGTATTCTGCTCTGGTCAGACCTCACCTGGAGTACTGTGTCCAGTTCTGGGCACCACAGTTCAAGAAGGACACTGACAAACTAGAACGTGTACAGAGGAGGGCAACCAAAATGGTCAAAGGCCTGGAAACAATGCCTTATGAGGATCGGCTAAGGGAGCTGGGCATGTTTAGCCTGGAGAAGAGGAGGTTAAGGGGTGATATGATAGCCATGTTCAAATATATAAAAGGATGTCACATAGAGGAGGGAGAAAGGTTGTTTTCTGCTGCTCCAGAGAAGCGGACACGGAGCAATGGATACAAACTACAAGAAAGAAGATTCCACCTAAACATTAGGAAGAACTTCCTGACAGTAAGAGCTGTTCGACAGTGGAATTTGCTGCCAAGGAGTGTGGTGGAGTCTCCTTCTTTGGAGGTCTTTAAGCAGAGGCTTGACAACCATATGTCAGGAGTGCTCTGATGGTGTTTCCTGCTTGGCAGGGGGTTGGACTCGATGACCCTTGTGGTCTCTTCCAACTCTATGATTCTATGATTCTATGATCTCCCATAAAGTGTGTTACAATGGGTCATTTTGGTTATAACTAGATCATAGAGAAAAGTGGTCAGGCTATCTTTGCCCAGGAGGATCACAGCATGTGCACCAGCTTAAGCTTGTAAAAAGAATTTTATACCACTGATATTTACTTCTGCGTACAAAGTGAAGGCCATGGACTCACCACATCTGAAACTCTGATCTTCAGCCCTATTTAGAAGCAAACCTCACTAGATTTGATAGAGGTGTTCTCAAATAAGTATAGAGGTATTCTTTTCAGTACAATGCACACAAGGCAGCAGCCCACCAATTTCTTCTCAGATTTCTGCTCCAAGGATGGGCGTGGGGAGGTGAGCAAGGAAAAAAAGGGGGAAGCGGAGGAAAGAACTTTGATGGGATGGAGGAACGGGGCAGTATTAAGAGGCATGAAGAACAGTTTGCCTACCTATGATGCAGTTGTAGCCAGGGGGACAAATTAGAAGCCTATGGAACCCCATAGCATACATGCTATGGTGTGGGGCCATAGTCTTGCAGTACCACTTTCTGAACCGGACCCACCAGGTAGTAATAAAACAACTGTGCCATTCGCTCTCATCCCAGCCAGGCAGTCCAAAAGGAGGCTGTGGACGATGGATCCTCCACAGACACTAATAAAAGCCCACATAAGAAGTCAGGATAAATTAGGAAAAGTGATATAGACCCTGTCCTTCCAGATCTGAACACTGGTATTTTACCCATTGTGAAGGGATCTTAAATATTCCATTTTACCTGAGTGAATCCAAGTTTGATCCGTCTTTGTTTGAAAGTCTTGGCAAATTGCTCAAGCTCCTCAAGATCACTGGGCTCTTCCAAGCTGGGGGTATCAATTCGCTTTGGTGTTGACTGGCTCTGTGGAAGTGGCTGAATAGGGGTCGCTGCTATTGTGCGTGTTGGGGTTGCTGGCTGCTAAGAAATATAAGAAAGCAAAGAGTGAAGTCAGAAAACATATAGAAATAAAGCATGGTTAAGAAAAAAAGTATGGCTTTTCTTGGTAAATGCTAGTATCTTCTATTTTCTAGCATACGCATTGTATTTTAATTGTATTCAACTCTAAAATAGGTATTGCAATCTAGAGTATTCTCAAAGGGAATTCTATTCGACAGAGCAATTCTTTTAAAAGGACAATAAAAACAAAGGTGTCTCCTGATCCTTTAATTTTCCTGCTTAAGAATGAAGTATACTTTCTCCCAATTATTCTCACTATGCAAAAAAGAGATTGACTGAACAAAGCAAAGGGGTGAGTGGGAAGAGTAAAGTCCCCAAAGTCCAAAACAGCTCCAGAAAGAGTTTATGGCTTTTCTGCTATAAAGCTTTTTAGCATGTGACAAAGTGTTATCAGATGGACTTAGGAGTGGTTCAGAAGTTGCATCTAAGCACAATTCCTACTCTGACAGTAGCTAGACTTCTAATCATTGCTTTCCACATGTGTTAATACATTTTCCAGTAATTTCTTGATACGTAAAATATAGCATGACACATGCACACAGTGCTCAACCTTTTCCAGCACAAGTGCAAAGGTTTTTAGAATATGTCAACAATCTCTTAAGTGAGAGGTAGCCACCAGTTCACTGTCTCCCTAGAATAATAAAAATGGACAAATTTTGCCATGCACCATGGCCTGAATTCTCTCATCCTACCCCCACCAAGTAGGAATAAGAAAATTTATCGAAAACTGACCTGAGAGGTGAAAGTGATGCTTGGCTGAGACTGCAGGAGGTTGGCTTGGCTTTGCTGAGGTAGTTGCGTTAAGAGATTCTGCGCTTGCAGGAGACCTGAAAGAGAGGAGACATGAATTTTAAAAATTACATAAATGCTATTGATCAAACTGATTTACGGCAGTATGGTGTCTTATGGGCACAGACCATATAGCTCCTTAAGTATTTTATGCAGAAGTCTGCTGAAGGAAATCTATTTCAAGTATATCATTTCCCAAAAAAACTATGGAACTGAACCGCTTACTGGGCTCTGGGAAGCTCTTGCAAGATCTACCAGAACCCAGTAAGCAAGTCTGACAGCTCAAAAGCTCTTTCTGCACCGGGAAAACGCCGTGCAAAAGAGCTTTTAAGCTCCTGCCTTCTGTGCTTTTAATTTGTGTGATTTCAACTGACCAGCCTTCAACTGTGCAAAGTTGAAATCGTACAAGTTAAACATCCATAAGTTACCCGTATTCAGAAGAGAGAGGGACAGAAATAGGCATTGAGAGTGCAGGGCCACATGATAGCAATTCAAAGGTTTGATGCACTGTAGGGTAACACATGTGCTGAAGACACTATGTAGAAGTATTTATGTATATGATAATACTAGAAGACAAGCCAAGTTAGATGACAGAATAGATACAGTGGGTATAATGGAAACTTAGTGGAATGGAGAGTGCCAGTGGGACATAATGATCTCTGGATACAGACTCTATACATGGTCTAGAGCTGAGGCTGCTCTGTTTAACAGAGAGAACACAAGTCCAACAAGCTAGAAACCCCAAAAGGGGCAGGTTCCTTCACAGAAATGGGGGAGGGGGCATTATACAGCTCCCCAAAGTAATTTAGCACTGAGGATCCCCCTGAACTAAATGCCCAGGATAATCTTGAAATAAAGGATTAAATCAAGGAGGCATCCAAATGAGAAAATGCTACAGTAATGGGAAATTTCAGTAACCCATGCATATAATGGGCTACATGCATTTTCTAGTAATAAAAAAGAAATAAAATTTCTAGATATCCTAAATGACTGTTTCCTAACAGGTGGTCATTGTACCAACTAGAGGGGTGGCAACCCTAGACTTAGAACTTAAGTGAAACTCCGGACCAGGTGGAAGATGTGTTAAGCAGATTGGAAACAATTACCGCAGTGCTATCAAATTCAACATATATGTAAATTGCCAATAAAATCCAACACAGTCACATTTTATTTCAAAGGAGGAAACTTCGCCAAAATGAGGTGATTGGTAAAATGGAAGCTGAAAGTCAAGAGGGACAGGTCTCTCCAGAATCCCCAGGGTTGTTCAAAACCACAATAATAGAAGCCTAGCTAGAATATATTCCACAGATCTGGAAAGGTACAACCAGGATCATGAAGATGCTGGTGTGGTAAAGAGCAGAGTCAAGGAAGCTATCAGAGGCAGGAAGGATTCACTAAGAAAATGGAAGTCTAGTCCAAAAGAAAGAGACAGACCAATAAATAATAAACCAATGAAACCAATAAATGATAAAAACAAGGACTGACCATTTTTTTAAATTACATTCAAAGCAGGTGACTGAATAGAGAGGTAGTCAGGCCTTTGGAAGACAAAAGAGACAAATATGTGCTAAATGAGTAAAAGGAGACTGCAGAGGAGCTGAATCAATTACTTGTCTTCACTGTGCAAGATGTAGGGAGGACACCTGTGTCTGAATAAACTTTCATGGAGAGTTTTGTTTTTTGAAGAAGTGAGGCAAATGGTAGTGACAAGTTCTCAGAAACTGAGAAATCATCTGGTCCAGATGGCACCCAAGAGTTTTGAATTGTGAAATTGCTGAACTTATAACAAAAATATGAAGACTGTCAATCAACCTTCATACCTGAGGACTCGGCAGTGGATTTTTAAAAAAGGATCTGGGGTGGGGTTGGGGTTCCTGGGAAATTGCAGGTCAATTATCTTAACGTCTGTTCCACAAAAACTGGTGGAAAGAATTGTTATGCCTTGCTGAAGCAGAACCAGAATAGTTTCTGCAAGGGCAAGTCCTGTGTTATTACAGTTCTCTTTTGAGTATCAACAAGCATATTGGAAGAGGTGATCCAGTTGACATGCTGTCTTACTACTTTCAAAAGTTGACTTAATAATTTCAAAAAGCTGCAAGTAAAAGTATCTCACCCAAGACTACTGAATAAACTTCACAATCATGGAGTAAGAGAAGTCCTCTTATGGATCAGGAATTAGTTAAGAAACAGAAAGCAGAGTAGGAATAAATGGACAGTTCTCCCAATGCAAGGATGAAGAAAGTGAAGGCCAACAAGGATTGAGGCCTTTGCTTTTTACTTTTTAATGACCTGGAGTTAGGGGTGAACAGTGAGGTAGCCAAGTTTGCTGATGATACCAAATTGTTGAGCTCCAAAAGGATCTCTACAAACTGGGTGAAAGAGCAGTAAAACGGCAAACGCAATTTATTGTAAGCAAGTGTAAAATGATGCACATTGGGGCAAATTTTTACCCCTCATTTAACATATATGCTAACGGGGTCTGAAATGGCAGTGACTGACCAGGAATGAGACCTTGAGGTTGTAGAGGGTAACTCGATGAAGATGTTGACCCGACCCAGTGTGCGGCAGCTGTGAAAGAGGCGAATTTCATGTTAGGGATCATCACGAAAGGGATTGAAAATTTAACTGCCAATATCACAATGCTGTTATAACAAATCTATGGGGAGACTACACTTGGAATACTGTGTACAGTTTCTGGTTACCTCCCCTCAAAAAGGATACGGCACAGCTGGGACAAAAAATTCAGAAAAGAGGGAACTAAAGTGATCATGGGGTGGAGTAACTCCCCTGAGGAAACATAAAGGGATTTTAAGTTTAGGGGGGAAAGATGAGTGGTGGGGGTGGGGACGTGAGAACGGTGCATAAGATTAGGTGTGGCATGGAAAAAGTGGCAGGCAGAAAACTCTCCCTATTATATAGTACTAGAACTCAGGGGAAGCCAATGAAGCTGAATGTTGGAAGATTCAGGACAAAAGAAAGTACTTCTTCACATAGCGCATAGTTTAAACTATGGTATTCGCTCCCACAAATGCAGTGATGGCCACCAACTTGGATGGCTTTAAAAGAGGATTAGACAAATTCATAGAGGATCAGGCTATCAATGGCGTCTAGCCACAATGGCTATGTTCTAACTCTACGGTTGGAGATAGTATGCCTCTAAATATCAGTTGCTGGGAATCACAGGAAGGGAGAGTGCTGTTGCACTCAGGTCCTGCGTAGGGGCTTCCTATAGGGATCTTGTTGGCCACTGTAAGAACAGGATGCTAGATTAAATGAGTCTTTGGCCTGATCCGGAAGAACTCTTCTTATGTTCATTACAATCATGACACTCGAAGCACTCTAGCAACTGCAGAAAAGGTGGGACAGAATTTTTAAAAATGAATTTTTGTAGCCTAAAGTTTTAGCCCAAATAAAGGCATATAGGGGAAAAGAGGTGTCCTGTATGCTGACTATTTCCAAAACTGTAAAAAAGGGAAAAAAAGAGTACTATATTAAAGAAGGGAAAGGATAAGGATTCCAGAGAAGCCATGTCTGCATACTTATTGGACTTCTGCTCATGTGATGGATATATTCACCCAGATGGTCCCTACTCTATAGTAACAAACATCTTCCTTAAAATTTACGTGCCTGAGTATTAAACACCTCTGGTTGCTTGTTTGCCTGCAACAAAATATCTTTATAAAAAACCTAAGTCCTTTAGGAAACGTCTTGCTCACCCTGCTGCCCCTGCGGCGTCTGTGAGATGATGAACTGTGCTGGTTGCAAGTTGGTTGTTGGATGCACCAACACAAACTGTTGCAGGTTGAGATTCTGTTGTTGGAGCTGCTGCAGGTGCTGCAAATCCTTGAAGAAGCAAAACGAAATTAAGAGTTTTTAAAACTTAAACAGTCATTCCCTCCCCTTCAAAAGCAAGACAAACCCATTAGGAAAAGAACTGTGATCCAAACCTCTTACTCTGCAAACACAGGGCATCTGAATTTAATAGCACATAAAAAAATGAACATATACTAATTCATAGAATCATAGAATGACCTGGAAAAAGTTGCTAATGCGAAGGAACAACAGCAAAGTATTGATTTAAGGATGTAGTCCTCCTCTTGAGGTTTTCAGCATATCATCAATTTCACTAATAGAAACAAAATTTTAGCATCAGCAAATGTTGAAGTTTTAGGCTGCCACGGAGCTCTGCTTGTCCCCAGGCTCCTTCAGTTTTTGTATCTGCCCTCCGCAGGTGATGGGGGCTTTGGTAGGAAATGACTAGTGCAGTCATCAACAGCTCACCAGGCTCATCAACCCTGCTCATAAGGAGACCTGCTGGAATTTTATGCCAGCTGCATCATACAAGTCTTTGCTTTCTCATACATCTGCTTCCAGGCAAGCAGCAGCTACAAAACAGTGGTGAGAGAAAGTACATACCATCTCCTTCCTCTTGGCCCTAGTCTGCCCACCCACAGAAGTGAATCCCACAATGTTTATGTGGGGACATATTCATCATATGGGAGGGGGAGGGGAAGTAAACATGGAACAATATGGTGTCTGGGCAGTAATCAACCATGTTTCACACATCAGAGAATTAACTCTCGGAATCCTACTGACTTGATGGCTTTTGTAGGTCTGGTAAGAAGCCAACAGACTCAAAACACTAGCCCATTGTACCACCATGATAAAAAAAAAGATAGCAAGAACTTGAGTGGTAAGAACATATTATGAAAAATGAAAAACAATTTCCTCGCAGCATGCTAAATTGTGTTTTGTTATGTACATTATATCTATCAGGATGTGGTATAATTTGTATTAGCTCTGTAAACTGCCTTACCAGTAGGTGAACAGAAAGCTATAAACACTACTATATAAATGTTAGGGAAAAAACCTGCTAGCATTTATTCCATTTATTCATATTCTCACAGAAGATTTCTTGCGATGATCGCAGCTAGAGTTGCGTGTGTAAAATCAGTTAAATATAATGATGTGTCTGAAACGGGGATCAGGTCAGTGAATCAATTATTCAAGAACAGGGCTATAAAAACAAACAATTATTTGGATAATGTATTTATAATAGTAATCCAAACAAGCTAAGCAGGGCTCTGTTGTAAGTGATTGATGAAGTCCATGTACTCCAATTTGCAGTGGAAAAAGTGACGGACTTCAGAGATATATACATATCTCAGCAACCCTATAAGGTAGGTTAAGGTGACAGGTTAGGAAGTGGTCCTAAGTGACCCAATGAGTAGGTAACTGAACACAGGTCTCCCAGGTTTAATTCTAATACTACACTGGCTCTCAACTTTCATTTTTGCTCCTTGTGACCATGATCTACCAGAATTATTAACTATATAGGCCACTCAAAAGCAGAGTTCACATGGAGACTTGCAACTAGAAATAAAATAATGAAATATTCATTAGCAATTTTATCTCTCTCTCTCTCTCTCTCTCTCTCTCTCTCTCTCTCTCTGTGTGTGTGTGTGTGTGTGTGTGTGTGTATGCAGCATACAAGTCCAATAAATTTAACTTTACGTTGATTTCATATACATCTCAAAGTGATTCATACCATACACTAAAAATCACTAAGAATAGGCTTAAAAACAATATACAAATCAACTAAAGATAGGCAAGAAACCTAGTTCCCATCCCTACTCACACCCAGCTGGAAAACTTTGTTGAAACAAGAATGTCTTCAATTTTTTCTGGAAATTACAAACAGAGGGTACCTGCTGTATCTCAACAATGATCCTGTTACACAAACAGTCACACTGAAAACCCTGAAGCATATTGTCATGGCTAGAACTTATGATATTTTTAGGGTTTCAAGAACAGCCCCAATTGCAAAGAAGTAACTTGCTGGGCATATGGAGAGTAAGGCAGTCTCTCAAATAACTTGGTCCAGAGATGCTTAGGGCCTTATACATTAGTAGCCAAAACTGTATTGGCTGCCTGGACTGGAAGCAGCTTGGCAGCCAATGCAGATTCCAAAGACAAGGAGATATATGCTGGCAGTAGTCTTGGAAGAGCATACCTCCAAGCACCTTGTTTATGTCGGCAGGCTGCAAAAACTGAAACTGATCTCGGAAAAAGGCTTAGTGGATGACTGGAAATCTCACTTGGAGCTGCATAAATCATGGAATCAAGTACATTATGGAGGTGAGTGACTTCATTCTCTAAGTGTCTAGAAAGCAAAAGTCCCTGGGGGCTCCTGAGCTCCATTCACTAATACAGGGGTCCAAAGCCAACAGACCACTCTGAAGAACTCTGCTATGTAGTTATTCAATGGTACAATGGAGACAGTGAAGTAGGCCCTCCTTGCTGCTTTCACTACTGCAAAGTAGGCATGATTATGTGCTCTAACACAGCATTTGAGAGGATGCTCAGAAGGAACCATATCCATGGCCCTCCACATCTCACCATTCCCCAGGGAAACGAGGGCCTTGGCAGGTTTGCCTCTTTCACCCATCAGAAAATAGCTATAGCATTCAGGAATCCGTAAGTGGTCTACCCTAATTGGTCCTCCACCCCTGCAGGGGGGAACTGGCGTCAGCTCAAGCTTCACCAGGAAGTGGTCTGGTGATGACAAAGGGGGCACAGAAACACCTCCTCATTTCCAGGCATCCAACCTCACCACCAGGAGCAAAAACCAAATCAGGAGTGTGTTCTGCATTGTGTGTCAGGTCAATGATCACTTGAAACAGCCCCATGGTTACCATGAAGTCCTGAGTTGGATCAAGAACCAAACTGCATATGCGAGTCTCGTTCACATTTAACAGCTGAATCATGGTTTGGTTCTTGTGAACAGCTTTGTGCCCACAACCTCCCTTCAATGTCCTCTCTCATTTCTGGGTTTGAAATACTACATGTTATTACTAAACCAGAATTAGAAACTCATTTCAAACCATGGTTGTCTCCAAACCAGAATGGGAAAATAATGGTTTGCATAAGCTTTAATTTACCCACTTTGGATGTCACACCAAATTGTGGCTTGCAAAAATCAGGAAATGAGGAAAACAAGTGGAGTGGAAAGAGCAAGTGATCAAATGTAAAAACTGTTTATAAGAGCCAGATTATTTGACCTGAATGTTGCCATGCCTGCATTTTATAAAAGGAAACTTGTAGCTTTCTGTAACAGGGATGTGTGGTCTTTGGAAATCAGAGGACCAAGCAGACTATGTTGCCAAGGTATTCAAAACACTGCCTTGTGAGCCCTTATTCAGTTGCACTGCGGACAAAAGAGTAACAAAAGAGACATATTAGGGCAGGCCAACATGATCAATGGTTTGAAAGACAAAGCTCACCTGTGCAATTTGTATCGGTTGAGATAGAGGGATTTGTGTCATGGGCGTTGCAGCAGAAGCTGAGATGGTGGCGCCTGCAGCATTGTGCTGCTGACTGGCTGAATGCTGCACTGCAGCTGCCAGCAACTGTGCCTGTGCCTGTTGTATCAATAATTGCTGCTGGGCTGGTGTTAACGTGAGCTAGGAACAAGTTTTAGGACAGTAGTTAATAGCATGAAACATCATCCCTTTTACAAACCATCGCTATTTATTTCTGACCAGTTGCCTTCAAACAAGCCACCGTATACAGGGAGCAGATGTTTATTCCAGGTAAGATAAAAATCAACCAATCTATCAACCTATATTTCACCTCATCTAAATGGTACTGGCATAAGCATTGTATCATTGTGACCACTGCATTATTGTGGCACTGCTTCAATATTAATGTGAAAAAGGTAATTAGCTAGCAAGCAATGGAAAGAAACAGCACTGACAGGAAATAGCAAGCAAAAGAACAAGCCATCACTGACAGGCTTTGAAAGGAAATTTACACCCACCAGAAGCAGAAGCGATTAGCCAGATGAATGAGAAATAGCAATACTGGCTGTGGTTACCAAACAAACTGATAATACTCCAGCTGCTTCACATTAGCATGAATCCCTGGCATGTTTCATCATTTCCATTATGCCTTAAGATATAGCTGAGGAACATGTGCACCATTTGTTCCCCTCCAAGTCAACCCCCCTCTTCCGTCTGCCTTTTTGTTTTGATAGGATTGAGCTGGTAGGTTGACATCTCTGCAGGTTTCCAAACACACATTATCTCTATGAAACAGGTGGCGTTAGACTCCCTTCGATACATGAATATTCTTCCCAGTTTCTGTATAGAAAGAGCCCTTACCTTCAAAGACCTGGATCTAGTTTCAATGTAGCAAAGAGCAGTTAGGCAAAATGACATTTAATGTATATGGACTAATTTTTACTGTATGCTTATATAAAAGTGCTGTAAGTAAAAGCCATGAAAAAAACTGTATTCAGATTACAGTAAAAGCCCACTACATATGGAAAACAGCCATTTGTAGAGCTTTAAGGTGAAGGATCTGGCATAAATAGAAAACACTGCCAGTCAATACAGACAATACTAAGGTAGACAGACCACTGCTCTGAGTTGGTATAAAGCAGTTTTCTGTATGCCTATAAATAGAACTAAACTCAAAGCAGTGCCATTTGATTTACATATTACATATAGCTTTCAGAGATAAATAATATAGGGAGAAAAGTCTCTGATTAACCGCATGTCTCAAATTTTGAAAATAGCAGAAGTCATTTATCAGTTTTTAGTCTCCCAAGTTGTTGTAGCATACTTTTTTTTTTCAATTGAAAGAAACACTGATAGCTTACATTAAAAGTTCTCCATCCAATGAGAACTGTTAATAGGTGGATTTAAACCTCATTTTGTGTATGGAAAAGGAAATTTCAGCAAACTTAAGAGTGTGGTTATATCAAGAATAGCACTGTGGTAAAATGGTTGATCAAATAGTCATAAATATGACCAAAACATTGTAACAGCAATACTAACTTCTTTTCCCTCTTCACTGTGACTAGGAGGTGACAGAAGAAAGCAAATGTGGAGAAAGACAGGGGTCAGTAACCTTTTTCAGCCGTGGGCCGGTCCACCGTCCCTCAGACAATGTGGTGGGCTGGACTATGTGTTTTTTGGAGGGGGGGTGAACGAATTCCTATGCCCCACAAATAACCCAGAGATACATTTTAAATAAAAGCACACATTCTACTCAGGTAAAAACACACTGATTCCCGGACCGTGCATGGGCTGGATTGAGAAGGTGATTGGGCCTTAGGTTGCCTACTGCTGGAGCAAGACAACCCCCCCCCCCCCCCGAAACTAATCTAAAAGAAGAAATTTGCTATAATTTGTTGACTTCTTGAATCAACATACTGTGTTAAAATTTACCCCTATACTCATCAGCAAAGTAGAGAAATAGCATCTGATATGGTAGGTTTCATATTGTATATATTAGCTTTCCAGATAGATTACACAGCAATAACCACTATATCAAAAATAAAATTACAGAATTTAAAAACTACTCCCCATCTACAATTGTATCAATTAATTTCTAATATATCAACCTGATTTCTAAAAGATAGTGGTGGCAGGATTAAGAGAGCCTCCCTAGATAGAAAGTTCAAAGAAGGTAAGCTACAATAGAGAGGGTTCTACTTTTGCTCCAGAAGACAACTTTTCTCATGGCATGGGGACATAGCACAAGGTCTCCTCCTGCAAATCTCAAGAGATGTGGTAATTTCTCCAGATAGGCTGAACTCAGACAATATAGGCCTAGACGCAAACAGGTCCATGGCCTCAGATACCATAATCCAAAGCATCAAGTGCCACTGAGAGACTCATAAAACCAATAGGGAGATTTTCTCTGGTCACATTCACCTGGAATGATAAAGCAACAATCTACTCTGTCTAATACAATGAGTTGGTGGCTCATTACAATTCACTTGGACTCATCTTACCCCAGTGATCTGTCCTCCAGCCAGCATGAGCTGGGTCTGGGGTATGGCCGCCTGTACTGAAGGCTGCTGGGAAGGCTGGCTTGGCTGCTGACTGTCCCCAGATTCTTCATTAGGTTTAGTCTAGGAAAGAAAATATACAAGCTTTTGTAGAACAGAATGGGTATCAATGTAGACACAGCCATTTTCATAGTTTATTGTAATATAAAGAGGGATGCTATTAACAAGATTTTTGGTTATCAATAAGATAAAAAGCTGTTTATTTCAACAACTTGTTTTCATAGATAACAGGTGGGGGGAAGAAATGCTAATTTGGTATTGTAGCCGTAAGCCAATATTTCCACGTTATCAGAATGGGGGGGGGGGGGAAATGCTGCTGTTACTTCAAATCATTAACAAAAACAGGGGCTCGATTGTAGTTGGAGAGAGACACAGGGCCTCCAGACACAGGGCCCCCTCAAAACACATATACATATGTTCAAGAAAATTTCCTATTTAGTGCTTGATTTGAAGGCACGGCCTTTAAAGTTTCTAAGCTTTCCCAGTCATTGCCATACTACAGACAGATCTGCACACACTTGTACCAAACTGCCCAATTCCTAGTCAATGTGAAACTCAGTAATCAGTAGCATGCAAGTTTTGGATTAGTGCAGTAGATTTTTCTTTTATACATTTTATAATAATTCATAAACATAGTATTTCAAACTAAACAAGGTATTAGCTTGAAAAACTTTAGATGCTGAATTGCATCCAGGAACAAAAACAAACACTCACCATACATCTTGTCTCTAAGAAACAGAATTTGGTATTTATATAGGCAAACACAGTTCATTTATTTAAAACCATCTTATGAAAGATGAAATTACTGTAGCCATGAGGGAAAAATGCAAGTGAGAAAGCACATGAAAAGGAAAAACAAGGAGAGGGGGTTTATGGTAATTAAAACTGCTTATGCAGAACATTAAAATTCTGCATAGATTTGCATATTTTCCACCACCTGTTTTGGGGACTGCAGAGCAGGCTAATTAACATAGAGGCTCTGATTAATTCTGCCAGTCATTGAGAGATAATTACAGCACAGGACTGTAAACATTCTGCACTGGAGATATAGCCTGTTTGCCAACATCTCTCTCAGGGACTCAAAGTTTGCCATGGCAACCAAGGCAATTTTCAGCCTCTCTCTTTTAGAGAGGAAGGTCACTATCTCGCCTCCTTTCAAAATTATCATATGTAACTAGGTGCATGTTCTAGGGGTTTTCAAGAATGCCCTACCCTAGTTCCTTAGCACTCATAGAGAATGACGCCACTTCACAATAATACTATTTTCCTTCCCCTTTGATGTATTGCCTGAATATTTTAATGAAAGGCAGTAAGCAGTAGATTATAACGCTTTAAGGCATCCTACACCTTCCAGTTGGGATTCAGGCCTCATAATGGGACTGAAAATGCCTTGGTCACGCTGGTCGATGATCTCCGGTGAGCCAGGGACAAAGGTGAGAGCTGTTTCCTAGTTCTGCTGGATCTCTCAGCAGCTTTTGATACCATCGACCATAACATCCTTCTGGACCGTCTACAGGGGCTGGGAGCTGGGGGCACTGTTATACAGTGGTTCTGCTCCTTCCTCCTGGGCTGTGTTCAGAAAATGGCGGTGGGGAATGAGAGTTCAGACCCCTGGGCTCTCACTTGTGGGGTGCCTCAGGGTTCTGTCCTCTCCCCCATGCTTTTCAACATCTACATGCAGCCGCTGGGAGAGATCATCAGGGGGTTTGGGCTGGGTGTTCATCAGTATGCGGACGATACCCAGCTCTACCTCTCTTTTAAATCAGAACCAGTGAAGGCGGTGAAGGTCCTGTGTGAGTGTCTGGAGGCGGTTGAAGGATGGATGGCGGCTAACAGATTGAGGTTGAATCCTGACAAGACAGAAGTACTGTTTTGGGGGGACAGGAAGCGGGAGGGTGTGGAGGACTCCATGGTCCCGAATGGGGTAACTGTGCCCCTGAAGGACAGGTGCGCAGCCTGGGAGTGATTTTGGACTTGAAGCTGTCCAGGGAGGCGAGGGTCAATTCTGTGTCCAGGGCAGCTGTTGACCAGCTCCATCTGGTACGCAGGCTGAGACCCTACCTGCCTACAGACTGCTCACCAGAGTGGTGCATGCTCTGGTTATCTCCCGCTTGGACTACTGCAATGCGCTCTATGTGGGGCTACCTTTGAAGGTGACCTGGAAAGTACAACTAATCCAGAATGCGGCAGCTAGACTGGTGACTGGGAGAGGCTGCCGAGACCACAAAACACCGGTCTTGAAAGACCTACAATGGCTCTCAGTACATTTCTGACAGTTCCCTCACTGCGAGAAGCCAAGTTACAGGGAAGCAGGCAGAGGGCCTTCTCGGTAGTGGCACCTGCCCTGTGGAATGATGGATGACTGTATTTTAATATTTTGTTGGAAGCAGCCCAGAGTGGCTGGGGAAACCCAGCCAGATTCACAGGGTATAAATAATTTATTATTATTATTATTATTATTATTATTATTATTATTATTATTATGCTTAAGCAGCCAGCTGCATCTTACAGAGAACAGAAGAGCAACCAGTTTCAGATTTTAACTATAAATCTTTATTATTATAAAGGAAAACCCGAAGTGATTAAAGTAAGGCCATGCTGACCATCTTATTTCAGCTCCAACTCTTGGGAGTTTTTCAAACATCTTTTAATGTCAAACAGGACTTCTGTACTGAACAACATTTGTTAATGGCTGCCAAACTCTCCCATTGGTATTGCAAAAAGAAAAGTAGAAAGAAAAAAAGGTTGATGCAGACGCAAAAGCACTTACCTGTACATTTAAGGACTGGGCAGCAGCCTGTAAACTTGATCCAGGGAGCTGAACCTATAAAAATGATGTACTTTTAAAAACACAAAACTGGAGAGAAGTAAAATAGCCGAAAAAGAAAGTTTTTCTAGTTTTCGAAACACCTAAGACCACTGAGATAATTAGAATTTTAAAATATAATGCATTGATTCTGATCTAATGCCAGACCATGGCTTGCCCTAACTATAGCTTATACTCCAAATGATAATTTGCATTCCAGAGGTTCAGCCAAACAATGATTTGGGGTTACTTTCTCCTCCTGCCTTTCCCAAGAATCCCCAGATATTATCCAAACAGTGGTCTCTTCAAATATCCTTTAGTAAAAGGCAAAGGATTTATACGATCTGAAGAGAAACCAGAGTATATGAACTTTTCAAAAATCCTGGTTTGGTGGACATTCACAAACCATGGATTGATGGCTGGTGGTGCTACAGGCATCATGGCAAGCCATGGTTTGGCAAGCTATCTGAACTATCCTGCTCCATTTAAAATCTTTAGGTGGAATCTTAACTTTGAATGTCAGTTTTTTACAAACAGAAAACTTTTGGGAGTAGCCACAGTTTATCCAGATTTTGAAGGTGCAAAGTCAAGTGTGAAAAAGGGAATGCAACTTTTATGAAAAGGTATTCCAAAACAGATACAATGGTGCCTCGCAAGACGAAAAGAATCCGTTCCGCGGGTCTTTTCGTCTTGCGGTTTTTTCGTCTTGCGAAGCAAGCCCATTGACGGAGTAGCGCTATTAGCGCTATTGGCAAATTAAGGGCTAAAAACAGCTTTTTAAGGGGTGGGGGATTAGCGGTTTTGCTGCTAAAATGCTTTTAGCAGCTTAGCGATTCAAAATAAGGGGTTTTGGAGCAAAAAAAAAAAAAATCAAATTTTTTCGTCATTTTTCGTCTTGCGAAGCAAGCCCATAGGGAAATTCATCCTGCGAAGCGCCTCTGCAAACGTAAAACCCTTTTGTCTTGCGGGTTTTCCGTCTTGCGAGGCATTCGTCTTGCGGGGCACCACTGTATGTTGTTAGTCTGCACTCCATGAGCTGTGACACAGTACTAATTCAACACTACCTTTTGCATAACCTAGGCAAAATAACAATACAAGGAAGTGTTATGCCGTGTCTTCAAATGGTTCCTACATTTCTGGGTTGGATTCTACAAGATTACAACATGCCATCTGTCACCAAGCAGGCAATTTGTCTCCAAAAAAGCTCCTATCTCCAGTGCCAACATCCAGTTTAATCTTTTGCCCTGTAGTATTCTGAGATAGCAACCATATTAATTAGAGAAAGGCTTCCAAAGCATCATCATGCACAGCTGTCTTAGAGAATTGGCTAGGTTAATAAACTACCAGTTTTTGGCCTTTTCAGCTCTTTTTGCAGCATAAGCTTATGAACAAAGGCCTCTTAGGTACTGATTGCAAAGGCCTAAAAGCCCATTTTAACCAAAGCCTGAGCTGAAGTTGCTCCAAAGCAAAAACTTTCTGCTGTAAATAGTGCCTTGCAAAAAAAAAAAAAAAAAAAAAAATACTGCACAGGGATGGAATGATAAGGTGACTCTGGCTCGTTTTACCATGGGAAACTGCCAATTCAAGATAAATATATAAACACAGTAGCCACTTCAAAGTTCAAGATTCATTATACCCTGGCACTTGAGATTTAAGAAATATAGCATGCTAAAGTCAAAGACAGCTGTATGTTATCTTTTAGAATTTTTTTATAAAGAGATGAACGAAGTATTAAATAAAAGTAGTGGCTGAATCAGAGAAGCTTGAGAAAATAGAACAACTTTCGGTAAATATGTGTTGCTGTCTTTGAAAACTCTATAGCTATTGGCCATAAGGAGACTAGCTTCAGCTGCCCGACATGAACGCTGCTCAGGGTTTAGCTGCTCAGGGGTACAGAAGGTTTACAAACGGCCTTTTAAGTTTCAAAATTAGTCAGCATGCAGACTAGGGGCAGAGGGTGGTGTACACTCTTGACAGGCAGATGTTTGGTCGAGAGGGTCAAACCGTTGGGTCAACTGTTGGACTGTGCATGAGTGATAATGATATGTGAAAGGCATGCATGAAGAGTGTTATAGGATCAAAGAACTGCAGAATTGGCAAGGACCCTGAGGTTCATCTCTTCCAACCCCCTGTGATGCTGGAATAATACGTGACAGATGACCACCCAACTTCTGCTTAAAAATATCCAAGGAAGGAGAGTCAACCACCTCCTGAAAAAGTCTGTTCCACTGTCCAACAGCTCCTACTGTCAGAAAGTTTATCCTGATGTTTAGTTGGAATCTCATTTCTTCTAACTTGAAGCCATTAGTTTGGGTCCTAACTACTTTAGCAGGGGAAAACAAGCTTACTCCATCTTCCTTTATATATTTGAAGACAGCTATCATATCTGTTCTCAGTCTCCTCTTTACCAGGCTAAACAGATCCAGCTCCCTCAATTGTTCCTCATAAAGCTAAGCTTCCAGACCATTTATCCTCTTGGTCTCCCTCTTCTGAACATGCTTGTGCATATTATGGCCATCATGTCAGCATCACCATTCACCAGCCTATCTACTTTCCTCTTTCTACACACACGTGCATGCACACATGCATGCACACACACACACACACAAAATGCAAGGACACTCCACATTAAGGAACATTATAGGAACCAAGGCAAGTATAGAAAGATGAAAGAGTGAGCAAATATTTTCTTTTATTTATTTTTATTCCCCAAGGCTGCTAAGCAGCAGCAGCAACAACAATGGAAACAAAATAATAAAGCACACAATTTATACAGCAGCATCAAGCAGCACAGCAAATAAATTTTAAATGATGCGGAGAAAAATATTTCACTACTCAAACCTAAGTGCAATGAAATTGCATTGGCTTTATTAGTAGCTCTTAATACAATAACCAGCACTTTTAAAATGGGCTTTGAAATGAACTGGAAGCCAATAAAGCAGAAGCTACCTGGGGCGGGGGGAAACCTTTGGTATTTTGCACCAACTGATTTCTGAATACTTTTCAAAGGCAGCCCCATGCCAAATGCAAGTAACGCAATATGAAAGTGATTAAGGCACACCTGACATGTGTAGAACATAGCTAGATCTGCTTTCAAATGGTTCCTACTGACTTCAAATCGGGTAGATAAGCTGAAGTCTCGGTGTCGGTTAATAAGGGATCATATCTGACCTCTTAAGACAGTGGAACCAGCAGGAGACATGTTTTTATCTCTGTGGTGTTTCGCCTTCATGGTATCCATAAGTTCATACCCTTCTTTTCTACGGTATTTATTTGTTGCATGTATATACTGCCTTTTGACCAGGGTACAAAATATTCACAGGCTGACTTCGGGAGCAGATGCAACTATCTTCTTGGCCTGAGTTTCCTGTCTGATGCTTTCTCTCAGGGCATAGTAGGTCCAATGTTCCCTAGTGGTTATGTGCTACCTAGCCTGGGTATATAAGTAAACGGCTGCCATTCATTCCTATGAATAAGAGTATAAACCAATTTGGGGACAACCAACCTGCCTACACCCACAACAGGAACTTATGGGAAGAATGGTATGCCCCTCCTTCAGGCAACTCCAAGGTTATGGTGGACCAATGTTTCTCATCATCACTAAAACAAAAACAAAAACCCAAAGCACCAGATTCAAAAGGGAAAGAGGCAACACAGAGCACTACTTAAGCTCCTCTTCCCTACTTCAAATGCAACACCTGAGATGGGTGGGGAATGGAAACATTTTTCATCTGCTTCTCAGAGCCTGGAAACAATGTTTTGTTTAGGGAGGAGAAGCAGCAGGACTTGCAAACCTAACTTGCCTCCACCAACTCAGTAGCTGCTATGATAGACAAAAAGAGTAGGCAGAGGAGGTGGACAAAGGGCTGGGATTCTCAGTTGCTTCCCTCTCCCCTCCCCAAGCTTGAAAGACTCTTATGGAGTCAAAATCTAAGACAGAAAACACATTAGTCACAGTCCTTTCAGATTAGATGGCTTTCAAGTTTTGTCAGGAAATCAGCAGGCAAGCATACTTCCAAGTACAGTGGTACCTTGGGTTACAAACACCTCGAGTTACAAACACTTCGGGTTACAGACTCCACTAATCTGGAAGTAGGACCTCGGGTTAAGAACTTTACCTCAGGATGAGAACAGAAATCGCCCGGCAATGGTGTGGTGGGCCCCATTAGCTAAAGTGGTACCTCAGGTTAAGAATGGTTTCAGGTTAAGAATGGACCTCCGGAACAAATTAAGTTCGTAACCAGAGGTACCATTGTACTTTGAGGAAAGGACTCCCCGCCTGCAGAACTCTGCCCAGGCCACAAATACCCAAACCTACCTGTACAGCCTCCTGAACTGCTGTTGCCTGGCTATAATGTATAATGAAGTCTGTCCATGCCTCTTGCTTGCCAGAATGAATGATATTGGTGAATGGGTGGGGTGGGATGTGAAACCACAGGCTTTTGTGTGGCTGGAAAGTTGCCTGCTGTGTGAAGGTAAGAGTCCCATCAATTGCTCCACCCACTATGTCTCTACCCACATCTGCCTGTAGGCCTACTTGCCAATGACATGCAACCCCCATTAAGGGAACGTGGCCCTCGGGCTGAAAAACGTTTCTCACTCCTAGGTAAGAATATTCACATTTCTCAGAAGAAAATGGAAAAACATAGAATGGTGAAAACAAGCTCTATTTCCAGATATACCTACCATACAGGTTGACACATAGAATGATAGCTTTGATTCTTTGGAAACCCATTTGAAAGTAGCCTACTAGTCCCATATGGTCAACTGGTCCCATCTATTATCCAGTTGTACAAAAAATGTCCATGTACTCTAAAATTATGTTTTAGGTCACAAAGACCTCTAAATGGCCATATGAGACACTGTGCAATGTGGGCCTACTCAGAGGGCCTGTAAATCATCCTTTCTTATGTTGAGATAAAAGACACTGCTGTTCTTTCTAAAGCTTTGGTAGCCTCTATGCATACCTCCAAAAGAAGACACCAATCTTGCACTACTTTGTTGTTTCTGGTTTTGCCAACATAGTGCGGAGAGAGAGGAACCCTTTATATTACCTTCCAAATTTCAGAATAAAAAGAAACAAATATTTACCTGATGAAGGTGTCCAAGGAAGGCCTGGGCTGTAGATATTGCCCCCGCGGCAGGCACAGTCTGTTTCTGAAAGTCCAGGCCATTTGTCTGTGTGCCTGGGGATGCAAAGAAAGATATATTCTATTAAAAATTCCCCTCAAAAGTCAAGTCTGAAAAATCCGTAGATTCATTCACACCTTTGTTGCCAATTTATCTACATGTCAGCAAGAGCAGTAATTCAGGGCCAATAAACCTAAGTCACCACCTTTTCACCTTATCGCCCCCCTGGGCTCAACAATCAACTGGCAGCACCCTCAAGACATGTAGAATCAAGTAGAATCAAGACACGTGTTATGTTGGGGGGGAGGGAGAAAAGGGGCTAAGGCTATATTTGAACGATTTAGAAATGTTATAAAGATGAAAATGACAAGTTTAGCATGAGAGTAAATACTGGAAGAAAAGGATAAAACAAAATCTAACATGGCCACCCAAATTACGGGCTTGAAAAGAACATGAATAAAAAATACCACTGGGGTTAAGGGAGAAAAGGATAAGAGGAATGAAAAGAGATTAAGAATTTAGCATTGCTGAGCTTAAGTTCAATATGATGCTGGGTCATCCAAAATGTGACAGGGAAAAGCTAAAAGGTTGGCTTATGTCTAACAATGTAAGACCGAGACAGCATGGAAGCAAAACTAGTATTGAATGTTGTCACTACATAAATTATATGGACTATAACAATATGTAAGCTCTGGTGTAATCCGACCTCATGCTTTCAGAAAGAAGAGGAGGGTGGGTTTTGTTCCAATACTGGTATTCCAATTCTAGAGGTTACCAGAGACAGAAGTTAGGCTATCCCTGTCCAGATAGGGGCACAGCTGAGCCACTAGCCAAAGTGGATAGAAGGCACTCTGCACCACCAAGGTCACCTGAACCTCAAGTGACACAATGGATCCAGATGTACACAAGAGCAAGTCACCTCCCACCCTCAAGTCTATGGAAGTGCCCACTAACAGTGCCTTAGTCTAATCCAGAAAGAGTTTCAGTTTATTGGCTCTCATCCACTCCATTATTGAGGCAATGCAATGGTCCAGCACATCCACTACCAAACCTGTAAAGAAGTACAGCTGTGTGTCATCAGCATATTGCTGACAATAAACTCCAAAACTCTGATGACCCCACTTGTGTAGATGGTAAACAGCATGGGGAATAAAATCGAAACCTGGAGAATCCTGCACTGAAGGCTCTACAGGGCCAAAGGGCACTCCCCAAGGACTACCTTCTGGAAACACCATTCTAGTAGGACCCAAACCACCACAAAGTGGTGGTGCCATCCACCCCAAACTCAGAGAGCTGCTCCAGAAGGATACCATGGTCGATGTTATTAAAGCCACTGAGAGGTTCAGAAGAATTAACAAGGACCTATTTCCCTGTCTCTCTCCTGACATAGGTCATCATACAGGGCAACCAAAGCTGTTTCTGTGTTGAAACTGGGCAGAAACCCCAACTGAAATGGAGCTAGAAAATCAGTTTCCTCCAAGAGTGCCTGGACCTGATCTATGACTACCTGATCAAGAACCTTGCCCAAGAAAGGGTAGTGGCAACTGGCCAGTAATTTCTGAATCCAGGGAGGGTTTCTGGAGAAGTGGTTTTACCACTGTCTCCCTCAAGTCGGCAGGGACCACACCCTCTTGAAGGGAGGCAAGAATCACCTCCCTGGCCCAGCGAGCTGTCCCCTCCCTGCTAGTTTTTATCAGCCAAGAGGGGCAAAGGTCCAGAGCGCAAGCGGTCGTGCTGACCAATCCATGCAATTTGTCCACATCCAGGTATGTTTATTTTTAAAAAACCCTGTTCACTGTATTATTCAGCTTCATACTGTACTTGTTTTGATAAAGGAAGAGTCAATATTATGTAAGTTGCTATGCCTTAAACTCGGGATACTAATAACATTTTTTAAAATTAAAAATCTGATTGTAATAATGTATTATAATAGTGATCTCAATTGTTAGAGTGTTGGACCTCATGCAACTATGCATAGGACGACTTACAGACTTGGGAGAACTCAAATTCCCCTGCCCCCTAAGACAGTGCAATGAGTTCTGAAAATGCTCAGGATACTGCACAGGATACTGGCTGAATGGTGGGAGAACAGAAAATTGGGTGGTTGGTGGGATACAACAGGGTATCCTGGAAAGAGGCATAACTGGAATGCTGAATACAGCATTGCAAACTGCTGCAAACAGCAATGCAACAAATTTTGTTGCAGGTCCACTTCCTCATTCCAAATATATGGCAATATATCGGAGCAACGAGCAGGGAATTTCCCTTAGGAACATTTGGCCAGAGCCTATAAAAAACTGCAATGACTTCAAGAATTAGGACATACTAGTGATGCTTGGTATTAATGTGCTAAATAGTCAGTTTTTAAATTACGCTGATTTAGAAAGTACAACTCTGTGGAATTATTCTATGGAAACAAAGACTGGGGTAATAGCCAACCAAGTCATACACAGAGTAAACTTAATGAAAACAATGGGCTAAGGGTATCACCCTAAAAGTTTAATGTATCAGTCACTGGTATAGAATTTTAATTCTATCATTTGACCTACTAAAGAGGAAGGGAACTGGATCTAGCTGGAGGACCAGTAATAAGTATTAAGCCACAGCTTTTCACCTAACTTTGTGTTGCACAACGTTCTAAAAAGTGTCTTCCCCTCTGGAATCCCACAGGCTCTGAGACTGCTAGTTAGAAACCATGTGTGTGGTGGTTGTCCAATGATGTGGGGGTTCCTGCTCCATTGATGACTGCTGCTTTTAGGAGATGAAAAGAATAACCTACTTGGGGTTGTATTTAAACCTGACAGAATTAACTACCGTTTCCTCCCACACACCCCATTTTGGGGGTTCTCCTGACTCTTCAGAGAAGATCTGGGGAAGGGGCAGTGGAGGAGGGGGTTTCTGGTTATGCTAGAAGCATTGCTACTGCAATGATTTAGTTGAATACAGTCCCAGGCTTTCCTAGCAGCAATCATAATCATGTGGATGCAACCTAAAAGGCAGTTAAATTGACATAATGCCAATCTTCCATCATGGCCCCCAGAAGATAACTACAATTTATTGAATCATCTTGGCTCTTACAACCTTGATAAATAATATCAAACAGCTCTAGAAAACTGGCTGAAATCTCTCCTACAAAGTACACAGCTGTAAAAGCAACATTACAGTATACCCTGTGTTATTTCTCTAGAAAAAGAGCAACTCACCATGAACGCCTCCCTTGTTCTCTTATCATGACAATGGTGCCCACCTGAGAGGTGCCGGAACTGATTTCCGGTCAGTTTGGGCTGAAAAAAAGCCCTGTGTATACCTTCTCGCTTCGCCACTGAACTAGGGATTAGTAACTGAAGGCCCATGGGCAGAATTCAACCTGCATAATACTACCAGATAAATATTTTAAATAAATAAAATAGGCTATTACCAGTTCTTTATTGCCAAAGCCACCCCAGTATTGATTACATTAAAATCAGTGCAGAATACATATAGATAGAATGAACAACGATCTGGTGAAGAACTGAGTCTTCAGCTGGTGCAAAATCCTCAACAGAGTTTGCACGAACCTTATATGAGAAAGGAGGGAGTTTTATAATCAGGGCATTGCTACTGGTCCTAGAGATTGTGTCTATGTTCACACTTCAATTGGCACTTTAAATCAAAGAAGGAAGCATAACAATTGTGTAACTTTCCAGCCGTGTTCGTACCAGTTAGGACAATAACAGGTAAACAGGTAAGGGAAAGAGGGGAAATAACATTTCCTAGTCCCATAATACTTCTACAGCTAATTTCAAGGAAAGACTTAGCAATGTTTCCACCTTTTCTCCCCACTCTCCTTTTGCAGCTTAACTCTATTTGAGCCCAGTTAGAAAGTTATGAATCAGTCACAATTCAACTCAACGAGTAACATCAATGGTGGTGATACTTTCAAGGACTGAAGGGAGGAGAAAATATATTTCTCAGAGCTGAATAATCTGCTGACCAATCAGGCTGCCTTACATTACACTAGACATGGGGTGGGGACTTCAGCAGCCAAACCCAGCTCTTCCAGCTTCTATATCTGACAGGGAACTTCAGACCCAGGGACCAAATATTGTCCCTCAGGCTCTGCCTGGCCCTTGGGACATTTCTTATGTCATGACCCTGCCCAATCCTTATTTTGCACTATCCTCAAGTACTTTCAAGTTGTCTGGAATGTGACCTTGATCTACGATAGTGTGTTTTGCATGCCTGGATGGAAAATGTCTGTGTTTATGTGCAAACCTCCAACTTTGTAAGGCTTGGACATAGGTAAAGGTAAAGGTACCCCTGCCCGTACGGGCCAGTCTTGACAGACTCTAGGGTTGTGCGCTCATCTTACTTTAGAGGCCGGGAGCCAGTGCTGTCCGCAGACACTTCCGGGTCACGTGGCCAGCGTGAAGAAGCTGCTCCAGCAAACCGGCACCAGAGCAGCATACGGAAACGCCATTTACCTTCCCGCTATAAAGCGGTACCTATTCATCTACTTGCACTTAAGGGTGCTTTCGAACTGCTAAGTGGGCAGGAGCTGGGACCGAACGACGGGAGCTCACCCCGCCGCGGGGATTCGAACCGCCGACCATGCGATCGGCAAGTCCTAGGCGCTGAGGTTTTACCCACAGCGCCACCCGCGTCCTTAAGGCTTGGACATAGCCTACTGCAAAAAGGTAACAGTGGTATCTGGGCTCTTCTCACTTTTGCCTCTAGCTCTGTCCACCAGTGGTGTGTAGCCCCTAGAAAGCTGCCTACAACAGAATGCAATCCTCTAGCTGAAGGGCCCCCCTCCTCATCCCTGCACTGAATGCTTCAGAAGTAATATATAAACTATAACAGAGCAGAAGCAGCCGCACTAAGGGAGAAATTGGCTGCTGCCAAAACAGCAGAGCCAGGTTGAATCTTCCCTCCTACCTTGCATAACAAATACAACAACTTCTCTTGTTCTGAGGTTATTGCCCTGCATTTTTCTGTTCCTGCTCCACATTGTTAGTTAACATCCGTACAAAGATCACACACATCGTAATGACAAGAGGGCAAGGCATATGTTATACTATATCTTGGGGGGGGTGGGGTGGAGGCACAGCAGCCTCATAACACTTATGACATGTAGTTCTTCCCTAAAAGAACCCCTATAGTGAGTACACTAATACAACTCTAGAATTAGATTGTAAATATTCATGTAGTTCACATTTAGGGCTGGTCATGTCTAGGTATGCATCTTCTATGTCATTCTCAATGAATGTAAAAAGTTGTCACAAATACAAAGTGAACGCTATTTGTGTTTGTTGACAATTGTTCATCCAATCCTAGGATGATTCAGGAGCAGCTGAATGTATAGACTACAAGGCTTTGTAATACTTTAAAAGGCTTTTCTCCACAATATTTATAAAATTGCTAACTTGGCCAGTGGGAAGGTTCAAATTGTAATCTCAAACAAATCTCAAAATATTTCAAGATAACAAAAGCAGAAAAACCAATGTACATTTGTTTGCCTTAAGCATATACTTAAAGAAACTCAAACCAAACTAGGAGAGCATTAGTAGATTGAATTCAAAACTACAATTTGCTTGAATTAAAATCATTCCAGAAAAATCTTCAAACAAATTTTCTCCTAACCAGTGCTGGTGGTGCATTTCAGGAAATCAATTCCAAACAATCAACATTTATTTCCCAATTCAATCACTCTTGCAGTTAAAAGTATTTCTGCAACACCAATGGCCTCATCATAAATATGTTTAAATTGTAATCCTAACACACAGGAAGAAAGTCCAACAGAATATTGTGAGACATATTTGTGAGTAAACAGGTTAGAATGAGGTGGGAGCCTGCTTTCCTGGAATCATGGCTTCTTGTTCATTTTACTCACGATGTGAATATTGAAAAATAATGTTTATGATAATGAATGAAGGAGTACCACAGTTGTTAACTACAGACAAAATTACTACAAACTCATTTATAAAAGGATAACGTTTTCTCAATGAACCAACTACCTGTAAAGCCTGCTTCCAAATGTATCACAAAGAGATTAACTAATACTTATATCTTCTTGTAAACTGCTTTCAGGGCTTTTTACAATCAAGTGGTGCATAAATTTAATGAAATAAAAATAAAATATCTTTCTTATCTAGCCTGCATTGGTACAAAAATATTAAAAATGCAAAAAACACATTGGAATGGAATTACTATGAAATGAGAAAGTGGCTGTCATCCAGAGAAAAATGGTATGCCGTATGCTCAACGGAAATAGGGGACACAGTTACAATGTGAGAAAGAACTGGAAGCATGGAGAGGACATACATGAACAGATGGCTCTGCAAACTCAACGATGGTAACAGATGTGCACACAAAATTAGGGCCCCATCCAAATGTATGAAAATTGCAGGAAGTAGGTATTACCCTTTATGAACCCATATCACAACACCTCAATACTGTGTCAGTTTCTGTAAAAGCTAATCATTTTATATTTCAAAGGACACCAATGTCTTCAACAAACATTTTTGGGATGCACTGCTATCACTGGCAAAAACACTTCTGTGACAGGTTAAGGTCATAAGCAGCCACAGAATTTCGTATCACCATCTTGAATTCATTTAGGGTCAAGAGGCAGGGTATATTTATTCATATTTAGAAGGTTACATGATCCCCAGGGAAGAAGACGAAGGTATCCTGCTTAATGAATGAGCTGTGACAACTACAATATTGAAAAAAGGGCCAATTAAGAAGCCATAAGGAAAATAAAACATCAGGAGCTCTAACACAGATACACCAGTATGAGTACTTGGTAGCTGTACTAGGAAAAAAGATACTGGGAATATCTAGCCCTTAAGTCACAGCAGATCAGTAGCTCCTTGTACCCAGCTTCTACTCCATAGATAGTGGTGTTTTCATCCCTATCAGCAACACAAAAGTGCCAGGAAGTGGCTAACCAGTGTCACAGAATGCTGACTGCTTCCTAGATAGAACAGTCTCTCTAGTGCAAGAAGAAAATTCAGAGATGGGGATTTGATAAGAAAGAATATGAAAAGAGGATCTGCCAAGGCCAGCTCTTTGCTTGGAGGCTCCAGGACACAATATCTATGATAATTACTAGTCCACATTTACACAGTACCAATGTATAGGTCCCATACAAAACAAACACTGAGTAAAGAACTAAGAAGTAAGTGCTGTTTCATATACTTAGAAAACACTGCTAAGTCTGCAACCCTAACCCAACTTACCCAGTGAATATATTTCTGAATATACACGGTTAGGATTTTACTGTAACATACCATTCTTCAATGTATTATAAAACCAGACCAGAATAAAATTGCCCCTTCCAAATCCATGAATTCATTAGGAAATCACACCATTATTTTATTCTTACCTGTGTCCCCATCACCACTCTCCATTTTTACAGGTTTACTGGTTTCTGACGGAGTGTTCATTCTTGAGTCTGCATTAGAAGCAACAGAAAATATGGTTTTAAAAATCCTACTCACACCGTCCTCTTTACAGCACAAAACAGGACATTTTATATTGGTGAACAGGGGGCACTATAAAATGACCAAACTCAACTGATGGGTATGGACCCTGAAATATCAAAAGGGACACAGCAATGTATCACTGTAAAATACTATATATTGGATATAGTCAAAAAGCTAATTGAAAAAGGCGTACTTGAGGTGCTTCATAAATACAGACCAATTATGTTTCCTACATTTTTAAAAAATAGTGTCCAAACCTGAAGGATTGTATTAAAATTTCATTTGGATTATTATCATAATTTTTGTCTGAATTCTTATAAAATTTCCCAAAGTTCTGCTTAGACCTCTGACCTGCCTCTCCTCACCCACCCTTTAGGTGTTTCCAGTGGTGCTGCTAGATCCTTTTCTAAACAGTACACAGGCATGTTGCCATGAGACTTCCATGCTACCACTATGTGATTACATCACTATGCTAAACTGAATATGATGGTGCATGATGGTGTTCAGGGTATATATAATTCATTGTATCAGACCAGGAACAACATGGTGATGTCATTGCGCAATGGCAATACAAAAGCAATGTAAAACAATAAACTCTTTACAAGACGTAGTTCTGGCAAAAGGAGAGACACAATTTATCTGTTAAGACTTCTGAAACAGGATTTAAAAATGGGGGCTGGGGGATGGAAGGCTGCTGATAATAAATGGCAAAAATAATCTAAACCACTGAGAACAATTTTGACAGGTCCTAGTCCTATCATTCACTGTGCTTTTGGTTATAGTCGTATCAAACTCCTTTTGCAACTAAACTGATGCTTGTTAGTATGGTGCTGAAAAAAACCCATTGCTGATGCCAACAGATTTATTCTCATTACAGAATACCACCCACTCTTGGTCTTCTCCAACTGGGATAAGCCTCTGAGTTTTTAATTACTACAACCCATGTGGACTCTTGTTGAATACTTTGTAAAAATAGGACACAAAATGTTCAACTCATTTTCTCCCTTGGAACACTGTAATGAATTTTTGTAAAATTCAATTTTTGTTGTAAAAGTTACCTTTTCGGGGGGGGGGGGGCGTGTTTCATGAAAAGCACCACCTTCCTTTCTTTTGCAGCTATTTTCTGTATCTGTTCACAACCATTTTCCACCTGACCTCTTGCTGAGTGATTTGGGGGTGGGGTGAGGGTTAAGCATGAAAAAGAGGGCATCACAGTTGTGAAAGATGCCATCACACTGATATACACATCCTGTTGAAAGTAATGCAGAGGAATAACCACTGTATTTGAATGCTCACTTGGATTGTGACTCAGTTTATGTGGGTTTTTTCACATCATGACTCTTCACAAAGGTAATGGCTCCCAGTTTTGGTGCACTAGTTAACTATTCACATCAAAATGGATGACAAATCTCACAACACACAACCTTAAACTGGTTTGAACATTCTCCCAGACTTTTCTAAAAGGCTACTGAAGAAACTAGAGTTAAATAGTAGCTAGTTATAGAAAAAATCTATTAAGTTGCCATACTAAAAGAACAGCCATCGATAGAAACAAGGAGACGGGGTACTACATTAGAACTACAGCAAATATTCACTAGCAAGGCTGGCAGATCCAAAAATACAAAGGTGGTGAGACAGATGAATACATATAGTGTGGCAGATGGCAACAAATCATGGGAATGAGCAAACCAATATGCCAAAAAATAGAATAAAATTGTGAGCAACGACCAGATCCAGAAAAGACTGGACTATAAGAGAAAAGCGAAAGAAGAGGAAAGAAAGTAAAGCACCAGAGACCTGACTAAATTAATATAGTCAAAATAATTTGTTGCCTTTCCTAAACACACTATAGCCATAATCCAGGCAAGAAAGTACTTCAAATTTTTAGATATTCCCCCATGTAACAAGCAATCTAGGATTTCCCCAGCTCTGCTCATAATTAGCAATAGCAGAAAGAACCCCCTTCAACATTTCCAATTGTCAGATTTCACCTGTTGAAACTAAATCACTGATGTTTACAGAAAAGCATTTAACAATGGAATTTGACAGTGAAGAATACATTATTGCATTCTTTACAATTTAGCTGATGCTAGAGTTAAAACATATGCCAGAGGTTAGGGTAACAGTATAGATGTGAAAGTATTATTAAGAAGTGCTGCAAAATAAATCCATTTGTCATATCCTATTTCTTAAAGACATTTGCACCAGTCAAGCCTCAGAAATAGTAGGCAGGTAGGAAAGATTACTTCAGCAGCTACTGCTCCACCAACAATGCAGAATCTTTTCCTGTTACATCATGCATGCAGTTATTTGCATAACAGGGAGTCATATCCCTGGATATCCCCCAGTATACAGCAGTTCTCCAACAGGAGAGCAAGGTTAATTTGAAGCTAATTAATTCCATTTCCTATACAATATCAGCTTCTTGATGATTACAACCTTGAAGAGTAATGAAGTAATCAATAGTTGTTTTTTTAAAAAAATTGAGTACATATGTGCCATCAACTCTTAGTGAAAATACTTGCATTATAAATATGAAGGCTAAAAACCTCCGCAGCACCACAGTACACATTACAATTTCTTTTTAGAGTCCATTTGGCATCTTTCAAAAATGCTTTCTTCCATATATGTCTGCTAAGAAATTGTACATAATAAGCATTGGTACATAACAACAGTATACTATGTTTAAAAACAGCAGCAATAATGAGCTGGTTTCACAAGGCTATACTAGAGCCTTTGTAAGTTAAAAGAAGTTGGATATATGTAAGGGATAGTCAGAAGTTCATAGAATTGTAGAGCTGGAAGGGACCATGAGGGTCATCTAGTCCAACCTCCTCCAATGCAGGAATCTTTTGCCAAAGTGGGACTCGAACCCAGAACCGTGAGATTAAAAGTCTGATTTATTGACTTGAGCTACACCTGTTGTAACCATAGAAGGGTTATACTCCATGGGTTCATATTTGGAAGCAAAATAAATTTAATGCATCTTTTGTTGTATCATTAAAGCGGGTATTGTTAAATATGCTAATCATGACTCAAAACAAGATCAACATTTCATCCCATTGCCAGGGACAGCCTTCCCAACCTGGTTGCCACCCAGATGTTTTGGACTACAGATCCCATCGGTCCCAGTCAGCATGCAACATGTCAGCCTGTCAGGAGTTTTTCACAACCACAAGATATAACGGCAACCTTTAGTTTGATATGAAGAGGAACTATACAAATTCATGGAAGACAGACTCATGAATTACTATTAGTCAGAACAGTGAAACTGAACCTCCATGACAGAGGCTGTATACCTGTGAATGTCATGTGCTAGGGACAAGCAGCAGCAGAGGCTATTACTCTGATGATCTGCTTGTCAACATCCAAACACATGTGGTTGACAATTGCTAAGAACAAAATACTAGATTAGCTGGAACTTGATCTGATCCAGTAAATGAATTTCAATGATCTGCACCACACGCACACAAACACAAGGAATGGATTAGTGATGAAATAGGCAAAATCTACTATCTACAAGTTAATTTGGCTAGTGGAGGTTCAAATAAATTTTCTCTATAATTCTTACAGAGACTGCCATTTCCTCCTCCTTTCTTTCACAAGCAGCATAAGGCTTAGTTTGTAACAATGACACTAAAACACTGCCATAATCTAAAGTACACACAGCAAACTGAAGCATAGATTGAAAGCACCAGGTGCAGTGCTGAGGTCACATCCTGATGAGTTTCTAGAATCTAGATTCATTCTTACTAGCATTTTAACAGATATCAAGACCAGTCAGCAATAAAATTATCAGCATTTCAAAATATATAGGGGGAGGGTGGATTTCTTAGAACTGATAAACCCTTTAAATTCAGCTACTGTTCTTCACACTAAGATGAAGGTGTCATTTGCTAGGATTCCTCCATACAGCATTGTTAAAAACGGCATATATGGAGGGGAAAGCTGTGTATCTTGAAGCAAAAATCACATTAAATTTTACATTTCTAAGGTAAGCGTAGACTAAATCCTTAGATTATGATTTTTATAATTATAAGGCCTGAATATAAAGGATAAAATTTGCAAAACCTTAAAAACATATTTGCAAAATATGTTTTTGAATGAAGCCTATACTTTAATTTAAAAGCATATTTTTCAACTGCCAGAACACTAGTAGCCATATGCATCACTTCTTGTAACGGTATCAGCAGTGGTATTAGCAGTGCTTGCTTCCTATTAAACATTGAACAGTGTGGCTTTATATCACCTACACCCACACAAATATACCCAACTTAGAATGATCTGGTCAGGCCAGGAAGTTATGGCAGAAGACTCTCACCCCTATGCAGTTTTACATAAACAGACACATTAAATGAAGTTCCTATTTCTTTCCAAAATCAAATGCTTTTAAGATTGAAATATCAGAAGCTTCTGCATTAAACGACACTGAAACTGAAGAGCAACTCCATTCTATCCAAAAATAAAGAACAAGATCTTCCTGAACACAGAAAAAAAGAAGAAGAACGGAGGAGGCACTTGCCACCACATCGCTGGTAGTCCTCAGCCTTTCAAATAAATGCCTCCCTTAGTCTTGCATATGCGATTAAGTCACTGCATAGTCAATCCAACAACCACTATTTCCATATTACACGCTTGCAAGAGTCAGTTGAACTGGTACCCACCTAGAATGTAGTCGCTGCAGTCCAGCATTGCTGTGCAGTCCTCTGCAGATTCAGATAGTCCAAGGAAAGGGGGGGGGGATTTCTAAAATAAAAAACCTACACTACTACTTTTAACAGAAGAAAGGGAGGGGTAGGGATAGGAAATACAACTTCAGTTACACCATAGCAATCTTCAACTGAACAGAGAAACTTCAGTTGCTCTGTAGAGTTTTAGTCTCTCCTACTAGCTGTGTCTGACATTGTCAAGGCGACTGAAGCATGAAAAGTTCCCCTTTTTTTAATAAAATAGAAACAAAGATTGCAGCTGGCAGTTTCCATAATGAAGCTTAATCAGTATGCGCCTGATTAGGGCTTTATGCAAATCTCCCCTCGTTAAGCACAGCAGCCAGCACTTTGAAGTCCATGAACAATTCATTTGCAGAGTACACTGAAAGCGCTCCCTGCATAATTTAAATCATGATATAAATATTTATCAGCTCATTTGCATATTAATTGGCAGTGCATGAAGGGAAAAATTATCTCCCAAGTGCCAGCATAATAATTAGGGAACAAAATGAAATTTCTTCCAATAGCTTTGCTTCTCAGACCTAACTTGAGCACAGTACCATGGGGAAGTAGGGAGGGGAAAGAGGCAAGACAAAATTCTGTTAAAATGCCACTGAAATGACATATACAAATTAGAAACAACTCTACAGACTTAAGCACCTTTAATCTTATTCCTGCTGGCAACAATGACTTCAGTAATAAAGGAGATTTGGAAAAGCTTTCTACAGAATCCAAATAATCCCAAGAAAACAATTAGCAAGGTAGGAGCTGAACACAAACCTGTCTTAACTACTACTTGCACATTTATGTGATCTTTTCCAAATGTGTTATGCTATAATTTAACAGTCTCTCACACATAATTGTGTACAAGGAGAAGCCACATAACTTTAGGCAGCATATAGGAAGCAAGTCATGTTTGCTGTTTTGCAAAGGTAGTCCAACACTGGTAGATGTAACAAGTAATATTTGACCATTCTCACTCCCTGTACCTCTAATAAAGTTGCTGTTATCTAGAACTGCTGGCTCCTAATTTATATGTATCTGTATATGTACATAACATTAATTCCTAAATAAATAGTCTGACTTATTTATTATTGTATTTCTAAATAAACAGTCTTCCTAAATAAATAGTCTTTATAGTAAACTTTATTTTACAACTGTACTACTTGAATCATCAGGGCTACTCAGAAACTCTTGTACAAAGATTGTATAAGAGTAATTTAAGACTCTGTGATTCGAAAGTAAATGTCAGAAGGGAAATGAATGGTCATGTAAAGACTTCTCCCCCACAAAAGGGCCCAACAAAATGATGAAATAAACTCCTCTAAAGCTATCTGCTGCAATTTTTAAAAAGCATGGATCATTCAAAAGCAGAACAAGGGCCTGGAATGTTACACATTGCATAATCTAGTTGCTCTTCAGAAATCAAAAGAGCTGTTGATTGTTGGTACTTAGTGGCTACTGGTGTGAAGGAAAGTCCCTTTTTTCAAAAAAAAATATTTAAATGTTTTCTCATCCATGGTGAAAAATCATTGCATCTAGAAAGGAAGTTGTAACAGTTGAATTTCATAGATTCTAAAATTCATTTTAACTAGAAGGCAACAGAAAAAGAATTGTCTGCTAGCTCGAATCCAGCACAAACCCAATATTTTCTTGATCCTTATCGCCCATTACAACTATCAAGTCACAATGCCAGAGAGATAGCAAAAGTCATAGCCAGCAGAATACTCATAGGTGAAAAGCAGACCTGTCAAAGTCTAGACTCAAAAAATCCTGTGGCTTTCTAGTTCACAATTTGCAGAACCTACAAAATACGCTCAGCTTTCTACATGGTACTGCTGGTTATGTACTTAAATTTGTTCTGGAGGTCCGTTCTTAACCTGAAACTGTTATTAACCTGAAGCATCACTTTAGCTAATGGGGCCTCCCACTGCTGCTGCGCCTCTGCTGCACGATTTCTGTTCTCATCCTGAAGCAAAGTTCTTAACCCGAGGTACTATTTCTGGGTTAGCAGAATCCGTAACCTGAAGCGTATGTAACCCGAGGTACCACCATACTACTGTTGGAACAATTTAAGAATATCTTACATTACTGTAGATTGGTTTATAGTGTTCTTTGTGTTTCGTTGCAGATTGTTTATTCTTTTCAGTGATTTCTCCTTTATAGATTTGAGGCCAACAAGACCTGTCATAAAATTTTCTTCTAACAAGTTATATAGCCTTTGAGAAGAGTTGCTTTTTGAGGAGGGGGAGGGGTCTTCCAGGTTTTAATCTCCTTGAACTTTCCTGGTAACAAAATTAAAGTTCAACTTTTTGAGATAATGGTTTGAGGATCAAAAACAAACAAACAAGGGTGATAGAGAGCAACCTTCCTTTGTAATCCTGGAGATTTTGTATAGTTCTGAGCTGAAGTGATTCTTAGGCACCACCACAGAGAAGGCTGTATAAAGTGCAATGACTTGAGAGAAAAGGGCACCCATTCGAAACTTCTAAACACTCACACAAGAAAAGCCATTCAACGCAATCAAATGCTTTCTATGTATCCAAAGCAAAAATACTCAAGGGGGTTCTGGACATCTACTATGTATTATTCAATCTATACTTTCCTTGATTAGATATGATATTTATCTCTCTTTTATAAATCTTGCCTGTTCTGAGTTTGAAATAATATTATTGAGATGAGTTGCCATTAATTCCAGTAAATATTTTGCAGTCAAGTTTCTAAATAAAAAGCTGAAGTTATGAAGGAACATCATTCAAATCCTTCTGTAGTTCTGGAATTACAATAATCCACAAAGAGAACCAGGAATAAGGGATTTTGTATAATATGTTGTTCTTGAATCTTTTAAAAATACACCAATCACTTCAGAGACCATCAGATCCTGGAGATTTGTGGCCTTTAAAACTGGCTATTGTTTGTTTAACCTCATTCATCTGTATTTTACTGTCCATGTATTTCCTATAGTCTTTCATGACAAAATATTCCTGAAAGGCTTGTGGCTGTTATTCATGAACTTTGGTCAAAAGGGAAGTATTGAACTTATAGAGATTTGAATAAATCAGACGCAGATGTTCTTGGAAGTGCAATAGCACAGGAGTGTGGTCTGATATTTTCCAGGGTCCTATAACATCTAGCACTACTGTGCTAGCCTGGGGTTTGGTAGGCAAGACATAATAAACCATAAAGTATGAGGAATGATGGGCCAAAAAATGAAAGAGGCAAAATCAGAGGACCTGCAGTACAGCATTCTTAAACCATCCTCAATGCATGTTTCTTAATCAAAATGGCAAATGTGCACTGTACTAAAGCTTTGGCCTCCTTGTATGTTCTTCCCAGCAGATATTAGGCTGTGAAACAACCCCCCTCCCCAAATAATCCAATACAGTACTGCATTTCAGCTGGTCTCCTAGCCCTTTGAGGACACAGGTCACGACTGGACCTAATGGTCAGGGGTCCCTTTACCTAGCCCTTTAAAGTTCTAATACATAACCGTTAGGTTGTGCCATTCCTGTATCATTTGTAATAACATAGCTATGTAACTACTACCAGTATGTCCTGTTCACCAACTGTACAGATCAGCCTAGCTTCAACAAGTTCAGCATAAACAAAAACTTAAGACACAATCTATGAAACTTCCATGTTTCATAATACCTGGGTGCCATTCTAATGAACTTGCAGGCGTTAGACAACACAAACATGTATTGGTAGAGGGGAGGCAACATCATCTTGCATTCCTGTCATCAGCTAAGATCACCTCTTGAACAATTAAGCCATTGAGAGCCTGCAGCTCTTCAGATGAGCAAGGATGTGTGAGACCAATTTCTAAATTTGAAATGTGTGATTTGGATTTTCAGTTTGCCAATATTTTGACTTCCTGTTTCTAGAAAAATCTTCAGGAGCTTGGTATTGGACCACTCCTGGTTTGCTCCTTTCCCGATCTCAAGTATTTTTGTGAAAATTTTACTTTAGTCAACTTTCACTTTCTTCAGAAATGCAAACAGCTTTGTTCCAATTGGAACAATGATATATTTTCTGTTGCCCCACACCTATTCTGCTAACCAAAGCCAGAAGCTTCACTGACACAAGCCCACAATAGATACAGTACTTGTGATGCAACTGCTTCTTAGCAATTCAGTACCACTTCAAACATTGTACTTTTCTAATAGTACACAGACACATACACACCTAGCATACAGTTTCAGCCATCTTCATGCTTCCCTATATAGTTCATAAAAATGAGCAAGTAAATGCCATTTCTGAAGCTCTCCTTATTGTTGCTCTCATATTTCTTCATCAGACCAAATCTGGCAGAAATCTACTTCCCAGCTAAACCACCTACTCAAAGATGTCTACCTTCTCAATCTCGGGCAATTCTATTCTTTCTTTGAACTCATAAGTAAACAGTCTTTGCGTAAAAAAAAGGGGGGAATCCATGTGAAGAAATCACTTTTTATTCTTAGGTAATGTTTTGTGTCAAAGGAATCTATAAGGGAATTCACACTGTTGAATGTAAAGGGTTAATCGGCTATAACTATCTTGATTTACTGCCATGAGCTGTGACAAACACAAAGTCTCAGAGGGAGCCTGCAGGTGGCTGCAATGTTCAGTTAACTGCCACTTTACTTTGTGGCAGATAAGAGCTCTGAGACTGAGGTTTCTGTTTTTATAGACAGACACTGTGGACTGAAAATTTGCAAGTTCTAACTGGTTTAGTAAGTGGACATTCTGTCTCAACCCGCTGAACCAGAGTTGTGGCATGATGAAGGAGGTGAATTTCACCCAAATTTGAAATGACTGGTGCGAGGGAGACCCTGCTTGGACATAAATGGGAAGTCTCCAGCCAATAGTGTGCCTTGAGAGTGGAAGAGAAGCAGCAGAAGACGGCAACAGAAGATTCAAGAAGAAGCTGTGACGAAGCTGCAGCCAGGTGGAGGACACTGAGGCTTAGAAGTTCTGGGATACCTGGGACAACCCAAGAGCTGAAGAACTCTGAAGGCAAGAGTCAGTGGGGTTGCTGAGTGCCTGAAGTGAGAGAAGTTGCTATACCTAGGCAAAGACTTCAGCAGAACTCAAGCTTGAGAGACTCCAGAGGCAAAAGGGCATAGGCAGTGAAAAGGGTCTAGTTGATGAGTGCAAACTGGGTGTGAGTCCTTTAGGAAAATCTAGGTTTAAATACGGGGGGTGGGGGTGGGGGTGGAATAACTCAAAGTACTGTATCTTCTTTAAAAAGAGTACTTTATTGTGTAATCATTCTGAGTTAAAGGAACAGTAAGTAAGTAAAATTCAATATACAGTAACCATACAAGCTAACATCACCATTGGTTCATAGTGTTATTTTAAAATAAAATGTAACTTATTTAGTTTTACACATTACATGTAGTCTGTGCCATTTGCTTACCCACAACTATGGTATGTAAACTGAGGTGTATAATTGACCTGGTATCTCTTTATACTGTATTTGTCCTAGTCCATCATCTCTTTGCTTTCACTGGCTGTTTCTCAAAGGCAGGGGAGAGGGGTAGGAAGAAAATGGAGCAGACTCATGTCTGTAGTAAATGATTTGTGGGAGTGGGGAGAAGGGTCTCGCTCTCTCTGTGAGTGAGAGAGTTTTTATGCTCTGGTATGGGGGAGAGAAGAAGAAGAAGAAGAAGAGTTTGGATTTGATATCCCGCCTTTCACTCCCCTTCAGGAGTCTCAAAGCGGCTAACATTCTCCTTTCCCTTCCTCCCCCACAACAAACACTCTGTGAGGTGAGTAGGGCTGAGAGACTGTGACTGGCCCAAGGTCACCCAGCAGCTGCATGTGGAGGAGCAGAGACGCGAACCCGGTCCCCCAGATTACGTGACTACCGCTCTTAACCACTACACCACAAATTGAGAAATTGGGGGAGGGCAGGGTGGAGTTGGGGTAGAGGTGGCATTTGGAGGAATGTGGGGTAGTAATAGTAGCAGCAGTGGTAATTTTATTAGTAATGCCCTGTTCATCTGGCTGGGTTCCCCTTCCAGCAGAATATAAAAACATAATAAAACGTAAACGTTCCCAATACAGGGCTGCCTTCAGATGTCTTCTAAAAGTTGTGTAATTCTTTATTGCCTTGACATCTGATGTAGGAGGGTGCTACCGACAAGAAGGCCCTCTGCCTGGTTCCCTGTAGGAGGAGATGGTGAAGTTCTGTTGCATGAGCAGAAGTACATGATGCTCATACAAGACACCTCTAGCTTTTACCCTAAACATTTATAAATTGTCAACTAGCCATCACCTGTCATTATCCATGTCATAACTTCAAACTAGGGTGGCTTACTATGTCATTTTTTTATTTTAAACATGTAAAAAATAAATATACAAAATATCAGGGGTATAATTACAAATAGTATCAAATCAAAGATGAATCCTTGTAACTATTCACGGCTAATTTATTTTATAAATTCAGTAAGGAGGAAACAGTTTACTTCAAAAGTCTCTGATTTATTTGCCAACTCAAAAACTACATGTCTCCTGACCCAAACCCCACATATATTAAGTAAAATAGAAACATCACCACCCAACCCCAACCCCACTCATCTCCCCCCCACCTCTTTCCCCCTATTCTTCCTAATGTCTCAACAAATGAAACCGATTTGTTTGTTTGTTTTTTAAAAATGTTACATGGAAAAAAATTACGAGAGACATTGCACATACCTTTGTAAATCAAGAAAATCTTTAATAAAAATACATTAAAAAAATACATGTCTCAATTAATTTGGACTTGTCAGCTACCTTTCAAATATTTGCCACACCTTTTGAGAAGAGAGAAGTAGATTGAATATTGTTGCTATGTAAGTACATTCCTCCATTCTGAGTGTCTCCCAAGATTATTGGTTCAAACGTCTCTATATTGCTAGAAAAGTGATCTAGCACAGGACTAGTCATGTTAACACAGACTACCTAAGCATTCCACCCTATATTCAGTAGGTGTGGGGGTCTATGGAATGTATATACACCCTGCTCTCTGCCCAGTTCCAATTTAATTAAGCTTTGCAGCACACCTAGTGATTGACTTCCTAGGGTACTGAAGGGGGAAAGAACTATACAGGAAGCACTGAGCATCCTCCTGGGATAAATTAAACGCATTAGCACCCATTAGCACTAGGAACCCCCAAGCTAAAAGGTTGCAGACAAGACTCCTTTTGCACTTCCCCTGCACTTTATCACTGACCACCCATAGTGGGAAAATGAAAATTCCACTATGTTCCACAGTGACCTTCCCCTCTATTGACTTAGGGAAAACTCTCCATGGCTTAACAATAACTTTAACAGGAATCCCAAACTAGAAGTATGGTACTGGTCAATTTTTGCTTGAAGCCTTCACTTATTGCTAGATATCTGCTCCCCACTGTTCTTTGTAATTTTTGAACTCAATTTTGCAAGGGCTTCAAGGGATCTCATTGTCTGTCAATGCCTGGGTTTTCCTATCATAGCCTTAACCCAGGAAACTAATACAACTCTTGTGCAATAGTTTGCAACAGACCCTTAAGAGTCTTTTTTAATTCCCATAATCTTGGAAAACTTAATAGCCATGCTTTGATCTCTGCCTTTTTTCTTTCTCATATCTATCATTCCAAGAAAGTTATCCACACTGAATGCTGTTGTTTACATTTACATTTGGCTCTTTTGCAGAGCTACCGGGGCGGGGGGCATGCTAACCCAGGTGTTTTGCCCCGGATGAAGCCTCCAGAGGGGCACCATTGAGGCTCCCAGCCTGTGTGCGTATGCAAATACGTTTTTTTTTTTTGGGGGGGGGGGGTTGTTCCAAACTGGGTCACCTACAAACCCCACAATTTGAGTGGTGTAATGCAGAATATCCTGAAAGACTGGATTTTTTGTTCAGGGGGATAGAGCTGCTCTTGAACTGTTCCTGACTGCCTTGTGGGCAAAGGGAGAAATGGAAATTTTGCTTTATCTGCAAAATTTCTGTCCTGATGGATGTAGAAGAGTTTAGGCAACTACTCAGTAACATGTCCTCTCTTTTCACTGATTAATGGGGGATTATGAATGGTACAAAAAGGGCTGCCTCTGTCACCTTCTCTGTCTTTTCTTGGTTCCTAAGTTTGCACATTCAAGTTGGTGTATGAATATTTCAAAAAGTTGAGACCCTACCCTGTTCAGACTGGGTACCTAGAGAGTCTCTTCTTCTAGAGGAATAAATTTGTTAGAGAAGGATTCTCACTGTGGCCAGAAGTAGGCACAATCCCAGTGAGTAGACTGCTCTGCTGGAAGCAAAAATGTAAAAAGTACAGAGATGTTTATTCCTATTTTTCTGACCAAAACATACATAAAAGCTATAGCCACAGATATCTGCTATTAAATTTGGCAACCACTCTCTGAAAGACAACAGGATATATTGAAGTCAGTGTAGCATAGTGGTTAGAAGGCTTGTCTAGGACTGGGGAGATCCAGGTTCTGAGCTCAAAAGGTAGGTTATAAAGGAAATAATTAACATATAGGTTATGTAAACTCACCCTTCAAAACAGGTGATTAATTAATATTTTTAGAGATTACCTCAGATTAGACTGCTAAACTACAGTAAAAAAAAAATAAAAAAATTTAAACCTGCTCTTCTACCCCACAAGGCTCTGGAGGCAACTCACAATAAAAACAAAATGCAGGCAACACGTGTTTTAGGTGCAAGTGGTTTGTACATGATCACGCAAAGCGCCAAACCCTGAAGTGACCTGGAGACGTAATAAAAAAATGTCACTAAATGGGCAGAGCAGGGTGTTTCAACTGCAAGCGATTTCACATATGCGCACAATGACCCAGAGCACAAGCCCCATGCAAATCAGTGCTTACTTGTCCAAAATAACATTTAACACAATCAAAAGAAAACAGCAATTTCAGAACAAACAAACAAAAACAATTCACAATCAGAATATAGAATTATACATAATTTCAGTTGCAATTACATAATTCGTAAACCAAATTTCAGTAGACTCTCTTGAAGTGGGACAGGAAATCTTACTATTTCACGCACTACATTTTTAGGGCATGTAGCTAACATGTTTTGATATAAAACGTGAATGTAGGAACTACATGTGTATCATACAGGTACACTCATCAGGGAGTCATGACTGGCAGCCATGACTGGCAGCCACTCCCTCTAAACTAGAGGGGGGATCTCTAGATGCTGTTGGATTCCAGCTCCCATCAGCCCCAGCCCACATAGCCACTGATCAGGAATAGTAAGTTGTAGTCAAATGACATCTGGAGGGCCATTCGTTTCCCACTGCTGTTTTAGGCAATGTTCAACAGTAAACCTGGGTTTGCCTCTGCATGATCTGTGAAATGTCCTTGAGTAAACAATTTTAGTCACCTGTCTTTTATTACCTAAGTGGCCATAGGGCTCACTGGGATCCCCACCTCCACCCCTAAAAATCAAGAGCACAAACTCACTGACTTCCCAGTTTCATTGAGACGCAAGCTTCACAGAGAACTGAACTGGGATTAACAAGACTTCAGACATCTGTCTGTGCTATGGACTAAATTCACATAGTTTAAATCTGCATATAAAGGTAAAGGTAAAGGTACCCCTGCCCGTACGGGCCAGTCTTGACAGACTCTAGGGTTGTGCGCCCATCTCACTCAAAGAGGCCAAGGGCCAGCGCTGTCCGGAGACACTTCCGGGTCACGTGGCCAGCGTGACATCGCTGCTCTGGCGAGCCAGAACCGCACACGGAAACGCCGTTTACCTTCCCGCTAGTAAGCGGTCCCTATTTATCTACTTGCACCCAGGGGTGCTTTCGAACTGCTAGGTTGGCAGGCGCTGGGACCGAACAGCGGGAGCGCACCCCACCGCGGGGATTCGAACCGCCGACCTTTCGATCGGCAAGCCCTAGGCACTGAGGCTTTAACCCACAGCGCCACCCGCTGTCTGCATATATACCTAGCCTAATTTTAAAGCACAAAAATGAATCAGCTCTGTGTTATTCTTGTAAATCTGCACTGTATTCTAGCATATGATTGTATCTATTCCATTATTTGAATTTTAGAAGCTGTGAAGTCTCTTGAATTCTAAATGAAACTTTTTTCAAATAGCTATTTAGTCCCTACTCCTTTCATCACATGGTTTGAAGAAGAAAAAAAACATGAGTGAAAATGACATGAATACTGTTACTTAGCAGTATGCTTTCTGCACTGTCAGGCACTCACACTGGGAAGACACTAGTTGTATCCAGTTGAATTCCACTCAGAATAGATCTATTGAAATTAATGGACCTAAGTTAATCATGTACACTAATATGAATGAGTCTACTTTGAGTATATCTAACACTGCATATAATCCTATGTTTGTAACTGACCACAGCCAACTGAGTCCTGTTCTTTCTCCAGCTCTGCAGCACGAACAAGAACAACTCTTTAATCAGAATTCTTTCCCTGCTCTTGCTCTCCCCTCCTTGCTGCTGTGAGAATATGGCTGTCACATCCCAACTCCCCTAAAGCCAGAATAAGAATTTGCATATTATGCAAAACAGCTGTGCTAATCATGCAAATAAGGTGTGCTAAATTAGCATGCCTCGTTTGCATAATTCCCATCTGGTACTTCATCTCTGTTTTTACCAAATTCTAGAGGCAGAAAGGGGAGCTGTAATATAAGGTCTTCTTACCTGACCATTTGCAGCTGTCAGAAATGAGGTGCATTTTCTCCCCACAGCCCTACCACTCCACTACAAGAGCACAGCCATGCTAGAAAATAAGTATGGGGTTTTCCCCTAGTGACCACACTTTAATAAAGTAGGGACAAAATTTATTGATGTTTAAGATCCCATTCTCTCTCCAATTAACACTACATTCAATTTCAGAGATCAGGTAGAAGGGGTTCTGTTTCCCCCCCTAAGGAAATAGATTTCATCAGCAACTGCTTTTAAAAGGAAGAGAACTTTGACAAGGGGGTAGAGGGTGATGGCCTAGGCTGGCCAGGGTGCCACTAAGAACCCACTGAAATGAACAGTTAGCAATCCCATAGATGCAGCCACTACCCTCTGCACCTGGCACTCATGAAGGCCTTCTCTGGCATCAGACAGGAGCCCCAGACTCTGAGCTTTCATTTAATAATAATGAAAGAAAGTCTCTAACGCTCTTAGAAATAAAGTTATTAAGCAAAATGTGCAGGTATCAGTCTATGTAATTTCTGTAAAATGAGTCATGATGGCTGCTCCTGCCTATCAGTGTTTTTAGCCAGTGAGAATTCACAGTACAATGGTTTACATTTCCATTCAGAAGAAACTCTGTGTTTAACAGGACTTACTCTCAGGTAAGTGGGTACAGTATGCAGCATAGGCTTAGGTTTAGGATTGGAATGGGAAAAACAAGGTTGCCATGCCTTTATGGCTGCATCTCTACTATCAGGACCAGCAGGACATGCCAAGCATTGGGGGTAGGGTGGGGATAAGCAGCAATGACTGTATCTCAATTTTATACTACACATGCCTCCCACACCATCCATGTTGTGTTATACCATCCCCTTGCATGAACACAATTTTGTGATTGGTATCCACAGAATTCTCTCTAAATCTGAAATGTGCCTACAATTCCCAAAAGTTCCACGTCCCTCTTGCTCTTGGGCTGAAGACTGGGATTTGGCTCAGAAGAATGTTGTTGAATCTGGCAGGGATAAAAAAATAGCTCCAGAGGACCTATAACAAGGAAAACTTGCAAATCAACAAGTGCACACACTCTAAAGTTAGTGAGAGTCACATACTAGAGTTTGGTCTGTTAATGCAGACCCACTCTTGCAAATACAGTGGTGCCTCGCAAGACGAAAAGAATCCGTTCCGGGAGTCTTTTCGTCTTGCGGTTTTTTCGTCTTGCGAAGCAAGCCCATTGACGGAGTAGCGCTATTAGCGCTATTGGCTAAAAAAGGGCTAAAAACAGCTTTTTTAGGGGGGGGATTAGCGGTTTTGCTGCTAAAATGCTTTTAGCAGCTTAGCGATTCAGAATAAGGGGTTTTGGAGCAAAAAAAAAAATTCGATTTTTTCCATCATTTTTCGTCTTGCGAAGCAAGCCCATAGGGAAATTCGTCTTGCGAAGCGCCTCTGCAGACGGAAAACCCTTTTGTCTTGCGGGTTTTCCGTCTTGCGAGGCATTCGTCTTGCGGGGCACCACTGTACTCTCCCAACAACCATCACAGAATAGACCATTCTGCACCATTTAAGGTTGTGTGTGCGTGTGTGAAAACAGAACTCTTAACTTTTCCTTGATTTGACTGGACTCTTATGCACTGCAAGTCATGAGACCCCATTATGCTCAAACAACTGTAGTGCTGAACTATACCAAATTATTTTTAAAAGGCACAGTTAATATTCAATAATAGCCTTGAACTGGAACCCTGTGCTTCTCAAGTATCTCTCAATGTATTTAATTTGATTCACAGAAGCAATTACTCATACTAATAAAGAAGTGAAGGCTTTCTGGTACCTTTTCAAGAAGACCACCAGCTGCTTGCTAGAAAACTGCAGCACAGGAGCCCAGAAATAAAGCATATGCTTTGTATGCAAAAGGTCCAGGTCAATCTCTAGCATTTCCAGATAAGGCAGGAAAGAGATTTGCCTGAAACCCCCAAGACAGCTGCAACCAATGAGGGCAGACCACAAACAGCTGGGTGTACCACTGATCTGCCTCAGTATAAGGGAAATCATATGTTGCTATGAGCAATACAGCAAGTACCTGCTTGTGAAGTGTCTCTTTTTATCACTCATGATAGTTTTAAGAGTCAAAAATCCATGTATTTCCCTCCCCCAGTGACCTAAGCAACTGTCTGGGCAAGGAACTGGTAAGACAGGAGGAGAATGTCAAGAGAAAAAATGGATATGATTCCTAGTAGAAGTAGGCAGTGCAACACCTGTTGATGCAAGCACAATGATTTTTGTCAAAATTCACTCACACTAATGAGATTGTAAGCAACAGCAGATACACCTGGGGAATGAAGATAGTGGGCTAGGTAGCCAAGTGCAAAGAGGGAACTGGATGTACTTAGAACTGTAATTCCAAGGTCCACAATAATTTGTTTTAAATGCCATCATTTCCTAGTTGTGAATGTCCAACAAGTAGCTCTGGAGTCTTATTTAAAAGGGATAGGTGGCATTTGCTGCTTAAGAATCTTTTTTTGTTTTGTTCATATATATCTTTTTGTTCATATACCGTATTTTTCGCCCTATAGGACGCACCGTCCCATAAGGCGCACCTAGTTTTTTGGGGGGGAAATAAAGGAAAAAAATTATTTCCCCCCCAGGCGCGGGGTTGGGGAAGCCCGAGCTTCCCCCGACCCCAGCCCCCAAACAGGCAGCTCTCTGCAAGCCGTGGGAGCCCAGTGCTGGCTCCCGCTGCTAGCGGAGAGGTCCGCGAAGCCTGGACGCGCTGAGCTCAGCGCGCGCAGGCTTCGGCAGGCAGGCACCTCTCCGCCAGCAGCGGGAGCGCTCCCGCTGCTAGCGGAGAGGTCCGCGAAGCCTGGGCGCGCTGAGCTCAGCGCGCGCAGGCTTCGGCATGCAGGCACGTCTCCGCCAGCAGCGGGAGCGCTCCCGCTGCTAGCGGAGAGGTCCGCGAAGCCTGGGCGCGCTGAGCTCAGCGCGCGCAGGCTTCGGCATGCAGGCACCTCTCCGCCAGCAGCGGGAGCGCTCCCGCTGCTAGCGGAGAGGTCCGCGAAGCCTGGGCGCGCTGAGCTCAGCGCGCGCAGGCTTCCGCATGCAGGCACCTCTCCACCAGCAGCGGGAGCGTTCCCGCTGCTAGCGGAGAGGTCCGCGAAGCCTGGGCGCGCTGAGCTCAGCGCGCGCAGGCTTCCGCATGCAGGCACCTCTCCACCAGCAGCGGGAGCGTTCCCGCTGCTAGCGGAGAGGTCCGCGAAGCCTGGGCGCGCTGAGCTCAGCGCGCGCAGGCTTCAGCATGCAGGCACCTCTCCGCCAGCAGCGGGAGCGCTCCCGCTGCTAGCGGAGAGGTCCGCGAAGCCTGCATTCGCCCCATAGGACGCACCCAGATTTCCCCTTCATTTTTGGAGGGGAAAAAGTGCGTCCTATAGGGCGAAAAATACGGTATATATTTTTTGTACGCTGCTTTAAGGTTTTTTTCCTACAATCAAGAGGTATATAAATTTTATGAAATAAATACAAAATTGACATCAGAAAACAAGCTGCAGTTCCTTAAACTACAAAAAGTATTGTTGTATAAACCTGTGGATACCACACAGCTTTTATTATTATTATTTATTATTTTTATTTAACCTTCATTAACAGTGTACGGACAAAATTAACTTACAATATTTGTCTGAAGGTGCTGTATCCTACTCTAGTGTTACATGTGAAAAATTAAGGCTCTGCACTCTTTAAATTGGGGGGGGGGTTATCGGGGGGTAGGGCAGACTGCCACACCCTTAGTATACAATCCTGGGCTCTTATGGGGGGTGGATAGTCTGCTAGTTCTCAAGGACGGCAATATTAAAAACTGAATGTAATTTTCAAATATACATTAAACATCCAAACAAATAATCAAAATTGAAATCTGCTCCATTACCTGAGTAGCAGGAAGATCAAAACAGACCCAGCTGTACTGCCAGATTGCCTAAGAGGAAAAATATGAACAACCTAACAAATTGGCTATTTCTCTTGAAAAGACAAAACAGAACTGATAGTTGGACTGAACTGAAGAGCCCTTTAATTGAAAGAGGAAAATGGTCAGATAAGAGAACATCACACTGTCCTTTTCCAGGCTGCCATCAGTATGCTGGAAGAGCATACGTAAAATAGCATTGCAGAGTTGAAAGGGACCCATAGGGTCATCTAGTCAAACCCCATGCAATGCAACTATCTCAACATGTGGTCCATAACACCTGCTGGAAATTATACAGGCCAGATGTTAATGTGGTGAACTGCATTTGCATCGTCAGGAGATATGCTATGCACAATATACAATTAAGCTACCCAGATTTGGGAATCCTGCATATGGAAAACCTAGCATGGAGTTATGCACTATGGGTTTTCAAATATTTGTGTTTTATTTCAGTATTTAATACTTTGTGGAAGAAAGTTCATAATTCTGTACATGTGTGAATCTCACATTGCAGAGAAATAAAATAATAAATACAGTGGTACCTCAGGTTACATACGCTTCAGGTTACAGACTCTGCTAACCCAGAAATAGTGCTTCAGCTTAAGAACTTTGCTTCAGGATGAGAACAGAAATCGGGCTCCGGTGGCGCAGGGGCAGCAGGAGGCCCCATTAGCTAAAGTGGTGCTTCAGGTTAAGCACGGACCTCTGGAAAGAATTAAGTACTTACCCCGAGGTACCACTGTATTAGACATGGCTAACATTCTGGCTCTCAATATATGAGCAAGAATCTGTGAAAATAGCTCCACTGGTCTCCTTCACCAATATCTGTGTTCAGACAAACATTACACTGGCTTACTAAGCAGCCATATACAAGCTTGTGGCACACACAAGCAGTCCTTTCACAATGAGCCACAATTAAACTGTAGCTTCTCATTTTGTCTGAACCAAGAATCTACCATTACTAGCTTCAGAGCAAGCAAAGATCTGAAGCCAGCTTAAAAAAAAAAGGGAGGGGGAGATTTAAGAACTTGACTTGTTCAGAAACTGGTAACCAGGAGAAAAAGGGCTCTGTGCATGAGCAAAAATATCATGCACAGCTAGCTCCTCTTAATAAACCAAGGTAAAATAACCTGAAGTGGTCCATTCTTTCATAACCCTCCTACTGTTTGAAATGTAAGAGGTAAAAATGGAAGTTCTCCCTATGATTTCAACCTTTGCTTAATGCAAGATGAAATTTCTCAAGAACAAAAATCTGTTCAGCATTCTCCCTGCATAACATATATCACTTTAATCGGACAATATATTATAGATGCAGAACAGTGCAATGAAATTTGCTGGATTGAGGTAATAAGAGACAACGATGCAAGAGAATTTGAAGTAGCATCAAGATTGAACCAACAACCCATTTCCAAAATATCTACAAAATTCCAAACGATGTGTGGGTCAGCCAAGAAGTCTGATGAATAAGAAAACAGCTTTTGTCGTCCAAACTGGCAGCCTCAAAATGACAAGCCTTTTCTGGCTGCCCACTGGCTAATCTAAGCTCCCCTTTTCTTCTTTTGAAATTTCCCCAACTTAAATTGAATGCAAATAAGCCAGGTGTGGTCCTTAGAACAGTAATCAGCAGCTAGTCCCTACTGAGTTCCCATAGCAACATGCACAGCTGGCAATGAAGCAGAGGTTGTATTTGCCTCAGATTGGTTAGAAAGTTTAAACACTTAGTGAATGAAATGCCAATTATGGCATCACACAAGGGTTTTTTAATTTTTTTAAAAGAAATCTGTACTTCCTTGTCTAATATAGAAAATAAAGCAAGAGGCATACCGCTGGACCTACTGCAGTTCACAGCCTGACAATGAAAAGCAATTATCTGTTGTTTGCAGAAGTAAGATAGTAGCAAGATAGTATGCACTACTTTTTGTAAAAATGAAGGGACAAAAGAAACGGGTTACATTTCATATGACCACAAACAACTCTATGCAAAGGCCTAAAAAAGAAATTAGTGAACCAAGGACAACCAAACTTTTGGACCTCTTCTATGTATTTCCTCATTGTGACAGGCATTTCTGATTTTTATTTTACTTATGTTATATACCAATTTTCATAGCAGATATGGATGTTCATACAATGAATCTAAGATTAAGAAACAGAGATGAATTAGGCCATTTTCAAAAGTGATGCTTAAGTTAGTTTTTGACAGATGAAAGAACTACATTAGCTGGAATGTACATTCAATTTCAAATGGGTCTCTGGTAGTTTCTATACCACATTAACACCCACAAGTGACACATTCTAGTCTAAAGGAATTCTTAACACTTGTGAAACTGTTTTCAGTCACACTGTGCTATTTATTACAAAGAAACTGTACAAAGACCACCAACAGTGATTGAAACCAGTTTCGGAAATGCATACTTTAAAAAGGTCCCTCAATGTCACAGGCAGAGCAAGACTTTTCTAGCCTTGTTTTTGAGGGACAACTCTCATCTTCTGTACAGGCAGAGCAAGCCTATAAAGCAAAATGAGCCAACTGTCAGCATTTACGGACCACCATGAAATCCTTGCAACTTATCTATAACATACATAAAGGTAAATCCTTATAATTTCAATTACACTTATTTCCAAAACTTGATTAGTTTAAAATAAGGAAATTTAAATCATTAAAAAGGAAATGCTCTAAAACGTATTTCCAATTTTGTGTTTTGTTTTATTTTTCTGAATGAGCATACACTCCAATGAATTGCAAACCAAAACATTTTGCTGTATCAAATAAATAGAGCTTATTTCACCACCCAAGAACATTATTCAAAACCTCTAGTCATACAGGCCTCTTGTCTTTTGCACTGCAGAATTATAACCCTTACAGACTTGGGGTGCAATCAACAGAAATTGAAATGTAAATCAGCTCAGCAAGAACACTGTTGTAATATTGTGCCATGCCTACATTTTACCAGGACTTGGGCAGAACTTCCCAGGTTGTTGTATCAAAGAGGGAAATGGGAAGGAATGCCTGGAGAAAGACCTCCAAAGATGATCTCAGAGATCAGGTCAGTACATTTGGAAGGACTGTCTCCTCTAATATGTAGCTAATTCCTATCTTGAGATATTCAGAGGCCTTTTTCTGGGTGCTCCTAAGTGGGGGCTTTTTCTATCATGGCACCCTGGTTATGGAATACCCTTCCTAGAGACACTCACCTGGCACCTTTCTTATATGCTTTTCAGTACCAGGGGAACATCTTATTTTTGCAGGGTTTTCAGATTTGTTCATTTTAGATTCTGCTTTTAGCAATGCTGTGTATATTATTATACTGTTTTACTTGCTGCTTTTGACATGTTTGTATTTCTGATTATTGTTTTATTGAAGGTTGATTAATTACTACTGTATTTTAATGTTTTCTTGTTGTAAGTTGCCCAGAGAACAAAGTTACTGGACAGCACAAAATACTGTAAATTATTAAACTGTGAAATTTATCTGGCTCTTACATATAAATGCAACCAGAAGCATTGCTTGACATCCCAGCGGTTAAGTCACTGCTACTCCCCGAGGTAGAGGGACGAGGAGAGTGGTGCAGTGCAAACACAGCAGCAGAAGCACCAGACTCTGTTGTGCATTTGCACAGCACCGACATTGCCACTGTCTTGCCCCTCACCCTCCTGGTAAGCAGCAGCAACTCACCTGCTGGGACACCTCTACCACACCAAGTCATCCACTACTGCATGCAACAGCATTAGAAAATCACTTACTTGAAGACCAAATCCAGAGCTTTCTAAAAGCAATGGCTGATTGTTACAGTGCAAAGAAGTGTTTCTTCATGACCACAACAAGAATTGTTTATTCAGTTTGATTGACAAAATATGAATACTTTGCCACAAGAATATATGTAAGCATATACTTTAGCAACTATGCTTTAAATTTCAGATTTTCTGTTAGGATATATTTCATACAACTGAAATAAAAAAACTGAAATTGGATTTAAATCCTAGGTGGCACTTCCCCACTGCTGCCCTTTTCCAACTACCCAGCATTCCACGACTACTATACATGCTCAGGCCTCACTGAGCTGTTTAGGGATTATTTTGCCCCATAGGTTTTAACTTCTACAAATCTTGGGTCTGCCCTGAGCTTGCCAATATCTCCCTCAGTTTCTCAGGGTTTAGTTTTCGCTCTAGTCCTGGTGGCACTCGCCACTTGAGTTCACAATTAGAGTGATCACGTGTTCCAGAGTTATTTAAGTAGCTAGTAAAAGTTTTTGGAAGGTGCAGCAGCAAGAAGAAGAAGAAGAAGAAGTTACCATTGCTAGTGGGGCCTGGGGCCTGAGGGTGCTGTTCTTCCTTCTCACCACCTACCCATCAGCAGCTTCCAGTGGGGTAAGGTATTTAGCATGAAGCCACAGGGAGAGGCTGTAGGCAAGGGAGTGATCAAGGAGCTTTCAAGTTAATGCATTCTAGAAATGAAAAATGGCAGCTGCTGGGTTAAGGGAAGTGGCAACACCACTACCAATGGTGACTAAAATGGCAAATTTCTCTTTTGAGTCCACAGCCATTTTGCCTGTGGGTAACAAAAACCTGTGAGCCAGATCTACTTTTATACAATATACTGTTGTTATTTTTTTACTTATCATATCAATTTTAATGTCATTGGATTAACAGAATCCTCAAACTGATAACGTAAGTGTGCTGTAGCCCTTAATATTGCCATTTAGGAATATTTCTTCCAAAGCAGGTGTTGCAGTTTGAAGTTACAACACCAAGTCATGTTTAGCATGCCCAAGTGCCTTCTTTCCTCATTACCCACCACCCAAAATGTGACTGTGACTTTCAATCAAATCCTGCTTGCAACATACCAGGTGGAAGAAGAGGAAGCCAAATGGAACAAAGATCAGGTAGACCTGAAAGGACAATAAAGTACTGGGCCAGGGCCTTCAGGCGTATTACAGAGTGGAAGTCGGCCAACAGATAATTAAACAGGGAACTCGCTAACAGAGAACTGAACAGCAGATGGCCAGGGTCTTTGGGCTCAAAGCCAGGAGTGGTTGGTACACTCAAGACCAGACCTGCTATGGATGATAAGCAGAATATGGCCAACTGGGGAAGGGTAGCCTAGCCAAAATCCAAGCTAATGGATGGTATCAAAAATCTAACCGCCAACAACTGCAATTGGATACAATCCTTTTTCATTTATCTTTTTTTTTCCTCTTCCTTCTTCACAGATGGGATATATTTGCTAAGAGCCAAATACTGTCACAGGGAAAATACTGCAGTATTTCATATTTATACTATTCATATCTTCAAAAATTCCCAGGATGATGAATCCTCGGAGTAGATGCTAGGTAAAAAAAATTCAAACACTCAATATTTTTAGTCAAGTCACTGGCCCTTCATATTTTTGAACTTAGTTCTCTGATCTTGCTCAGCTACAGACATTCATAAACTGGAAGCATTTAATACAAGCTCTGATAACTTTGGATTTCTAATACAAGTTTCTCATTGGGTCCTATATTGTAACATTATTGCAAACAGGATTTATGTGTTCACTCTCTCCAGTGTTAATTTTCATTTCTATACCACTTTATATATTTTTTAGCAAAATATCAAAGCAGTTTGCAACACATTAAAACATCTGATAAAACAATCCAGAGTAAAACAAATGCAAGCTTCAAGGAAAGTATTTCACATCCTTCTCTAATTGACATTTTGTTTTCCCCACATTTACCTAATTAATTTATATAGCTGCCCAATAGCAGTTTATTTTTGGGAAGACCTACTTTCTTCCAAACACACCTGTAATCTCTGTGATGATGCCTTTGCCCCATGTGGCCCAGATCATTTAATAAAACATCAATCAAATTGTTATATTGATTAGTATGATAAGGCTGTGGGTATAGTTACTCTATTTCCTGGTTTTTTGTGTAACTGTCAGTATCTACTGCCAACACCTGAAAAACCAAAAAGAGGTAGCACTATCCTACCAAAATTTCAAAGAGATCGGGTTGCATATTATTGGTGTGCCTTCATCACTAGATCAGAAATGGAGCCACCAGGGACTATTTATGCAGCTGCTGAGGCACCAAGACATAAGTGTGGGCAGATGGTAGGCAGAGTAAAGAGGCATGAAAGCAAAGAAGGAAGCCAGAATGGCTCACTGGAACAGAAGCAAAACTCAGAATAAGCACGAGAGTCATTAATGGGAGGAGCATTAAGAACAGGGACTTGAGCAGGTGTGGCACCCTAGTAACTGGTTTCTATTTTTGAA